>NC_090402.1:43730090-44930090 GCF_036365525.1 Heterodontus francisci | reverse complement strand
AGCTTTATCCTTTAGGTTAAATTCAACTCACATGAATAAAATGTCGGCACCCCTGTTAAAGGGATCCAAGCCAAACAATGACGAACAAAACTAGATGCAACCTTTTCTGGCTAGTCAGTTTATTCACAGGCTGTAGCATTATACATCGCTGCTTTCTGTTCACCAACTACCCATAAGTCCAACAGGCTCTCTTTATATTCACTTCATATCCTTAATTGAACAGAGCACTTCAGCTGTTTACCTTTAACATAATTAACCATTAACAGCCCCCTCAGCTGGCTGTGTTGGCCCAGCGTGAGGATTTCAGATCCTTTAGATGGTATCCTAATTGGTGCAGGCCAGAATTGATAAAAGGCTGTATAATTCAACATTAAATTGCACTTGGAGAAGCTACAATGAAGGCCTGGAAAATGGATCTCATGCATTGGTGTGGGCATGTTGGTTCTTTAAAGTGAATTCTTATGCTGAATCCATGACCATCATCAAAGCCATTGAAATCCCTCAACCCAGAAGTAATAATGAACTCCTGCCAATAGTGAAACGTCTCTGGCTCCTGGGAGATGTGTGAGGGAAGCTGGAGTGACAGTGCCTCCAATTTCTTTTGGGAAATGTCTGGCACCTTGCATTTGGCATGGCTCAGAGAGGTGCAACTCTGTGACTGAATGGAAAATCAGTTGCAGTTTGTCATTTGTGGAAAATAACATGGTTGTCTCCTACTCAATAAATGTGAAAGCTATTCCTAGTATTTCTCCATGAAGGTTAAATAAAACAATTAAATGGAGTTTTGTGAGGGAAGTGTTGAAGGTCTGGGATTCTGGAAAGCACTTATTAAGAAGATAAAGTTACCATACTTTGACGGGACTGTGGGCCATATTCCTAACATGATGCAACACCAACATTGTACTTAGTCGTCTGAGGCAGAGATTTGAATCATGGCATAATGAAGCTATAAAGACTTTGCATTTGATTTATATAGCAACATTAGATGTGCCCAAGGTGAATTCAGACAGGCATTAACATTTTCTATTGACTACAGATTAGATCCTTCCTACTCCACTAAGTGAACTGGGATAAATTTGCCTTGCTCCTCACTACTAAAAACATGTTCTTTCTGCAGAGACACATCCAAGTCCATGATGTGTTATGAAAATGCAAGTGCAGTAAAAGGAGACTAGGAAAGGGTCTCTGGGAGGAGGCTAAGTTAAGGTTAACCTTCATACATATCACACCTATTTTCATTTGTGCAAAGCCCAGGAGAGATTATGGAGGAGCTTGTCCAAAGATCCAGCCCGACTGTAAAAACATGCTGAAGGGAAGTAAATATGTTGTTCCGGTCACTGTAGAACTGGGTGCAACCCACGACTATTGCTTTCCACTAAGTTCACCTATCTAGATCCAGATTTAGGCAGAATTGACACCAAACTGCATACTGACCACCAAACTTTGGGAAAACACACCATAATGCACAATAATGAATAAGTATGTCGCAAAGGAGTAAAACAAACAATATTTTAAAAAGCCTCGACAAACAGTGCAGCACGCTTTCTTTGAAGCATTCTTCAGGATTTGCTCAAAATTATCGGATCAGTTCCAGTTAAATCATAGATGATTGGGCATACCTATGTATTTAATAATATTATACATAGCTACGCATATATAATCGAACACATTAATTGTAAGATATCAGAAACTAAGAAGCATTGATTATTAATGCTGCTCTTTCTACCTTCAGTCCCTCATGTCCACGACTGCATTTGGCCTTGGTTCTAAGTACTTTGCACTCTATGAGGTGGCAGGGGTTGGAATTCAATGGCATACCTTCAATCAGTCGCCAGTAGAAGGAGACGACTTCAATCTGCTGCTCTCCATGGTCATGCTGATCGTTGATGCCACTGTCTATGGAGTACTAACATGGTACATTGAGGCTGTCCATCCAGGTACTACTGCTTCATTCAGCTAACTCTTGTATTTGTGCAATATTTATTTACAAATGTCTGCAGTCATTGTATTGAAGTTGGTTCATCCTATTTTCCTTTGCATTTGTTCAGACTCTGCCTTCCTGTCACTGTCTATCTAGATTCATTTCTTCTGTTTGTCTGTCTAGATACTGTCTGTCTTGATCATTACATCCATCCATTAACAAGCTACAACTGGGATAAGAACAAGTTCCACTTAAGAGCAAGATTGATCTACGGAATTATATTTTCGATTCCGTTTTAGTGATACAGTACTTCCTTTTTGTTAAGTACATGTTATTTTTCTCATGATCTAGTTGTGTTTTCAGCTCTGTTGCTCCCCAATAGTTTAATGCATCCTCCTGTCATCTGACCTACACCATTAACTGTTGATGGCTAAAACTTTACACAGGAACCAAAAAAATGTTGGCTTTTATCTAGAGAGGATTGGAATACAAAAGTGTGGAAGTGATGCTTCATTTGTATAGAGCCTTGGTCAGACCTCTATCTGGAACGCAAGCATTCAGATGAGAGCAGCACACCTCAGGAAAGATATATTAGCTTTGGAAGGGGTTACAGCACATAATCATCAGAAAGATACTAGCGTATAAAGAGTTAAATTACGAGGACCAGTTGCATAAACTTGGTTTGTATTACTTTTGGGTTTAGAAGATTGCAGGTTGATTTAATTGAGGTGTTTAAAATTGTAAAGTGATTCAATATGCTAGATACAGTGAAACTTCCTGTGGTGGGGGAATCCAGAACAATGGGGCATAATCTTCAGTCAGAGTTAGGCCAGTTAGGAATGAAACCAGGAAGCAGTTTTCACACAAAAGTGAGTGGCAATCTGGAACTCCCTCTCCCAAAATGCTGCTGAGGTTGGGTCAATTGATGTTTTCAAGAGTGAGATAGATAATATTTTGTTAAGTAAAGGCATCGAGAGATGAGAAGAAATGGTAGATAAGTGGAGCTCAGGTACAGATTAGCTATGATCTAATTGAATGGCAGGGCAAGCTGGAGATGCTGAAGGATCTACTCCTGTCTCTATGTTCCTCAGCAAATCTATATAACATAGAGTATGCTCATTTATTTTGATTGAATGGCCCATATTGTTTTACCCATCAATTTCCAAGTTACAGTTCTGTAAAGCAGCAGTTCTCAACCGGGCATCCGCAGCCCCCTAGGGGTCTGTGAGAAGGTTTCAAGGGGTTCACCAAATCTGCAGGTTGTTCCTCAGATGATTTTAAGTGGACTTCCTATAGCTTTATATTCATTTGGGGGTTTTACTGTTGTTGATGCGGTTCCCTAGAACCAGTTCTCTTTTTGTACAGATGTGGGGTTTAAAGGAGGGACTATCCCTTGCCCTGTCAAGGACAAAAATCTCAGGCAGATTATAGTGTATTGTATGGAAGAGATGAAAAGGTTCATTTGTGCCCAGGCAGCCTGCTGCCTGGGTGGGCAAAGGATGCAATGTTGCTGGTCCTGCTGCACCTTTGTCTTTCAGCATCCTGTGATGCTACAAGACAGATTGTGGGGAGCAGTGAATGTCACTCTTGTAACTGGCTTATGAAATAAAATTCCTGTATTTGTCAGAGCGATGCAAAGAAAATCACCAAGCCTCTTCTCAGACACATGTCATAATTAGTTTTTTGTATGTGTTTTTGTAACACATTTCATTTTAATGCTACGCACAAGCTTAATGCCCATGAAATGATTTACCAGTCAGCCCGTGTAATGTGGTAACAGGTTTTCTGGCTTCAAATAAGATTCCAATGTCAGGAGTATTGATTTTGTGGGGACAGCTTGACAGACATTGGAGTCCAGTCTGTTTGATCTCTCTCTGGAGATGCAGCCAATGTAAAAATATATATTATGTGAAAAATTGGCATCACATTTCTTGGTATCATGAGCATTGATTCCTGGTTAAATCAGCAACAGACTGAAAACATTAAGCTATAATTTTCAGCTTTTAAGCCACAAACAACATCTTGAATGATCAAAAACAAGAAATGCTGGAATCACTCAGCAGGTCTGGCAGCATCTGTGGAAAGAGAAGCAGAGTTAACGTTTCGGGTCAGTGACCCTTCTTCGGAATAGTTCCGAAGAAGGGTCACTGACCCGAAACATTAACTCTGCTTCTCTTTCCACAGATGCTGCCAGACCTGCTGAGTGATTCCAGCATTTCTTGTTTTTGTTTCAGATTTCCAGCATCCGCAGTATTTTGCTTTTATCTTGAATGATCAATCCTACTTTTGCATCATCCCATTTAGTTCTAGATATTAATATTGAACATTGAGAAGTTCAGTTCGACTGGTTTGGTGTTTTGCCAAGTTTTCAGGAGCAAGAAGAGGAATCTGAATTTATCATGATTGCGACTACCGTAAAGCATGGAGATTTAAATATTTATTTAATTGGGAAAGAAGATTTCATAGTTGTATGATAGTTATTGACCATTTTAAAGTTACAGCTTGCGAATACACAAAATGTACCAAGTTTATCTTAATAACACTGGTGCAGTTGGATTTACAAAGATGAATGAATTTGTTAAAGACGTTAGTTGCTTGCTTGCCATATTTTCAGTAAATAAATGGAACCATTAAGAATCCTGCCAAACATATTAATATAGCCTTTTGCTTCTAACACACATTTGTAAGTAAAAGTTGGGAATTTTATGAATTTGAAACCATACGGGCAATAAATATGGTCAAGTGATTGTGTCACTTAGATCAATTAATCTCTCCCAATGTGTACATTCTGACTTTAACATGGCAGAATTAATCAAATCTTTGCATACATTATGCATTATTTGGAAATAGAGTCTAAAAATAAAGTCAGTTGTTTAGATCTAATGTTGCTGGAGATTCTGGTGTTTGGTATGGGTAATGTTCCAGAAGTAACATCAGATAATGTCAATATTCTGGTGATGTTTCTGGGTCACACATTTCTGTTTTATTAAGCTACCTGGTGAGCTGGTGTGGGGTTTCTGTGCATTTATACCAGTTTCTTTCTTTTCTTTTGGGCCTCCTTATCTCGAGAGACAATGGATACGCGCCTGGAGGTGGTCAGTGGTTTGTGAAGCAGCGCCTGGAGTGGCTATACAGGCCAATTCTGGAGTGACAGGCTCTTCCACAGGTGCTGCAGAGAAATTTGTTTGTTGGGGCTGTTGCACAGTTGGCTCTCCCCTTGCACCTCTGTCTTTTTTCCTGCCAACTACTAAGTCTCTTCGACTCGCCACAATTTAGCCCTGTCTTTATGGCTGCCCGCCAGCTCTGGCGAATGCTGGCAACTGACTCCCACGACTTGTGATCAATGTCACACGATTTCATGTCGCGTTTGCAGACGTCTTTATAACGGAGACATGGACGGCCGGTGGGTCTGATACCAGTGGCGAGCTCGCTGTACAATGTGTCTTTGGGGATCCTGCCATCTTCCATGCGGCTCACATGGCCAAGCCATCTCAAGCGCCGCTGACTCAGTAGTGTGTATAAGCTGGGGGTGTTGGCCGCTTCAAGGACTTCTGTGTTGGAGATATAGTCCTGCCACCTGATGCCAAGTATTCTCCGAAGGCAGCGAAGATGGAATGAATTGAGACGTCGCTCTTGGCTGGCATACGTTGTCCAGGCCTCGCTGCCGTAGAGCAAGGTACTGAGGACACAGGCCTGATACACTCGGACTTTTGTGTTCCGTGTCAGTGCGCCATTTTCCCACACTCTCTTGGCCAGTCTGGACATAGCAGTGGAAGCCTTACCCATGCGCTTGTTGATTTCTGCATCTAGAGACAGGTTACTGGTGATAGTTGAGCCTAGGTAGGTGAACTCTTGAACCACTTCCAGAGCGTGGTCGCCAATATTGATGGATGGAGCATTTCTGACATCCTGCCCCATGATGTTCGTTTTCTTGAGGCTGATGGTTAGGCCAAATTCATTGCAGGCAGACGCAAACCTGTCGATGAGACTCTGCAGGCATTCTTCAGTGTGAGATGTTAAAGCAGCATCGTCAGCAAAGAGGAGTTCTCTGATGAGGACTTTCCGTACTTTGGACTTCGCTCTTAGACGGGCAAGGTTGAACAACCTGCCCCCTGATCTTGTGTGGAGGAAAATTCCTTCTTCAGAGGATTTGAACGCATGTGAAAGCAGCAGGGAGAAGAAAATCCCAAAAAGTGTGGGTGCGAGAACACAGCCCTGTTTCACACCACTCAGGATAGGAAAGGGCTCTGATGAGGAGCCACCATGTTGAATTGTGCCTTTCATATTATCATGGAATGAGGTGATGATACTTAGTAGCTTTGGTGAACATCCGATCTTTTCTAGTAGTCTGAAGAGACCACGTCTGCTGACGAGGTCAAAGGCTTTGGTGAGATCAATGAAAGCAATGTAGAGGGGCATCTGTTGTTCACGGCGTTTCTCCTGTATCTGACGAAGGGAGAACAGCATGTCAATAGTCGATCTCTCTGCACGAAAGCCACACTGTGCCTCAGGGTAGACGCGCTCGGCCAGCTTCTGGAGCCTGTTCAGAGCGACTCGAGCAAAGACTTTCCCCACTATGCTGAGCAGGGAGATTCCACGGTAGTTGTTGCAGTCACCGCGGTCACCTTTGTTTTTATAGAGGGTGATGATGTTGGCATCGCGCATGTCCTGGGGTACTGCTCCCTCGTCCCAGCACAGGCATAGCAGTTCATGTAGTGCTGAGAGTATAGCAGGCTTAGCACTCTTGATTATTTCAGGGGTAATGCTGTCCTTCCCAGGGGCTTTTCCGCTGGCTAGGGAATCAATGGCATCACTGAGTTCCGATTTGGTTGGCTGTATGTCCAGCTCATCCATGACTGGTAGAGGCTGGGCTGCATTGAGGGCAGTCTCAGTGACAGCATTCTCCCTGGAGTACAGTTCCAGGTAGTGCTCAACCCAGCGGTCCATCTGTTTGCGTTGGTCAGTGATTATGTCCCCCGATTTAGATTTGAGGGGGGTGATCTTCTTGATGGTTGGCCCAAGAGCTCTCTTCATGCCATCATACATTCCTCTGATGTTTCCGGTGTCTGAGGCCAGCTGAATATGACTGCATAGGTGTTGCCAGTAGTCGTTTGCGCAACGCCTAGCTGTTCTTTGTGCAGTACTTCTGGCTGCTTTAAGTGCTGCGGATGTTAAATCGCTGGGGGCTTTCTTGTAGTTCAAAAGTGCAATGCGCTTAGCGGCTATGACAGGTTCCAGCTCTTCATTATGAGATTGAAACCAGTCTGCATTTCTCTTCGCACTTTTGCCGTAGGTGGTCAAAGCTGACTCATAGATGGCGTCTCTGATGTGGGCCCACTTGGTCTCAGCATCCCCTGTGGGAGTGTTTTGAAGGGCTGTTACAAGTGAATTTAGAAATTTTTGTAACAGCTGTGGGTGAGAAATTCTGCTCGTGTTGATGCGCGGGTGGCCCTTCTGCTTGGAATGATGCAACTTCTTTGGTCTGAGTCTAACCTTGCTGCACACCAGGGAGTGGTCGGTGTCGCAGTCCGCACTGTGGAAGCTGCGTGTGATTTGAACACTGTTTAAGGCGGCTCGCCTTGTGACAATGAGGTCTAGCTGGTGCCAACGACGTGATCTTGGGTGCCTCCATGAAACCTGGTGACAGGGTTTAGTGTGAAAGAACGAGTTGGTGATGCAGAGGTTATGATAGGTACACAACTCAAGCAGTCTCTGCCCGTTCTCATTCATCCTTCCAACGCCATAGCGCCCAAGGCAGGAGGGCCATGAGTCATGGTCGGCCCCAACCCTGGCATTAAAGTCCCCCAGCAGGAATAGGTGTTCGGTGTTGGGGATGCTGCTAATGATGTTATGGAGTTGTTCATAGAACTGGTCTTTAGCTTCAGGTGCGGAACAGAGTGTTGGAGCATAGATGCTGAGTAGGTGTACTGGACCAGAGGTGGTGAGCAGTCGGATGGACAGTATGCGTTCCGAGCCATTTGAGGGAGGCTCTATCATGCTGAGCAAGGAGTTTCTGATGGCGAAGCCCACTCCATGCTGTCTTGGTTCTTCAGGATCCCTGCCCTGCCAGAAGAAGGTGTAGTCTTGCTCTGCTAGAGAGCCACTCGCGGGGAGGCGAGTCTCCTGAAGTGCTGCAATGTCCACATTGAGTCTACTGAGCTCGTTGTTAATGATGGCGGTCTTCCGAGAATCGTTGATTTGTGTAAGGTCTTCCGACAGGCCAGGACACATAGTTCTGACGTTCCAGCTTGCAAAGCGAAGGGCTGGTACCTTCTTTCCTTTTTTCATGTTGTTTGGTGCGGTGTATCAGTCCACCTTTCGGGCAATGACCCTGAGCTCCAAGCACCCATTGAAGCAGGCAGACTGTGGCGGGACAGAACCTTATTGACCGGGGGCTGCCCGGTTTGAGGCGGGCGGTAGCTGTCCAGTGAGGTGCAATGACCTCTCCCACCGACAAAGGCAACCCGTGGCGCCCAGTTTCTACGCCAATTTATCTGGACTTATAACCCGTAACTGCTGCCTTCCATGTTGTTTCAGTCGCTGTGAGGCAACTATGGAGTGACCTCTCCATGGCGCATGCCTGGGCAAATTTATGGAGGTTGAGAGTTGCCCAGTCGTCAAAACCCCCCTCTCGGCCTTTCTGGTGGGGTCCAAAGGAGTGCAGGACACGACGTTTGGCACCAGTATGGCTGCAGGAACGAAAAGAAAGAAAAGAAAAGAAAGAAAGAAAAAGAAAAGAAAAAGAAAAAGAAATACCAGTATATACCGACTCTTTATAAATGGATTCATGATATTGTTACATGAAATACTGAGGGAGGTTTTCCGTCATTTATACTCAGACTGTACAATAGTGATAGATCACCTTTGATAGAATCATGGAGCACTTGAAGGAGGCTCATCAGCCCATTGTGTCTGTGCCAGCTGTTTGTTTAATTGTATAATTAATCTTTATACAGAACAAATACTTGTGTTACAGGGGACTGTGGTATTTTTCTAACATGGGAAGGAGGCCTCAGAAGCAAAAATGTTGCGAACCCTTTCTCTAAAGGAATCTACAGAGCTCAACAGTTAAATTCACCATGTGCACTGGCACTGACCCATACAAACTAAGAAGGTCCCATATGTGATCCTTGGTCTTCCTGAGATACCTGCGCAGTGGTAGAGGCAGAGTAGTTGACCATAATATTCGGTTGCCAAGGGAAAGATATAGACAAAGTTCCCACTTCTGATTCAATCCAGTAATTTCTGTTTGACAGTGCATCAATGTGGATATCAGATAAGGTCAGGATTATGTTTGGCTATAATGAAAACTCCCTATCTACATGCAGACATTAAACAGTGGCCGCTTGGGTGTGGAACCTAAGTAGTCTGTAGACCTGTATCCCAGGGTGAACCTTGAGAATGGGAGAGGTGCAGGAAAATTCACTGCAAGAGTAAGAAAAGGGAATGAGTGATGTGGGACTGTGAATAATAAAAAGGCACAAGAACGTCTGTGAACAAAATGTAGATATTTCCTTCACATCACTCCCAGTGTTGTACTGGAAATGCACCACTAGTGGATTCCCCTGAGCTATGTCATTGTACTACATCTGGTCAGTTCAAGTACATGGATACAGGAGGATTGACTCAGGGCTGGGCACCCCTTTGAGTTAGAGTCAATTGGAAGGGAAAAAGTAAAATTGAACTGGCTTACTGCTGGTAACAGCAAATCATTATACTTACCCTGGTGCGACTCAGTCCTTTTGTGTAAGGGCAAAAAAAAAATGTCATCAAAGTCCCAAAGCAGAACCTAAGCCTCAAGGAAGATTTCAGTTTATTGGCTAGAATAACGTAATACTGCAGGCTGAAGTTGCCAGTAATATTAATGAGTTTAAAAATCTCCTTTACCCTTTGGTATTAAAGAAATGACTTGCAAGGCATGTAACAAATAGATTCAGTTTCCAGTGTTATCAATATCTTGTTCAAAGTGACAATAAGGTGCTGTGTTCATGCTTTTCCAACTAGTAGTATATGTAGGAAGTTATTGCAGTACACTGGCAGCAATGCAGGCTTTATATTTCACTGGGCCTGCATCTTCTTGCAACAAACAGGAAACAGAACACACAAGGAACCTATCAACCTTTCTGGATAGATATAGGGCACACTGTGCTCCTACATATTCAGATAACCTCTGCTATATTCGAGATCATCTGTGGGAAGTCAGGACCTGGATGTCATCGTGATGTCCAGGTTCCAACCCCGGATTTGAAATCCTGCCCATTGTGTCCAATTCTGAGCATCACACCTTAGGAAGGATGTGAAGACATTAGAGAGGGGGCAGAAAAGACTTATGAGAATGCTTCCAGGGATGAGGGCCTTCAGTTACTTGGATAGATAGGAGAAGCTGGGGCTGATCTCCTTAGAGAGGAGAAGGTTGAGAGGAGATTTGATAGAGGTGTTCAAAATTATAAGGAGTCTGGACAGAGTAGATAGAAACTATTCCCATTGGCAGTAGGGACGAGAACCAATTTAAGGTGAATGGCAAAAGAACCAAAGGCGACATAAGGAAAAACTTATTTATGCAGCGAGTGGTTATGATCTGGAATGCACTGCCTGAGAGTGTGACGGAGGCAGATTTAATCATGGCTTTCAAAAGGGAATTGGATAATTATCTGAAGAGAAAGAATTTACAGGACTATGGGGAAAAGGCAGGGGAGTGGGACTGTTACGACCTCAGTGAGACCGTTAATGTTAAAATACGATATGAACCCCCAGACCAATTTAAAGAATTACACAAGATTTCACATTTTATGACTTTTATTATAGCAACTAAACTAAAAGAAATCCCCGTTAACTAAATATGTATGTAGTTGAGACCCCAAGTTACAAAGAATAGGTATTTTCTTTACTTAATAAAATACTTGGAAACCCCACACCACACTTATACATTACACAGTCCTCTTTGATGGCGAAATCCTTTTCACTTAAAAGTCCCAAATGTCTCCCAGTTGCAATGGGTTGGATCTTCCAGAATAATTTCAAAATCAATGTCCTGTCCACTCACTTCTCCAAGCATTTTTCACCTGGGCGTTCATGAATAAGGCAATTCCTTATGATCCTGTTGGGCTTTTACTTCTCTGCGAACTTTAAAAATCAAAACAGGTTCCATTCTTCACAGCCTGTTGCTGTCTCAAGCTTCTGAGAGCAGGTGTTCCCTCTCTCCCTCTTGAGGCTGCCACCAATGATTATCTTCCTTACAGCCTTCGCTGAGGCTACAGCCGTTGGGTTCCCTTCTTACAGCCTGTCTGCCTTCAGAAAATCTGTTAAATTTATCTGGGCTCAGAAGTCAATAGCTTATTGTCCTATTCCAATATGCAAAGTCCAGAGGTCTGGTTTCACAGAGTCACCTGGGCCTTCCATTTTCCCCAGGTGTTAACAGCTGCTTGGTACATTTGCATTTTCAAAATTACTGGCTTCTTGTTTAGGATCGAAAGTCTAAGAGGGTAAAACCCATTGCTCTTCAGATGTTACCCCTGCAGTCTCTTTTTTCAAAAAAAGTTTTTGATCTGTGTTCTCTGTTGCACTGGTAGCCAAGATTTCTGTCTTCCCCTTTCATAGAGTAGGTGTGAGGTCGCCTGAATTTCTGGACTTCATCTTAAACTTTAAAAATCTCAGTTTTTAAAACATAATCCTGTTACAAAGTCCAGCATTCATAACAGGGACTAGCTGAGTTACTTTTGCAGAAGCTGGTTGGGACATGACAGGCTGAATGGCCTCCTTCTGTGCTGTCTCCAATCCATGATTCTAACTCCTTCACTTTTCTTCAAAGTAGTACCACAGGATCATTTCATTCACCTAAGACGCCAGGCAGAGCCTCAGTTTATGTCTCATCCGAAGACAGCACCTCCAGCAGTGCAGCACTCCCTCTGTACTTCACTGAAGATCCAGCCTAGATTATGTCCTGAAGTTTCTGGAGTGGGATTTAAACCCACAACCTTCTGACCTAGAGGCAAGATTGATACCACTGGACCACAGCTGGCACATTCTGCAATTACTCATGGACATGCAATATACTGCTTACCCAGTATGCCAATCACATACAAAAATCAAAAACCTAATTATTCTGTACATGCTATGCAGATTGCTAGGTGGTTTAAAATTTCAAGTTGTAGTTTAGGTTTAGAGATGGAGGATAAGTTCTCCAGATTTTGAGACTGCTTAAAGTTTGCACCTGTTCAGAACTATCAAATAATTTAAGTTATACAGTCTTCCAATTCTTTGACACATATACGTATCACCCTTTATATGAAGGTGGTTTCTCTGAATAATCCAAATCTTGAATGTTATGGGAGCAGAATTGCTGAAATTTTAATATTTCTCAGTACTCTGAATATGCGCATAACAGAAAAAATTGAATGTTATTTCACTCCAGAACATGCTATCACAGGCTTCAAAGAAGCATTACTTTAAATTCCTTGGAGGACAGAATCAAAATGGTTCAGATAATACATTGGTTCAGTAAAAAAAAACTTGAATCAGTTCTTGCTCCAGTAACTTGGTCAGCTGTGATGATTTGAGTATCCTGCAGAATTTCAGTACCGTACTGCTACAGGCCCACAGAATCAAACACCTGACCCGCAACATCTTACGCAGAATTACATAGAAATTACAATGCAGAAACAGGTCATAAATAAAAACAGAAAATTTTGGAAATAATCAGGTCGGGCAGCATCTGTGGAGAGAGAAACTGAGTTAACATTTCAGGTCTGTGACCTTTCATCAGAACTAGGAAAAGTTTGAAATGTGATAGGTTTTGAGAAAGTGAAAGGGGGGAGGGTAGGAAGAAGAACAAAGGGTAGGTCTAAGATAGGGTATGGGGCAGGAGGGATTAAATGACAAAAGGTTTCATTGTGCAAGGCCAAAGGGAGTGGTAATGGAATAAGTAAAGAAACAAAAAAAGTGTCTAGAGGGGTTGTGAAGGCAGAATCATCAATAGCTGCTGTCTGAACGCAAAGTAAAGAAAATAAGAGAGAAACGAGAGGAAAAAAATGCAACCCTGCAAAGAAAAATGGAATAAAGAGGGGGCAGAAGTTATGATCTAAAATGATTGAACTCAGTGTTGAGTCCAGAAGGCTGCAAAGAGCCCAGTCGAAAGATGAGGCGCTGTTCTTCAAACTTGCATTGAGTTTCATTGGAACACTGTAGCAGACCAAGGACCGAAAAGTCAGAGTGGGTCCAAGGTGGAGAACTAAAATAACGAATGACTGGAAGCCCAGGGTTACACTTGCAGACTAAACGGAGGTGTTCCACAAAGTGGTCACCCAGTCTGCATCTGGCCTCCCCAATGTAGAGAAGACCACATTGTAAGCAGTGAATACAATATACTAAACTGAAAGAAGTACACGTAAATTGCTGTCTAACTGGAAGGAGTTTTTTGGGGCCATGGATGGTAAGGGAGGAAGTAAAAGGGCATCTCCAGAGCTTGCATGGAAAGGTACTGTGGGAGGGGAGGGAGTGTTGAGGGTAACTGAGGTGTGGAACAGGATATTGGTGAGGGATCAGCCCCTTTAGAATGCTGAGAGGGGAGGGGAAGATGCGTTTGGTGGTGGAGGTGGTGGAAATAGTGGAGGATGATCTGTTGAATATTGAGGCTGGTGGACTGGAAGGTGAGGATAAGGAGATCGCTATCATCTTTCTGGGAGGGAGGGGAAGGGGTGAGAGCAAAAATGCATGAAGTAGAACAGATGCTTTCTAGGGCTGTGCCAACCACGGTGGATGGAACCCTTGGTTGAGGAAAAAGGAAGACCAATTGGAAGTGCTGGTATGGAAGATTGCATCATCCAAACAGATCTCTCCTGCATTCCACCCTATCACAGACCTTCCCTTTTGTTCTTCTTCCTCCCCCCCCCCCCCCCCCACCTTTCACTTGCTCAAAACCTATTATATTCCTAACTTTTCCCAGTTCTAATGAAAGGTCACAGACCTGAAATGTTAGGTCGAGTTTTATTCTGGCCACAGGGATCCCAGCTGTCGGCTGGAAGGTGGGGGGAGACCTCACCTCAGCTCTTCATCAGATCTCCTTAGTTAATTAATGGTGGGCAGCCAGTTAACTGCCCACAGTCAGGGATGCTGTCCCTTTAAGGGACAAGCTCCTGCCTTCAGAGCTGCCAGACAATCAGAAGGCCAGCAACTCTGCAGTACCAGCAGTGCCAGTGGGAGCAGTGGCCAGTGCCAGTATTGCAGGAGGCCCTGCAGTACCGAAGACGTGGGAGACCCCGGGAGAGGCAAGTGGGGTCAGGGTTGCAGGGGCCATTCAGGCAGGTCCTGGTGATGGAGTTGGGGAGAGGGTTTTGGGGAGGGTGGGAGAAGGAGTGTCTTCCCGAGGGCTGGCGATTGCCGCCAGGGGGCCCTTCTGGAGCCCTGGATTCCCCCACAAAGAGGGGACCCTCCCCGAGCCCGGACTAAATTGGAAGGCACATGAAGGTGACGGGCACTCCACACCCTGTCCTCCAACGCAATTTTATGAGCCTCCACCTCCATTCCTGCCCCTAGGGGCCCATAAACTTCAGCCCATTCATTCTGGTTTGCTCTCCATAGATGCTGCCTGACCCACAGGGTACTTCCGGCATTTTCAGTTTTTTTTTCCAGATTTCCAGCATCTGCAGTATTTTGCTTTTGTGCAGAAACAGACTACTTGGCCAGTTGCCTAATGCTGGTGTTTATGCTCCACTCAAACATCCTCCCACCTATTTTAGTTAACTCTATCTTCAGATCCGTCTATTCCTTCTTCATGCACCTATCTCACTTCCCCTTAAATGCATCTATGCTATTCACCTCAACTGCCCTCAATGGCAACAAGTTGCACATTCTTAACAACTCTCTTGGGTGAAGAAGTTCCTCCTGAATTTCTTACCGGATTTATTAGCGACAATGTTATATTTAAATTTGCGGATGACACCAAATTGAAGGGTCTGATTAATACAGAGGAGGACTGTGAGAAAATGCAGGAAGACATTAATAAACACAAGAATGGGCATAAAATTGGCAAATGAGCTTCAATATAGATAAGTGTGAGGTGGTACATTTTGGTGAGAATACTAAGGAGGCCACATATTACTGGAAAATAATAATTTAAAAGGGGTAGAGGAACAAAGGGTTTGGGGAGTACAACTACACAAATCACTAAAGGTTGTGACGCAGGTTAATAAGGCCATGATAAAAGCAAACCAAGCAGCAGGATTTATTTCCGGAGGAATAGACTTGAAGAGAGAAGTTTTTCTAAACTGGTATAGAAAATTAATTATACTTGGAATACGGTGAACAAAAAGTGCAAAAAAGATTTACTAAAATGCTACCAGAACTGAGAGGTTTTACCTAGCAGGAAAGATTAAACAGGTTGTGGCTTCTTCCTCTAGCAAAGAGAAATCGACGGGGTTACCCTTTAGAGGTTGTTAAGATTATGAAAGGGTTTGATGAGGTAAAGTTAGAGCTGATGTTTCCGCTTGCTGGGATGACCAAAACTAGGGGCCATAAATCTAAAATAGTCACTGATAAATCCAATAGAGAATTCAGGAGAAACTTCTTTACCCAGAGGGTGCTTAGAATGTGGAGCTCAGTACAAAAGGGGGTTGTTATTGAGGTAAATAGGATAGATGTATTTAAACAAAGCTAGATAAATATATGAGAAAGGAATAGAAGGATATATTGATGCGGTTTGATGAAGGGTGAGAGGAGGCTCGTGCCGAAATTGAACACCAGCATGGACCTCATGGACCTGCTCAGCCGAATGGGCTGTTTCTGTGCTGTAGGGGAGGCGATGGCATAGTGGGTTAGCAATGCAGAGGTCCAGGCTAGTGCTCTGGAGATATGGTTTCAAATTCCCCCCACAGCAGAAGGTGAAATTTGAATTCAATGAATAAATCTGGAATTAACAAAAGCTAGTCTAATGGTGATCATGAAACCATTGTCAATTGTTGTAAAAACCCATCTGCTTCATTAATACCCCTAGGGGAAGGAAATCTGCTGTCCTTACTTGGTCTGGCCTACATGTGACTCCAGACCCACAGCAATGTGGTTGACTCTTAAATGCCATCTGAAATGGCCGAGCAAGCCTCTCAGTTCAAGGGCAATTGGGGATGGACAATAAATGCTGGCCTAGCCAGTGAGGCCCACATCCCACGAATGAATAAAAAAACCCTATATATTACTAATCTATCGCCCCTAATCTTGAACTCCCCACAGGTTTCTGTCTGCACTGTGAAATCCTTTCAGAATTTTACAGACCTCTGTTAAGTACAACACCCAGGCATGTGAGACAAAGTGTGTGAATAGTTTCATTTCAGCTGGTGTATACTGTACATGTAGAGGAATTACTATAGAGAAAATTTAAGAAAAAAAAATTTGCATTTATATAGCGCTTTTCATGACCACTGAACATCTCAATCTCAATGCGTTTTACAGCCAATGAAGTACTTCTGAAATGTAGGAGGGAATTTTATGCTCTCCCTCACGCTGGATTTTGAGACAGGGAGAGCATGTACTTAGATGGGATGGTGGTGGAGTGGGGATCCCGCCACCTTCCCGCCTCCGCCGAAATTAAGTCTGGGGCGGGAAGCCCTGTGAACAGCCTTCCCGCCCTGCCGCCAATTGAGACCCTTAAGTGGGCATTTAATGCCCAATTAAAGGCCCCATCCCATTGTCGCCACTTAGCCCAGCGGTGAGTGGGCCTGTTACCACATGGGGACCACAGCGAGAAAACTGTGCATGTTGCTTGCTGTCTCTGGTGGAGGGTGGGCGGTCCTTCGTTAAAAGGCGCTTGGTGTCTGAACGAGGGACTCAGCATTGGGAAGTGGGGTGGGCCAGCTGAGAGCCAGCCCCCCTGCCCATGCTGCCAACCCCCCTACACTCCTCCCCCACTGCAACTCCCCACCCCACAAGATCCCTCCCGCCTTGACTTACCTGTAGCCTGGGCCCAGCATTGCTCCTTAGCCTCGGATAGGTGCTCCACTGGCATAGCCACCACCTCTGCGGCAGCGCTGCTCAGTTAAAGAGCTGCCGGCCTCTGATTGGCTGACAGTTCTCTGAGGGCGGGACTTCCGTCACCAGTGTCCTTGATCCTGTGGAAGGCTGGCCGCTGTCCGTTTAAATGCCTAATTGGCACTTGATTCAGCGGGCCTCTGCACAGGACGGGCGACAGGGGGTTCTCACTGGCGCTTTTGCTGGGAGTTGAGTCCCTATTGCTTGGATAAAGTCCCGCTGTAGTCACAATTGTAACGTAGGAACTGTACATTTTCAGATATCCTTTTACCTTGGTCACCCCGCAGCCTTCTGTTTTCTAGAAAAAAGAGCCCCAGCTGAATCTGTCTTTCCTGATAGTTAGATCCTCTGAGTACAGTTGAACTGCTTTAAATTACTCTTCGAATGGTGACAGTCCTGCTTTGCACTTGGCTGTAATTGAAGATTGTCACCCGCCGCCACCCCCACCCCCCATTTACCTTCCTGTATTTGGGTCGTTTGTGAGGAATGCCAGGAAACTGTGCAAAGTGCTGTCACAGAATTACACTTCAGCTTTTTTTTTTAATTTCTGGGCGCTTCTTTTCCTATTTTTCACACTGCTGAACTTCCCCTGCCTGTTTGTCAGACACACTTTAATCGATGCTCCTGCAATACGATGGGAAGCTGCAAAGAGATTTGCAACTCAACAGCTGCGAATCAACTTGAAACTCGGAGAGCTCAAGTATGGCCGACAAACAGCTGTTGCTTCGCTCTTGCACTTTGTCAGCCAAATAATTTGGCTGAAGGTCTGACGTGCGGTGAGCTTCCATCTGCACAGTGTCTTCTCAGGTACTGCGGAGTGTCTAATGATATCAAGTGATTATTTCCGATGCTATTGAAGGATCTGTAAACAGCAATGATGACAATTTAATGAAGCTAATAAGGATCTTGTTCTTTCTAGCTGCAAGTTCAGACCATCCAGGGACATGAGCATGTAATCTAGGCTGACATTTCAGTGCAGTACTGATGGAATGTGGCACTGTCGGTGGTGCCACCTTTCAGATGAGACCTTAAACCAAGACCCAGTCTGCCCTTTCAGAGCGACGTAAAAGATCCCATGGCACTATTCGAAAAAGAGCAGAGAGTTTTCCTCGGTGTCCTGGCCAATATTTATCCCAAAATCAGCACCACGAAAACAAATTTTCTGATCATTACTTCAATGCTGTTTGTGGGATATTGGTATGCACAAATTGGCTGCCGCATTTTCTACATTACAACAGTGACTACACTTCAAAAATTTTTAATTGGCTGTGAAATGCTTTGGAATGTCCTGTGGTTATTGAAGGCAATGTATAAATGCTGGTCCTTCCTTCCTTCCCTCCCCTTCCTCCTTCCCCTTCTCTCGTCTCCTCTCGTCTCGTCTCTTTTTGTCTCTCCTCTCCTCTCCTCATTTTCCCTTCCCTTTTCTTCCCTTCACTTCTACCCTTGGACGCTCTGATGCTACCGTGTCACCAAACCACTTTAAGAAGCAGCTTCACGTTTGTGAGAGTCATTTGAAGAAATTTTTAAAACAAATGATCTTTTGAAAAGCTGCTAGGGGGATGTGATGTTGGGTAGCCAGCGACCAAGGTTTTCTGGGAAAATTGGATGGATTTGCAAAATTTGATGCTCAAAATTTCGATGAAAATCCTAAGGTCTTGTGAGATAAAAGCAGAATTTTATTTATTCAGTGTACAGCTGCGGAATGCAGTTCCCTAAGCACCAGTGAAAATTCAGGATTCCAATGTAATAAAAAAGCATCTAACCTATTCAGCTGCTGTGAAACAGTGACCCTGCCAATTGTGTTTTCATACAGTCAGAAGGAAGGTTTATATTAGTTGCCTGAACTTCTAGATTTGGTTACAGCCTAGAGATCATAATGGGAAACCTGTCTTTGTTTCCAGTAATGTACACTGCACTTTCATTATTATTTTGAGCCTGTTATTGTGCAGTCAGTGTGATGCCAATTAACCAATATACCCTGCGTCGTGGATTGTTTGCACACTGAGGGAAAGGATGGCTGCCGATTCGCTACGAGCCCGTATCGCACTGCTGAGTGGACCAGTATCACCCCCACATTGCAATTACTATTTTAGTTAAAAGAAAACTAAATTCACCTATTTAATAAAATTGCCAAGAAATGATTTGTCGTTGACTGTTATAGAATTCAATGACGGATACATCATATAATAGATTCATCAATGTCTTGGAATGATGTAAAGGCAATAATCTGAGCATCATTTTGTTTCACTGGTACCACACTCATCTCTAAGTCAGAAGATTGTGGGTTCCAGCCCTACTTTCGACTTAAGACATGTTCTAAGCTGATACTCCTGTTGTGCTGCCTTTTGGATTAAACTCTGATCCCGTCTGCATTCCCAGGTGGATGTAAATGAAGCACAGAGGAATTCCACTGGTAACCAACATTTATCCCTCAGCCCACGCCACCAGAAGAAGGTTAACTGGTCATATATCTGTTTTTAAGTTTTTTTTTGTGTGCCTATTGGCTACTGTATTCACCTCAGAAAGAACAATATTTATTTGGCTGGGCGAGTGCTTTTGGACATGCAAAGAACAGAACAAGTGCTATTTTCCTTTGTTCATGAAATGTTAACCTACTTTCTACTTTATATCCAGGGATGTATGGACTGCCCAGACCATGGTATTTTCCATTCCAGAAATCCTATTGGTTGGGCAATGGACGAATCGAAACGTGGGAATGGTCTTGGCCCTGGTCCAGAAGCAGCAGGCTGAGCATCATGGAGGATGATCAGGCCTGTGCGATGGAGAGCAGGAGGCTAGGTAACTTACTGATTCATTTATTTCTGTTTACTAAGATGCTTCGCTGCTGGAGCAGTGTATGTTGTTGTTCTTAGTAGCTTGGGATAGTAAAAAGATTGGTGCTTCAATCCAGAGCTGTGTACGCACAGACGTCAGATAATCTGCTAAACCAAGTGGCAATGGGAATTTGGTGAGAGTGGAAGGGGAAGTAATTTAAACCAAGGGGCAGAAATAAATAAGTCAATAATCTCGCAGGAGGAAGTAGAATAATCAACACACAGAGAGCAGTGACAGAACCAGAAAAAATAAGATAAATATCCAAGTAAGTATCTAGATATCCCTTTGTAGGTTTGCTATCTTTAGTGGTCAGTGTTAAGCTTGAGTTAGTAAGGATTTTTAATATTAGTGTAATTAAGTGTAAGTCAAAGGAAAATAAGGTGATTGAACTCTAATGGCATTTAAGGACATTAATACAGATAAATAGCCAAGTAATTAATCACAGTGACTAGTTGATGATGTGGGAGCTGCGTCTGTGGATGCATCCAGCCAAATAGCCTGTTCTTGTGCTGTAAATAATGAGGGTGAAATCGTTCTAAGCCAGCAGTGTGAAACGGCAGCTGATTTTTCACTGTGCCCGAGCTTCTTTCCATTGACGATCACAGAACGACAGTTCAAAATCTTTTCGGAGACTCATTTCCGAGTTTCACTGTCACCTTTACTTGGTTTGAAATCAAAATTCCTGCCAATATTTTCCAAATCAATGGAAAGTTAAACTGGAATGGTGAAAAATCGGCTGCTGATTCACTAAGAGCCCGTATCGCACTGCTACGTGGGACTGTATCACCCCCACATTGCAATTACTATTTTAGTTAAAAGAAAACTAAATTTATCTATTTAATAAAATTAAGTGGCTAATTGCCTCAATAAATAAACTACAAGTAACTGATGAGTAACTAAATAAATTAATTAATTCATGAAGACAGGGCAGATAATGCAGTTTGTCGAAATTGTAGTATGTGGGAATTTGTGAATAATCAGTTTCTCAGATTGCCACATGTGTAACAAATATCTCTGCCTCATTGCACACTGGCTCAGAGTGGTTGAGCTGCAGTCTAAGCTAGAGACACTGCAACACATAATGGTAGAGGGGGTATTACTGGATAATTTATTCCAAATTAGACTCAAACACCAGAGGAAAGCACAGGTTCAGGAAGGACAAGTGTGACTGTTAGGGGAACATAGGCGATCTAATGAAGGAGGTCCAATATACACTGCTTCTGTCCCACAGGTACAAAGTATCTGATAACTATGAGAGTAAGGAGACAGATTGTGGGAAGGGCAGCCAGAATGCCAACCAAGGCACCATGGAGCAGGAGACTGTTCAAGGGGAGAATGTGCAGAGTAGAAAGGCCATTGTTATTGAGAATTCTATAATTAGGGGGACAGATAATTTTGTTTGCAGCCAGAATCGAGAGTCCCAAAGGGTCTGTTGTCTACTGCGAGGGTAAGTGATATCTCAAAATGGCTGAAAAAGAATTTGGAAAGGGGAAGGGCAGGATCCAAATGTTTTGCTCCATGTTGCAAGCAAAGACATAGGAAAGACGAGGGAAGAGATCCTGCTGAGTGTCAGAAGTTCAGAGCTAAATTGAAAAATGGGACCTCACGAACAATAATTTTGGGATTATTATCCAAGTCACAATCAAATTGGCGTAGGGACAAACAGTTTAGGAAAGTCAACAGGTGGCTAAAGTAGTGGTGTGGGAAGGAGGGGATTCTATTTCGTGAGACACTGGTACCAGTACTGGGACAGGAAGAAACTGCAGTGTTGGGATGGGCTACACTTGAACCAGCTGCATCCAAGGTTCTAGCAGAAATGATATCTACGGCTGTAAATAAGACTTTAAACTAATAACATGGGGAAAGGGAACTGCTAGAAATTACAGAAACCTAACAATAAAAGAATTGGAAAAAGAGAGTAAAGGACAAACTGAAGGAAGGAAAGCATGAATGACCAGAGATCAGATCAAGTTATGGAGCATGAAGGCAAAATAACCACTAAACACAGAGAGAGGAATAATAAATAAAAACAATTTAACCCATTGGTACAGCACTGTACATATAATTCAAAACAAAATGGATGAACTGGAGTTTATAGAGAGGATCCAGATATAGAAGGGATAATTAAAACATGGCTACATAGATAACAGGATCGGCAACTAAATATTACAGGCTATAACACATTAAGGAAGGAAAGCAAAGGAAGGAGGGGATGTGTGTTAATTGTATATCAGTTGTTTAATTGCATGCAGCTGGAGGGTGTTAATTGCGGTCTTATTTGAGCACAAATAAGAATACATTTACTGAGACTATTGGAGATTGTTTAATAAGGAGCTACATGTTTGTAATCCTTTTACTTTGTTGAATAAATGGAACACTGAGTAAAGATTGGCTCCAGCATCATCGTTCAACAAGAAGCTTTCTGGAATAGAACAGTGGAGTAACTATTAAATATTAGTTAAAGATAACATAATGGCAATAGGAAAAAGAGGAAGTAAATAGTGGCATGATAGATACAGGATCCATATGAATTGAGTAAAAAGATAAGAAGGGATCTATCACCCTCATAGGAGTATATTATTGACCACCAAATAGTGAAAGGGAACGGGAGGAAGAAATCAGTAGGCAAATCTACAAGCATAGTAGCAAGGAGATTTCAAATACCCCTAAATAAACAGGCAGGAAGAAATAGAAAAAGGAGAAAAATGACTTGAGTTTTTATTGTGTATACAGGACTCCTTTCACATTCAGTACTTAAGAAGTACAAGAAGAAAGGATCGCTTTTGGATCTTGTAATGGGTAATGAATCAGAAAAGATAAGAGAAGTAAGAGTAGGAGAGCATCTTAGTAGCAGTGATCACAACACAGTGTCGTTCAAGATTAGGATCGAGAGTGACATCTGTAGGATAGAGAATAAAGTAGTAGATTGGAAAAGAGACAATTATGAGGAAATGAGGGTGGAACTAAAGAAGGCAAACTGGGAGAAAATCTTGAAAAACAAAGAGCTAGAAAATAGTGGGAAATTTTTAAAAGGGCAATGAATAAAAACTAAAAGCAAGCTAATTATGGGGCACTGTGGGTTAATAAAGAACTAAAGAGAAAATTGAATCTAAAGAAAAAGACATACAAGAATACGTAGATACTGAGGGAGAGGAGGAACTTAGACAAGTTTAAAAAACCATCAGGAAGGCAAAGAGAAATTCCAAAATCAAAATATGAGGTAATATAAAAAGAAATAAAGTGTTTGATAGACACAAATAATAGAAGAAAAGTTAAAATAGGGATAAGGCCATTAAAAGATGAGCAAGATAAAATCGCAGGTAGTGACAGAGAAATGGTAGAAGTATTGAATAACTACATTGCCTCCGTTTGTGCTAAAAAAATAATAAAATAGACACTTCACTACAGGATGAGCTTAAAAAGAATATTAATACAGTTGTGACAGAAATGGAGAAAATAATTGACAAACTAGCAAAACCAAAGAGGATAAATCCCCACATCTGAATGGTATGTTTCCACACATACTTAAGGAAACAAGTAATCGTAACTCAATATCAAAATTTGCAAATCGTACCAAATAGCTAACTCTGAGGAAGAATGCAACAAAATACACAAAAACATGAAAAACCTGCAGACTCCGCATTAAGTGGCAAATAAACTTTAACTCGATAAATGTGATGCGATGCACTCTGATAGGAAAAATTGAAACATCATCTATGCCTTAAAAAATAAAAAAAACAGAATATTTGTTACGACCTGAGTTGAGACTGTTAACCTCAACACAAGAGATATGAATTCCCCAGACCGATTAAAGAATTACATGACAAAGATTTCATTTCACAACAACTAAACTAAAAATCAGCATTAATTAGCAGTACTTAATAGGTAGCTAATACAGTAAATTACAGAGAAATGTATTTCCCATTAACTTATGAACACACTTGAAAACCCCACACCACATTTATATGTTACACAGTGTTCTCAGCAAAAATGTATCCTTGCAGTTAAAGGTCCCAAACAGCTCCCAGTTACAATGGGTTGGATGTCCAAGTATCCTTAACAAAGCCAATGTCCTCTTCGCTCACTTCTGAGTACACTTGCCTGGTCTTCTGTTAATAAGACAGTCTCTGGTGACCCTGTTGTTCTTTTCCCTCTGCAAACCTCAAGCCTTTGAACTGGGTTCAGATCTTAGCAGCCTTTCACTGGATCAGTACACTGAGAGCAGTTGTTTTCTCTCTATATGTTCTACGGCTGGCACTGCTGGTCTTCATGCCTTCCATTCGTCCTTACAGCCTGCCAGACTTGGGAAAGCCAGTTGAATTTATCAAGAACAAAAGTCAATTGTCATTTGCCTTTTACATTATTCAGAATCCATAAGTCTGGCCATAGCAAAACTACATTAGCCTTCCTTTGTTTCCAGGTATTAGCAATTGCAACTCGAATTTCCTGGCTCCGTGTTTACGATCTGAGAGTCCAGGAGAGCAAAACCCATTGTCAGTCAGGTGTTACAACCTTGAACTCTGCTTTCAGAAGGGTCTTTCCTCTGGCTTCCTTATCTTCATGGTAACCCCAAGACTTGTCTCTGGGCTGACTTGATATGAGGTCACATGTCTCCTCCGAATTCTTTTTATACTGCATTAAAGATCATTGTTTTTAAAAACATAATCATACTACAGAGTCCAGTGTTCATAACTGGGGTAGAACAGCAAAACGATCAAGTGACACGGGTGAACAAATCATTAAAATCAGCTTCAAAGGGCAGAAAAGCCATTAAAAATCCTAGCAAAGCACTGGCCTTTATTTCTAGGGATATAAAATTCAAAAGCAGAGAAGTTATGTAAAATTTTTGTGGAACCCAGGTCAGGCCACATTGAGCATACTGTGCACAGTTCTGGTCTCCATACTATAAAAAGGACATAGAAGTACTGGAGAAAATGCAAAAACAATTGAACAGATTGGAGATTTTTTCTCTTTAGGAAAGAGAAGACTTAGAAGTGACCTGATAGCGGTCTTTAAGACACTGAATGTGTTGGACAGGGTAAATGTGGAGAGAATGGCCCGATTTTAACTCTGCAAGTGTTTTGCATTTGTTAAAGTTAGGCCCAATATTTCCACTTATGGGAGAATCAAAAACTAGGGGTCATAAATACAAGGTAGTTACTACTAAATGCATTAGGGAAATAAGGAAAAAGATCTTTACTCAGAGAACTCAGATGAGGTTGATGTAAATAGTTTAAGACACTTTCAAAAAGAAACTAGATGAGTATGTGAGCGAAAAGGGAGTAGAAAGATAGGCTGAAAGGCTGAAATGAGGCAGATGGAGTGGGAGGGAACTCATGTGGAGCTATAAGAACATAAGAAAAAGGAGCAGGAGTAGACCTCATGGCCCCTCGAGCCTGCTCTGCCATTTCATAAAATCATGGCTTATTATCAACCTCAGTTCTACTTTCCTTCCCAAGCCCCATAATCCCAGGATTCCTTCAGAGTACAAAAATCTAGTGATGTCAGCTTTGAATATATTAAATAACTGAGCAACCACAGCCCTCAAGGGTGGAGAATTCCAATGATTTACTATCCTCGGAGTGGCTACTCACTGCTTGCGGAAGATGGCCCAGGAGTGGGATGGAGCAGGGGAATCGGCACATGGATGGTGATGCGGAATTCCATGCCCGCCCCCATTGGGGCCTAAAAAAACAGCCCCCCAAGGTCAATGAGCAGAGACTGGACATTGCTTTACTGCGGCAAAGGAAATATGAGAAGGATTCTTCCAGACTTTCATGAAATGTCCCCCCCACCCCCAGATGGCCACCTCAAGAAGCACAGAGGTGTGACTGCCAAACACATTCTCTGCTTTTCTCGTAACTAGTGTTTGGTGTGGAATGAATTGAAAGCAGGACAAAACAAGGAAGGAAGATCAGACTGACAGACTATTCAAAATTTAACATCTTGTTTATTTGCTCAATATACTGTGAATGAGTAAGATCCACTTAGATATGCTACTAGCCGATCTTGTTAGCCTTACCGTGTAGTTCTCATTTTCTTTCCCTCTCTTTTTTCTCCCCTCTGTCAAGTGCACACATGGACATAGGCCTAAATTTTTATTTCCTTTACTAAAGCCAGTTTCTGATTCCACTGCTGAACTTGCCCGTTATTTATTTGATCTTAATTTTCTGTGTCCAGGGATATTCAGACATTTTGCCTGTTTGTGTCAAACTTCCAAAGGGAAGGTCCATGGATGCACAGTACATAATTTTTGTTATAAATGGAGTTTGTGCTATGACAGGAAGCTATTGGGAGGACATCAACAGGTGTTTGGTTCTCACAGTCATTTAATTCCTAAACTGTGATAAAGTAAAAACAGCTAAATATTATAAATGCTCAGGACTCTGTTCTGCTGAAGAGTTGTGGGCAGAAACTGGTTAGATTTACTCCAACAGAAACTGGTTAGATTTACCCAGAGAGACAGACTGGTTAGACTTGCTCTGACAGAGACTAGTTAGATTTACTCAGAGAGTGCTGAAATTTACCAATGCTGCTGTGCATTGCCAGAATTGTCTGTTGTTTGTATTTGGTGCTCCTTATTGTAGACATGCTTTAAAATGAATAAGTAACAATAGATAAAGAGGAGATAGTTCCAGTTGTGGGGTAGTCCAAAACTAGGGACCATAGATTTAAGTTACTGTAGTCAATAATAAATCCAATGTGAAATTCAGGAGAAAGTTATTTATTCAAAAGTGTGGTACAAATGTGGAACTCGCTACCACATGGGATGATAGAGGTGAATAGCATAGATGCATGTAAGAGGAAGCTAGCTAAGCACATGAGGGAGAAATCAATAGAAGGATACGTTGATAGGGTTAGATAAAGTCAGTTGGGAGGAGGCTTGTGTGGGGCAGAAACACTGGCATAGGCCTGATAGGCCAAATGGCCTGTTTCTGTACTGTAAAATTCAATGTATCTAAATATGAGAGGATGATCTTATGAAGGAAAATCATGACAAATAGTTCTCATTAAAGTTAGTGCACTTTTAATTAATGCTGTTTTTCTGCTATTTAAGTAGTACATATGGATATAGACATATGACAAGAAGTATGAAAGAATTCGTCAAACATGCCCCATCCGGTCAACCGTGCAACCTCACATATCAAGCAGCCATTGTCGCACAATGCTAAGTCCTGAGGGAGGCGAAATTGGAAACAAATGCATCGAATTGAGGAAATGGTCCTTCAAATTTCCATCGCAACTCCAACTAATTAGCAACTTACTCCTTAACTAGACATGGTCTCTTGTCTCGAGAATTTGACATGCTCTTGTTAAAAGGACTAGTACTTCATAATCAGCATATGTCTAGGCAGATTGTTCCACCAAGATGATAGCACCAGAGAAACCGACTCAGGGGAACTGCACAGAAATCAAAAGCCTTCATACATCAAGTCGCCTTAGATTGTACTGACTGATAATGCAAGGATGATGTGTGTTAAAGTAGTTTTTATATCTGAGGGAGTTTGGATGCCAAGTAAAAAGATGACATGCCTTGGGAGGAGTAACGAATCTCTGGAGCTAAGAGCAGGGTAGTCATTCCATCAAAGGTCAAGTGAGCTTCTCTCTTCACCTTCATAACCATCATTTGAAGCCCATTATGAGATTGTAATCTTCCCTTGCACAGTTTGTCAATGAATTTCAGGAAAATTAAGCTGAACCAGAACCACAGCAAGTGAATACTGCAGAAAACATTTTGAGAATGTAAAGGCAGAATATGCAATACACGCCTGCTCAGAGATTTTTAGTCTATGCATCTATTTTGATTTTTTTAAATCATATGTGATGGGAAATTTATGAGGCAGGTTTATTCCATTTTGTGCCCATTGTTGTCTGTTTATTTTGGCTTGAACTGGTTGTCTTTCTAGATGCTCATGGTTGATGTGATCATTTATGAGAGACTAATAATTGTCATGTAGTCATGAAATTTGTTGTATGACAATCCTCAGTTGGTCACTTGAAAAGGATGTTATTACATGTTATATGTAAATCTTGCTAACCTAACTTATCATTCAATCTTCTTGCAGAAGAAACTCGTGGGATAGAGGAAGAACCAAGCCATTTGCCTTTGGTAGTGTGCATCGACAAGCTGACCAAAGTCTACAAGACAGGGAAGAAGCTGGCTTTGAACAAGCTGAGCCTGAATTTGCATGAGAACCAAGTGGTGTCATTCCTGGGACACAATGGTGCTGGCAAAACCACCACGATGTGAGTTCCAGGCTAGAAAAAGCTTTCAGTTCTTTTATAATTTCCCAAAAAGGACAGTTATCCTTCAGTCAAAATCTGGCAGTTGCAAAAGCTTTCAGCCAAACTTGCACAACAGTCACCTAAAAGATCATTCAGAATTAATCAAAATCAGATTAGAAAAAGAAGTTGAAAAAGTAGTGCAGTAAAACGTTCTCCCTGGTGACTTTTGAAATTGCATCTGATGTGCTGAGTGGCTGTTGGGGTTTGTTCTTGGTGGTTTCTGAATGATGTGCTGCTATCAGATTGAGGAAGGATAAATAAGTTGGAAGCCAAATGCAAAAAGCATTGAAAACAGAAGAAAGCTTTGGAGATTTTCACATTAAACTGCCCTGATGTATTGCTATTTTCCAGGTCCATTCTGACCGGCTTGTTCCCGCCCACTGCTGGTTCAGCTACGATTTATGGGCATGACATTCGAACCGAAATGGATGAAATCCGGAAGAACCTAGGCATGTGCCCTCAGCACAATGTACTCTTTGACAAGCTGACAGTGGAGGAGCATCTCTGGTTTTATTCCCGCTTGAAGGGAATGGCTGAGGATGAGATTCGCAAAGAAATGGACAAGTAAGCCTTGTTGATGGCAATGTTTATTTTTGGCTCATTTTAGTTCTGCTTGGATCTGAAAATTTATCATGTGTGACCCATTGGGCAGGTGGTGGGAAAGGAAAGACAAGGGGAGGAGTTATCTGTTAGCTCGAAGGAGCTTAGTGATATGGCGATAACATGGGAACATAGAGAAATGTGGAATTGGAAAAGACCAGCAAATCTGCCCAGCCCACCACCCCACAGACCATGTACAAACCAGCTTATCAGCTTTACCCCATTCGTTATCATAAAATAGAGTCTTACAGCACTGAAGGAGTCCATTCAGCCCATCATGCTTGTGCTGGCTCTTTGAAAGAGCTATCCATTTAATCCCACTCCTGCTCTTTCCCCATAGCCCTGTTTTCCTGAGGAAAAATTCTGTGTAAGTTTTCAGTTATCACGAGAAGTAATTAACTAAAATTCCAGAATAGTCCTAATCCTTACTTTACCACCATTCAACCCAGACCTGTGTTTTAGTGTACAGTTTAGGCTTGGATTTTTCTTTTTCAGTGTCAGATAGCAGATAGTTTGCCACTACCGCTGGACTTACTGTACATCACTTAGCTTTTCTGTATCTCCCCTCCTTTCAAATGTGCTGTCTTCCAAAATGGATAGTTACCCTCTTCAGGTGCCATTTGATTCCATCTCACAGTTGAGTTGAATTTCTTTGGGTTCATCGCTTAACCTTATGAAAGCAGAGAATCCCACCATATTGGGAGAGAAAGGCAAACAGGATGTAACATGTCTGACCCTTCTTATTTCCTATTACTCAATCTTAAACCAATAATCTGAATCAACATGGTATCCAGTTGAAGGGGCTGTACAGAGACAAGCTGCTTTGTGGAGTAAAAACACAGGAATAAATTTGGGAAAATTATCTCAAAAGGCTAATGTCTTTTGAAACTCTTTCTTGGTGAATACTGTATTTGGCTTTATGCTTGTTGTAATTGTGATCCAGCAAAGTGGGTATCTTTGCTGCAGCCTTGTCTAACTGATTCAGACAGCTGTTTGAGTGGTCTGAGGCACCTGGCAACCCCCCTCAGTGGCAGTTTGGGTAAATGTCACCTTTACCAATCAGTCGTGGTCCATTCACACTGAGTCATTGAACTGGGAAACTTGTGGCTTTTGAAATACTTGTTGCATGTGAATCAATAGCAGATCAAACCTTCATGAAGCTTCAACATTACTGCAAAGCTCAAAACTACAAGTTCAATAATTCTTTGCTGAAGTACCCACGTCTTGTAGAAACATTGAAAATTTACAGCACAGAAGGAGGTCATTCAGCCCATCATGTCTGTGCCAGCCGAAAAAAGAACTATCCAACCTAATTCCACTTTCCAGCTCTTGGTCCGTAGCCCTGTAGGTTATGGCACCACAAGTGCATAAGTATTTTCAAATGTGATGGGGGTTTCTGCCTCTACCACCCTTTCAGGTTAAATGAGTTCCAGACTCTCACCACCCTCTGGGTGAAAACATTCTCCTCAACTCCCCTCTAATCCTTCTGCCAATAACTTTAAATCTATGCCCTCTGGTTATTGACCTCTCTGCTAAGGGAAATAGGTCCTTCCTGTCCATTCTATCCAGGCCCCTCATAATTTTGTACACCTCAATTAAATCTCCCCTCAGCCTCCTCGGTTCCAAATTCCTTGTGAGGTGCTTAGCTGCATAGCATGGAGCTTTGTGAGCCAAATAAAACTTAAACCTTTGTTCCATCAATTTGCATATGTCTCATGCTGCTGCTATGACCAGATCTTGATGTTCCGGTTGCGGATATATCCACCAATGAGGCAGTAGAGCTTGGAACAGCCATTCCTAAACTGCCAGATCCATTAATTTCATAAAGGACAAACCAGCAAGTGAGAAAGATAAACACCAATAGGATGGAGTTGCCTGAGCTTTGTGGGCCAAATTGTTAATGTTAGCAGGATACGTATGACTCATTGACCTTACACAAAGGTTACAGGCGTTTACAGACCTAAATGGTATAAGTGTTAACTTTTTGAATACGTCATTCTTTCTCTTATTTGACCAACTGTCTTCACTGTTCTGTTTCCTTCCATTGAATGTCACTCTGTGCTATGCTCCACATCCCAACTCAATTCTCCCACCCCCTCCATTATTTCCAATTGCGATCCTTTTTCTTACTGTGTAGCCTACAGCCTCTGATGCAATGTTTGCTGCTGTACTCATTGTGTTTCCATACCTCAAGATGAAAAAGCAAAAGTTATCAGAAAATAGTAAGTGCCGTTCTAGACTTTTAGAATTTTAGTTTTACCCGATCTTACTTTCTTGTTTTTTGTTTAGAATGATTGAAGACTTGGAACTCTCCAATAAGCGGCATTCTCTGGTGCAAACACTGTCTGGCGGAATGAAACGCAAATTGTCTGTCGCCATCGCATTTGTTGGGGGATCCAAAGCAGTCATTTTAGATGAACCAACGGCAGGGGTTGATCCGTATGCTCGTCGAGCTATCTGGGACCTAATCCTGAAGTACAAACAGGGTGTGTATGTACTTTGGATTGTGGTAGTGGACTGAATAATTCATGGCTGGTGTATGCTGAGTACTAGCCAAGCTAAGTGGCAGAAAGCAAAAGATCATTTGCCAGACAAAAAAAAAGCTGATGAAATCGAACCTTATGTAGGCTAGAATGACACAAAGCATTTCTAAGGTACAGCAAAGGAGGTGTATAACCCTGGTATACCAATATTGGTAAATGCCTCAGTACACCAATATTAGTTCATCTCTTAGTAGACCAATATTGGTATTACCACAACAACAACTTGCATTTATATAGTACCTTTAGCATAATAAAATGTATTACTGAAAATAGAGACATTTTGTTCAAGTTTTAGTCTTGCACTCATCAAGACAACTCGCAAGAATACTAATGTAAGGGAAACAACAAATTTATACTGCATGAAACTGTTGGCAAGTGGACTCTGATTGGTAGAGGTGTTGCCATGGAGAATGCACCAGTTTATGGTGATTGACAGTTAACTGCCAAGCTTTGTTTGAAATTAAATCAAGCAGTTAATGCTGGACTGGTTAAAATCAGGGATACTCAAGAGGCCAGAATTGGAGGAATGTGTCAATCTCAGAAAGTTGTAGTGGTGAAGAAGGTTACAGAGATGGGAAAAGGTGAGGTAATGGAGGGATTTGGAAACAAGGATGGGAATTTTAAGATTGAGGCATTGCTGGACTGGGAGCCAATGTCGGTCAACAAGCACAGGGGTGATAGATGAACAGGCAATTAGTTAGGCAATGTTTTGGATGAGCTCAGGTTTATGGAGGATACGGGAGGCCGGCCAGGACAGCATTGAAATAGTCAAGTCCTTAGGTAACAAAGGCATAGAGAAGGGTTTCAGCAGCCTTCCGATACATCCCTCAGTGTACCAATATGTCCCTCAGAGTATGCCAATGTTGGCGCAGCTCTCAGTTTGCCAATATTGAACCTTTTGAAGAGTGTGGATGGTGCTACATTTGGCACTGGCAAAGCAGGCAGTGTGTAGAGATGGTATGAGAACTTTAATGACCGAATGACTGGACACTCCATTAAAGTTCTTGTTAGAATCACCTTATGGCCAAAACATGATGATATAGATGAGGTCTCTATGATTGCCGAGGTTAGTGACACCATCGAAGCAGTGAAAAGTGCCAAGACGCAAACACAAGCAAATCTCTCAATTGATCACAAGCTGGAGAGCAGCGATACATAGAGGTATCCACCAATCCGAACACTGGCAGGTTGATCTGAACAAGAAGCAGCAACAGCAGCAGCCTGCCAAATGTTTGAGTCTGTGAAATGTACTGGAGAATTTATATTTTATATTGGCTTTAATAGTAATCAGCACAATCAAGACTTCTTCAACAACAAGGGACATAATTTTCAAGTATACAGGACTGTCACCAAGTTGAGTATGCTGACGACATGACGGATTGTGGCACAGAGTGTCTCCTCTTAGTTGTACCTAATTAGAAAGAATTTAATGTGCTGGATATGTGCAAACTATTTCATTGTTGATGTTTCTTTCCTGTTTGATTTAAAATCTAATATATTTGGAAGTGAGAAAGGTATCTGGGAGGTACGTGAGTTTGGTGTAGTGCCCTGGCTTTGCCTGTACCTTGGGAAAATCCAGCCCAGGCCAATGGTATGAAGGAATTTGTAGCATCTCGTCTCAGGCTTTTATTACCATAGCTCCAAAGTAGAAAACTAACAGAATACATTGACAATCAGACATAAAGTGACAAATCAATCAACATTCAAGTTTTGGCTGAAAGGGCGTTGATCTCAGGCAGTAGATTAATAGTCTACCACATATGATGCATTTTTTTCTTCAAACTTACTGACATAAATTTAAAAATTCCAACTCAACAATATAAACTGGTTAGCAGATGTCAATAGATTTTAGTGCTTTGCAATGAGTGATGTATGGAGGATTCTGGGAGCTTGTTGCCTATCGTCTGTCTGGGATACAGTAGGGCATGAGAGTCCCTTGCGGAGTCTCATTGAGCTTCTGAGCCGTACTCTAGACGTAACAGGAATGAGTGACTCAACAGCAAATAATGTGTTAAAACAATAATTTTATTAAGTAATTATTATGCAATTATTGATAAAAAATAAGAAGGAAAGATAACTTTATTCAAAAGAAAGGATGGAAAAGTTTATAGAAAGACAACAAACATAGCACACTGCTATAACCCCAAATTAGTCTGTTCAAGACAGCTCCCTAAAATGGTACCGTTATCCCTCGGTGCATTCATCACCAGGTCTCTGGAGAAACTTGCATGGGGGTGGACACTGGTCAGTCAGTCCGTCAACGTCCCTTCCTTCGTAGTCTTCAGTGGTTGACTAGTCAACTCTGGCTGCAGCCCCGAACATAGGATGCTGTGCCCCTTTAAGTCCAATCTCTGGCTCCATTCCAGGCTTCCAAGATTACCATCCAGACGTTCTCAAAGCAAGAGTCCATCAACCATGAGTCCTTATCAAATTCTTCTCGCAGGCACTACGAGGTCCCCAGGCTGTTTACAAATCCTTTCATGGTGTCTCTCACCTGCCATCAATTAGGTTATACTGTACACCAATTAAACGTCATCTTCTGATTCCACACCATAGGACCACACCATGTGCAAGGTTATCCATTGTCCTGGCTTGTAGTTCAAGGGTCATCAAATACCGTAAGAACTGATCAAACGATGACAAAACAGCTGTTATTTTCAAGAAGAGAAGAACAGCAGTTTAGACAAAACAACAGCTGTGCAAGACCTGCCCTGACCAGCATGAAAACAAAAGGAAAAGGTTCTTGGGAAAAACAAATTCATAGTTAATAATATTAGTACTGATTGCCATTGATGACATAATTGATTAATTACTTAACTTAATCAGAGCGCAATCACAGTTTTAAATCAATGTCTACAAAGTAACTTGAAAATTCACTACAGGTTTCATACAGTTTTTTTAAAATCAAGAGCAAAGCAAGGCAGAAGTAAAATGCAAAAACATACAAAAAGCAGTGGCTGCAGGCCTCAGGCCTACAATACTACTACCCACCTTGGGAAGACGAATGAGGATGGGGTGGGTGGGGCACTTTTAAAAGTGTTGCTTTTTTGTTTAATTGGAATTAATAACAATATGGAGGGAGATAAATTAACTTGCACGGTTAAAGTTAAAAGATCAGCCATGAAATCAATGTTTGTTAAACTAAAGCATTGAGATTTCAAAAAATGACAAAAGGGTATTGAAGTTGACCACAAATTTATTTAATGTAATTTCATTTTTAACAGGAACCCCAGGGAATGCCTCCTTGTTTGAACTGCACCCACTAGTAAAGATGTATCTTTTCTAATAATTACAGGCCGGACAATCCTTCTGTCCACACATTACATGGATGAAGCTGATCTCCTGGGGGACCGCATTGCAATAATCTCGCATGGCAAGTTGAAGTGCTGTGGGTCACCTCTGTTCCTCAAGAGCACCTATGGGGACGGCTACAAGCTGACAGTGGTGAAGAAGCAGCCTGACTCTCAAACGAGTCCAGGTTCGTAACTCAATTCCTCACATACAAGGCAGTGATTCTGTGCTGCAGAGTGACAGTCCAACTAAATTAGTGTTTCTCACCAAAACTTTGGTGAGCCCATCCTTGGGACCCGATTGGAGTGCAGCCTTTTGTGTAGCGCTCTGATAAGGACTTCAGTGAAGGGTAACAGTGAAGGTGCACTGTGTTCACTTAAATTGTGAAACATTCAGCAATATAATCATAAATCTTGACTCTTCCAAGCTTGTGAAATAAAGATGGCCACTGATCTTTCACTGTTAGTGGGAATGATCGGAGCAATTTGAGGAGATAAATTCAGAATATCGTACACAAACTGTACTGCACACTATTCAGTGACTTAATGGGTAACTTTCTTCCTTCTTGCAGCAAGCTGATGCCAATAGCTGAGTGATGTAATTCCTAAATAAGCTGGAACAGCTTGCTCTGGACAGTCCTCTGTGCAAAGGCCAAGCTTAGGAAAACTTGACAGTACAGCAGGAACATTTTCAAAAGGGTTTTAGCTATTGTGTAATAGAAACAGAAAATACTAGAAATATTTAGCATGTCAGGCAACATCTGTGGAGGGAGAAACATAGTTTAATGGGTGGAGTTTTCTAAACTTAGCCACTGCTGAAAAGGCAGGACCTGTATTGGGTCGGGAACCTGTTGACAGCTGGAGCAGGCTTTGCTGAGGTTCTTTAACCGAGCCCAGCATTCGCATCCCGCCTCCAGGCTCCCTGGCCAATCAGAGAGGGTGGGCAGGATGACACAGTGGGTCTGTCAAAGGAAGGATTTCTAATTAAAGGGACCACAGCATGGATTAGAATGACTCAACAGAGCTTGGATTTTCGAGATTGCAGCAACCACAGGAATGGAGAGGAGATCTGGTACAGCTGTTCCCTGGGGGTCTCACTCTTACCTGGAGGTCTTGCTTCAGGATCTTGAGGGCTGCAGTGAGGTGATCTTTCCCAAAAAGGGGAGGAAGCGGACAAACTCTCCAACCAAGTCGGCATGGATGGAAGCGGCCAAGGAAGTCAGCAGAAGGAGTGTGGTCCCTCTAACCTGGAGTCAGAGCACCAAGAGGATCCAGGACCTTTGGAGGGTGGTTATGGTGAGTGGCAGGACACTTTCAGATGCCAAGCCCCACACTCTGACTTACCCAGCATTCTCCTGTACCACATTTCTCAGGATCTTTTAGCTGTATCTATTCCTCTCTCTGCAAAGACCTCACGTCCCCACCTGAACAGCCAACTCTCACACTCACCCTCATCCTATTGCTCGTACACCCATGCTTCACAATAACCCTCCACAAATGTTGTTTTTCCTTCCTATCCACACAAGCCATTACTAACACTGATAACTCTCTGCTTTATCTCCTTACGGGAGAAGAGAGCACACAACCTAGGGGAGAGGCAGAAACCTGAGGGAAAGGGGTGGCCCTCCAGTGACAGGCATCTTGACGGCCAATGGTAATGCATGCACACCCGCTCCACTGGGAAGAGGGTTTAGCTCTAGAAGGCTACAGTTGCCAGCAACAACCTGTCGTGAAAGCCTGACCCTCTTGAGACTCTGGTGCTCAGACATGTTGATGGAGCTGATCCTATGCCCGTGGGCTCTCTGTTGGGGGTCTTGCCTCCTTCTAGCTTGATCTCTGTGCCCATACCCTCTGCCATGTAGAGTGGAATGCAGCTGTTGGTAGTGTTGCTCCTGCTGCTGATATTGATGCTGGTGTTGGTGTTGCTTCTCGTCTTGCCCCTCATCGGAGGTGGATGGTAGAGCTACGTAAGCTGCAACCATGTGGTAGTAAAGGCTGGAGGCAAGCAAGTACAGCTGAGGGTAAGTGAAGTGCTAGACAGCTGAAGTGCCTTCCAAGAAGTTGGAAAATATCTATCAAGCAGTGAAAATCTCTCAGAGAAAAAGTGCAATGAACAACAGCTTCTCACCTGGCCATGTCTAGAGCTCTTCAGTTTCACTGATCAAAGACTTGCCAGCTCGTCAATTTCACTGAAGAAACTCTGCCCGCTGTGCACTTACCTCAATGACCCTGGCAAGTTGCTGACAGGTTGGAAAGTGGGTCCCCTGGCTCTTAAAGCCAGTATTGAGGGTTAAAACAGTAAATTATTTATTATAATATTTAAAGGCCTTATTCAACAGCTGCACAAGGATTCTGCACTCCCCTTCAATCCTGCGCAGATGAAACCCGAAAGAGGACATGATGACTGCAGGATCTGGACCCAACATCAACTTTTGGGGATTTAACTCCCCACTCGCCCACAAACCCACCATCCCGTGCCTGTAAAATCTCCCCCAATGTTGCAGGTCAATTACCTTTCATTACACCAACAGAGCTACATCATTCAGTTTTGATATCAGCTTGCTGCACAAAGAGGTCATTGACTTGAATCAATAATTTTGTTTCTGTTTCCACAGATGCTGCCTGACATGTTGAGTAGTTCCAGCCATTTTTATTTTTATTTCAGATTTCCAGCATGTGCTATATTTTGCTTTTGGGTTTATCTATTGTGTGTTCATTTGAAGGATATTTTAAACTGTGTAAAGGAAACTCAATGATCCTGTGCTTCCAGCAAGGAGCCACATTCAAGGGAGGGCAGGTTAGAGGAATGGCACGAGGAAAATGTATCCCTATTCCTTATAGCACAGCTGCTTGTATTGTATTGTATTTACTCTTGTGTGCAGTGGAAACTAATTGAGAATACAAAAGTGTATTTGACTGTACGAATATGTTCTTATGTATTACTTACCCAGAAAATCATCCTGTATGACAGATTACCAAAGAACAGTCCTCCCTAAATATTGTGTCTTAGCAATAGCTTAGATTGCATGAAAAAGAAAAAAACATGAATTTATGTAAAATCCCCTGGCTTTGTCAAGATTTCAAACATTTCACATAATGAATTATGAATGGAGTACAATGATTGGTTTTTAGATTAGATTAGAGATACAGCACTGAAACAGGCCCTTCGGCCCACCGAGTCTGTGCCGAACATCAACCACCCATTTATACTAATCCTACACTAATCCCCTATTCTTACCAAACATCCCCACCTGTCCCTATATTTCCCTACCACCTACCTATACTAGTGACAATTTATAATGGCCAATTTACCTATCAACCTGCAAGTCTTTTGGCTTGTGGGAGGAAACCGGAGCACCCGGAGAAAACCCACGCAGACACAGGGAGAACTTGCAAACTCCACACAGGCAGTACCCGGGTCCCTGGAGCTGTGAGGCTGCAGTGCTAACCACTGCGCCACGGTTTTGCAGGCACAGATCTAATAGGTGAGTGTAAGATCAATATTCTCAAAGCCACTCTGTCCTCATTTTGATAAATGAATCCAAAGAACTGTGCCTTAGTGGGACCCTGGCAGAAGAAGCAAATGTTTGATGGAGAGTTGTAGACCAGCCATAGGGGGAGTACAGAACAAGGGGATATAACCTTTTAATTAGAGATGGGCCATTCAGTGGTACAGAAAGGTATTGAAATCTAGAACTCACTTTCTGAAAATCAGTAGAAGCTAGGTCAGTTAAAAATTTCAAACCTGAGATTGATAGATTTTTGTAGAGTGTGAAGGGATAAGAAACCAAGACGGGTAAATGAAGTTAAACTATAAATCTAATTCAATGGTGGAACTGGCTCGAGGGGTTGAATGGTCTGCTCCTGTTTATATGTTCCCTGTAACCTAGTGATGTAACTCATAGGGATCTCCTTGGAGGTGGGATAGATCTGCAATCAGAATCCATGTTTTCTGTTACATAAAAAGTTGATGCTGGATCAGTGGGTGGGCGATGTCCTTTTGTTATTTTTTGCCAATATGGCAAAAAGAAGGGGATTGATGAGGATGAATATTGGCATCACTGTGCAAAAGGAAGTTTTAGTGAGATTATTTTTTAAATAGTCATGAAGAGGTTAATGGCCTTGGGCACATCTCAGGTCAGAAGCCACCATTCACAACACATCCAACAGCATCCCATCGATGCAAGAACAGCCTGCGATCGTTGACCCCAAAAACAAATGGAGCTCCAATATCCTTCACCTCTATACAAAAGCAAAATACTGCGGATGCTGGAAATCTGAAACAAAAACAGAAAATGCTGGAAATACACAGCAGCATCTGTGGAGAGAAAAAGAGTTAATGTTTCATCAGATGAAAGGTCACAGATCTGAAACGATAACTCTGTTTCTCTGTCCAAAGATGCTGCCAGACCTGCTGAGTATTTCCAGCATTTTCTGTTTTTGTTCCTTCACCTCTGTGTTGCCCTCAGAAGTATATTCTACGCTGAATGTTTCATAGTTCACTTCTTTTTCTTAAATGTGCTATTAGATGTTCCATAGAGTTACTCACTGTGATTGATAACCTACATTTTTGTAAATTGCAATATACGTGTCATCATCAAAGTGTGATGTGGAAAGTGTTACACTAAGTACCGCACACTATACACAAAACATGTAATATATTAAATATTTTTTCCACTGTGTATCTTTTAGATTCAGGCCAAGATCTCAGCCCTTCATTGCACTCTTCCTGCTTGGAAACCAAAGTCAGCCAGTTTATCAAAAAGTATGTTGTGTCCACCATACTGGTCTCAGACACCAACACTGAGATATCTTACATTCTGCCGTCAGAAGCTGTGAAGAAAGGATGCTTTGAGAGACTTTTCCAGGTAATGTTGTCTCTTCTAATACTCAATCCCTTTGATTGTAATCGAATAATTAGAAGGTAAGTTGTCTTTATAGGTAAAACTTGATCCATGTTTTCGCCTGAACTGGCACTGATTGCCTGAAGGGAAGGGAGAGGAGGTTTCCAGAGTATTTTTTCCCTTATTATCCCAGGTTTTTTCCTGCCTCTCCCAGGAGATTACATTTTTTAAAAAATCATTCACGGGATGGGAAAGTCACTGACAAGTTCAGCATTTATTGCCCATACCTAATTGCAATTGAGAACGAGGTGGTGAGCCACCACCTTTAATACAACCGAATGGCTTGCTAGGTCATTTCAGAGGGACGATAAGGGTCATTCACATGACTATGGGTCTGGAGCAACATATAGGTGAAACCAGGTAAGAATGCCAGATTTCCATCCCAAAAGGGCATTCGTGAACCAGATGGGTTTTTACAAAAAACTGCTAGTTTCACAGTCACAATTACTGATACAATCATTTTATTCCAGATAAATTAAATTAAATTTAAATTTCCCAGGTGTAATGGTGGAAATTGAACTCCAATCACCAGATCCTTAGTCCAGGCCAATGGATTACTAGTCCAGTAACATTGTTACTGTAACCCATTTGAATAGATTTGTTGTGGTGCACTCATCAAACAGACACTTTGCTGGGAAGAAGGGCGGGAGTGAGTGGCCGAGGGGGGAAGCGACAAGGGCGGGAGCAAGTGACTGAGGGAAGGCAGCGGTGAGGCAGAGAGCGAGTACTCAAATGTTAGCAGATGTTTGCTTGTACTGATGACGTCCACGATCGCTCTGCGCATGCTCTGGGTTGTCAGGAGTCACTTTGTTGTTTTAAATAGACTCTGTTTGCTGTAGTGCACTGTTTGTATAGACTGCTTGCAGTGCACTGTTTGCTGTAGGGCACTGTTTAAATAGACTCTGCTTGCTCTACTGCACTGTTTAAATAGACTGCTCCAATACACTATTTAAATAGGCTCTGTTTGCTCCAGTGCAGTTTAGACTTTGTTTGTGGTAGGGCACTGTTTAAATAGACTCATTGCTGTAGGGTACTGTTTAAATAGACTGCTGTAGGGCACTGTTTAAATAGACTGCAGTGCACTGTTTGCTGTAGGGCACTGTTTAAATAGACTCATTGCTGTAGGGTACTGTTTAAATAGACTGCTGTAGGGCACTGTTTAAATAGACTGCAGTACACTGTTTGCTGTAGGACACTGTTTAAATAGACTCTGCTTGCTGTACTGTACTGTTGAATAGACTGCTCCAATGCACTGTTTAAATAGTCGCTTTGCTGTAGGATACTGTTTAAATGGACTGCTGCAGTGCACTGTTAAATAGACTCTTTTTGCTGTAGGGCACTGTTTAAATAGACTCTGTTTGCTGTAGGGCAATGTTTAAATAGATTGTTTGCTCTCGGCCACTGTTTAAATAGACTGCTCCAATGCAGTTTAGACTTTATTTGTGGTAGGGCACTGTTTAAATAGACTGTTTACTGTAGAACACTATTTAGACTCTGCTGTAGGGCACTGTTTAAATAGACTGCTGTAGGGCACTGTTTAAATAGACTGTTTGCTGCAGGGCACTGTTTAAATAGACTCTGTTTGCTGCAGTGCACTGTTAAATAGACTCTTTTTGCTGTAAGGCACTATTTAAATAGGCTATATGGCACTAATAGACTCTGTTGCTGTAGGGTACTGTTTAAATAGACACTGTTTACTGTAGGGCACTGTTTAAATAGACACTGTTTACTGTAGGGCACTGTTTAAATAGACACTGTTTACTGTAGGGCAGTGTTTAAATAGACACGGTTTACTGTAGGGCAGTGTTTAAATAGACGGTTTTCTGTAGGACACTTTCTAAATAGACTGTTTGCTCAAGGGCACTATTTAAATAGACTCATTTTCCTGCAGTGCACTGTTAAATAGACTCTACTTGCTGTAGGGCACTATTTAAATAGGCTATATGGCGCTGTTGAAGAGAGAGGCGGGGGGATAGATACAGGGACAGAGAGAGGGAGAGAAAGGGGCAGAGAGAGCGAGAGAGGGAGATAGGGGGGACAGAGAGGGTGGGGAACAAAGAGAGAGAGAGAGGGTGGTACGGACAGAGAGAGAGGGGGGCACAGAGAGAGAGGGGGGCAGAGAGAGAGGGAGGGGGACAGAGAGAGAGTGAGGGGGATAAAGGAGAGAAACAGAGAGAGTGGGACAGAGAGAGAGAGTGGGGGGACAGCAAGAGACAGAGAGAGGGGGAGGAGAGACAACAAGAGACAGAGATGGGGTGACAGAGAGATGGGGGGAGGGTCTGGGGGGGGGGTGGTCAAAGAGAGGGGCCGGTCAGAGAGAGAGAAGGGGACAGACAGAGGGAGAGAGAGAGAAGGGGAGGGGTCAGAGAGAGAGTGGGGCAGCACAGAGAGGGGTGGGTACACAGGATGGTGGCACAGAGAGAGTGAGAGATCAAGATCACTCCTGACAGTTGGACATCAATCCGGATTACTCTGCATCTCTACAAAAAGTGTGTGGCAAATATTGACAACTTGTGCAAGCAAAAGAATACCATATATAAATCAGTGTCAAACATAGTGATGGGAAAGTGTCAATAAATTCATCTCATTTAAAGCTTCTTCACAAAAATGCACATTTGTTGTTGTTTTGATTAATAGTAAGATAAATTTTTAATGCCATAATCTTTCCAAAATTGTCTCACTGGCCCCCTATGTAAGACAAAAATTGTAACGTGGCCTCCCCACGCAAAAAGGTTGGAGAACCCTGGGTCAAATAGAGGCTGCTGTAGGCCACTGTTTAAATAGACTCTGTTTGCTCAAGGTTACTATTTAAATAGACTCTGTTTGCTATATAGCACTGTTTAAGAGAGAGGGAGAGAGAGAGAGAGAGAGAGAGAAGGGGCAGAGAGAAGGGGGGACAGAGAGGGTGGGGAACAAAGAGAGAGAGAGAGGGTGGTACGGACAGAGAGAGAGGGGGCACAGAGAGAGAGGGGGGCAGAGAGAGAGGGAGGGGGACAGAGAGAGAGTGAGGGGGATAAAGGAGAGAGAGAGAAACAGAGAGAGAGAGGGTGGGACAGGGAGAGAGGAACAGCGTGAGAGAGGGGGGAACAGAGAGAGAGAGGGGGACAGTGAGAGACAGAGAGAAAGGGAGGGGGGCAGCAAGAGACAGAGATGGGGGGACAGCGAGAGACAAAGATGGGAGGACAGAGAGAGAGGGGGGCAGCACAGAGAGGGGTGGGTACACAGGAGGGAGGGGGAGAGAGAGAGAGAGAGAGATCACTCCTAACCGATGGACATCTATCCCGATTACTCCGCATCACTACAACGTGTGGGGCAAACATTGACTACTTGTGCAAACAAAAGAATTACCAGATATATCACTAAATCAGTGTCAAACATAGTGATGAGAAAGTAAGTCAATAAATTAATCTCATTTAAAACTTCTTCACAAAAATGCACACTTGTTGTTTTGATTAATAGTAAGATAAATATTTAATGCCTTTATCTTTCCGAAATTGTCTCACCCGGCACCCTGTGTAAGACAAAAATTGTAATGTGGCCCCCCACCCAGAAAGGTTGGAGAGCCCTGGTTGAATTAGAGTCTGCTTTAGTGTACTGTTTAAATAGACTCTGTTGTCATGCACGGTTTAAATAGCCTCTGCCGAAGTGCACTGTTGAAGTTGATTTTGTTTGCTGTAGCGAAGTGTTTAAAGGGGACTGTGGTTTTCTAGTGGTCCATTGCAGTAATACTGAGCTGGTATCGATAGACTGCTGGGTTTTTCCAACTTTTGGCCTTGGAAGATAATTTGCACCAACATATGCTTGAGTCACAAGGCAGCACAGTGATAACAGAATATAAAGTATACTGAATCATGGATGAATAAAGCTATAAGGGGAATTTAACAGAACGAATTAAATTGTTCTGCATACATTGCATTTTGAACATTGATGTATTCTAATAGTGCCACATGTCAGAGAGGTGAGCACAGTTCAGCAATGACACCTTGTTTATACTGATACAAACTTACACAATGGATTTTTCTGAGAGCTCCATGGGGATGCTACCTCTTGCAATTCAGCAGCATATCTGTTTTAGAACTAGACGAGTAGAGATAATAGTGACACTAGGTAAACTCAAATAATGGTTTTCTTTGATAGGCCCTGGATCTGAACCTGGAGGATCTGAATTTGACGAGTTTTGGCCTGATGGACACCACACTTGAGGAGGTTTTTTTGAAGGTTTCTGAAGAAGATCAGTCATTGGAGAACAGTGACATAGGTAAATATGAAAGAACTAACGTGAGACATCTTTTATTGTCCATTGTTCTCTGTTGGTTAATAATCGTCTCAAGGTGCCAACTAAGCTAAGAAGAATAGTTATAAGTAGCCAAAGCAGTTTTTGAATTAATTCTGCAACAACAACCTGCATTTATAGAGTACCTTTAATGCAGAAAAATGTTCCAAGGTGCTTTGCAGAGATGTAAGGAAACTGGAGCAATCCAACTATTGATCTAATGAGCAGCATCATACCAGCTTTTATTTTCCTTTTTCCCTTACGACTTCTCTATTCGTGTGAAGCCACTCAATCATCATGGGATTTGATAACATAGGTGCTAATTTGCCCACAGTTATCTGCTGAAGCCTAAGTCTCAGAAGGAGGTTGAATGTGAGAGGCATTCCAGTGGAGCTGAAAGTTGTCACAGCCCAACATGCACAAACGTGTGAGAATAACAATCAGGAACGGAAACTCTGCTCAGTTCTTCCTGCCAAAGTCTGGGAGTTGCTAAGGCACAGCATCCTGGATCGATCAGCTATCTCAGCTCAGATAGAAATTAAACCTGGCCTTTGTGACTCAGTACCACGAATGCAAATTAGGAGGAAACATCTTTGACCAATATGCCAGTTTTCTCCACCATTTTATTGCAAGTGGAATTGAATACAAAAGTAGAGAGGTTATACTTCAGTTATACCGGGCATTGGTGAGACCACATCTGGAGTACTGTGTACAGTACTGGTCTCCTTATTTAAGAAAGGATGCAAATGCATTGGAAGCAGTTTGGAGAAGGTTTCCTAGACTAATACCTGGAAAGGGTGGGTTGGCTTGTGAGGAAAGGTTGGACAGGTTAGGCTTCTATCCACTGAAGTTTAAGAAGAGTAAAAGGCAACTTGACTGAAACATATAAGATCCTGAGGGGTCTTGACAGGGTGGATGTGGAAAGGATGTTTCCTCTTGTAGGAGAATCAATGTTTAAAAATTATGGGTCACCCATTTAAGATAAAGATGAGAAGAAATTTTTTCTCTGAGGGTCGTGAGTCTCTGGAACTCTCTTCCTCAAAAGGCAGTGGAAGCAGAGTCTTTGAATATTTTGAAGGCAGAGGTAGCTAGATTTTTGATAATCAAGGCGGTGACCCTTATTTTTAAACAGTGGTATTAATAAAGCTTCAAGGTAAGTGGAAGTATTTTGAATGTCTCAAGATGTACCAAGTTTTTTTTGATTTCTTGAAGATGACAAAGATTCAGGGAAGGAAGCGTTGCAGACACCACAGACGGACAATAAAAATGGCCGCCACAAAGACACCCCTCCACAAGAAGGTACACACAATCTGAAAGTGAACGTGAGCAATTTGGTCACCTGTGCCAGGCTAAGCCAATCCCAGTCCTCTGTGCATTCCTCCTCCTCTGTTGGTTCTGTTCGAGGTGATGAGATGGGTGGTTATTCGGAATTCTATGGAGACTATGCACCGCTCTTCGATAACCTGAATGATCCAGACAACCTCAGTTTACAAGGTATGTCAGCAACCAAAGTTAAAACTGGAATAGTAATTTCTATATTTCTAGAGATGGAAAATGGCCAAGGGAGAAAGGGGTCATGAATGGACATAGTTAACCCCATAGATTGAATAGCTAACTATTTGGCTATTTGACCCTTGGCTTCAGGATTCCAGCAAGCTATTTTCCCAGGTGAGTGTTGGAATTAGGGGAAGAGTGCCTCAAGTACAGTGAATTTAATCCATTTTTGTTTTCTTTTTTCTTTTAAGTCCCTATTCCTGAATATGAAAGGTGATTGTATCAATTGTTTGCTCCGGAATGACGATCAGCCCTGTGTTATGAGAGCAGCCACTCTAAACTGATGCTAAGCTATTGACTCTGGTTAGGGAGCATGCCCATGCAAACAATGGAGGTTTGCACATTTAATTTTCATGCATGAAAACAGTCATACACATGTGATCATCTCATTCTGTTTATTTTCGCACTGGGAAATGTAAGATTATTAGGCTACTAAAAATGTCACCAACCAGAATACTAGTTGTTAAAATCTATCTATTAGAAACTTTCAACTGATTTATTATTATTTAGCTTTTGTTATGAAAGTGTTTTGTTGAATATTTTTTTGAGGATTTATTTTTGAAAGATTGAAGAAATGTTAAATTTTGGGGTTTTCAAAGGGGGTCATATAAAGGCCACTTGACTTTGAAAAACAGTCCCTGGGAATGTTTTTTAAAAGGGCCACTGAGAGGTCTTGTGAGGAAAACAAGCCTTTCCGGGAAACCTCTTGACTTCCAGCAACAACAACAAGCCTTTCCAGGAAACCACCTGACTTCCAACTCAATAAACAACAGAGAACGTTGAACACCTGAAGAAGTTGTTTACGAAGAAGTGACAGGTCAAGATTGATGGAGGTCAAAAGATTAACCCTCTTGTTGTTAGTTTCGCTTTTGAATTGTTTTGAGTTGGGGTTGACCTGTATAAAGAGAAAAGAAAATTCTTAAGGAAGGAGAGAAGACCACAACCCAGCTCACCTTTCCAGCATCTCTGTAAAAGACCCTGAGAGGTCCACAGTGTCAACTCATCCCATCTCCTGTCTTTGAAGAAACGCCTGCTAAATTAATTCTCAACGCTGCCTGAAAAGGACTGTTCTAAAAGATTCCAATGACCCGTCTACGTGTACTCGGAGGCCAGACTATGTGCCAGTTTTGGAAAACAACATATCTTGTCTGCTGTTTCTTCAAGAATGAGTAAGCGTTCAGCCCAAGTGTATTTTTGTCTGTCATAGAGCTCTAAAAACAAAAATCCCTTTATTTTTCCAGTTAACCAGTGTGTGGTGTGTGTGTGTGTAAGGTAAAAAGAGAACTTTTATATTTCGACCTGTGTGTTTATGCTTTGCTTCATTACTGCTTAAGACTTGCTTTATAATAAACTGATAATTTTGTTGTTTATTAAAGAAACCTGGTTGGTGTGTTTTAGTCTGAGATAAAAGAGAGCATATGATTGACCGTATCGGTAAGTAGGAAAAAATTTAAATATATGTTGTGGCCTGTGGAGAAATGAAACTAGAATAAACAGTGCACTCCTCCCACTTCGGTCGTAACATATGATTTGGGGCTCTTTATGGGATAAACCCAACGCCGACAGCGTACAATTGTAGGTGGGGTAATAATAATTGAAAACGGAAAAATAAAAAGAACCAGGTTTCTTGTGTAATAGAGTAAAGTCTACACCACCGGAATGTCTTGAACAGTTGCTGTGACTTTTCTGGGTATGGAGGATGTATCCTGAGTGATTTGAGGAACTTAGGGCGGCACAGTGGCGCAGTGGTTAGCACCGCAGCCTCACAGCTCCAGGGACCCGGGTTCAATTCCGGGTACTGCCTGTGTGGAGTTTGCAAGTTCTCCCTGTGTCTGCGTGGGTTTTCTCCGGGTGCTCCGGTTTCCTCCCACAAGCCAAAAGACTTGCAGGTTGATAGGTAAATTGGCCATTATAAATTGTCACTAGTATAGGTAGGTGGTAGGGAAATATAGGGACAGGTGGGGATGTTTGGTAGGAATATGGGATTAGTGTACGATTAGTATAAATGGGTGGTTGATGTTCGGCACAGACTCGGTGGGCCGAAGGGCCTGTTTCAGTGCTGTATCTCTAATCTAATCTAATCTTAACCAAGGTTAAGCTAATAGCATTGTCAACAAAATTGGGGTTACAGTTAAAACCAGGAGCTAAGAAAGCAGACATAATTGAAGTAATAGCACAACATTTGCAGTTGGAAGAAGAAAAAGAAAACCAGAGGGTAGTGCAGTTGAATTAGCTAAAATTCAGTTTCAGATGAAGCCGTTTGAGCTTGAACAGAAAAAGGAGGAAAAAGAATTGGAAAAACTTGAACTTGAAAGAGCATTGACAATGAAGAAACTTGAACTTGAGGAAAAGGAAAGGGAAAGAGAAAGAGAAGAAAAGGAATTTGAAGTTAAAAGGCTGGAACAAAGTCAAAAGAGTAGTCCTGCCTCCGCGGAAAGTTCTAGTGAGGAAAGATCTGGCTCCAGCTCAGGACCCAGTGGAGAGCTGTTTAAATTTGTACAAGCCCTCCCTAAGTTTGAGGAAAGGGATGTAGAGGCATTTTTCATTCCTTTTTAAAAGATAGCCAAACAGATGAAGTGACCACAGGAAAGCTGGACACTGCTTATGCAAAGCAAATTGATGGGCAGAGCTCATAAAATTTATAATAAAAGCAAAAAAAGGCAAAAGCTCATAAAATTTATGCCATGCTTTCTGAGGAGGCTTCTGCAGATTATGAGATGGCAAAAAAGGCTGTTCTTGCTGCGTATGAGTTGGTCCCTAAAGCTTACTGGCAGAAATTTTGGAATCTCTGGAGATTGTCTGGGTAGACATATTTGAGAGGGTAAAGCAAACTAATTTTGATCATTGGATGCAGGCACTAAAGGAAGAGGCCACGTAGAAGAACCTTAAGGAACTAACTCTCAGAAGAATTTAAAAATTCACTCCCTCCGTTAGTAAGAACCCATGTAGAGAACCAGAAGGTTTCACCAGCCAGATAGGCAGTGGAAATTGCTGATGATTACGAGCTTGTTTATAAGTCCAAACCTTTTGCCTTCTCCCCCCACAAACCCAAGAAGGATAGAAGGTGGTAGAGTGAAAGGAAAGAAAGTAGCCAGGGACAAGAAGGAACAGCTGGGAACGCCCTGGGATCTCCTCCTCAGGCCAGAAAGGAAGGTGCTGACGGTGAAAGTGAGGTCCGCAAACCTAAGTGTTACCATTGTCACAAGGTGGGACACCTTCGTGCAGAATGTAGGAAATTGTGGGGTAAACTCATCGGATTTACTGGGGTACACAAAGCCAATGCAGAGAAAGGGGCCCTGACCAAGAGTATGACAGATCAGTATGTAGCTCTGACTGCAGCTGTAATACCAAATACAAAAACCACTGTGAGCACAGGGGTTGTGAATACAATACGTGAGAGTTATAGGGAATTTTTGTCAAAAGGAAAAGTAATTCCTTATCCCTCAAGTGAGGCAGGTAAACCAATAGTTATACTTCGGGATGCAGGAGCCACCCAAACTCTTTTGCTGGGGAAAGGCATAACATTTTCATCAGAAAGCGCACCGAATGCTAAAGTTTTAGTGAATGGTATTGGTGAGGAGTCTACACCTGTACCTTTGTATCAGGTGCACCTAAAATGTGACCTAATGTCCGGAACGGTAGCTGTGGGAATTGTCCATTGTTTCCTAGTAGACGGAGTTGACCTACTCCTGGGAAGTGAAGGTGGTAGCTTCTCCAGTAGTCACGGAAAAACCAAGTGAAGTTAAAGATACAGAACAGTTGCAGGAAAAGGTTCCAGGAATTTTTCCTTCATGTGTAGCGACCTGAGCAATGGCTAAACAATTTCCATTGTCGGAGGTAAAATTGGCACCATCAGATAGTCCAATATCTGAAGCTTTCTTTGGGGATTTGGATAATCCAAAGGAAATGTACAGTTCGTCTTCTCTGATTAAGGCACATTAAGCTGATCCAGAGTTAAATAAAGTGGCACAGTCAGCAACAACAGAAGCTGAGGCAAAAGGAGTTCCAGAAGACTATTATATTAAAGACAGGATTCTGATGAGGAAGTGGAGACCTCCTCATAGAGCTGCAGATGAAGAATGGATGGTAGTTCATCCGATAGTGGTACCGCCAAAGTATTGGCAGAAACTGTTAAGGACAGTGCATGAAATTCCTATAGCGGGACATGTGAGGATCCGGAAGACCAAATCACATATAAGTCAACATTTTTACTAGCCAGGTCTTTCCAAGCATGTGGTGCAGTTTTGTAAAATGTGCCGTACGTGCCACATTATGGGAAAACTGCAACCTGCCATAATACCAGCGCCTCTAATTTCCATACCAGTTATTGGGGAACTATTTAGTAGGGTATTGGTAGACTGTGTAGAATCTTTACCGAAAACAAAAGCAGGACACCAAAATATACTTACTATCATGGATATGGCCACTTGCCTCCCAGAGGCCATTCCCTTGAAAACAATTTCTGCTAAGGTACGGTAGAGAAGTTAATCCAGTTCTTCACTAGATATGGATTACCGCTGGAGATTTAGTTGGATCAAGGTTCCAATTTTATGTCTAAAATTTTTCAGGAAGTTATGGGTAATTTGGGTATAATACAGTTAAAGACTTCAGCATACCATCCACAGACACAAAGAGCTTTAGAAAGGTACCATCAGACCCTCAAAACGATGATCAGGGCATACTGTATAAATGCCCCATGTTTGGGATAAAGGGCGAGAATTTCTTTTGTTGGCCACTAGAGAGTCATCTAATGAATCTGCTGGTTTTAGTCCTTTTGAATTAGTTTACGGGTTTGAGATAAGAGGTCCTCTAAAACTAATAAAACAAAGGTTTTTGGAACAGAAGGATGAACCTTCTGTGCTAGATTGTGTATTCATTATCTAGGAACAACTCACGAGTGCTTGCAAAGTGGCTCAAGAGCACCTTAAAGCTTCCCAAACAGCTATGAAGAAATGGGCAGACAAGAATGCCAAGACTCGAATATTCCAACCAGGGGATGAGGTGTTAGTCTTACTGCCTGTACAGGGTGAACCATTGAAAGCACAGTTCAGTGGTCTCTATAAAGTGGTCAAGAGAATTGGTAATGTAAATTATTTGATTGACACCCTAGATCACTGGAAAAAGTATCGACTATGTCACATCAATATGTTAAAACAATATTATTACCTGGAGGACGATAAGCAAGCACAGGTATGTCAGGTAGTAGGACAGTGAAGGATGAAAGAGATTGTAAGGATGAGACAGAAGGAGGCCTACACCATTCTCAAATTGAACTTTCTACTATCCGGTTAGTTAATATTGAATTGTTAGGGTGATTGGACACGATGCTTTCAGATTTAGATGCAGAAACAACAAGAAGACCCAACAAGGCTACTTACAGCATTTAGAAGAGTCTGTAGGGATAAGCCAGAATGTACAACCTTAGCCACACATAATGTGGATGCAGGGGAATCCTTTCTTATAAAACAGCATCCTTATCTCTTAAGTCCAGAGAAACAGGCCCAGATAAAAGCAGAAATCGAATACATGTCGTAAAACCACCTAATAGAACCCAGTCAAAGCAGCTGGAGTTCCCAGTGGTATTAGTGCCTAAACCTTTTGGTTCAATTAGACTCTGTATAGACTACAGAAAAGTGACTGCAGTAACAAAGGCAGACTCCTACCCAATTCATCGCTTAGAAGACTATATTGACAGTGTGGGCAGTGCCAGGTTTCTTACAAAGACAGATTTGTTAAAGTGATTCTGGCAAGTTCCTTTAACACCCTGCGATAAAGAAATATTGGCCTTTATCACATCAGATGGTCTTTTCCAATGCAGAGTGATGCCACTCGTACTAAAAAATGCCCCAGCAACCTTTCAGAGACTAATGAATCAAGTGGTTGCTGGTGTTCCTAACTGTGTAGTTTACCTTGATGATGTGCTGCTATACAGTGACACTTGGAAGAGCTCGAAGCTCTGTTTAGAAAATTACAATCAGTTAATTTAGTAATAAACCTTGCCAAAAGTGAATTTGCAAAAGTGAGAGTGACCTACCTGAGGCATATAGTAGGGCAAGGACAAATGTTGCCAAGAATAGTGAAAGTACAAGAATTGGTGGAGTTCCCTACCCCTCAGACTAAGCAAGAAATCATGAGGTTTTTGGGGATGTGTAGTTTCTACCGTAAGTTTGTACCAAATTTTAATATCAAAGCTGCTCCACTAACAGATTTGCTACAGAAAAAGAAATCCAAGGTAGTGTGGTCAGGGGAGTGCCAAGCCTGTTTTGAGAAGCTGAAAGCCATTTTGACTAATGAACCAGTACGGCCTGCTCCAAATTTCACTAAGCTCTTCAAGGTAGCATTTGGTGATAGTGACCTTGGGGTCGGTGCAGTCCTGTTACAAGATGATGAATCCGGTATAGAAAGGCCAGTGGGATACTTTCCCAAAAAACTAAATCAACACCAAAAAAGATATTCAACAGTGGAAAAAGAAATTCTTGGTTTATTATTGCCTCTCAAGCATTTTGAAGTCGATGTCCACCATGACTACTGAGAGACACTGTTATATACTGATCATAACCTCCTCGCCATTGTGGAAAAAATTCAAAAACCAGAGTGCCAGACTATTCCGATGGAGTTTACCATTACAGCCCTCTCACTTTTGCAGGACGAAATAATGTTATTGCAGATGCTTCATCAAGAATCTAACTTTGTTTTGAGTTATCTGAGTGAAAAGAGGGTACAGACCAGTATTGTATTCACTACAGGTAAAGGATGAATGGGGAAGAGTGTGAAAATGTGTTTTATAATGTTTTCATCTTTTTTTTGCACTTCGTAATGAAACACATTTAAAAATGACATTTCTTTCCGCCAGGATGGAGGTGTTACCGAAAGTGCATCTGTGTTTTGTTAAATATATTTTTTGAGGATTCATTTTTGAAAGATTGAATAATGTTAAACTTTGGGGTTTTCAAACGGGGTCATGTAAAGGCCACTTGACTTGGAAAAATGGTCCCTGGAAATGTTTTTTAAAAGGGCCCTGAGAGGTCTTGTGAGGAAAACAAGCTTTTCCGGGAAACCACTTGACTTCCAGCTCAAGCAACAGCAGAGAACTTTGAACACCTGGAGAAGTTGTTTACGAAGAAGTGACAGGTCAAGATTGATGGAGGTCAAAAGGTTAACCTTGTTGTTGGTTTCGCTTTTGAATTGTTTTGAGTTGGGGTTGACCTGTATAAAGAGAGAAGAGAACTTCCAAGAAGAGAAGAGGACTTCCATGGAGAGAAGAGAATTCCACAACCCAGCTCATCTTTCCAGCATCTCTCTAAAAGACCCTGAGAGGTCCACTGTGTCAACTTATCTCATCTCCTGTATTTGAATTCTCAACGCCGCCTGAACAGAACTGTTCTAAAAGATTCCAGTGACCTATCAACGTGTACTCGGAGGCCAGAGTGAATGCCAGCTGTGGAAAACAACATATCTCATCTACTGTTTCTTCAAGAATGAGCAAGTATTCAGCCCCAGTGGATTTTTTTGCCTGTAGTAGAGCTCTAAAAACAGAAATCCCTTTATTTTTCTGGGCGGCACAGTGGCGCAGTGGTTAGCGCCGCAGCCTCACAGCTCCAGCGACCCGGGTTTAATTCTGGGTACTGCCAGTGTGGAGTTTGCAAGTTCTCCCTGTGTCTGCGTGGGTTTCCTCTGGGTGCTCCAGTTTCCTCCCACATGCCAAAAGACTTGCAGGTTGATAGGTAAATTGGCTATTATAAATTGCCCCTCGTATAGGTAGGTGGTAGGGAAATATAGGGACAGGTGGGGATGTGGTAGGTATATGGAATTAGTGTAGGATTAGTATAAATGGGTGGTTGATGGGCGGCACAGACTCGGTGGGCCGAAGGGCCTGTTTCAGTGCTGTATCTCTAACTGACTAACTTAACGTGTGTGTGTGTGTATCTAAGGTAAAAAGAAAACTTTTATATTTCGATCTGTATGCTTATGCTTTGCTTCATTACTGGTTAAGAAGTGTTTTATAATAAACTGATAATTTTGTTGTTTATTAAAGTAACCTGGTTGGTGTGTTTTATTCTGGGATAAAAATAGAGCCTCTGCTTGCATCGGTATTTATTAGAACCCTTCTTTGTAGCATGATAAAGTAGGAAAACTTAGGAAAAGGGTACAGTATTAACAAGATGCCAAGCTAAAGGGATTCTGGGAGATTATGTCAAGTTTTAGAATGCTTACTTGCAGTAAAATGGTGAGACCTTGAGAGCAGACAATGAAAATAGCTTCTATGAGAACAGAATGTAGATTTGTCTCATAATGAGATAGGGAACCACGAAACATAAAAGCATTAAGATAAAGTAATCGATGCAAACTGGTATTACCTATGTAAATCCAAAAGGTTAGCAATAGCAAAAAAAATTATCCTTGATTAGTTAAGAAAGACATCCTTTAAACTCAAAGCTTAAGATGATTGGGAGACGGGAGAGTTAATTAGAAAGCAGCCAAGATAAAAGAAGTCTTGCCTTTGACATTGTATGGCTAAGAAAATCTTTGAACAACAATAAGAGACAACAGAAACTACAAGAGAGAGACAGACAGACAGACACTGAGAAAGCTGCAAAAGAAAGTTTTGCGTTCTACATTCAGTTTCTAATATGGGTAGTAAGCTGTGTTAGACTGTTAATTACTGCTTGAATTTGTGACTAATAGTTTATCTGAAAACTTTATAAACTTGTCCTTACCTTTATCTCAATAAAGTCAATTCACAACAAGCTTTGTACTGCCAAGTCCGTTCCATAAACTACCCTAATCTAATCTTACAGAAAGATGCAACTCTTTATCAGTTAATGGTGTGGTTATCCATCATTTTTAAAAAAAAATTCTTGTTCAAAGAGTTCAGGAGCTCTCAGATTTTGCTGTGGGTAGATGTTATGTTGTGATACCCAGGAAATGGGAATTGATCCAGAGTCTTATGCTGCTGACTTTGTGCCCCACTTCTTTGAATAAATTTTGAGATTTGATGTTGTTACGACCAGGTGAGAAAGGGGTCCCTCTCAGCCTTCACCTGGTCTTACGTAACAGGGTTTAATTTTAAACACACCATGTTTTTAGCTCCCCCTTGGTGGATCTCGTTGTTCACCGCTTTCCAATTATAAGGCAAAGAAACCAGCACAAACAGGCTTTCTTAGGTTTAAAGAAGAAAAGTTGAAATTTATTATACCTAATCTTAAACTCTAATTCAGTTAATGCCTACGAATATACGACACGCCCACGCTAGCATGCATACGTGATACACACATGCAAATAGAGACAAAAAAGAGCACAAGAAAAATAGAGTGGAAAAGTTTGAGGCAATATCTGAAGAGTTTTTGTTACGGTTCATTGAGCTCACTGTAGAGTCCTTGATTGTAGGTGAATCTTACTTTTCGTTCGGGCCAAGTATTCTTCTAAAACCTTGTTTGCTGGAGGAGATTTTTTTCTCAGGGTTCATGTTTCTTCAGTGGATTTAGAGGCTTGTGAGAAAGAGATGGGAGCAGACAGGAGAGATCATCTCAGTTCAGGAGCAAACAGACGTTCTGCCTTCAAACTTTCTGTGGCCAGTTCAAAAGAAAACCCTGTAACGGCCAGGTAGTCATGTGACCAGCTGGTCTAACCAGTCCTGGTCCTTGTGGATTGTATCCTCCTTAGCAGCCATGGAATGCGCTTCCTCCCCTTCAATGTCTGTTAGTATGTAAATGTTTTTTTTCAGCCATGGCTGATCTGTTTAACAAGTCATTTTCTTGCTCCAACAACAGTTAAAAATCAATGTTCGTGACAGAATTGATGTGCCTCATTTTTGGCAGATGGGGGCCTAGCATGACAATATATTCTGGAATTGGCTATCAAAAGCTACTCTACTCCGTGGAGGGTCAATGTGCCTATCCTATCCCTAACAGACTGGTGTTTAATACTGCTGCTATTGTACTATGCTGTTACAATCTACGGTGCCATGACGATACTGGCTAATTTGCTACTGAACAGTAACATCTTTTGTGTTACTTCGCAGTTCTAATTTATATAATCTTACAGCACAGAAAGAGGTCATTGTGCCAATGCTGGCTCTGTGAAAGGGCCATCCAATTAGTTCCGCTCCCCTGCTCTTTCCCCGTAGCCCAGAAGTCTCTTTCCTTTTGAGATATATCCTTTTCCTGTCAAGTTGTATTTCATGTTGCTTCATTTATAACCTGTTATAAATGACCAATATTTTCAACAGACTCCACCAGTAAATCAATAAAAATGACCCCTAGGCAGGTCTATTGTAGTTTGTAAGTCTGATATGTGGGACAACATAATCAGCGAGTGTGCTGCACTCGTTAACACCAGCAACACTACTAAGCTCTAGCTACATTCTGGGAACCTTTCCAACAAATTTACTCATTGGCAGGATCTTTGTCCCACACTTTACTTGCAGCCCATACATGAAAAGAAGCAGCGACAAAGTCTTGCGATATAATTAAGTGGTCGCAATTAAAATTGTCTTCAATTATATTGAAACATTTTTCTTATCAAACCAATGTCTACATTGGAGAATACTCTATTGCTTAATTCAGAAATCTATTATATTGTATTGGCCTGTTGGCTCTCTACCCTTGGTGGTGCTCAATGGCAGAGTTGGCATTTGTATGCAGATTGCTTTGTGGTGTAATAATTGCCTCATTACATTTATAAAAACCTACTCTGTGGAGATTGACTGCACAAATTTCACAGTGAGTGGAACGCAGATTTTACCATTCCATCCTCATTATTTTTTACTAGAGTTGCAAGATTGTATTTTCTTCTGATTCTCTTCAGCTGATGAAGTCTGAAAATTTTAAGTTAGATGGTACAAAACTTTGAAGCTTGTAGCATTTTGAGAAAGAAGAGATTTGGTCTGTTGATGGTGTGTCGACACAATGTTCAGCATTAGCTCATTATACAGTACTTCATTTCGACGAAGGGATGATCTATTTATGGTTACGTAATGATGCTTATAAACCAATGCAGTTGGGAGATGGAGACCCAGTAGGTTTGTGAGGAAGGGGATGATGGGCAAGTAGATCCTAGTGCGGACAGGATATAATCAGTAGAATTCCAGAGAAGTTGGAGTGCGTGGAGGGTGAAGGCTTGAAATTTGGAATAGTCAAGACTGGAGGTGACAAAGGCATTGTCTGATCTGGCGTTTGCTTTAATTTAATAGTAAGACTTTGGTCAATTACAATTATAGACTAAGTTGGGAGAGCAGATGTAAAAGGGACTTCCAGCTCAGATGAGCTACAAAATCACACAGCTTCACAGACTTTATTAAACTTTCCACAATAAGCACAAAATTGTGATACTTAGTAAAGGGCAGTGGTCGGCAGTTGCATTCATGATGGAACACCTCAGCCTCTGGTTAACTGGACGCCGTGTCTTTTGATTGAATTCTATCTTCAGTCTTTTTTCTTGATGATGATGCGTGCTTAGTATCTTACAAATCCTTATTTTATACACTGTACCCAGCTTGTCCATATTAGGTAAAACCCCACTTCTGTCCATCTGATTAGTTAGTCATTACCTAACTGCTCTTCTGTGATGATACCTTGCTTGAGCCTAGTACATAATCCACGATTTTCATGACCTCTTAGCACCTGGTTTATGCTTCCTTCACTGAGCTCACTCACAAAAGATCATATCTTGATCTGCTGCTGCCCTGCTGTGGCTATTCATCCACAGTGACTGCTTAGTGGGATTGATATGCACTTATCCTGTTTCACAGCTTCGTGACCAGACAGGGATTGTTTGCATTTTTTCTTTTTCTTTTCTTTTGGGCCTCCTTATCTCGAGAGACAATGGATACGCGCCTGGAGGTGGTCAGTTGAAAAAGCTAACAATCTCGCTGGGGTAATCCACAGTCTAATGACTTTTAAATAAAGGCTCTTTACAAGTCTGAATTGACCCTTTCCATCGCTTCTCAACATGTCATGACTTATACAGAACTTTAGCTAACATCGTGCTTTGTGGTTGTTACATACAGAATACAATTTTAACTGATATACTTACAACTAAGTTCTAACGGTCCTATAATAAAATAAACTCAATCCTACAACATGTATAAGGGTTTAACAGCAGCGGGGTTGAGGGATGGTTGCAGGTTGGCAATGTTGTGGAAGTTTGAAGTTGCAAAAATACTGTGATTGGAACAATTGTATTAATCCAAAGGTACCAGATGAATTCTTAGCACCTTAGCTGTTTGTCAAGGAACAGTCTGAGATTTACTGACCAGTCTGTGTTTAAGGAAACACAGAGGAAAGCTGTTAAATGAATAATGTTTTGCCAAGTGATTTTCTTCAATTAACAATTCTATTTTATATGCTTTCATTGTCATATAAAGTTTGGCAAGTTGCTAACAATGGAATGCAAATGGATTGTAATTGATGAATTCTCCTGCAGCTTTGACGGATGAGTGTTCAGTAAGGAGACTGGTTGTTCACTGGCTAGGTTGGTGTCGTCTCATATGTGATGTTAAACCAAATCTTGATTTGCAGCTCTGAATTCAAATATTACATAAGAAATCAGTATTGAGGGGTAGGTGAAGGCACTGGCTTTGCAGCGTGCTCACTTGTCCTGTAGGGACCTGACTCTGTTCTGCATTAAATGTTGAGATTACTTGATGACAGACACTTCTCCATTTGGATCTCTCCATGGTTGCCTTTTCCCATGTGATGGATTTCAAATAACAGGCTCTGAGATTGTCTTTCAGAATGCCTTCATATCTACGTTCTGGACGTCATATGGTGCGGGTTCCCGTGCTCAACTGGCTGTAGAATACCATCTTTGGTATGCAGAAACCCTCCATGCAAACCACATGGCCAACCTAGCGAAGCTGCGCTCTGATGAACATGTTGTCAATACCAGATATTTGGCACCTTGCCAGAACTTGGTGGTGTTAGGGATTTTGTCCTGCCACTTGATGTTGCAAATAGATCTTAAGCAGCGAAGGTGGAATGCATCTAGTTGCTATATGTGATGCTGATAGGTTGTCCATGCCTCAGAGCCATAGAGAAGTGATGTGAGAACCACTGCCTGGTAGACTTTGATCTTTGTTTAGAGACAAACTCCATGCTCGCTCCAAAGCCTGTGGGTGAGCCTGCTGAGCTTGCTTTTTGCCAGATGATAGGTGATTTCATCATCCAACGTGGTTGTGTTGGAGAGGATACTTTCAAGATAGCAGAACTTCTGAACTGAGTTGAGGGGTGTATTGTTGATTGTGGCTATTGGGTCTTGGAGTTTGTGGCTGGGGGCAGGTTGGTACACGATCTCTGTTTTTTTTTGACTTATTGTAAGGCTGGAGCATTCCGAGACTTGAGCAAACCAGTCAACAGGCAGCTGGATTTCCTCTGTAGCGTGCGCTTTGAGAGCACATTTGTCGGCAAACAAGAATTCACTTAGTAGCTCTTATTTGGTCTTTGTGCGAACCTTGAGCTTTTGCAGATTGAAGAGGTTGCCGACTGCCTTGAACTGAATGTGTACTCCTATCTCGAGATCTTTGAATACATACAAGAGCATGGCCGAAAAGTAGATGGCAAACAGAACTAGAGCCATTACGCAGCATTGTTTGTTGCCATTATGACAGGAAAGGCATCTGATAAGTCACATTCTGCATCACACTGGCCATCATACCATCATGAAATGAGTGGATGACCCTGATCATCTTTTCAGGGCAGCCATATTTGCACAGCATTTTCCACAGGCCTTCATGGTTTAATAAAAGCAAAATACTGCAGATGCTTAAAATCTGAAATAAAACCTGATAGTGCTGGAAATACTTATCGGGTCAGGCAGCATCTGTGGAGAGAGAAGCAGTGTTAACATTTCAGGTCTGTGACCTTTCATCAGAACTGGCAAAGGTAAGAAAAATATTGCTTTTTAAGCAAGTGAGGGGGTGGGGGTGGTGGGAAGAGAACAAAAGGGAAGGTGTGTGATAGGGCAGAGGGCAGGAGAGATTAAATAACAAAGCTGTCATGGAACAAAGGCAAAAAGCATGTTAATGGTTGTGGTAAAAGACAATCATTGGGAGAATGCTAGTGACAAAATAATGAGCAGCTCTGTCCAAAAGCACAACATGATAAATAGGCACATGGTTAAAAAATAAAAAAAGGCCAGCCATGTTCTGAAATTGTTGAACTCAATGTTGAATCTGCAAGGCTCTCGAGTGCCTAATGGCAAGATGAGGTGCTGGGGCTTGAGCTTGGGTTGATGTTCACTGGAACGCTGCAACTTTTAAAAATTATTTATTTTAACTCTCGCTCACTCACTATTTGGAGACCTATAGAATACACCCCGAAGTGTGATTCTGCTCTTTTTGCTTCTCAACTCTAACTAAATGGATTCTGTCTTTGCCCCCCTCAAGAACATCCTCCCTTTCCAACATGACAATGTCTTCCCTAATCCGTACTGCCACCCACTTCTCTGTTGTCCTTCTCTATCTGTGCTGAAAACTTTATAACCTTGTATATTAAGTGCCCAATCCTCGCCATTTTTAAGCCGCATTTCCATTATTGACACTACATCAGTTTCCCACACTGCTATTTGTGCTTGTGCCTCACCCGCTTTATTCACCACACTTGGTGCATTTTGTTTTTTTATTCATTCATAGGCTGTGGGCGTCGCTGGCCAGGCCAGCATTTATTGCCCATTCCTAATTGCCCATGAGAAGGGGCAGTCCATGTGAGGTAGGTACACCCACAGTGCTGTTAGGAAGGGAGTTCCAGGATTTTGACCCACATGCATTGTAATCTTTTCTTTGCATTCCTCGTAGTCCTCCTGGGTCTGCTACGATCTAATATGGAACTACTCCCTTCTCTAGAACTGTCCAACACTCTCACATTATGCACCTTATTCCTCTTTTCTACATCTATATGCTGGTTCCCATCCCCATGCCAATTTCGTTTAAACCCTCCCCAACCATACTAGTGAATCTCCCCGCGAGGAGATTGGTCCCAGTCCTGTTGAGGTGCAACCCGTCACATTTGCATAGGTGTCTTCTGCCACGGAACTGATCCCAATGCCCCAAGAACCTGAAGCCCTCCGTCCTGCACCATGTTTCAAGTCATGCATTGACTCTCTCATCTCCCTATTTCTACTCGCGCTAGTGCACAGCACTGGAAGTAATCCGGAGATTACTGCCTTCAGGATCCTGCTCTTTTAACTTCCTTCTTAGCTCCTGAAAAGCTGACCATAGGACCTCAACACCTGCCTTTCTACGTCATTGGTACCAACGTGTACCACAACTTCTGGCTCATTCCCTTTCCCCTGCAGAATGTCCTGTACCTTTTCCATGATGTCCTTTATTCTGGCACCAGGGAGGCAACACACCATGCGGGACTTATGATAACTGTTACAGAAATCCTGCCTGTCCCCCCGACTATGGAATCTCCTATAACAACTGCATTTCTGCATTTTGCTGTTCCCTTCTGCACAGTCCTTTCCCCATTGGTGCCATAGTCTGGACTGCAGTCCTTCAAGGTGTCGTCACTCCCAGCAGTCTCCACTGCTGAATACTGGTTTGAGAGTGGCACATACCCCAAAGACTCCTGCACTTCCTGCCTCTTCCTTACTCTTCCAGATGGCCACCCACCTACTATCCTGAACTTCTACTGTGGGATAACCACCTCCTGTAACATATGATCCAGGAAACTCCTGCTCCCTGATGCTCTGAAGTGATTCCAGCTGCCCCTCAAGCTCTAAAATCCTGAGCATGAGCTGAAGCAGCTAGAGACACTTCCTGCACACCTGGTCTCCCAAGACACGTGCAGTGACCTGAAGTTCCCACATGAATTGCAAGCAATAGGTCACAGCTGCCCATCATGATCCAAAAAAACTCTCTATTCGCTTTTTAACAATCTATTTAGTACCCTCTATAAACTATCAGTTGTAATTAATACCTTGAGACCTGCTTTGTGCTTATACTGTTAAGTCACTTACTTATACTAACTCCGAATGAATATTTTAAATTTCCCAACTCCTAATTTGAACCAACATCCTAGCATAGAGAGAGAAAAGAGAAAATTACTCAGGGACCAATCACTTCTGTTCTTCCCTGTGATGGCACACATTGATTTACTTTATAATTTGCGCCTACTTCCTCAAGATGAGACGCATCTGCAAACCGTGTTTCACTTAGAGCGGCTACGTCAATATTGTACCTGCTCAGCGTTGTGACTAGAGGGCTGTTTGATGCTGTGGTCTTGTATTATTGTCTAAAAGTGTTCTGACATTTCATGTCATTCAATAGTTAGTTGTCCTTTGAATTTTAGTTTCCTTTATGTTTCAATCGCAGTAATCGGTGACCAGTCAGGAGTAGTGACCTGGCAGCAGCAGGGAGGGCAGGGTATGCTTAGGGTTCCTTTTCTTCCCCTTCCCTGGATTGGGGAAAGCAGCGCTGTACCAAAAAAAAAGCCTGCTGTGTCGCCCGAAGAGGATACGAGCTCCACATTTGCCCGATCTGTGGAAACCAACCATCACCCCGAGGCAGCTTGTGTATGAGGTTATGACTGAGGACTGCCAAGAACATCCTCTACCTGTACCTGTCACCACTTCCACATTGCCACAGAGCTTGGTAAGCTGATATGTTGGTTGCTTTGGTTGCTGAACAACCAATGAGCACATTGATTATATCTAAATGGGTGAAGTTTTTGCACAGCCACTCCCACTCTCTTGTCCCAGACCACTGGTGCTTCATGTGGCACAAGAACGGCAGCTGAAAGGATGCAGGTTTTAATTTTGGAGTTGTCCTGCTCTACGATGAACTGCTAAGCAAGCTGGAGAGCCTCACCTGCCCTTTCTGCATCTCCATCCAGTCCATTGGCACTGTCTGTGTTCTTCCACACTGTCGGCCGACAAAGACTTTACTACTTGGCCCATAGCTAGGGATTTAAAATCAGATTTCCTTCTCCCAGGTAGGCTGCCACCCAAGGCTGACAAGCCGCACCCACCTGGAGCTATCTGGTTTTGAGGCATCAAACAAACACCTTCACACCTTTGCCCACAGTTCTAAACAGGAAATGGCATGTGAAGCCAGGCAGTAGTAGTTTTATTAGGAGTGGCTATTTGAGATGCTGACTGTATGGGACTTTTTGTGGATGAAGAGCACCTCAACTCTCTTCATTTTGGTCCTTCCTAACTGTTTGTACTGTACTGCAAAAATGGTCAGACAGTTGTTGTGGATAATTGAACGTGTATTTGTCATTTGCTTCATCAAGCTATATTACAGTGCAACACAACAAACCTTTAACAAAATGGCTATGATACACCAAACTGTTCAGCAATTTCACTCTGGGAAATTTTTTAGACCATCAGCATCACAATCACTTTCACTTTATCAAGAAGAAGTGCCCTTTCCATTATCTTGTCATTAGGGGCCTACCACATTCACAGTCAAATTTTACAAGCATTTTAATAATCATGAATTTTACGATTTCATATATTTAAATCAAAGTATTACCGGTGTCACAACAAACCATGAAAATGATCTATTTAAACCAAAAAACAAGACAAAGGAAGTTTCTGGTTTCAAACGGCATTTATTATATACTCAAATACTATTGTAAAAAGCTGACTATAAACAGGTAACGTTCTTCACTCAATGAAGTCAGTGGTTGAATGTGAGCATGGTGCAACCTGCAACTGTCTCCTTTCTTCATTCCCTGTCTCTATGCTGTGAACACTTGACCATGTTTAGACACAGCTCTCTACACGTCCACAGAGTTTGTTGGAATTATCAAACGGTGCCATGCTAGCCTTGAAAGATGGGGATTCTGCATTCCACAGAGTTCATCTCCTCACAACGTGTAGTAAAAACCTTTGTTTAGGTAGTCCTGTCGTCATTTATTTGCAAGCAAGCGGCAAAGCCCCTGGGAAGGACAGCATTACCCCTGAAATAATCAAGAGTGCCAAGCCTGCTATACTCTCAGCACTACATGAACTGCTGTGCCTGTGCTGGGACGAGGGAGCAGTACCTCAGGACATGCGCGATGCCAACATCATCACCCTCTATAAAAACAAAGGTGACCGAGGTGACTGCAACAACTACCGTGGAATCTCCCTGCTCAGCATAGTGGGGAAAGTCTTTGCTCGAGTTGCTCTAAACAGGCTCCAGAAGCTGGCCGAGCGCGATTACCCTGAGGCACAGTGTGGCTTTCATGCAGAGAGATCGACCGTTGACATGCTGTTCTCCCTTCGTCAGATACAGGAGAAATGCCGCGAACAACAGATTCCCCTCTACATTGCTTTCATTGATCTCACCAACGCCTTTGACCTCGTCAGCAGACGTGGTCTCTTCAGACTACTAGAAAAGATCGGATGTCCACCAAAGCTACTAAGTATCATCACCTCATTCCATGACAGTGTGAAAGGCACAATTCAACATGGTGGCTCCTCATCAGACCCCTTTCCTATCCTGAGTGGCATGAAACAGGGCTGTGTTCTCGCACCCACACTCTTTGGGATTATCTTCTCCCTACTGCTTTCACATGCGTTCAAGTCCTCGGAAGACGGAATTTTCCTCCACACAAGATCAGGGGGCAGGTTGTTCAACCTTGCCCATCTAAGAGCGAAGTCCAAGGTACGGAAAGTCCTCATCAGGGAACTCCTCTTTGCTGACGATGCTGCTTTAACATCTCACACTGAAGAGTGCCTGCAGAGTCTCATCGACAGGTTTGCGGCTGCCTGCAATGAATTTGGCCTAACCATCAGCCTCAAGAAAACGAACATCATGGGGCAGGACGTCAGAAATGCTCCATCCATCAATATTGGCGACCACGCTCTGGAAGTGGTTCAAGAGCTCACCTACCTAGGCTCGACTATCACCAGTAACCTGTCTCTAGATGCAGAAATCAACAAGCGCATGGGAAAGGCTTCCACTACTATGTCCAGACTGGCCAAGAGAGTGTGGGAAAATGGCGCACTGACACGGAACACAAAAGTCCGAGTGTAACAAGCCTGTGTCCTCAGTACCTTGCTCTATGGCAGCGAGGCCTGGACAACGTATGTCAGCCAAGAGCGACGTCTCAATTCATTCCATCTTTGCTGCCTCCGGAGAATACTTGGCATCAGGTGGCAGGACCGTATCTCCAACACAGAAGTCCTCGAGGCGGCCAACATCCCCAGCTTATACACACTACTGAGTCATAGGCGCTTGAGATGGCTTGGCCATGTGAGCCGCATGGAAGATGGCAGGATCCCCAAAGACACATTGTACAGCGAGCTCGCCACTGGTATCAGACCCATCGGCCGTCCATGTCTCCGCTTTAAAGATGTCTGCAGACGCGACATGAAGTCCTGTGACATTGATCACAAGTCGTGGGAGTCAGTTGCCAGCGTTCGCCAAAGCTGGCGGACAGCCATAAAGGCGGGGCTAAAATGTGGCGAGTCGAAGAGACTTAGTAGTTGGCAGGAAAAAAGACAGAGACGCAAGGGGAGAGCCAACTGTGTAACAGCCCCGACAATCAAAATTTTCTGCAACACCTGTGGAAGAGTCTGTGACTCTAGAATTGGCCTTTATAGCCACTCCAGGCCCTGCTCCACACACCACTGACCACCTCCAGGCGCTTACCCATTGTCTCTCGAGATAAGGAGGCCAAAGAACAGAACTACTTTGCACATTATATTGAATGAATACCTGCAGCTTTGGATGATCATATTTTTCCAGTTGTATGTTGGTGCTTGCAAAAGCATCCACAAGTGCCATTGTAACCAACTGACCATTTTCTGAACCCTCTGTCGACTTTTTAAAAAAAGATTAAATCGTTCCTTGTTTTTTTGCATGTTCATTTTCCAGCAGTGCGGTGTCAAATGGTCTCTTTCTGCTGCGATGGCTTTCGGACTCTTAGGTGGTGCTGAACCGTGGCCCACCGTGTGTGATCCAATGAAACATTGGAGCTTGTACAAAACAGTAGACCACCATCGGCAGAATTTGGAAGCGGCTTCCAAATGTTTTTACTCAATGTGCTACAGTAATGGCTGTGGCTGTGGCTGTTTTTGATTTGCTCATTCTAGCATTATCACTTGTCTGCTAACATTTGAGGCTGCTACTCTCAAAACTGCACCAGAAGCCCTCCCTCATCTACCAATCAGCAAGTATTTTTTTTTATTTGTTTCATGGAATGTGGGCGTTGCTGGCCGGGCCAGCATTTATTGCCCATCTCTAATTACCCTTGAGAAGGTAGTGGTGAGCTGCCATCTTGTACCGCTGCAGTCTATGTGGGGTAGGTTCACCCACAGTGCTATTAGGAAGGGAACTCCAGGATTTTGACCCAGCGACAATGAAGGAACAGCGATATAGTTCCAAGTCAGGATGGTGTGTGACTTGGAGGGGAACTTGCAGGTGGTGGTGTTCCCATGCATTTGTTGCCCTTGTCCTTCTAGTTGGTCGAGGTTGCAGGTTTGGAAGGTGCTGGCTGAGTAGCCTTGGTGCATTGCTACAGTGCATCTTATCGATAGTACACACTGCTGCCAATGTGTGTCAGTGGTGGAGGGAGTGAATGTTGCTGAATGGGGTGCCAATCAAGCGGGCTGCTTTGTCCTGGATGCTGTTGAGCTTCTTGATTGTTGTTGGAGCTCAACCATCCTGGCAAGTGGAGAGGATTCCATCACACTCCTTACTTGTGCCTAGTAGATTGTGGACCGGCTTTGGGGAGTCAGGAGGTGAGCTACTTGCTGCAGGATTCCTAGCCTCTGACCTGCTCTTGTAACCACAGTATTTATATGGCCACTCCATTTCAGTTGAGCCTTGTGTCAATCACTAAAATGTGCAAAGATCATAAAATGACTGATTTCACGGAGGACCTGAGATTTCATGATCCTTGACACATTTTTCATTGCTGTGAATTTGGTAGGGCCAAGATGAGATATGGGTTTCTACCACAGGGTTTGGGTGCTGCTAAAACATGTGTGAATTATAAGTATAACAAAGCTTTTGAGCCTGATCACCCGAAGAGGTGGGGTTCACACCTAAACCAAAGTGCTTCTCACATTAATTGTGTAACATGCTCAAACCCTTAGCACATGATGAGATGAAAAAAGACTTTGACTCATGAGATATGAGACGATTTTTACACCAAGACAAAAGCACATTGATTGCCTAAAAGGTTTTTAGCAAGGCATTACAACACTTAAATCAATAAATCCAGACTTTTGCAATTCATTTAAACAACAACTTCCATTTGTATACAAAAGCAAAACACTGCAGATGCTAGAAATCTGAAATAGAAACAGAAAATGCTGAAAATATTCAGCAGTTGAGGCAGCATCTGTGGAGTGTGAAACAGAGTTCAGATCGATGACCTTTCATCAGAACAGATTATATTGCGTTATGGGTGCATTTACATAGTGCCTTAACATAGTAAAAGCTTCACAGGAACCTTATTTATTTAGCAGGGTTGGCTGCCATTGGATTAGATAGAAAAGGAATTAGTGCATGGAGATTTAATTCTCTTAAACTTTTATCAGTTATTTATTTAAGTGGGCTTGACTGTGCTGGATACCTAAATTTGTCTTTATCAATCAATCATCTTACTTCAACCTGTTCAAAAAATTTTTACTCTACCAACTCCCTATAAGGATATGTATAATCTACTGACTGAATGAAATAATCCCTTCCTCCTAACCATTAAATAGAAATGCCAATCATGAAGGTGTAAACTAACTTCTATTTTATTCATCCATGGAATATGGTTATCACTGGCAAAGCCAGCATTTACTGCCCATCCACAATTGTTCTTGAGATAGCGGTGCTGAGCCACTGCCTTAAACCGCTGCAATCCATGTGGTGTAGGTATCCAGTCCTGTTAGGGAGGCATTTCCAGGATTTTGACCCAGTGATGATGAAGAAATGGCAAAATATTTTCAAGTCAGGATGGTGTGACTTTGAGGGGAACTTGGTGTTCCCATTTGCCTGTTGCCTTGTCCTTCCAGGTGGTAGAGGTGACAGGTTTGTGAGGTGTTGTTGAAGCCTTGGCAAGTTGCTGCTGTGCATCTTATGTTAGGAAAGAGCTTCCATTTTTTTGTAATATTTTTTGAGAACGTGTGTTAAAACTGAAAAGATTCCATGGATGTGTTTTTTTTTTACCAAGTTCACCAACAGGACACAATGTTGTTTGCAAGCAACCTGTGCTGGAGGCCACCTGTAATTTGGGCTCAGAGAAACAGCAGACCCTTGGTGACTTGGGGAAAATGGTTACGGAGAAGCCACATGTCAAGGTTTATGGAGGTTAGGAGGTTAACTCACTGTTTGGGGTTAGAACACTGTTTTCAGTATTAGTTGTGATATGAACTGTTTGAAGACAGTTGGTGCTTTCCTGCAAGGAAAAAGAAACCACCCAACTCACCTCCTTCTCTACTGTTTTGAAGAAATCCTACCAAGATCCAGTGTTGGGGGGGGGGAAAAACCTTGGTGCCTTATAGCTCCTGAGAAGCTTTCAAAAATCCTGCAATTCAAGTGTGTGCTAGCAGAAAAACCTTGATGCTTATTTCTCCTAGAAAGCCTACCAGAATACCTCTTGACATCTCCAGAATGGACTGCTTCTGAAACAATCCCAGTGACCTGTCTCCGTATACCTGGATGCTAAACCATAAAAGGGACAACTGACTTCCTTCCATATCTTCTTTCTTTCTTCGTCAAGAATTAGCAAGTATTTGGCCAAAGTAGTTGTTTTTGTCTTCTTTTGTAACAGACCTTTGCCCTCTGCAGAGTGAATACCTGTATTTTTTCCAGTATTTATGTGTGAATGTAATTGGGGAATTTTAAAAAAGAGAACTTTCATATTTTAGGTGTGTTAATGCTTTGCTTCATTACTGGTTAAGTCTTTTGACTGTATCGGTAACCGGATAAACATTTAAATAGATGTGAAATGTGGAGAAGTGGTACTAGGAAAGACAGTTCACTCTTCCCACCTCAGTCATCACACTTGTACATTACACACTGCAGCCACAGTTCACTGGTGGTGAGGGGAATGAATGCTTAAGGTGGTGGATAATGTGTTAATCAAGCAGGCTTCTTTTTCTGGCTGGAGCTTCTTGATTGTTGTTGGAGCTGCACCCATCCAGGCAAGTGGAGAGTAATCTTGCACATTCCTGACTTGTGCCTTGTAGGTTTTGGAAAGGCTTTGTGGAGTTAGGAGATAAGACACACTACAGAATACCCAGCCTCTGACCGACACTTGTAGCCACAATATTTATGTGGCTGGTCCAGTTACGTTTCTATTTATGGTGAGGGATTCACCAGCAGTAATTACATTGAATGTCAAGGAGAAATGGTTGGACTCTGTATTGCATGCAGACATGGACTGCTTCATTATCTGAGGAGTTGTGAATTAAACTAAACACTGTGGAAGCATCAGCGAAATCTCCACTTCTGACTTTGAGATGGAAGAAAGGTCATTGCTGAAACAGCTGAAGATGGTTGGGCCGAGGACACTGCCCCGAGGTACTCCTGCAACAATGACCTGGGCTGGGAAGATTGACTTCCAACAACCACAGCCCAATTTCCAGTTTTTACAAATGGTCATCGACTCTATTTTCTCGCTCCGCAGATGCTGCCTTCCCTGCTGAGTATTGTCAACATTTTCTGTTTTTATTTCAGATTTCCAGCATCTGCAATAATTTGCTTTTGTACCACAGTCATCTTTCTTTGTGCTAGGTATGATTCCAGCCAGTGGAGAGTTTTCTCCCGATTCCTATTGATTTCAATTTTGCGAGACGCATTCGATCAAGTGATGTCACTTTCACTTCACCTCTGGAATTCAGCTCATGTTCATGTTTGGACCAGGGTTTTAATGGGGTCTGGAGTTGAGTAGTTCCAGCGGAACCCAAACTGAACATCAGTGAGTGGGTTATTGGTGAGTAAGTGCCACTTAATAGCACTGTCATATATTCTTGGATGCGGGCAGAATACATCAGTAAGTTGTGTCATCAAAAGACAATGAACTGGTGAAGAGGTTCAGTCCTGTACAAAATAAAAGATTTTGGTTACCCTGCACCTCCCCCCCCCCTCCCCCCCACCTCCCGAAACACTCACTGAATTATGACAGTGAGCAGTGAGGCATACAGATCAGTCCCAGATTTGATACCTTTTGACCAGGCTAGCAATAGGACCACTATAATTGCACTAAGCGTTCCTATGTCAAGAAAGGAAAAATTAAAGGGAGTTCTTACTGTTAATTGCCAAGTGACAATGATGACACGTCCCAGAAGAATGCACGTGTGGATGTCGGATGAGGAAAAGATCAAGTCCAGTTGTGATGCTCCCCCCCTCACCCCCATGGTCAAATAACCTACTGACACTTAATGTCTAGGTTCACAGATGAAAAATGACTGGAAAATAACTAGCCCTCTTGGGATTTTTAACAGTTCATTCATGGGATGTGGGCGTCGCTGGCTAGGCCACCATTTATTGCCCATCCCTAATCTCCCTTGAGAAGGTGGTGGTGAGCTGCCTTCTTGAACCGCTGCAGTCCATGTGGGGTAGGTACACCCACAATGCTGTTAGGAAGGGGGGTCCAGGAATTTAACCCAGCGACAGTGAAGGAACGGCGATATAGTTCCTAGTCAGGATGGTGTGTGACTTGGAGGGGAACTTGCAGGTGCTGGTGTTCCCATACATTTGCTGCCCTTGCCCTTCTAGTTGGTAGAGGTCGCGGGATATACTCTAGCAAGGAGAACACCTTCAGGAAAGGAGATCAAAGATATTGGGGGCTGGAGTGGAAGATTTGGAAAGTTGTGACTGTATCTTGAAAGCTGATACTTCAATACACAATCATTTAATCATTCAAATCAACACATAGATTATTGTATATTAATGGTTTAAAGAAGACATAAAATCAAGAATATATAGTCCATCTTGGCATATAGCTTGGGGGATGAGGAAGTATTTTGAACAGAAAGTGCCATCAAAAAAAAGATTTAAAAACTCAGATTTTCAATTGGCTGGTGAATTGGAAATATCCCCAAATACTGATCTCTGTTTCCTGTTTTCTTGTCGTCTACAGCAGAACGAGACCCTGACCTGAAGAGCTTTGTCCTGGAGGGTCAAGGAAGTACCAAACTGGAGGGCTCCTGGCTGAAACTGTGCCAGTTCTATGGGCTGATAGTGAAGCGTTACCACTGTGCCAAACGCAACACCAAGAGTATTTTCTCCCAGATCCTGCTCCCAGCATTCTTTGTGTGTGTGGCAATGACAGTAGCACTCTCAGTGCCTGAAATAGGTATTACAATTCAAAATATCTGAGTAACGATACAATGTATTGAAAGGTTTAAAAAAAAACTTAATAGTTTTGAGTAAAGCTAAGATTTATTCTTTGGGAGTGCCATGTTACAGAACTCACATTATATTTTCACCGACAAGATATTTATCTAATTTATCTCCATCTTTCTAGGTGACTTACCTCCTCTGATTCTTTCCCCATCTCAGTACCACAATTATACCCAACCTCGAGGAAACTTTATACCATACGCAAACGAAGAGAGAAATGAGTACAGGTATGAGATTAGAGGGACCTTTAAAACCACTTGCCTTAGCTTAATTTATTACAAGATGTTACAGGAAATGGGGAGCACATAGAGGTTGATGACATACAGAATGAAGAGATCATTTAGCTCAATGATTCCTCCTGCTTTTTCCACAAACCATGCACCATTTGCTGTATCAAGAATTGTGATAAATGTATCCAATCTTCTGAGGGGTGTGAGCAACTTCAGGTGAAATTACCTGTATTTTTTCCCCCAGATTCCGACTCCAAAATATCAATCTGTTATTGCAGGCTGCTTTATTCAAACTTAACCACTTATAAAGCAAAAAAATGATTCTTCATTTGTCTCTGCAATGCAGGAGTCTTATTTTCTGCTGACTTTCAAAGTACTCCACTCATATGTCATGCATGAAATAGTATATAATCTGGTTAAATGTAGAAAATAAACTACAATAGTGCTGCTTAAACATTAGCAGAAAGTCAATAGAGCAGATTTCACTTGACTACAGACCTCTTAGTTTACACCTCCTTGAGCAGAAATATAATAAAAAATTAAACACTTTGCTAACTCTATTGATGCAATCCTGAGGTTTAGTGTAATCTCAGGGAGCTTTCAGGCGTTTGCATGTACATTGATGGAGCCAGCAAAACTGAAAAATTGGTGGAAAGCTGCCACATATGTTTCTTTGACTGGTCTTGCAGCTGTCAATCGACCCTTGTTCCCAGAGACACTCTAGGGAATATGTTCCCATAAGAAAAAGAAAAGACTTGTATTTATATAGTGTCGTTCACGACCGTAGGAAGTCCCAAACTGCTTTGCAGCCAATTAAGTACTTTTGAAGTGTAGTCACTGCATAATAAGCGGCAGCTTGCCTACTCTTCTGACTCTGTATTAGGTCAAATCAGATGGGTTTCTGGTGGGCGTGAGGTCACAGTGCAAAAGTTGTCCAATTTTAAAAAGAATCGTCAGGTTCACTCAGAGAGGCTAATGTAGGAAATAAAAAATACATGACATTCCTCGAAGATTGGGGTGAACAGATATTATTGGGGCAGAGCATGGGGTGATTGATTCCACACCTGATTAGTGTTTTTTCTGAATGGGCAGTAGTTAATTGGGAAATAATGCAACTGTATTGCATTCCCAGCAACCACATTCGAAGAAAATGAATAAACATTTGGTACAAATGAGTATTTTGTTTGAATATAACATTGTTTTTATTCTAAAACAGAATAAAGTTATCACCTGATGCCAGCCCCCAGCAGCTGACAAATACCTTCTATCTACCCTCGGGGATTGGTGCTACCTGTGTGCTCAAGACTCCCTACAACAGCACGTTAGACCAGCTGGTACAGACCCTCAATCTTTCAACCAGCGAGACCAAGATGCTGGCCTCCAAGTACTTTGACTCGATGTGTCTGGACTCATTTACTCAAGGCCTCCCACTCTCAAATTTTGTTCCACTGCCCCCTTCACCAGCTCCATCAGACTTCCCCGACACAGGAATCGATGAAGGAACGCACACGTGGAATTTGACAACATCACCGGTTACAATGAAAGGTGCGTAGTTTAGTGAGATACAATATTGGAAGGCCCTTTCAAGTTAGCAAATGTGTTACGGCAAGATAGCCACCTCCACTGAGTTTTTAGGACAAATTTTCCAAAATTATTTTATATTCTGCTATTGAATGCAAACATAATAGGAACATTCAAAATAGACTGAAAAGAAATACCAGATTGTGTTTTTCTTAAGGTATTTTTAACCAGTATGCCTTTGGCATCTCCCCACATTCCATATCACCTGGCACAAAATAAAGGGGCTGAAGACCAAACAGAGGGTTAGGTGGCATGCATTCAAGTCACCAGCCATTGGATTAAGATGACTGCTTGAAATTAGTACAAGGATTTTTGTCTCACCAACGGTGCCTGGAAGATTAGCTGATGTGGAAACATTTACACTGGTCCATTAGGGGCTCCTCTCCAGAGGCTGAGGTTTATGTGCTGGAAAGAATAACATACAAACATATGAAAATGATTGACAGAAAAAGAGCAGCAGGTTCATCAAACCTGCCCCACAGTCCTGGTAGCCAGAGCATTCATGATTAAACACTTCCTCCCTCCCTCTCTCTCCCCACAGCCATATCATTTCCTGGGAGAACCAGAGAAAAAACACAGGACCAGTGAGAGAAAAAATATACTCTGACAATTCCTCTCTGGCTCCCTCAGACCATCAAAACCAGTTTAGGTGATCACATGGAAAAGCATTTGAGATCCCCCCCCTGCCATTTGATCCATGCAGTCACCAGTCTGGGGCTGTTTGTTGTTTGGAGTGACTTGGAATTGGCTGCCTGATGTCTGACTAAATACAGAAGTTACGATGTTACATTTCCCACAATAAAATCCCATGTTATTCAAGTTTTTGTTTTTATCAGTAGGAAGCAAGATATATCTTTTGGTTTTGACTTAACTTCAGAAATTATTGGTGCAACCTCAGTTAAAGCCCCAGCACCTTTGTTGTCGCCATTGACTAGTCACATAGTCGACACTTTGGCTGATCAATCTATCAAACACAATGTGAGCAATATGCAAGCTGACAGTCTCTGATGAAGCAATGTCTCTGGTTTTGTTAAACACCCAGAATGTTCCTGCGCCTGAGAACCTGCTCCCTTCTTCCCAGTTTCTCTATCTTTGAGATTTGCTCTTTCCTTTCTGTCTTTCTTTTTTTATATACTCTAGTCTAAATGAAATCATTGGAGATTATACATGAGTCAGCAACAGCCTTGCTTTAGTAATCGCAAAGTAATACATTAAGAAGATCAACTTACTGATACTTTTGCTGTCACTTGCTCTGATTTTGACTATCTCCCTCACACATTGGGATACTAACCCATCTTACCTGGAAGGATGGATCTACTTCTTTGAGATACAGACCCCTCACAAGCTAAATGGTTATTAAATATATGGGTCTTTTATTTTATTCCCCAACCTGACAAACCAGAAATGATTCTTTTTTTCTTTGATAACTTCTCTCCAAGCAAGTTCCTTTTTCTCTAGTTACGCTTCTCTGAAGCATCTTGGGATGTTTTTCCACATTAAGCAAGTTGTTGTTTAAACTAAGCTTGGAATATTTGTCAATCTTATAATAATGCTTTAAATATTTTTTCAAGAGTTCTGGGCAAAGACTTAAATGGATTCCAGTCATGAATACTCATTTTTCAGATTTGCTGGAGGTGAAATTGTTATCGAATGGAAAGAAAATCTAAAACTATTCACTATTGCCAATTTTGCACTCAGGTCCAAGGCCTATTTCACCCCTGCTGTCTTTCAATTTTACCTATTTCCTCATGTGCCTAGCCCACTGTATTAAAATTGCCATGAAATCCGGGTGCTTTGGCAGACAGTTCCATGTTTGAGAAGGATAGCAAAGTGAAGATCTGGCTTCAATGTGATTTATATTGTTGGCATCAAGTTGGCATTTAGTTAAAAGTGAAACTTTTCTTTATTTGTAAAACTTTATTTGGAGTCTGAAACTTTTGTCCATAAGAGTGCTTCTAATAGCCAATCCAACTTCCTGTCTTCTCACCAGCGGGCCCTGAAAGATCGGGCCTTTTGTCTACTCTGCAGTACCATTGAGTGATGTAAATCTGATTTGCCATCATCTTATGTATGCTTCTTTTGAACCCGTGTCTGCTTGTGGCCTTCAAGTCTTCACGCTGTAAACAGTCACATACTTTTCAGTTAGTGAAGTGTAAGCCTTTGTAGTTAGTATTTGAACAAGTAGTTCCCTTTGGCAATTTTTAAAAATTCCTTTTGCTGTATTACCTGCCATCTGCTGTCAGTAACGTGGCACTCTGGTCAGGCTGTTCTTAAACCTCACCTGATATTTTGTTGAACCAAAGTTGGGGGAAATAATCAAAAAAATGCAGTGAACAGCTTTCAAAGAAATTAGCCTGAAAATCCTGGCTGAGCACTTGAATTGCAATTAAAATCATTTCCTTGCCTGCCGGTTTTCGGAAGTAGCATGATTTTTATGTCACCAAAATAATTGGAGACAATTATATCATTTTCTTTTTCTTGAAAAGGATGTGTGTGCATCTAAAACCAAATTCATATCTGTTTCTCTCCTGCACAGCCTGGTCAAGAAGCCATCATATTGATTTATTACAATAACTACAGTTCACAGTGTTACAGCAGGGCATTCTCTGTACTGATAGATGAAACTACATCCACATCATGCCAGAAATATATCAGGGCTGTACAAAACTATTTTGGCAAAGTAAATCAAAATTACAAACCCATCAACCGTCTTTGCAGGTTACGTTTATGATAACCAAGTCCATTCAGCCTTATCCACATGGAGACTTAACATGGTGCAGCAAAATCTTCTTATGGACAGATCAGGGTGAACTATCCAGCATAGCTAATACAAGCATCCACACCTTTAATAGTAGAGAAAGAGAGGAAGAAAGCCATTGTTGCAAGGCAGGAAATACAACAGAGAATTTGCACACAGCAAGGTCCCACAAACAACAAAGTGATTATGATTAGACAATCTGTTTATTAGTGATGAAGGTGAGGAATAATTATTGATCAGGACACCTCCCCTGCTCTTCTTTGAATAATGCCGTGCAATTTTTTTTCTTGTGACCACCTGAAAGGTTAGACAAGGTCTCAGTTAAATGTATCATCCGAAAGGCGGTATCTATGGCAGTACTGCACTGCAACACCAGCCTAGATTTTGTGCTGAAGTCTATGGAGTAGGGGCTTGAAAGCATGACTTTCTGGCTCAGAGGCGAGAACATAAATCACTGAGCCACAGTTAACAGCTTAGCTAAAGGGCCTCTAAAATTTAACAAGGCCAGCTTGGATTTCCAAGTCTTAAGATTTTTTCTTGCTACAGATAACAGTGCAAGAAACATACTTCCTTTGAATGCCACTGCCGTATATATAGTGTTGAACATCAAAGGATTGATGAAGCTGCAGTGTTAAATTACCAGTCAACTCCATCTAAATGGGGTCCATTATAGGACTCATTAACTGTGATAAATGAGCTCATGCAGCTTTAATACTGTTCATTTGATTGCTGCTTCACCTGGCGCCTGTGACCAAGAGTTAAATGAAGCTTTAGACAACTTTAAGTCTAAATGGGAAACTTTGAACTTCAGTAGGTCCATTAAAAGCCAAGCTGCCTTCCAAATGAATGGATGTAATATATTATTTAAGTTCTTTTTCATTGATGCCAAGTAGACGTTAATATCTTATCCAGAAAAAAATTATATATGCACAACTCTGTGCGTAAATAAATGTAATCAAGCTAGATAGATGTTAGAATATGACCCTAGAAGAAGAAATCCTAGTGTACTGTTAAAATGGATATAATACATAATTTTAAAATAGTAATATAAAAGATAAAATGTTGTTGGAGGATATCTTAACTTCTCCATCTCCAATACCAATCCCCAACCTATTGGATTCCAGTCATTTTTGGACTGATTTTTAGACTTTCATTTTCTAGGATGGTGGCCTGGGGTTACATTTCTGATCATCCAGACTCAACTGTTCCAATGCTGTCCTGGTCAACCTCCCAAATTCCACCCTCTGTTAGCCTGAACAAATCCAATATCTCAACTCGCATCAAGCGCCATTCACCCATCACTCCTACGCTCATTCATCTACATTAACTTCTGGCTCAGGATTGCATTGAATTTAAAAATCTCATCCTTGTGTTCAAATCCCTTCATGGCCTCACCGCTGCAACCTCCACTCCTACAATCCTCTGAGATCTCTGTAATCCTCCAATTCTTGCCTCTTGTGCATTATGGATTTCTTTCATCTCTCCATTGGCAGCTATGTCTTCAGCTATCTAGGCCCCGAGCTCTAAAGTTCCTTCCCTAAATCTCTCTGCATCTCTACCTCTTTCCCCTGCTTTAAGCCACTCTTTAAAATCTATCTCTTTGACTAAAGTTTTGCCCACTTGTCTCAATATCTTCTTTTGTGGCTCAGTGTCAGTCTTTGTCTGATCATGCTCCTGTGAAGCACCCTGGGACATTTTACTGTATTAAAGGAGCTATATAAATGCAAGTTGTTGTTGATGCACATAGGTATTTAAGTTTGAATGCATAGTTGCACCCATTCTAACTGTGAGCCTGAATTTTTATTTTAAAAAGGTGGAATATATGTTCCCCTAAACAAGAAGCTTGGATGCCTACAGTTGGATAAATTCTTTTCTCTTTCAGAAGCATTTACATCATCTCCTTCAGTTCCACGTCCCATCCATGAGCCAGTTAGGTGCAGCTGCTCAATGCAAGGAACTGGATTCTCCTGCCCAAGTGGGGTTGGAGGTCACCCACCACAGAAGAAAGTAGTGACGGGCGATATTCTGGTGGATATTACAGGCCGCAATGTTTCTGAATACATTCTGCACACTTCCGATCGTTTCAGACTTCATAGGTTTGTAGAGTTGCTGCTATACATCTGAGTATTTATCCTTCTGCAGCAGTAGCTTGTTGGATTGCTTGGTGGGCTCAGTGACTGCTCCTATAAAATTTATTCAGCTTGTATCTTGGACTGGATGACATGGTGAGTTAGAACGTGATCCTGCAATTTCTATGTTAGAATCCAGCTCACAAAGAGGAGATGAATATGAACTTGTCAGTGCCATTTGCAGGAATTCCCAAAGAAATATACTTGAGCAGTTTCAGATGGATGTGAATGCACGGCCCCAAAGCTCTCCAACAATTTAGCTTTTACTGCACTATAAATTGACAATCATATATACAGAGACCATAGAACTGCTAATACTGGCCCCGCATAGCAATGCGCCATCCACATCAGCTGATCTGTTTGCATGGCACAAGGTCAGTGTATCTACATAATACAGCAGTGTTCTGTTGTGAGTCACACTCCTCGCCCCACCCCTCCCCCATTCTAGAAAATAGTTTCCCAGTATCATAGAATCATACAGCACAGAAGAAGGCCATTTGGCTCTTTCAAAGAGGAATCCAGTTAGTCCCACTTCCCCGGTCTTACCCCATATCCTTATTTTTTTCTTCTCCTTCAGGTATTTATTCCTTTTTGAAAGTTACTATTGAATCGATTTTCTATCAGGCAGTGCATTCCAAACAACTCGATGTGTAAACAGGTTTTTCCTCTTGTTGCCTTTGGTTCTTTTGCCAGTCATCTAAATCTGTGCCCTCTGCCTATTGACCCTTCAGCCATTGGAAACAGTTTCTCTTTATTTATTCTATCTCATGATTTTGAACACTTCTATCAAATCTCCTGGTAGCCTTCTCTGCTCTAAGAACAACCAGCCCAGCTTCTCCAGTGGCACTGCTCAGTAAAAGAGCTGCTGGCATCTGATAGGCCATCAGCTCTCAGCAGGCGGGACTTTCATCGCCGAGGTCCTTAATCCCAGGGAGGGCCTGCTGCTGTCCAATTAAGTGCCGAATTGACACGTAATGTGGTGGGCCTTCCCCAGAGGATGCGACGCGGGTCTGTTGCTGACTCTTCAGCTGGTGGTTGAGACCCCCGGCGCCTACGTAAAATCCCTCCCTATCTGCCAGTTTTCCCCACTCACATAATCTGGCAATGTCCCATCTACGCGATTTACAGTGCTTCCTGGAGGAGTGTTAATTTATCTACTTGCAGTTGCTAGGGCACAAAGTTTCCTGATTTGTCCTTTGGATGCCTGCACAAAGGTGTGGTGCAAAGCAAAGGTGACCTTATCTTAAACTGGGCAGCAAAATATTCCCTCACCCTCTCCCTCCCTATAGGCCACCCCGGAGCATGGCTCAGGCGCTTCAGTTACATTTTGCGAAGACCCTTAATTTAAATAACTTCTGGGATCTAAATGAGTTGGGCACACATTTTGTGCAGGCTGCCAGGACACACTCATTGGCCGCTGAATAAGTGTCCCAGCATCATAACCTTTTGAAAGGAGGGAATTCCAGGTTTCTACTACCCTTTGTGTGAATAAGTATCTCCTAATTTCTCTTCTGAATGGCTCAGCACTAAATTTAAGATTACATCCCTTTGTTCTTGATTCTCCCACTGGAGGAAATATTTTCTCTAGATCCAACCCTATCAAATCCTTTTAACATTAGAAGTAAATGGATCAGATCACCCCCTCAATCTCCTATACTCAAGGAAATACAAATAAGTTTACGGAATGAATGGAAGGGAATTTATTCCGCTCTGTACTTCACCTGCAAATGCTTTATGTTGAATTTAACTTCCCAAAATAGAAAATGTATCTCCAATTCTAGGTGATAAAAATATTTTCCATAATACACGTTTGATCATTTTCTTTGAAATAATGAGAAAGAAAAGCACGTATCCATTGTATATTGTGTATCAAAGAACAAAGAGAACAAAGAACAGTACAGCACAGGAACAGGCCCTTTGGCCCTCCAAGCCTGCGCCGATCTTGATGCCTGCCTAAACTAAAACCTTCTGCACTTCCAGGGACCGTATCCCTCTATTCCCATCCTATTCATGTATTTGTTCTTGATTCCTTCTTGTATCCTTTTTCTTAAAGGTATAATTCAACTGTACGTAACAATTTTTCCCATTGGAATAAGTTAATTCAGTAAAAAGGCATCAGTACAGTACTCCTCTTTTGTGTCTATCAAAAATGAAACTTGAATAGGTCTCATTCTAGTGAGATCGGATTGTTCTTTGTACTTGCTGCATGACAATTGATCATGATTATAATACTCTCTTCCTGTCTACCTGAATTTAAGCTTACATTTATTCCTTCTCCTATTTCTATTTTCTCAGGCAAAGAGCAGAGGAAAATCATTCTGAATAATTTCTCTGCATTTAATTGAAAATGTTTCTCAATATTTTTCTTACAGATACTGATATGGTAACATTACTCAATTTGATACTGCTATTATTCTTTGCTAGGATTCTTTGTGAAGCGAAATAAGAACAGAAAATACTGGAAATGCTCAGCAGGTCAGGCAGTATCTGAAAGGGAAAAACAGTTCACATTTCAACTCGATGACCTTTCATCAGGACTGGAAAAAATTTAGAGATGTGACAGGTTTTAAGCAGGTGCAGAGGCAGGGAAAGTTGAGGATGGGGAAGAACAAAAGGGAATGTCTGTGACAGGGTAGAATGCAGGAGAAATTAAATGACAAGAGGGATGATGTTGCAAGGCATAAAGGGATGGTAATGGGAAAAATAAAGTAACAAAAGATAGGTCTAGAGGAGGTGAAAATGGGAATAGCATAATCATCGCTCACAGCTGCTGTCTGAACAAATGGGGGCAGGGATTATGATCTGAAATTGTTTAGCTCAGTGTTGAGTCTGAAAAGCTGTAAAATGCCTCATGGAAAGATGCTGTGGTGCTGTTCCTCAAGCTTACATTGATCTTTATTGGAACACTGCAGGAGGCCAAGGGCAGAGTGGGAGTGGGGTGGAGAATTAAAATAACAGGTGGCCAAAAGCTTGGTCATGCTTGTGGACTGAAAGAGAGGTGTTCTGCAAAGCTGTCATGCCTTTGGTCTCCCGAATGTAGAGGAGACCATGTGAGCAGTGAATACAGTATACTAAACTTAAAGATGTATAGATAAATTACTGTATCGCCTAGAAGGAATGTTTGGGACCTTGGATGGTAGGAAGGGAGGAGGTAAAAGGGCAGGTGTTACATCTCCTGTGCTTGCATGGGAAAGTGCCCCTTGGGAAGGGGAATTGGGATGATTGAGGAGTGGACCAGGGTGTCATGGTGGGAACAATCCCTTTGGAATGCTGAAAGGGGAGGGGCAGACGTGTTTGATGACACAACGCTGGAGATGGCAGAGGGTGATCTGTTGAATGTGGTGGAAAGTTGAGGGCAAGGGGAACCTATCATGGTTAAGTAACGGAGGATAAGGAGTGAGAGGAGAAGTGCAAGAAATGGAACGGACACAAACACTGGCACCTGCCAACCAAGGTGGGGGGGAATGTTTCGTTGTGGAAAAAGAAAGAACATATCAGAAGCACTGGTATGGAAGGTGGCATCGTCAGAACAGATGTGACAAAGATAGAAAAACTGGAAAAATGGAATAGAAAGAAAGAAAGATAGACTTGCATTTATATAGCGCTTTCATGACCACCGGATAGCTCAAAGTGCTTTTGAAGTGTAGGCACTGTTGTAATGTAGGAACAATATAGGTGGGAGGAAGTGTAGTCAAAGTAGCTGTGGGAACCAGTGAACTTGTAGTGGATATTGTTTGATAGCTTATCCCCAGAAATAGAAATAGAGAAATCAAGGAAGAGAAGGGAAGAGTCAGAGATAAACCATGTGAAGGCAAGGGAAAGGTAGAAATTTAAGCAAAGTTGATTAATTTTTCCAGTTCAGGGTGAGAGCAGAAAATGGCACTGATATGCTGATCAATGTACTGGAAAATGAGGTGAGTTGAAGTGGAACCAAGAATGTTCCACATATCCCATGAAAAGACATGCATGGCTAGGACACACGTGGATACCCATAGTAACACTTTTTATGTGGAAGAAGTGAGTAGAGTCAAAGGAGAAGTTGTTCAAAATGAGAGCAAGTTCAGCCAGGCGGAGGAGGGTGGCGGTGGATGGAAACTGGTTGGGCCTCCATTCAAGGAAGAAATGGAGAGCCCTAAGACTCTTGGTGGGAGATGGATGTTTAGAGAGTTTGGTCTTCCTTGGTGAAGAGGAGATGGTTAGGGCCAGGAAACTGGAAACAGAGGGCATCGAAAGGGCCACTAATATAGGTGGGAAGAGACTAGCAAAGGGAGAAAAAAATAGAGTCAAGATAAAAAGAAATCAGTTCTGTGGGGCAAGAACAGGCTGAAATAATGGGTCTACCAGGGCATTCCTGTTGGTCGATCTTGGGAAGGAGGTAGAAGGGGACTGTTTGAGGTTGGGAATTATGAGGTTGGAGGCCATGAATGGCAGATCTGGTAGATCCCCCGAGATGAGGCCAGTGACAGTCTTGGAAACAATGGCTTGATGTTCTGAAGAAGGGTCACTGACCCGAAACTTTAACTCTGCTTCTCTTTCCACAGATGTTGCCAGACCTGCTGAGTGATTCCAGCATTTCTTGTTTTTGTTTGCTTGATGTTCTATGGTGGGCTCGTGGTGTAGGGGAGGTAGGGGGAAGTGTCAGAGAGTTGGCTTTCAGTCTCCGCTAGCAGGTGGTTGGTTCACCAAACAACATTACCACCCTTGTCAGCAGATTTAATGACAATGTCAGGGTTAGATCTGAGAACAGAGTACTGGAAGTTCAGAGGGAAATAACAGAGAGTGAGGGGGAACAGCAAAATTGAGTTGGCTGATGTCACGCCAGCAGTTCTCAATGAAAAGTTCTAGAGAGGTTATAAGGACAAATGGAGGGGTCCAGGTCAGAATTCTGAAGATGGGTAAAAGAGTTCGCGGTGCGGGGATGGGAAGACCCCTTGCCAAAGAAATGGGCATGGAGGTGAAGGTGACAGAAGAAGAGGTCATCTTTGTGCTGAGCTCGAAATTCATTAAGGTGGTTTGTAAGGGGATTAAACTGAGAACTTTGCTGAGGGCAGATCTGGAGGGGTGTTGGTATCCAAGAATTGTTGAAGCGTGCGATCCTTGACACCTGGAAGGAAGAAAGAGTTTTTTGTTAAGCCACCAGATGAGGCGAAGGATGAAATGGAACTGCGGACCTGATCAGCTTTGAGATAGTGAGTCGGTGCTGCTGAAGAGAGAGTTTGAGAGTGTGCACATGGCGGCACACTTGAGCATGGATCTCAGAATGTGGCAAGATCAGTAGTTTGAGACATGTTGAATGTCTTGGAGATATTTGCAATCATGAGTGCATCCCTATAAAGGGCACTATTTCAGTTGGAATCTAAGTCTGACTCGGAGACTCCACGTGGATTCCAACTGAAGAGGTTTGATTTGGGAAGAATGCAGCAAATACAAGCTTCTATCGGTGCTCCGATTTTTGAACAACATGATATTTAACTTGATTTAACAGTGCATGACACCTGCAAGGAGAGATAATGAGATCGATAAAAAATTAATACTTAGCTGATGCCAAACGTGCTCAGTGTCCCTGATAGATAGAAAAGAAACTTTACTTAATCCCCTTGGAGCCAGATATTCAAGACAAGCTTGAATTTTAGAGTTATTTGGTGTCAGCTTAGCTCAGCTGGTTGCTTCTGAATTGGAAGGTTGTGGCTTCAAGTCTCACTGCAGGAGTTAAGTACATGATCTATGTTGATATTTCACTTGACTACCGAGACAGGTAGATTGCTGAAGTTGCTATCTTTTGGATAATGCATTAAACCATTACTATCCACCTGCTCAGGTAGGTAGTAATGATCCCAAGGCACTACTCAAAGAAGAAAAGGGAGTTCTCATGGTGTCCTGACTAATATATCTCCATCGACTAACGCCATCAAAAACATTACCTGTGATTGAATCGCTGTTTGTGCAATCTCGCTTTGTCTGCAGTGATGTCTGTGTGTTGCCCACCTAACAGTGACTGGATTTCAGCAGTACTCCATTATCAGGGAAGTGCTTTGGGACTTCCTGAGGTTATGATAAGTTAGTATATAAAATGCAGCTGTTTGTTCTTTGTCATAAACTTCCCATTTTGCCATCAGTAACCTTCAAATAATCTAAAACAAAACTTGCTTTTTGTGTTCAGATTCATTTTTCTGAAGCCAAGCTTTGGATCGGCAAAAACTTGAAACAATTTGACTTTGACCAGCCAAAGCTAAGACCATAACAACTTGCTCCCGCCAGAAACACAAATTCAGGGTTAATGTTGTTCATGTTAATTGGAAAGTTAAGTGAATTGGGGATTGGCGATTGAATGGAACTATTTTTGTCCTGGTAACTGATCTATTTGTCTGGGTTATTGAGAAGCGGGTGCCCATTATATTTCCTACATCTTGGCAAAATGTGAAGATTTGTTTTGCCTACTCAATGCAGAAAGAACTCTTTCACAGCAATCGGTGTGACTCAATGATCAAGGAATGAGAGAGAGCTTAGATGCATTCTGCTAATTAAATGGTAAGAAGAGCCCTGCAGATAAATGAATATTTTGCTACTGAGCCTTTGATCACCTGGAACTTGAGACCCGTCAGCTCATGCACACCAATAAATCTGCCCTGTCTTTGTGTATTCAATGGGAAGAAGCCATTGCTTTGTGCACCCAGGGAATGACAAATTGCTGTTTAATTTATGCTGATTTTCTCAGGTATGGAGGACTGACATTTGGCAATGTACTCAAATCTATACCAGCGTCCTTCAGTACAAAGGCTGCTCCAATGGTGCGGAAGATTGCAGTAAGAAGAACTGCGCAGGTAGGCCAAAGGCTGCTTTCTCAGGTTAATAATATACGTTGCAACAATCTGCGATATCTTAACAGCAGTAGAATGCATATAAATTGAAATATGTTGGTAATAGACAAGATGCTCGAGTGATAGAAGCAGACAACACTTTGTTTCAAGTCACAACATTATGGCTTTGATTTTCACAGGAGTAGGGGAATCAATGCGTGTGTGCTCACCCGGAGAGCTTGGAGGCAAGGCAGCTCTGCCAAGCTGAACAGAAGGATGTCATTTATGTAAAAGCTCTTGGAATCCCACCTGACACCCGGTCAAATTCACTACTTGATCGGCAGGGTGGAAGTGGGAATTTGGTGGCAGGATCCTGCAGCCAGGGACTTGTGGGTGGTCAGATCTGGAGGTAGTTGTGGATTAGAGGGGAAGGTAAAGAGTTACGAAGGTTTTGGGGGAATCTCTGGGGCTCAGGTTGCCCAAGGATGCTTTGAGGGGCCAGGCAGGAGCACTCCTTCTCCTCCTGGACCATAAGGAGTTTTAACAGTGACAAATTTCTAAAGCTTATCTTGGCTCCTCCCACCATGGTTCTGCTGCCAGACAGCACAGGTTTCCCCCTTTTCTTGCAGTTAATATTATGCCATGGTGGCAATGACATCGGACCACTATTTTTGCATGCTACGTAGATCTCCACCTACCTTTAGTCAGAGCCTCAGCCCGAATCACCACTGTGAATCATACAACAGCTGGTAAAATGGCAGATTGATGGTGGGATGGCAATTTTCATGAATGCAACCCCTCGCCCGGCCCTTTCCTGCCCTTCGTGGGGTAAGTGTGGGGGCTGGTTAAAATAGAGATTGATATCTTTCATTTATCCTTTTGCTGGGCTAATTGTGGCAAATTTGACCTGCTATCTGACAGGGGCTTCTTTTGTCGTTGCTTGTGGGGAGAAGGCTCAGGAATGTTGAGAAGACCCACATTTCTATTAGAAGTTCAAACAGACATTCCCTTTCGGTTGATGGGTGTCCCAATAACTTTGATGCATAGCTAACTGACTTATCTATCCTTTCTAGGACAATGATTAACTTGTTTATAAGAACTGGCAGATACCTGTTAAAGAATACAAGTCCGCAGATGTAGTCATTCACTCTAATGGTCGAGCCATTAAAAATAACATTTAATTTACGTAGGCAGACTGGACACACAAGTCAGCAGTTCCTGAGTAGCACAAGCACTGATGTTAGTGCCCATTAACATGGAATGTGGGCATCTTCCTCCATTGAGCCTTTGATCTGTATTAATTGATAGTTCTGTGTCCAAAGACTTCTCATACCGGGATAAGTACAGCAGGGCTATATCCAGATCATTAGTTGATTTAACCAAGCAGGAGTTACACACCATGTTTGTGTCTTTAGGGTATGAAGAGAAATATCAGCCAGGTGTTCCTTGCTGAATGCTGAATCCAATGATTCCCTCATTGAAATGTCTCCTTACATGGCTGTTGGGTTAAGGAAAGTTTGTGGTCCCTCAATTAGATTACCGATATTCACTGTCCCAGCTCACTAGAACTAGGTATTGAAAATTCCACAAAGAATATTTTTAAAGAAGTGAAGCTGTAGAGTAGAAGATATGTGAAGTTCAAGCACCAAAATATGAATTGAAAAGCAACTGGAAATATAAATTGTAAGGAAGAGAAGGAATGTATGGAAATTATTTTTCTATCAAGATAAGGAACTGAAGAAGTACAACATCTTAAAGTCAACAGAGATAGAATCAAGGGGAAAAAGAAAACTATATGGTAGAAATGTAATTTTTTATAGTGGTTTTCGTAATAAAGCAGTTTATTTAGCACTGCCTTTATGGCACATAAAGGATGAGGTGTTCATCGAGAAAAGTAGATGGCAGCAATTAATTCAAAGTGCGTTGCATGTTTGGTGCAGCCAGTTGCATGCAACCATACTGATGGTCACCACATCTTGACTGTAAAAGGTTACTGCTCATGTTCTCATGGAAAATGCTGACAAATTCCATTGCCTCATCTCCAAATTAAGAGCACTCCTGTATGAGGGTTTGCTGAATGCTCTCAGCCAGCATTGTGTTCTGTTCTGCAGCTTCATCAGTCTCCTCCTGGTGATCCCTTGCTGGATCTGGAGATCTTCCACTCTAGATCCTCCATGTTGAACTCTCTTTACAGAGAGTTTACCTTGCTCCTTGAAACCTTATTTGGGCTATATTGCAAGACATCTCTAAATCTATCCTGGCACCTGAGGCTCTGCTTCAACATGGTTTCTTCATGTTACTATTAATGAGGTTGGAATGACAATAGAACTCATTCAGCAGTTGCCATGCAGGTACTAAGTGACAAGAATAAGATGTTAACAAACAGGGTGTAGATTCTCCGAGCAGAACATACGTAAAGCTCTTTAAAGCACTAGCATTAAAAGGTCAGGCCTGAACAGGTTGACAAAACAGGAATGACCTGTTGGGGCAAGTCTGGAAATTGTGCAGAGGGTGTTAATACATAATTAGGGCCTCGTTTACTTTTGGAAAACTGTTGGGTGTCACTGGCATCTGAAATGTCAGAAAGTTACGTGGGCAAAGAGCCAACAAGACAGGTCCACACCCCAACTTCTGCTTGGCTTTGCCCCAATTTATGCCAATTTTGTTTGGATGAAACTGATTGTTTACAGTTTTGCTGTATATAATTTTGATTTCAATGTATAGGTGTGAAGATGATAGAAAGAGCAAAGGATCGTTGATCTATGAGAAGCAGTCAGAACTATATGTCCTGGTTGAAGAAAGAAATGCTTTTGAATCAGTGCAAGGATACATGATTACAAGTCAAGAAAGCCACACTTTCAATCTTGGCTAATGTCCTTTCTTCACTTATTTGGCCATTAAATGCCCTGGCTTACTTGGCATAACCAGTTTATTCTTGGTGCAATCAGTGACACTCAGCCTTCCCGCAGAACCTGACGTGGCCCTAGATCTGCATAAGGAAGCAGGTGTTGCCCAGAAAGCAAGTGCCTCCGACCATGTGTATGTGCAGTGGCACCTCCACGTTTCACAGGGAGCCAGAACAGCCTGTAGAAAAATAGGATTAGCACCTGTTATGGTCAAGCGAGGAGGGGTCAAAGGGCTTCCTTCTTTACTCTCTCCTTTTTTGACCACAACAGGTTTAATCTTTTAGAGTGGATGTACTGGCCAATTCAGTAAATGTTTGATTACTTTCTTGCCATGATCATTACAAGAACTAATCGGACAGGTTTCTTGAGTTTAACAAAGAGTTAACTTTATTGTACCTAAACTGAATTAATTAAAATAATAAACTACGTGCCAACTTCCACACACACACACTCTCTAGAGGTTCACACACACGCAAGTAGGGTACAGAGTGGGGAAGCATCGATTGGTCGAGTTACAGTCCATAGACAAAAGGAGTATACAGTCTGTGGAGTTTGGTGACTCGGCTGACTTCCAGCTGAATTCGGTGGTCCTGAGGCTTTTAGTTTGAAGAGATAGATGACTGATTCGGTGGGTCTCTTGGAGACAATGATGAGGATGATTTCCTCCAAAAGGGTTTCTGATTGTAGCTAGAGTATGCAGAGGTGGTCAGTCAGCAGGCAGAATTCGAAGCTTGCAAGCTGGAATGGAGAGAGAGAGGGGAGAGACCCACTTGGGTCTGCACATGTCAGAGTCCAGGTGCTTCTCCTAGCTGCTGCAGAGAAATACCAGCTTAAAACCACAGATGGCGGGGGGAGGGTTCTTGTCACATGACAGTCACTCAGTGATTAAAGCATTATAGTTAGCAGTGTATTTATTCTTGCTAAAAAGAACAGGCAGTTGTGTTAAACTTCCTGGGTCTTGCTTCTTGCTGGGTTGAGCAGTCAACAAAGAACAGTACAGCACAGGAACAGGCCATTCGGCCCTCCAAGCCTGCGCCGATCTTGATGCCTGCCTAAACTAAAACCTTCTGCACTTCCGGGGACTGTATCCCTCTATTCCCATCCTATTCATGTATTTGTCAAGATGCCTCTTAAACGTCGCTATGGTACCTGCTTCCACCACCTCCCCCGGCAGCAAGTTCCAGGCACTCACCATCCTCTGTGTAAAGAACTTGCCTCGCACATCCCCTCTAAACTTTGCCCCTCGCACCTTAAACCTATGTCCCCTAGTAACTGACTCTTCCATCCTGGGAAAAAGCTTCTGACTATCCACTCTGTCCATGCAGCTCATAACTTTGTAACCCTCTATCATGTCGCCCCTCCACCTCTGTCGTTCCAGTGAAAACAATCCGAGTTTATCCAACCTCTCCTCTTAGCTAATGCCCTCCAGACCAGGCAACATCCTGGTAAACCTCTTCTGTACCCTCTCCAAAGCCTCCAAAATCTCTCTCGCTGTCTCTCTCGCTGTCTCACTCGCAGTCTCTGTCGCTGTCTCTCTCGCTATCTCTCTCGCAGTCTCTCTCGCAGTCTCCCTCGCTGCCTCCCTCGCAGTCTTCTGGTAGTGTGGCGACCAGAATTACACGCAATATTCTAAGTGTGGCCGAAATAAAGTTCTGTACAGCTGCAGCATGACTTGCCAATTTTTATACTCTATGCCCCAACCGATGAAGGCAAGCCGTATGCCTTCTTGACTATCTTATCCACCTGCATTGCCACTTTCAGTGACCTGTGGACCTGTACGCCCAGATCTCTCTGCCTGCCAATACTCCTAAGGGGCGGCACAGTGGCGCAGTGGTTAGCACCGCAGCCTCACAGCTCCAGCGACCCGGGTTCAATTCTGGGTGCTGCCTGTGTGGAGTTTGCAAGTTCTCCCTGTGTCTGCGTGGGTTTCCTCCGGGTGCTCCGGTTTCCTCCCACATGCCAAAGATTTGCAGGTTGATAGGTAAATTGGCCATTATAAATTGCCCCGAGTACAGGTAGGTGGTAGGGAAATATAGGGACAGGTGGGGATGTGGTAGGAATATGGAATTAGTGTAGGATTAGTATAAATGGGTGGTTGATGGTCGGCACGGACTCGGTGGGCCGAAGGGCCTGTTTCAGTGCTGTATCTCTAAACTAAACTAAACATTTACTGTATACTTCCCACCTGCATTAGACCTTCCAAAATGCATTACCTCACATTTGTCCGGATTAAACTCCATCTGCCATTTCTCCGCCCAAGTCTCCAACCGATCTATATCCTGCTGTATCCTCTGACAATTCTCATCACTGTCCGCAACTCCACCAACCTTTGTGTCGTCCGCAAACTTACTAATCAGACCAGCTACATTTTCCTCCAGATCATTTATATATACGACAAACAGCAAAGGTCCCAGCACTGATCCCTGCGGAACACCACTAGTCACAGCCCTCCATTCAGAAAAGCACCCTTCCACTGCTACCCTCTGTCTTCTATGACCAAGCCAGTTCTGTATCCATCTTGCCAGCTCACCTGTGAACCCGTGTGACTTCACCTTTTGTACCAGTCTGCCATGAGGGACCTTGTCAAAGGCTTTACTGAAATCCATATGGATAACATACACTGCCCTTCCTTCATCAATCATCTTCGTCACTGCCTCAAAAAACTCAATCAAGTTAGTGAGACACGACCTCCCCTTCACAAAAGTCATTTCATCGCCACCTCACCTTGCCTTGCAATGTAGGATATAGTGTTACAAATTAGGTGTCCATCTTAAGCTGCTAGCAAAATCATCTTTTATCAGTTCCTTTTTAAATGTCTTTAAAAAATATAAATTCAGGTCTCTTGTCAGTGGATTAAAGAAAATTATCATTCAACAAAGCACATCGGTGTGACACACCACTGAGTGGACATGATGGTTTCAATGTACATTGTGACCTGGATACATTCCTAGCTGGTGAGGTCGTTCAACTGATGCTGACATCATACTGTAGTGTTCTTCTACTGGATTGAGTCTTTCTGGAGCCCTATTATTAGACTTGCTGTGTGCCAGTTACTATGCACCAGGATTCTATCCTGCTCTAAGCATAAGATTGGCATAAAGCACAAGGATTAAGAAGCAATTCCTTCACACCTGGGGTTAAGTTATGCCACAAACTGCCAACTATATATATTGTCGATGATGTAGTTGATACAGTAATTGACAGATTTCTGATTTATTGGGGAGTCAGGTGTTCTGAGCTTGGGGTAGGAGGGAGATGATGTAATCCTTGCTTACTGATGTTCTGATGGGTCAAAGGAGGGCTGATTTGCCTGTAACAACTTGGCAAACTCATGATCATTGAAACTCTTTCCTCTCCCGAGAACTAGGAGGATGACAGCTGAGCAAGATACATTTTGGAAGTAAAATGGAAGCAGTTGCGATCTGACATTAAAACAAACACAAAGGTGAGCATTTAACTCGTGCTTACCACTTTTTTCTTTTATTTCTGTAGGCATTTTACAACAACAAAGGTTATCACAGCATGCCAACCTATCTGAATACCCTGAACAATGCCATTCTCCGGGCCAACCTACCTAAGAGCAAGGGCAACCCTGCAGGATATGGTAAGCCCAAAGAATCATTTGAGTTAACCTTTTGAAACAGATGCCATTCTGAAGTCAGAAACAAAACCTTGCTCTCTCTTGTCATTGATGGTACCAGTGATAAACTAGTCACCGATATCAGCAGTCAAATTCTGCAGGTCCAGATATAGTACATTTGAATTTCTTCAGGCCCTTGTGATTCCATAACTGTCCTTTACTTTTATTGTGTTTGATTGAATTGTGCACTGGTTTAATACAAATGTAGAATTTATTGTGATCTGCAGGTTAGCAAATTGCCCTATTATCTCTATAATCTGACTCTGAATGAAGATCTATGTCTGTTGACTGCAACTGAAATGAGTTGGCACAGCTTTTACCTAGTTAGGGTCTCGCGTATTGTTGTAATCTGCAGTGCTCTGAGGGGGAAGGCCTTACATGAGGAAGAAATGCATGAATGACAATCACCCTCTGACGAGGAGGACTCAGAGGAGAGAGGGGCAAGCAGCAATGAATGATGAGAACACGATGATGGAAGCCAGACATGTTGACGACATGCAAAGGAGACGAGAGACAACCTCCGAATGACCCACTTTCAGCCGCTCTGATGTGCACTCAATGAGAATCCAATAAAGAATCACCTTCGTACATTAGTCTTCCTCCTCCCTTCCATCTGTTTTCCCTGAATGCCGACCAGTTGCAATGCACATTGGCACTGCACTAAGGGTTAGGGTGGAATTCAGAAGCTCACAATTAAGGAATGATGGAACATGGGTTTCACACAATGATAGCAAATGATCGGCACAAAAGAACGTTTAATTTCCAAAAAACATATTTTCAACACCCATGAATCCCCAAGTGTGGCTAGCTGCTTTTCTTAACACGTTCGCGGTGTGACCAGTGCACTAGAAGATGTGCTGGTGACAGGCTTCTGATCAGGACGCCACTTGGTCTCTGACTTCAGTGGGCGTTCTCTGGGTGTCTGAGGCCTGGAGGGCCCCGGCTGCCTGAGGGTTTCCTGGACAGGTGCAGGACTCCCCGCAGGCGTTGTGGCTGCTGGAGCTGGGCTCACTGGCAGAGGGGCTGAGGAGCCAGTGTCCACACTCGGAGTGCCCTGAGGGGAAGCCCCAGATGTGGAGGGCATCCTCTCCTCCTCCCTTTCAAGGCTCGCTGGAACCACCACGTTCTCCGGAGAAGGATGAGGAGCAGGAGAAGTCTCTAGGCTCCTGGTCCTTCACTCGCTTTGCCACTGCTGAGTTGAGCTCATGGCCAAGGCGATAGTGTGCAGTTCCCGACGCATCTGGGGAATTTGGCTCTCTATACATTTCACCAGTCTGGATACCGGAAGATAGGAGAAATGGAGGTGGGAGATTGCAGTACCCAGTTCACACAATGAGGTTTTTCATGGTTATGGATGCTCTCAAATTGAGGGTGCACTAGAACTGTAGTAACTATCATAGGAACAAGAGAAGGCTATTCAGCCCCTCAATCGTGTGCTGCCATTCAATTAGATTGTGGCTGAACTGTATTGCAACTCCATATTCTTTGATGTCCTTGTCTAACAAAAATCTCTCGATCTCAGTCTTAAAAATTTCAATTGACCCAGTATCCACAACCTTTTGGGGGAGAGAGTTCCAGATATCCATTACCATTTGTGTAATAAGGTGCTTCCTGATTTCACTCCAGAATGGCCTATTTCTAATTTTAAGATTGTTCTGAATTTCTCCACTGGAGGAAATAGTTTTTTTTTGTATTTACCCTGTCGAATCCCTTTGTCATTTTAAACACGTCTCCTAGGTCATCCCTCAACCTTTGAAGCTCAAGGGAATACAAGCCAATTTTATGGAACCTGTTCTCATAAATTAACCCTTTGAGCCCCAGTATCATTCTGCTATTAGAAACCTCAATACAGAATCTGGCGTTTTCTTGCCCCCTTTGTTTTGACACCAGCACCTCCTCAACAGTTGGACCTTTCCCTTAGCAGTGTGCATGAAGATCCAGACTTCTGTATTGCAATGCAATGCCTGTTGATAGTAGGTAGCAATTTTACATGTAATTGTTTTAAATATGAGCAGAAGGATCCAGATCTCAGCAATGTTGCAGGCGATCAATTGTCATGAGAATTAGATCAAAGAGTTGACAAAGGAAGAACTACATTTATGCAGTTTTTCTTAAATATTGACTTTTTTTTGGATATCTGGAAGTTCGGATGTACCAGCCTCAGAGTTCCAGTCACTTTGCTTCCTTGTGAAGATTTACCAGGATTTAGAATGGGAACTCTACTCACCTGCACAACTAACCATGCATTACACAGAGTCATTCAGGAAGCCTTGCTGGCATCGGTAGGGAGTCTGTTGAATTCAGGGTAATAGTTAACTAGAATATTTTGTATCAGAGGAAAATGACAACCTATGTTATCAGTGATTTAGAGTTACTAATATATATCCTAACTTTGTTCACCATCCATGACTGTTAGCAGCAGTATTAATCATAGCAATATGAGATACTAATTTTAAACATGAGAAAATGATTATAACTCATGAACCTGCAAGGAGAATCTTTCTTATCCTGCCTGGTTATGGAAAAGGAAATAGAAAGACTTGCATTTATATAGCACCTTTTCTCAGTTATCCCAAAACACATTACAGCCAATGAAGTACATTATGAAGTGTAGTACCTGTTATAATGTAGGAAATGTGGAACATCAGTAAAAGAAGTTCAGTCACTCTCTAATGGCCACTGCCGCTATAGACTGTTTCATCAAGCCCAGAATGAGCTGACATGTTTTCTTCACCCTGGATCTTCGCTGCAGTTAGATTTTCCCCTGACCTGTTTGATAAATGTCAGGATTTATATCTTGCAGTTCTGTTTTATACAAAGTGGATTATCGGGATCTGCAGAAGAACTTGCATGTTTGTGCTGTTTCGAAAGTGAATTGTCCACATTCTCAATGGTGCTGCTGTCATCAGTTGCAAACTAGTGGAACAGTGCCATCTGTGGGCAATATAACAGTGAACCACTCCTTGTTCCGCACTTCACAAATAAAATCAAGCAGGAAATTCTGCTTCTTCAAAGGAATATATATTTTCAAATAAAGGCATGTTCCTTTTATAATCTATCAGTTCGCCTATAACATTGCTCAGAGTGAGTCAGAGGATAGATGCACTGTTTTATCAGGGTTACTGACCTACAATGGTTGAATAAGTCAAATACAACTTTTATTAAAATTCTGTCCATCCATTATTCTGTAATAGCACTGGGAGATGAACCTGGGTGTGCTCCTGAACTTTATCAGCACTGGGAGATGGTGGTGGGGTGTCTTGAGCTTTGGTAAGCATTGGGAGATGGCCATAGAAGATGGCCATGGGAGATGGACCAGAGCTTTGGGAGCAATGTGAAATAGTACTGGATTTTGGAAGTGCTGGGCGATGATCCTACGCTTTTAATTGAGATGGTGTCCTAGAGTTGGCAGCTGATCTTGACAACATGGAATGGGGGAGCATGTTTGGTCTGGTATTATTCTGGAGGGGAAACTTGAGATGTTGTAGAAATGAGTGTTTTCGAAAGGGTGTGGGAAACTGGCAGGGGAAAGGAATTCAGAAGATATGTCTTTCAGAGAGCTGGCTTGGATGTGATGGCCTGAATGGGCCCATTTCTATGCTGTAAAATTCTGTGACTCCAAAACGAGTGATTTCTTAGCTTGTGTGGCCTAAACAGAAGTGACATGATAGCACAGAGCCCAGAGAGCAGTAATTTTATGCTTTGATAGCTAGAAACATAATGCACTGTGTGTAATTTATGACAACCTGGTGTTTTAATTTTTTATGTAAAACTGTTGTTTAGAGCCTCACTGATTTGTGTTCTGTGTTCTCATGCATGCCTTAGTTGTCAATTGTTTGCAGATTTGCAGTGCAGATTGAGATGATTACATCATGATTGCAGTGATAATAAAAACGGAAAATGCTGGAAATGGAGAGAGAAACAGAGTTAACATTTCATGTCGTTGACCTGTCGAATCATAATAGGTTTTAAGCAAGGCAGGCAAAGGGGAATAGGGAAGGTCCTGTCATAGGGTGCAAAAACGTGCAGTGAACTTTGGTACTGCTATTGAAATAAAGCAAAAAGAAGTTAGCAGGTTGATAGAGTAATGGTAAACTGTGCAGCTGTTGAGTAGAACTCAATACAGCCAACCAATGTTTCTCAACAAACTTGATAACTTCCAAAGCGTCAGAATCCTCCTTCCCAACAATTATCGGCTAGCTATGTATATGAAGTTGATTGAAAAGCCTGTGTTGTACAAGGGGTGTTGGTACAAGGCTGTAATTGAGTAGTCCTGGGCAACATTTACTCCCTCAACCAGGATCACTAAAAGAGATTATCTGGTCATTTATCTCATTGCTGTACTGTGTGCATATTAGCTGCAGTGTTTCCCTGAATTACAACAGTGATTACACTTCAAAAGTATTGCATTGAAGTTCTTTGGGATATCCTGAAGTATGAAAGGTGCCATGTAAATGCAACTTCTTTCTCTGTAATGAGGCATAGAGATTCATTTCACTAAATGCGCATGTTGTAGTGTTATTTATCTTTGAATCGGTGATGTTCTCTGTAGCTTGCAATATCCATCTGCACTATTATCTTGATCAATTTCACAAAAAAAATCTGATCGTTATCTCATTACCATTTGTGGGATCTTGCTGTACCCAACAGTACTTTTACAATAGTAACTGCATTTCGAAAGTACTTCATTGGTTGTAAAGCATTTGGGACATCCTGAGTATCCTTAGTGGGTAGGCGGTGGTGTAGTGGTATTATCACTGGACGAGGAACCCAGAGACCCAGGGTATTTCTCTGGGGACATGGGTTCGAATCCCACCACAGCAGAAGGTGGAATTTGAACTTAATTAATAAATCTGGAGTGAAAAGCTAGTCTAATGATGGCCATGAAACCATTGTTGATTGTTGTAAAAACCCATCTGGTTCAATGTGGTTAACTCTTACATGCCCTCTGAAATGGTCTAGCAAGCCACTCAGTTGTACCTAACCGCTACGAAGTCAATAAAAAGGAATGAAACCGGACGGACCACCCGGCATCGACCTAGGCAACGGAAATGACAACAGCAAACCAAGCCCTGTCGACCCTGCAAAGTCCTCCTTACTAACATCTGGGGGATTGTGCCAAAGTTGGGAGAGCTGTCCTACAGTCTAGTCAAGCAACAGCCTGACATAGTCATACTCACGGAATCATACCTTACAGACAGTGTCCCAAACCCTGCCATCACCATCCCCGGGTATGTCCTGTCCCACCGGCAGGACAGACCCACCAGAGGTGGTGGCAGAGTGGTCTACAGTAGGGAGGGAGTTGCCCTGGGAGTCCTCAATATCGACTCCGGACCCCATGAAGTCTCATGGCATCAGGTCAAACATGGGCAAGGTAACCTCCTACTGATTACCACCTACCGTCCTCCCTCAGCTGATGACTCAGTAGTCCTCCATGTTGAACACCACTTGGAGGAAGCACTGAGGGGGGCAAGGGCACAAAATGTACTCTGGGTGGGGGTCTTCAATGTCCATCACCAAGAGTGGCTCGGCAGCACCATTACTGACCGAGCTGGCTGAGTCCTAAAGGACATAGCTGCTAGACTGGGTCTGTGGCAGGTGGTGGGAGAACCAACACGAGGGAAAAACATACTTGACCTCGTCCTCACCAATCTGCCTGCCGCAGGTGCTTCTGTCCATGACAGTATTGGTAGGAGTGACCACCACACAGTCCTTGTGGAGACGAAATCCCGCCTTCACATTGAGGATACCGTCCATCATGTTATGTGGCACTATCATCATGCTAAATGGGATAGATTTTGAACAGATCTAGTAATGCAAAACTGGGCATCCATGAGGCGCTGTGGGCCATTAGCAGCAGCAGAATTATACTCAGCCACAATCTGTAACCTCATGGCCCGGCATATCCCCCACTCTACCATTACCATCAAGCCAGGAGGCCAACCCTGGTTCAATGAAGAGTGCAGGAGGGCATGCCAGGAGCAGCCCTAGGCATACCTCAAAATGAGGTGTCAACCTGATGAAGCTACAACACAGGACTACTTGCATGCCAAACTGCGTAAGCAGCATGCGCTAGACAGAGCTAAGCGATCCCATAACCAACGGATCATATCTAAGCTCTGCAGTCCTGCCACATCCAGCCATGAATGGTGGTGGACAATTAAACAACTAACTGGAGGAGGTGGCTCCACAAATATCCCCATCCTCAATGATGGGGGCGCCCAGCACATCAGTGCAAAAGATAAGGCTGAAGTATTTGCAACAATCTTCAGCCAGAAGTGCCGAGTTGATGATCCATCTTGGCCTCCTCCTGAAGTCCCCAGCATCACAGATGCCAGACTTCAGCCAATTCGATTCACTCCGCGTGATATCAAGAAATGACTGAAGGCACTGGATACTGCAAAAGCTATGGGCCCTGACAATATTCCAGCAATAGTACTGAAGACCTGTGCTCCAGAACTTGCCTTGCCCTTAGCCAAGCTGTTCCAGTACAGCTACAACACTGGCATCCACCCTGCAATGTCGAAAATTGCCCAGGTATGTCCTGTACACAAAACGCAAGACAAGTCGAACCTAGCCAATTACAGCCCCATCAGCCTACTCTCAATCATCAGTAAAGTGATGAAAGGTGTCATCAACAGTGCCATCAAGCGGCACTTGCTTAGCAATAACCTGCTCACTGACGCTCAGTTTGGGTTCCGCCAGGGCCACTCAGCTCCTGACTTCATTACAGCCTTGGTTCAAACATGGACAAAAGAGCTGAACTCAAGCGGTGAGGTGAGAGTGACTGCCCTTGACATTTGACCGAGGCAGCATTTGACTGAGTGTGGCATCAAGGAGCCCGAGCAAAACAGGTCAATGGGAATCAGGGGGAAAACCCTCAGCTGGCTGGAGTCAGACCTAGCGCAAAGGAAGATGGTTGTGGTTGTTGGAGGTCAATCATCTGAGCTCCAGGACATCACTGCAGGAGTTCCTCAGGGTAGTGTCCTAGGCCCAACCATCTTCAGCTGCTTCATCAATGACCTTCCTTCAGTCATAAGGTCAGAAGTGGGGATGTTTGCTGATGATTGCACAATGTTCAGCACCATTCGTGACTCCTCAGATACTGAAGCAGTCCATGTAGAAATGCAGCAAGACCTGGACAATATCCAGGCTTGGGCTGAGAAGTGGCAAGTAACATTCGCACCACACAAGTGCCAGGCAATGACCATCTCCAACAAGAGAGAATCTAACCATCTCCCCTTGACATTCAATGGCATTACCATCGCTGAATCCCCCACTATCAACATCCTAGTGGCCTCCATTGACAAGAAACTGAACTGGAGTAGCCAAAGAAATACTGTGGCTACAAGAGCAGGTCAGAGGCTAGGAATCCTGAGGCAAGTAACTCACCTCCTGACTCCCCAAAGCCTGTCCACCATCTACAAGGCACAAGTCAGGAGTGTGATGGAATACTCTCCACTTGTCTGGATGGGTGCAGCTCCAACAACACTCAAGAAGCTCGACACCATCCAGGACAAAGCACCCCATCTACAAACATTCACTCCCTCCACCACTGACGCACAGTGGCAGCAGTGTGTACCATCTACAAGATGCACTGCAGCAACGCACCAAGGCTCCTTCGACAGCACCTTCCAAACCCGCGACCTCTACCAACTAGAAGGACAAGGGCAGCAAATACATGGGAACACCACCACTTGCAAGTTCCCCTCCAAGTCACACACCATCCTGACTTGGAACTATATCGCCGTTCCTTCACTGTCGCTGGGTCAAGATCCTGGAACTCCCTTCCTAACAGCACTGTAGGTATACCTACCCCAAATGGACTGCAGCGGTTTAAGAAGGCAGCTCACCAGCACCTCCTCAAGGGCAATTAGGGATGGGCAATAAATGCTGGCCTGGCCAGTGACGCCTACATCCCATGAATGAATTAAAAAAAAGTATGTGAAAGACTCTATATAAATGCAACTTTTTATTTGTTTTGCTCTTAACAGAAAAGTCACACGTCACTGCTGGTGAATTGAAACATCACAGATTTTTAGCTCTGCTGTGGAGTTAGCACGTATTTAACTGCAATGAAGTATATTCTGTAGTTTCAGCAGTGGTGTTTTTAATCATTGTGTACTTTTGTCTTGTAGGTATCACAGTGACAAACCACCCGATGAACAAGACCAGCGCCAGCTTGTCCCTCGATTACCTGTAAGAATCGGAGTTAACCTTGCACCTAATATTTAATTCTGGGTTGCACCTGTCCACCATCAGATTTCCTTTATTTTGTTTCCTGTTCAGTGCATATATGTGACTATTTCACGAGTTTAAATTTAAAAAAAAAGTTCTTTCCTGCCACATGGCCAATGTACTAATGAGACTTACAAAGACAACAAAGTACCTGAATGTATCGTAGCTGAAAGGGCAATGGTACAGTGTGCTAGTGCACCAATGCACTATGTCACGGAATTGCAGGTGGCTCTTCTCCTGCACCATCTTCCATGCATTAAGCACCAGTTGACAGTTGGCCACAAGGTGGAGTAGATGCTGTTAAACTATTTTAGTGGTAGATGTTATAACACCAGTGAGCATGTCATTGCACATCACACGGATGAATTTTTGCTTAATTATATGATACTGTAGGTATTCAAACTGTGATGCATGGACTTGGAGCATCACTATCTGAGAGGTCTGTGAGGTTATTAGATTTCTGTTTGTCTGGGTCTGGGTACACGGCCTTGTCTTGAGGATCCTGTGTTCAATATTTTTTTCTACATTTGTTGATTTTTGTTTCCACATAATTCCTCTTGTTCCACGTTAAAAAAAACATTTAATGCAATAATGGCACTGTTTTCACTTTTGTGGTTGACAGTGGGTACCCACCAGGAGTATGCGAATGTTTGTACTGGGATCCCCCAATATAGGAGAAAGTTCAAAATATTTAATGTACATTGTGCCCAGCTTTTAAATCCTGATTTGTTGACGACAGGCAGATTGTTGCCTGGATAAATGGGAGACCCAAGTTTTGAAAGCTCAACTTGCATCCGCATTTGCAAAGTCACTAGAGGACAATTTATGCCAGCTTCACCGCATCAATGAGAGGAGGAATGGGAAAAATATCTTGATTGGTACTAAAGAGGAAGAACTGTAGCATAAGTTCATGGAGCAGCTTTGACTTCATACAAGGAGACCTCCCTGGAATGGACCAGTTTTTTGTTTATTAATTCTGTCCAAAAGAATCTAGATAGGAAAGTACTCTTTGGCTGTACTTGTTTTCCCCACTAGCTTAGTTCGAAGCTGCATTGTTAGTCATTATAAACCTGTAGAATAATCACTTGCTGGTGTTTTGATTTCAGAAACTCTCAGTTCCTTTCTTGAATTGTTCTCAGTCTGCAGGGCACAGATGTGGTCATTGCTATCTTCATTATCGTGGCCATGTCCTTCGTCCCGGCCAGCTTTGTGGTGTTCCTGGTGGCAGAGAAATCAACCAAAGCGAAACACCTGCAGTTTGTTAGTGGATGTGACCCTGTGATCTACTGGCTGGCCAACTACGTCTGGGACATGGTGAGAATAGATTTTGTTCTTGAAGAGGTGGGAAGCAATTTCAGCATTAATCTTAAGGCATCACTTTTCACTGTAAAAAGCATCAAAGGCATAAAACATAGTGTATGTTTCACATTGTCATGATTGCTCCAGAGCTGCACCTCTGATTCCAGAATCGGAATCCCATTCTTCACTGGGTTTACCGAGATTTGCCATTTCATTGAAGCAGAGATTTCTGTTTTGTGATTCTTCTTTAAATATATGAAAGTGACTTCAAAATAACAGATATGTTCCATATTGTGTTGGTGTGTACGACTAGTGCATCATTTTATTTCAATGTTCCAATTCAAAAGATCAATAAAGAATCACTTTAAGTTGAAAAAAATGCCCCATGTTCAATATGGTCATGAGCCCTGCAATGCTACAAACTATCTGAATCCATTATAGCTGAAAGACCAAGAGTGCAATATGTTGGTGTGCCAATGCACTATGCTATGGAATTGCAGGTCACAGGTTTTCCCACAGTTTACTATGCTGTAATCAAAGTGCCTGAGATACTAGTATTCCCTTCTAATGTTGAAGGATTATTTGGTAATTCAGTAAAATTAATTGCTTTAATATCCTTTATATGTGCTTTTACCACCTCCAGAGTCGATTACTGCAATACTGACTTTGGTCGCGAAACCTCTAGCTTATTCAAAACTCTGCCATGTTTCAGTCCCCTCTTAAGTTGTTTTTGCTCATCAATCGTCTGTTGTTGATATCAAGCGGCTTTCTGTTCCTTAATGCCTCAAAGTTGCCATCCTCATCTTCAAGTTACTCCATGGGCTTTCTCTATCTTTGACATTTGTTACAGCCCCATTTCCAAATCAGGTTCTGTCTACGCGCTCCCTCTTTATCTGACCATTGGTAGGAACACCTTCAGTTACCTGGGTCCTACTATCTGAAATTTCCTCACCAGATCTCTCCACCTCTCTGTCCTCTTTAAAAATGTCTTCAAAACCCATATTGAAGGCCAAGCTTTTCATTACCCTTGTCATGATTGTATGTGTGGACTTGAGTATTCAAGAATGTATGGTAAATGGGGAAACTGAAAGTAGCTTTATGCTTTGGAGAAAATATTTGACCTGGGGGTTGTTGTAAGGTGAATTAGCCTTTGTAGCCACACTGAGAGCAGTAAGCAAGAACTCTGCAGAAGTATTTAATAAAACACTTGTTAAATCTTTGTTAAAGTTACAGCTGTGATTTCAAGTGTGATTCACTTCAGCCTGAGAAATAACACCCCTCAATATTGCTACTTGCCGGTTCAGTGTAGTTTTTTTACATGCCCTTCTGCCTTCGGGCATTCTTTATATTAAAGCTATTGTAGAAAGGCAAATTGTTGAGAATAAGTAACTCTTTTTCTATTATCATTGTTCTCTAAATAAACTAATGGTTTTCTGCCTCATATTGATATGCTTGGACCAATTTAAACATTGTGACTTCATCACTAGGATTTGGAATAACGTGATATGCAGTATTTCTGAGCCTTCCATGTGCAGCACATACTTTGCTTCCTAACTGTCAAAATATCCTGGAGAAAATGAAAATGGGGGTTGTAAATGGATCTGATCCACAGTGATTACCTTGCCATCACTTACACTTTTAACAATAAAGTACCTCAATAGAATTGAAACAACTTCCAAAAAAGAAATTTGCAAAGTGCAGAATTTCAAATAAGGCATCACTGTTTCCTGTGCAACTCTTAGACAAGATGAACTGCTATTGATATTTAGTTGTTGTTTGTTCATTCACCTTTTGACTCCCCTTCCTTTGTTTCTGTGTCTCCAGCTGAATTACTTGGTACCAGCGACCTGCTGCATCATCATTCTCTTTGTGTTTGATCTGCCAGCCTACACATCACCCACCAACTTCCCAGCAGTCCTTTCACTCTTCTTGCTATATGGGTAAGTCAAGCAATACAGCCGTGAATTAAACCCAGAACCTAAACAACCAATAAAGCTGAGTATTGCTGAAAATAGAGACATTTTGTCAAAGTTTTTTGTCTTGCACTCATCTGGACAACACGCAAGAATACCAATGTAAGGGAAGCAACAAATTTATGTGATATGAGAAGAGAGTGCTGATTTGTTGGCAAGTGGACTCTGATTGGTAGAGGCTTTTCCATGGAGAATGCACCAGTTTATGATGACTAACAGTTAACTACCAAACTTTGTTTGAAATTTAAACCAGACAGCTTGACTCTGATTGGTCAAGGCATTGCCCTGCGCAGTGAACCAGCGAATGGATGCCCCTTATTTTGTTTTACTGAAACAGGCACAATATGTGTATATATTCTTTCTGTCTACAAAGAACAGGGCCCTGTGTATTAATATATGGAGCTTTCAGTACATGCGAATACACCGTATTGCGCCTGTTTGTAAATTTGTTGCTTCCTTTATATTGGTATTCTTGCGAATTGTCCTGATGAGTGCAAGATGAAAAGTTTTGACAAAATGCCTATATTTTCAACATTACTCAAGTTCTGTACCACCAAATGACTATTTGTAAACAATAAATCATTAATCTTAATGTAGCCCTTATTCAAAATATGATGTTCATAATGTTACAAATTCTGATATTATTTTTGATTTTGCTGCCAAATTTATGCCGTCCCATGTTCTCAGTCAAAAATCATGGTGTTATGGCTTGGATTTCCAGTGGTCTCCTTTTGTTTCTAGTGGGAAAAGTCTAACTTGTGCAGGCTAGAAGGTGTTGGAGTTGGTTCCCATTCTGTGCTGAGGTGGTTGACCTCAGCCAGTACTGCAAATGGTGTGCTCTAATTGGCCAGAGTTCCTATTCCTGATCGCTCTATGGTGTCCTCTGCTAGAAAGTGTTCCTGCATGGATGCTAGACGTGGATGCAGCATTTGGCTCAACTTCAGTGCCCTTGCACCATGAAGTAACTTGCTGGCCATTCAGGGTCAAATTTAGAGGTGGTGCTCAAGGGCTGTTGCACACATGTAACTGCAGCAAATTTCAGGAGCGATGGAGACAAACAAATCATAAAGAAGAAATCTAAGCCATGACAACTGGTACAGAAATCTCAAACAAAGTTGGTGTATTCCATCCATCAAAGAGAAAATCTGGTTGAAGAACACACTGTTGTACTCTTAAAGAGCCTAGCCACAACTCTTATTCAGAGAGGTAGTACTTGGAATTTCTTCCTCATCATTCAGGAAAAAACTCCTCTGATCTTAAAAGGAAATATAAGACAAAATAAATGACTTGTACCTATAGTGTTAGGACTTTATAATTTCTCTTAGAAATAAGTACTGAACATACAGTGAATTTAGTGAGTGTTATTATGCCTGCAGTTTGAATGCTTGATTTTATACTTTGAACTTTTTGAGTGGAGACCTGCAAATTTTGTGTCTCCCACATACAATAAGGAGCCAGTCAGCTGAGACACAGTTATGGGATTGTTTCTTCTCTTGAATGCTAATAGTGAAACTTCAGCACTGGCAAGAACATATTTGTACGTGGAGTTCAGGCCCAAGTAAGGTAGACAAGACCAAATAGCTTTTTCTGTTTACTACTTGAGATCTTGTCTGGTTAGCATCAATTCCTCAAATTCTCTTTTTATTCCTGACTATGTAGAACATCTTGTAGGTTTGCCGCATACCATACTGGCCTGAGAAGGATCTGCATTGATTTTACATAGGAACATATGAATTAGGAGCAGGAGTAGGCCACTCGGCCCCTCGAGCCTGCTCCGCCATTCAATAAGATCATGGTTGATCTGATTGTAACATCGACTCCACTTCTCGCCTACCCCAGATAACCCTTCACCCCCTTGCTTATCATGAATCTACCTTTGCCTTAAAAATATTCAAAGACTCTGCTTCCAACGCCTTTTGAGGATGAGAGTTCCAAAGACTCACGACCCTTTGAGAGAAAAAAATTCTCTTCATCTCTATCTTAAATAGGCAACCCCTTATTTTTAAATATTGACCCCAAGTTCTAGATTCTCCCACAAGGAGAAACATCCTTTCCACATCCACCCTGTCAAGATCCCTCAGCATCTTATATGTTTCAATCAAGTCACCTCTTACTCTCCTAAACTCCAGCACATACAAGCCTCGCCTGTCCAACCTTTCCTCATAAGACAACCTGCCCATTCCAGGTATTAGTTTAGTCAACCTTCTCTGACCTTCTTTCAACACATTTACATCTTTCTTTAAATAAGGAGACCAGTACTGCACACTGTACTCCAGATGTGGTCTCACCAATTCCCTGTATAACTGAGGCATAACCTGCCTACTTTTGTATTCGATTCCCCTTACAATAAATAATGACATTCTATTAGCTTTCCTAATTATTTTCTGTGCCTGCATACTAACCTTTTGCGATGCATGCACTAGGACACACAGATTAATTTGCATCTCAGAGCTCTGTAATCTCTCACCATTTAGATAATATGCTTATTCTTTATTCTTCTTGCCAAAATGGACAATTTCACATTTTCCCATATTATGCTCCATTTGCCAGATCTTTGCCCACTCACTTGACCTATCTATATCCCTTTGTAGCCTCCTTATGTCCTCTTCACAACTTATTTTCCTACTTTTCTTTGTGTCATCAGTAAATTTAGCTACCATACCTTCGGTCCCTTCATTTAGGTCATTTATATAAATTGTAAAAAGTTGAGGCCCAGCACTGATCCCTGCGACACACCACTCGTTGCATCTTGCCAACCAGAAAATGACCCATTTATGCCTACTCTCCATTTCTTGTTAGCTAGCCAATCTTCTATCCATGCCAATATGTTACCCACTAAACCATGAGCTTTTATTTTCCGCAATAACCTTTGATGTGGCACCTTATCAAATGCCTTCTGGAAATCTAAGTACTGTACATCCACCAGTTCTCCTTTATCCACACCACGTTACTTCTTCAAAGATCTCCAATAAATTGGTTAAACATAATTTCCCTTTCACAAAACCATGTTGATTCTGCCTGATTATCTTGAATTTTTCTAAGTGCCTTGCTATAACATCTTTAATAATAGCTTCTAATATTTTCCCTATGACAGATGTTAAGCTAACTGGCCTGTAGTTTCCTGCTTTCTGTCTCCCTCCTTTTTTAAATAAAGGAGTTACATTCACTATTTTCCAATCTGATGAAACCTTCCCCGAATATAGGGAGTTTTGGAAAATTAAAACCAACGTATCAACTATCTCACTAGCCACTTCTTTGAGGATGAGAATGAAGTCCATCAGGACCCGAGGACGTGTCAGCTCGCAGCTCCAACAGTTTGCTAATTACCACTTCCCTGCTAATTATAATTTTTTTAAGTTCCTCCCTCCCTTCCATTTCCTGATTTACAGCTAATACTGGGATGTTACTTGTATCCTCTAAAGTGAAGACCAATACAGAATACCTGTTCAGTTCATCTGCCATCTCTTTATTTTCCAGTATTAATTCCCCAGACTGACTTCCTATCGGATCAATTCTCACTTTAACTCTTTTCTTTTTTAACTATCTATAGAAACTCTTACGATCTGTTTTTATATTTCTAGCTAGCTTTCTCTCGTACTCTAAATTTTCCCTCCTTATCAATCTTTTAGTCATTCTTTGTTGTTCTTTATAGTCTGTCCAATCGTCTGATCTGCCACCCATCTTTGTGCAATTATATGCTTTTTCTTTAAGTTTAATGCTATCTTTGTAACCTTTTTGGTTAACCACTGATAGTGGGTCCTCCCCTTGGAATTTTTCTTTCTCATTGGAATGTATCTATTCTGTGTATTTTGAAATATCCCCTTAAATGTCTTCCAATGCATCTCAATTGACCTATCCCTTAACCTAATTTGCCAGTTCACTTTAGCTAGCTCTGCTTTCATACCTTCATAATAGCTCTTATTTAAGTTTAAAATACTAGTCTTGGACCCATTTTTCTCTCCCTCAAAACGCATGTAACATTCAATCATATTATGATTGCTGCTACCTAGGGGCACCTTCATTATGAGGTCATCAATTAATCCTATCTCGTTGCACAATACCAGGTCTAGCATAGCCTGCTCTCTGGTTAGCTCCAGTACATGCTATCCTGAAAACATTCTATGAACTCCTCATCTAGGCTACTTTTGCCTAATTTTTCCAATCTATACATAGATTAAAATCCCCATGATTGTCACCGTACCTTCCTGACAAGCTCCCATTATCTTTTCCTTTATACTCTGTCCTACCATGTGCTTACTGTTAGGGGACCTATACACCACTCCCACGAGTGACTTCTTACCTTTATCATTTCTCATCTCTATCCAAACTGCTTCTGCCTCCTAGTTTCCTGAACTTCGGTCATCCCTCTCTAACACTATCATTAATTAACAGAGCCACCCCTCCACTTTTTCCTAGCTTCCTGTCCTTCCTAAATGTCATGTACCCTTCAATATTCAGGTCCCAATCTATGTCATCCTGTAGCCATGTGTCTGTAATGGCTATCAAATCGTACTTATTTATTTCTATTTGCGGTATCAGTTCATCTGTTTTGTTTCAAATGCTAGTGCATTCAGATACAGACCCTTTAGTTTTGTTCTTTTTTTATTTTTGAAATGTTTAGCTCTGGCTGCTGATTTTCTCTTAGATTTGTGTACTCTGTCACTTCTTATCACGGTCTGTTTATCATTTCCCATATTAATACCTTCCATGTACTCTTTGATTTACCACATCTTCCCAACTTTGATCCCTTGACCCCACTATTTAGTTTAAAACCCTGTCTACTTCCCTAGTTATGTGTCTTGCTAGAACACCAGCCCTAGCATGGTTCAGGTATAGACTGTCCCAATGATATAGCCCCCATTTTTCCCAGTACTTGTGCCAGTGTCCCATGAACCAGAACTCACTCACACCATACCAGTTTTTGAGCCATGCGTTCATTTCTCTAATCTTATTTGCCCTATGCCAATTTGCACATGGCTCAGATAATAGTCCAGAGATCATTACCTTTGTGGTTCTGCTTCTTAATTTGGTGCCTTACCCCTCATACTAACTGTGCAGAGCCTTCTTCCTTGTCCTGCCTATGTCATTGGTACCTACATGGACCATAATGATTGGATCCTCCCCCTCCCACAGTAAGTTCTTCTTTAGCCCTGAGCAAATGTCCTGAACCCTGGCACCAGGCAGGCAACACAGCTTTCTTGACTTTCGTTCTTTGCTGCAGAGAACAATGTCAATTCTTCTCACTATACTATCCCCTACTACCACTATATTCCTTTTTGCTCCCCCCCACTTGAATGGCTTCCTGTACCATGGTGCCATGATCAATCTGCTCATCCACCCTGCAGCCCCCACTCTCATCCAAACAAGCTGAAAGAACCTCAAACATATTGGATAATCACAAAGGTATTCCTGCCCTCTGGCTCCCCTCACCTGCCTCAGCTGCAGCCACACACTCCTGTCCCTTACCACTGACCAAATCAGAAGACTCTAACCTAAAGACTGTGACTGCCTCCTGGTAAAAAATGTCCACGTAACATTCCCCCTCCCTAATTTGTTGCAGTGTCTGCAGCTCAGCCTCCAACTCAATGACTCTGAGCTGAAGTTCCTTGAGCTGCAGTCACTTACTGCAGACGTGTTTGCCCTGGATCACACTTGCATCCAGGAGCTCCCACATGCTGCAGCCATGACAAATCACCTGTCCTGCCATCCTTATTGTGTTTTAATGAACTACTTAATTATTTTTATTCTATTATTTATTTTCCTTTTTTATATATTTTATTAACCCTACCACCAGTTCCTGTACTAGTTTAAACGTTAGGAATAGAATAGATCTTTACCATTTACCAGATACTCACCAAACAACTAGCTTCTTCCCTGAACTCACAGCACTCTGTTCAAGTCACACTAAATCTTTTCCTCTCCAGCTGCTTCTCTGTGTATCTGTGAGCTTTTGGCGCACTATTTAAATCCTCTCCTCTCCCACTGCTTCTCTTCGAATCGCCAATCTTTTGGTGCTTTTTCAGTCCGCTCCTCTCCCTCTCGATGGGCCGACTGGCCTCCTTCTGTGCTTTAAATGACTGTAAAACTGGCAGATCGCAGAGCTTCACAGGCAATGTATCTGTAATGAGCTACAACATAAGCAAGCAAAGATCGACCTTGTTAATATTCTTAACTGTTACTCCAAGACCATTTGCAAGTAACAATTCTTTGGTCTCTCTTTAATGGTACTTAGAATCATAGATTCAGAGACCACAGAAGGAAGCCATTTGGCCAATGGTGTCTGCTCTGGCTCTTTGAAAAAAACTATACAATTAGTTTCATTTCTCTGCTCTTTCCCCATAGGCCTGCTAATTCCTCCTTTTCAAGTATATATCCAGTTCCCTTTGGAAGGTTACTATTGAATCTGCTTCTACCAACCTTTTAGGCAATACATTCCAGATCATAACAACTTGCTGCATAATTTATTTATTGATACAGCACTGAAACAGGCCCTTCGGCCCACCGAGTCTGTGCCGACCAAGAACCACCCATTTATACTAACCCTGCAGTAATCCCATATTCCCTACCACCTACCTTTGTTCTTTGTACCTACACTATGGGCAATTTACAATGGCCAATTTATCTATCACCTGCAAGTCTTTGGTGGTGGGAGGAAACCGGAGCACCCGGCGAAAACTCACACGGTCACAGGGAGAACTTGCAAACTCCGCACAGAGTACCCAGAATTGAACCCGGGTCCCTGGAGCTGTGAGGCTGCGGTGCTAACCACTGCGCCACTGTGCCGCCCCTTCATCTCCACCCTGAATTTTTTTGCCTCATCTTAAATCTCTCGTAACACGTGTCAATAGAAACAATCTTCCATCTATCTACTCTATCAAAAACATTACAAACATCTTGGTGTGTTTGTACAGACTTCCTTTATGGAAAATACCAAATAGAGTATGAAGTTATGAATGAATTTACAATGTTATTGGATATGAAGACAGGTGGTTCCAACTACTCTCGTCACTGTCGGTAATACAAATTCTTTGCAAGTTTATTAAGGAAATTTAATCTTCCAAAAATATCCTTAAAATTCCTTTCAGTTTTATTTTGATTCAGTTGTTGGCAGTGAAAGTAAATGCAATTTAAACCATTTTTATTTCTGAAATTAAGCACGTATTTGGAGCGTAAATGTACTCTGGGTGTGGTGAAATAAAAGCAAAATACTGCCAATGCTGGAAATCTGAAACTAAACAAAAAGTGCTGGAAATACTCAGCAGGTCTGGCAGCATCTGTGAAGAGAGAAGCAAAGTTAACATTTCAGGTCTGTGACCTTTCATCAAGGGTCACATACCTGAAATGTTAACTTTGCTTCTCTCTCCACAGATGCTGAGTATTTCCAGCACTTTTTGTTTTGTTTTTGGGTGTGGTAGCTTGACTTTAAAAGAAACAAAAATAAAACCTTTCATGGAAACAGAGATATGACTAAACAGACAGATGCATTAACTCAATCAAGATGGTATGCCGGGCTTCCTATTGAGAGTTATTGTACACTTAAAACAATGACCAGGAGAAAATGTGACCATAGTTCAGTGAAAGTAGTGCAGTCATCCACAATCGTGAAGTGTGGAACATCCAACTAAGAGCATTAAATTTGAAGCACAAGCCCTAGACTGTATCTTAACCTAGTGTCCTTGTAGAGAGTTTCTGGAGCTAATGTTAGATACATCCTTATTTAGGTTGGGTACTGAATAATTGACACTCTACTTGGACAAGGTCCAAATTGGACACAGTCAAAATAATATGAACAAAGGTTAGCGTATTTTTGATAGTCTGCTTCATGCCAACAGCAGATTTAGTGATTATATTCTGTCATATTTTGTATTACATCAAGGGCACAATTACTCTGCCATCTTCCTTTCACTTTGACTCCTTTGACTGAACTTCAAAAGCTGGAAATCAGACTTTGGACTTAAAATTTCATAATCCAGATTTTAGTGATCAGCCTATTGACTGAAGCTCCCCATCTCAGAGGAGAGACAAAAACAGATGGACCTGTCCCTTTCTTGACATAAAATGCTGTAGTATTGGTGATTGTGAAGCTTCATTGGCAGATGGAGCAAAGTCCATTGTCCAAGTTACCTTTATGTGGAGGAGGGGCAGGAGGGAGGATGGCAGTGTGAATCCTAAAAATAGCAAAGCTGGTAGGACTTAGCTGTTCTTCTGATAGCCATTTTTTGCTGCAATGCCTTTTTCTTATACTCTTGCTATCAAACATTGTAAATATTAGTGCTAAGAATGCACAAATCATGAAAGGCACATTGAGTCAAAACAATGATTGCGACAGAATCCCTTTCCAAATCAGTGAACAATTTGCTTGTTTGTCTTGACCCATGAACTCATGAGTATTTACAATCACTGAACAATAAAACTGTGGTTCACATTGTATTTTTTCATGTTAAGGTGAATGGAGTTGTTGGCTGAATAAATTGTTAACAAGTGATTGTATGATGGGTAAAAATGGTCATCCTTTGGATAATGTGAAACATTGTTTTGGGATATAGGGGAGGCGGTGGCGTAATAGTAATCCAGAGCCCAGTCTATTGCTCTGGGGACATGGATTCGAATCCCACCATGGCAGATGGTGAATTTAAATTCAATTAATGAGCAGCGCAGTGGTTAGCACCGCAGCCTCACAACTCCAGCAACCTGGGTTCACTTCTGGGTACTGCCTGTGCAGAGTTTGCAAGTTCTCCCTGTGACTGTGTGGGTTTCCGCCAGGTGCTCTGGTTTCCTCCCACAGCCAAAGACTTGCAGGTTGATAGGTAAATTGGCCATTGTAAATTGCCCCTAGTGTAGGTATGTGGTAGGAGAATGGTGGGGATGTGGTAGGGAATATGGGATTAATGTAGGATTAGTATAAATGGGTGGTTGTTGGTTGGCACAGATTCAGTGGGCCAAAGGGCCTGTTTCAGTGCTGTATCTCTAAATAACCATTTTAAAAGAACTTTTTAATTTAGATTTTTTAATGCATTTGCACCTACTTTCCTCAATACATGCTTTAACAAGTGTTTAATATTTATAAGGTGTAATTTTATCTAATTTAGAGGAAAATATATCAAATGTCAGAGGGATTTGGTGTTTAAATAGAAGGAGCTGATGCTAGGTTGAAAGAGAAAACGAGGATACATTCAATCCTCACCCTCAGAAAAAATACATATTTCTCGATTTTCAAGTAATTGTTATTTTATATTCTTCTAACTGCAGGTTGTATGTTTTTGTTTTAATGATTTTGTATCTGCCAGCGATCACATCAAAAGGTTGCATTTAGAACCAAGTGTTATAACTCTGCCCATTTCCTTGATTGAGCAGAATTCCCCAGTTATACGAATTACTGTGGAGTTAAGTTCATAAAATAGATTGTCCTCTCCCCATCTCTTTTCTCCCAACTGGACGAACATTGCCTCTGACACTCTCTTATTCAGAGCCGTAGCTGTTACTGAGACTATTCCACCTCCCAGCTGGAGGATGGGAAAAAAGATCTGGACATTAGTTTTTAATGAAGTGCATGTTGATACATTCAATCTTGGAAGAAAGTAATTTTGTATAAGTGGCCTTGGCACATATGCAAGTTGGGAAGTATGTACTCATGAGACTTAAGCAGGTTCTGGGAATACTCACAGGCAGTGGGATTGACTTCAGTTTCGGCCAGAAGAATGTTTATGTGTGAAAATTGCCCTTTGTAAATGGAAAGAGATGGTAACACTAACTTACATGTAACACTAGCTTCTCATTCGTTGTTCGAATTCACAGCCAGCACTATGTTGAGCGAATGGTGGGGGAGCCATTCCTCAACCTAGCACAGGTTTAACCAACATCATTGCGGAAGGGTTGATTTCAAAAGCAGCCCAGAAACTGGGAATGAAAGCCTCCTCTCTAGTGATTGACTGCCATTCATGGCACATAATTGTCCTCAAATGGCAACTGTTCCTAAAATCTCACATTACCACTCCTGACCCTGTTTGTTTCATTCTTGTTGATCTGCCTGTGACTTGGCCATCAGCACCACATTTAGTTTTGTAGCTTTTATATTTTTTATACTTTTTTATATTTGATTCACCCGAATAAAAAACATCAGGAAAAGACAGGCTGCTGAAAAAGAGCACAAAGAAATCCCTGATGTGTAAAATTAGTGAACTTACAGATGTATTGTGAAGAATGACTGGAGTACCAAAAAGCAATCATTCGGTTTGAAAATAAAGGCAATATGAAAAGCAGATTTTGGTATTGATTTGATTCCTGATATGAATTTGTCCTTTGGCTGAAAGTTTGCCCTATGTTGAGTTATTAACTGATTTCAGTTTAGTTACTTAACAACTCGATCACAGCAAGTCTGCAGGATAATTTCTGAAAATTGAGGTTTGTTTTATAATGACAGGTGCTCTACTCTCATCTGCAGTCTTTAGGTTCTACTCATTGTCTGTCTGATCAACCATCTGTATTTCACCGTGATGCTCAAATCCAGTCCGTAGTTCTCAGTTCATTTAGTGGCAGTACAGGTACCTGAGAAACTTCAAAATAATTCTGGTCCTGATTCCAAAAGAAAATTGAAACCACTTTTTGTTTTTGTCCGCATTCTAACCAGCATTGTCTCAATGCCACCTACTATATTCTCACAACGGAGCAATAACTTTCAAAAGCCAACAGGATTGAAGTTTTTGAAACTTCTTATCCTTTGCATCCTCTCTCATATCCAGGTGGCAGAGAGCACCAGTCTGCCAATGCAATGCACCACAGTGTGGTAAGACATGAGTTTGTAACATATTCGTAGCTGCAATTCCCCATCTAGTGAACACTTAATTTCATTCTGGCTATTGGGAAGGTGTGGAGTGGGATCAATAAGCTTTCATTCAGGAAAAGAGGGAAAGTCAGCAGATGAGATCAGCTGGTCCCTTTTATCGCAATTATAAAATATCAGCAGTGGAAAGCTGCCCCACACCTCTGATCCCTCCTGGGCAACATTATGTGATGACCAAAATAGAGGGAGGAGCACAAACTTGGAAAGCAGGGGCATGATCACTGATCTTTACTATTGTTGCTTGCTCCACAGTTGGTCAATCACTCCAATCATGTATCCAGCTTCCTTCTGGTTTGAAGTTCCCAGTACAGCCTATGTGTTCTTGATTGTCATCAACCTCTTCATTGGTATCACAGCAACGGTTGCCACATTCCTGCTTCAACTTTTTGAACATGACAAGGTGAGTACTCGAGCAGTGTGAACTTGTTGTACTGCTTTCTTCTCCTGCTCTTTCACTTTTCCTTCAGATGCGGTAGGTCTGAGAGCAAAAGTCAAGTGGTTGGTAACCATCTTGTACAGCTTATTTCTCAGATTATTGCTTTATTGTCACTCACTTGTCATGCTTACTATGTTGTTTCTGATACCAATGTTACTGTATTTTTCTTTCTTGTATCCTGCCAGAGTATGTCCTTTAGATGCAAAACCGTTATGAAGAATTATTGTTTTTTTTTTCAGCTGCTTTATTTCCTTTAAGTATTTCCGTTTGAACAGTGAGGGCTGCTGCTGTCATTGTTCTCAGGGATGTGGCCATTACTGGTAATGCTGCAAATTATTGACAGTTCCTAGTTACCTTGCAAAGGTGGTGGTAGTGATGGGACTTCTTGAACAGCTGCTGTCGTTGTATTGACAGGGCCCCCACCAGGCGGCCAGACCTACTGACCCAATAATGTGAAGATGAACAAAACGCAATTTTGAAATGGTGAACCCTGAAGTACTCTTGGCTAAGGGCTGCTTCTACTTTATTAATGCACTGTCAAGTTCAGTCAAGACTCCCATACATGGGCAGGATACCTACAAAAATCATCAGCAGTCAATGATTAAACAAAATTATTCTAAAGTGCAAAGAAACCACCAAAATCAAAATTTGATGATTCTTTGCAATCTCTTTCAAAGGAATATTAATCATAAGGCCCCTCTTCTTCAAGCTTCAACACCTTATTAAACCAAGTCTCCTCTGTCTGTTAAGGTGGATCCAAAACATCCCATGGTACAATTCAGGGAGTTCTACTAGTATCCTGGACAAATTATTCTCTTAGCAAACATCACCAAAAGCATATTAACTAGTCATGCATTATAGTTACTGTTTGTGGGATCTTGTCGTGCAAGGTTTTCTGCCACATTTCCCTAAACGAGTGACAATACTTTTAAAAGTACAACAGTAATTGGATGTGAAGTGCTTTGGTGCACCTTGAGGCCATGATCAGGTGCTATACGGATGCAAATGCATTTGTTAGTTATGCAGAACTTGACTATTCCTGTCACATGAACTCTGGAACGTTCATGTGTTCTGACTCTTGGAGTATAATGTGAGGCAAAAGCAAAATACTGCATATGCTGGAAATCTGAAATAAAAGCAGAAAATGCTGGAGATACTCGGCAGGTCAGGCAGCATCTGTGGAGAGAGAAACACAGTTAATGTTTCAGATCGATAAGCTGTCATCAGATAGGAGAAAAATTAGAAATGTCATAGATTTTAAACAAGTGAAAGGGGGAGGGTAGAAAAAGAGCAAAAGGGAGGGTCTGTGATAGGGTGGAAGACAGGAGAGATTAAATGACAAAAGAGTTGGTGATGCGGGGCCAAAGCAAATGGTAATGGGGCAAGCAAAGAAACAAAAGATGTGTCTAGAGGAGATGTGAATGACATACTGACGACCAGCTGCCATCCGAAAGAAAAACAAGAGAAAAGCAAGAGTAAAACCAAAACCTGGATGATATATAAGATATGAGGTATGAGGCATTGCTCTTGGTGCCACTGTTTGGTTTCAGAATGTCTGTGTATTTCCAGTATTGGATGTGTCTCAATTGCTAACAATTATAGTTCAGATTTTCCAAAAACGTCCTCCTAGCGGGTACCTCACCCTCTGGGAGCAAATATCTGAAAACCCTGGTAGCGAGTACAGTTTTATAAAATCAGCCCTTGTATGTCAAGGTGTAATACATACATCTCATAATATGCCATAGAGATGATTTCACTATGTTTGAGGTCAGGAAACTGAATGATGGAGATATTACTTTCTCAGTCTTTAATCAATCTATCCCTTTTGCAGATGTTTTAGGAGATGATGAATGCAACTCTGTTGGAAGAGGCAAGGAGTTGCCTGATAGCTCAACTGGCAAAGTAAGAATAGTTAGATCATAGGGCCCACTTCTGGTCTGTGTTGGATCCACTCTTCTAGACGAGCCTACAGTAGGGGGTGGGGGAGGGGGGGGGTGATACAATCGACCTCAATTCTCTGAATTAGGGAGTTGCATATTGGTTCAAGCTCCTGATCACCACCCAGTGACCCTTGTTGAAAGTAGATAGGATCACATATCAAATGTGGATTGTGATTTGCTGTGTCACCCCATCCCTTGCTGACAGTCACTCTCAGAGGCTGCAGGAGAAGGGTGGAGAGAATTATTAGAAAAGAAAGGGAAAAATGACATTGGAAGTAAGCATTAAATGGCTGATGAAGCAGTTCTGATTTTTTTTAGCTATGCTTTTTCCCAGCTGAAAGTACAAAATTAAACAAAGTCATCATGAGCGGCTTGCAGTAGAATTTGTTGAGTGAGACCACTTCAAAAATTCAGCCACATAGACAAAACGAAAGAACGTGCATTTATAAAGCACTTTTCATTACCTCAGCAACATCCCAAAGCTCTGTACAACCAATGAAATATTTTCAATGTGTAGTCGCTATTGTTTTATACGGAAATGCAACAACCAATTTGCACACAGGTGCCACAAACAGCAATGACGTAATAACCACATGATCTGTTTTTCTGGCATCTATGGAGAGAAGTTCTGATGAAGGGTCATCAACCTGAAACGTTAACTCTGTTTCTGTCTCCACAGATGCTACCAAGACCTGCTGAGTATTTCTAGCACTTTCTGTTTTTATTTCAGATTTCCAGCATCTGCAGTATTTTGCTTTTGAATAAGTTTTTGCTGGTTGTGGGATAAATTAAGCTAGGACACTGAGGAGAACGTTCCTACTCCTCTTTAAATAGTGCTGTGGGATCTTTAACATCTACCTGAGATGGCAGACAGGACCTCAGTTTAATGTCTCACCCAAAAGATGGCATCTCTGACAGGGCAGCACTCCCACAGTAACGTACTGAAGTCTCAGTCTAAATTATATGCTCAAGTGTCTGGAGTGGGGCTTGAAACCACAACCTTCTGACTCAGAGGTGAGAATGCTGCCACTCAGCAAAGGCTGGCACGTAGTGGGGATTTTAGCTGGGAGCAGATTTGGGGTGGGTCAATACCCTTTCCAGTCCCGGAGCCTGAAACAGATGTAAAGAGGTAGCTGGTGAGCTGCCGACAGGTGATGATTGGACATTTTGAATAGGTTTCTTTACCCACCAAAGCCCTCCTTCTTTAAGTCAGAGATTCTTGGTGACTCTGCACCTTTAATTTAAAAGAGAAAGTAGCTTTATTCTCCACCCCCCCCCCCCCCCCCCTGCCATTGGTATATGTAAATGTAATATTATTCCTGGCCCTGGACAACGCCTACTGGGTAACTGCATTCTTTGCCAGTAATGTGTTTTATTGGGGGAATTGGGGTTTAGGTTGATGCTCAGGTGGGCCCTAGTATTGACTCACCAGCCCATGAAAATAAATGGAGAACACAGGCAGTTACACCCTGCCCTTGATGAGAACACAATTGTAAATCCCAGTAAAGATATGAAATTTAATATTATGAGTGTATTTTTTAAACATCTACACCTGAGAATGTCCTTCCGTCTGCTTTTAAGCAATAATGGCATTCCAAAAATCCATGCACTTATTTCGGTTACATGGAATTGTGTATGTTTCCAATGGTATTTAACTTCTCATGTTTCCCTTCACAGGATCTGAAAGCTGTGAACGGCTACCTGAAATCCTGTTTCCTCATTTTCCCAAATTATAATCTGGGCCATGGGCTGATGGAAATGGCCTACAATGAGTACATCAATGAATACTACGCAAAAATAGGTAAATACCAAAGCAATAACCAGGACTATTAGTTGACCATTCAAAGGGAAGGTGACTGGAAAGGTAAGTATTTGGCCATAATATGCACCCATGCCCAATATTGTCATTTGCAGGCCTCCTTTATATAGCCATCTGCTTTTGTTAGTGAACTCTGGAATTGATATGGTGGCACAATGCAGACAAGAGTTCACCCCGGTGTCACGAGTGTTGATGAGAATCAAATGGTTTACACAACGATCCTGGGGGATTGTCATGCATTTTTGCTCTAATGAAAAGGGCAGTAATTAAATGAAGGCAGAACTCAGCCCATTTGTGAGAAGAAACCACAAAGCTTATGCTTTTAAAACACTTCTTGTGCAAAAGGAATGCTTGAGTTGTTAACAAGGAGAGATAAAAAGTGAGCACTGAGTAGGAGAGAAGGAAATTTGGAGGGTTATAGAACAGGGAAGTTTGGATGAGTATGAGATGTAAAAAAGGGACCAAAGGGAAGGTTAGAGTGGAAGTTGTTTCCAAAAATTTTGAAGACAGGGTGGATGAGGAAATCAGTTTGGGAGAGAATTCCTAAAAGCAGAGATGTTATGACTGCAAAATAGAAAAGCAGAGGGAATAGGGAACAAATGAATCATACTCACCTTGTGACCGATGAGGAAATATGAAAATTACTGTTGTGTGGAGATCAATATATTTAAACAAAGGGTTTGTGAAGATTTTTAATCCACATGTACTGAATTCTTCTGTGTGATGGGTTAAAAAATATGCAGATTTTTTTCTCTTCCCTTCTGGAGGTGCGAACCCTTGGTGAAGCAAAATTCCAGCTGCCCCTCTGTTGTCTCTCCTGGGTGACGTGACCACTTGTAATAGGGATCTCAATTTGCCCCAGCTCCTCCCAGATACTCAGGACCCACTACAGCACCTCCTTGGTCCCAGGTTTAGATTGAATGACATACTTGGTTAGGCAAAAGGAGTTTAAATTACAGCAGCAGGTAAACAAATTCGAGTATGCAGGGCCAAAATTACTCCGGTACAGCAATCATACTGAATAGAAACCAATACATCACCTACCTCACAGGGTAGCCTTCATTGATGAACCTGCTATAAGCGAAACATAGCAACATCGGTGCTATGGGAAGCACTGAGACCGGACTTGGGGCAGGGGTGTCTGCTCAGTGCTTCTGACCTTTGGATGCTATAGCATCACCAGAATATACCATCTTAGAGGGTAAACAGAATACGCTGGAAATATTTAGCAGGAAAGACAAAATCTGTGGAGAGAGAAATAGAATTAATGTTTCAGGTCAATGACCTTTCGCCAGAACTGGAAAACGTTACACATATAACAGGTTTTAAGCACGTAGAGAGGCAAGGAAATGGGAGAAGGTGGGCAACGAGTGAAAGGGAAGGTCAGTGATGGGGTGCAAAGCACGAGTGATTTAACGCACAGAAGAATTATTACCAGCACCTGCTGCCCAAAAAAATGGGAGCAAAGGTTATGTTCTGAAATTGTTGAACTCAATGTTGAGTTTGGAGGGCAGTAAATTGCCAAATCGAAAGACGAGGTTCTGTTTCTCGAGCGTCTTTTGAGCTTCATTGGAACAGTGTAGGAGGTTGAGGCTGGAGAGTTCCGAGTGGGACAAAGAGTTAAAATGTCTACCATATTAGGTCTGGCCAGAGTTCAGTCCACCTGTACACTCGAGCCATTCTTGGCCTGGGGAGCATTGCCCATGTAAAGGTTCAGCTAGACTGGCAAAATTGCAAATGCAGCTTTCTAATAATTGCACATATGCGAGACTGATGCATCCACAGTTCTATTAAAGTCCTGTTCATGGTTGGAACAGTTATTCCTTCCCAACAAATCTCCTCCACAGTATAAATAGGATGGATTTAACAGCAAGAGAATTGGCTTATATTAAATAACTATATCCAATGGGGTTAAGTTGTGTATGTAGTATGATTTCTCAATCACAGTCAAACATCCTCTATTCTACTTTTCACTCTATCATGCCATCTCTTCTGCTGCAGTTTTATATTCCCAGGAGAGTGTTAGTGAGCTGAGTAAGGAAAACAAGGAAGTGAAAGATAAAAAGCCAGGTTATATTTTCAAGTATACCTCAAGCAGTGCTGAGGTCTGTGCTGTGGTCTATAGTCAGTCTGATGGGCCTGTCCACAAGATGTCAGTCATACCTCCTCACCCCGTTCCCCAGCCCTTCACTTTCCAGAGGCACTGCTGTAGAATTTGGTGCCAAAATAATGGTTATTTACTCGATTGGAAACTACTGGAGTAGAACTCAGTGGCAGTGCCACTGGCACAATGATGTCCAGGACACTTTACATGAAGTGTCACCCTGTCCCCCAAGAGTCAAGTAAACAGGTGTTGAAGCAAGATGTGTCGTTAGGTGTGTTGCTTCAGCTGGTTAAACAGTATCGTAGATCTGGGCACATTTAATCCTTGACTCTTGCCAACTGCAACTTAATTCTATATAATGGGGTGTGTCCCTACAGAGAGAATGTGTGCATTCCATTGTTAGGCAAACAGAAACTCCGCTTTTGCAGATTTCTCAATGGTTTGACTGGGAGACATTTAGGGATAGTGACAGATTTTTATATGAGACAAATAACTGACCACAAAAATCCCAACTAACAGCAGAACGTATGGCTTGAATTTTATGTTCAGCGGCGGCCATAAAATATGGCGGTCCGCACGCATGGGATTTACTCTGCGGAGCTGCCGCGATATTAAATGCGGCAGCTCATTTACATGGGCGGGGCAGACGCCCCACCCCCGATGACGTGGAGGGGGTGGATGCTCCGTCCCTGCCAACGGCATCCGGCACCACTGCACAGGCACTGGCGCCATTTTTAAAGGGCTTCCAGCCCTGCCCCTCTCCTATTGCCCCCAACCGCACAATTATCTTACATTTTATTCCTTGCCCTCTTCTCCCCCCACAAAATGAAGGCCAGCTCGGGTCTGCAAATGAAACCTGACCCGAGCCCAACAGAACCACATCCGAGCCCGACCCGGCCCGAGTCCTTCAATTTTTTCCCGCGCACGACCAGACCATCAGTTAACCTGCCTTCCGTTTTTCACCTTGTTGCTTATCTGCACAAGCTTAAAATAACTGTAACAAAACCACCTTTCTAGTCCAAAAATGACATTAACAGTGGAGCCACTTACCTGCGGATGCGATTGAGCATGTCCAAGCCATCCCGACCCGACCCGAGCCCGAATGCCGGACCCGAAGTGTAACCTGACCCGAACCAGATACATGTCATCGGGTTCGGGTTGGGTAGCCGGCCTTTACCACAAAATACCTTGCCTACCTGACCTTCCGCACCCCACCCCCCCACTCCCAGAGTTCATAAACTTTTAACTTTACCCCTTCCTAGAGCAATCCTGTAAGTTTGATCCCGCTCCCTCCCTCCCGCACTGCTATACCTACCTCCTCCCCCCTCCCCACCAGTGTTCCGCCTTACAACACTAGTCGTACAACCAAAAGCGTGGGAGTGTCTGCCACCAACCGCAATATCAGAGCGGGACGGCTGGCGTGACCAGGTAATTAATTAATTCCTTAATTTACATTATTTATCATATTTAAATGGTGGACCCGTCACCGAGCAAGAGAGCATATTCAGCACTGTGCAATTCATATTGCCGCCACTGGCAATATGGGCCCGGGCCTGCCTGGCATCGAGGCCCATGGCTGGCCTCTCCTGGAGGCATTTTCCAGGCCCCCCCGCCATGACCTTCGATGTCGGGGGGGTCGGTAAAATTCAGCCCTATGATTCCAGTGAGCAATCTGATCAGTGCAAGAAAAAAAATCAACCAATCATGATGACGCTTAAGGATATATCCACTGGAAAAGTCACAGTCAATGACAGTGTGCCATTGGTCACACCTTTGTCCATTTCAACCAATCAACTAAATAATTCCGCGTAGCTGTTTCTATGGGGTAATGGGAGTGATCAACACATGTTCATTTCTGTCCCCCTCCCTTTGTCCTGCCTCCTGATGGTTCTGACTCATGCTGAGATCTAGTTCCACAGTGGCTGCCAATGCCTCACCTGCGTGGTCATTCTTCATGTATGCAGCAAGTCAACATGTGGGCCCAGAACCAAGCTCTCATTTGCAGTATTGGTAGTAACCATTAATACGTCAGGCCTTTTCTTGGCGATTTGACGCTTTTATTTCCACACTATCTGTTGTGTATTTACATTGCCATTGGAAAATTAATAGAGTAAGACCTGTGTATTCTGCGAAATGCTTTGAGCTTAGCTCGTTTGTGCTTATTTCTCCCTGTAGGCCAGTTTGGCAAGATGAAATCCCCTTTTGAATGGGACATTGTGACACGAGGCCTAGTTGCCATGACAATAGAAGGATTCGTGGGCTTCTTCATCACTATCATGTGCCAGTACAACTTCTTCAGAAAGCCACAGTAAGTATGTTATATGACCAAGGGAACAGATACCATCTGTAAGCTTCTGTACCATCTAGAGTTGCAACTTAACGGAAAATCAGTGAAGTGATTTAGATTCTTGTGTGTGTGTGTGCCAAAAAAGTACATGGGTAACACCCATGATCCCTGTAGTACCCAGATAAAATATATGAATTGCACAGTGCTGAATATGTTCTCTTGCCCCACCTTCCCCTTTAGAAGTTATGAAAACTTCCATGAAGCTATCATAAAAAAAAATTTAAGCAGGAACGTCAAATCAGAAATAAGGGACCATCCACACTCTCGAAGTGGTGCAGAAAAGAGCAGTGAGGCTGATCCTTGGTGTTAGAGATATTTGGGAAATGACTACATATTCTTCAGCCTTGGAAGAGATCTTTCAAAGGGTATAGTAGAACTTTATAAGCTATTTAATAGAACAGAGAGAGTAAACTATGGCCAATACTTTCAGATACGCCAAGGCTGGAGGGCAAGAGGGCACGAATTCAGGATACATTTCTTTAGAGGGTGATGTACTGTTTGCTTGGAAAGGTGAATGAGGATGGAGAAACAACAGCAACTTTTATTTCTATAGCACCTTTAACATAATAAAACGTCCAAAGGCGTCCACAGGAGCATTATAAAACAAAATATGACACTGAGACACAAAAGGAGATATTAGGTCAGGTGACCAAAAACTTGGTCTAAGAGGTACGTCTTAAAAGAGGAAAGTGAAGTAAAGAGGCAAAGCGTGAGGTTTAGAGAGGGAATTCCAGAGCTTAAGTCCAAGGCAATTGAAAGCATGGCCATCAATGGTGGAGCGATTAAAATAGGCGATGCACAAGAAGCCAAAATTAGATGAGTGCCGATATTTTAGAGGGTTGTGGGGCTGGAGGAAATTACAGAGATAGGGAGGGGCGAGGCCATGAAGGGATTTGCAACAAGAATGAGAGCCACTGTAGGTCAGCGAGCACATGGGTGATAGGTGAACGGAAATTAGGACCTGGGCAGCAGACTTTTGGAAGACCTCAATTTTATGGAGGGTAGAATGTGGGAGACCAGCCAGAAATACATCAGAATAGTCAAGTTTAGAGGTAACAAAGGCATGAGGAGGGTTTCAGCAGCAGATGAGCTGAGGCAGGGGCAAACTCGTGTGATGTTAGAGGTAGAAATAGGCGGTCTTAATGGCGCGGATATGTGTGGTTCAAAGCTCATCTCGAGGTCAAGTGCAGATATATGGTGGGAAGCTCATCTCGGGTTCAACAGTGGATATGTGGTCAGAAGCTCATCTTGGGGTTAAATGTGACACCAAGATTTCAAACAGTCTGGTTTACTCTCAGTCAGTTGCCAGGGAGAGGAATGAAGAGGTAGCTAGGGAACTGAGTTTGGAGGGGGGGAATCAAAAACAATGGCATCAGTCTTCCCAATATTTAATTGGAGAAAGTTTCTGCCCGTGCAGTACTGGATGTCTGATAATTTAGCAACAGTGGAGGAGATGAGAGAGGTGGTGGTGAAATAGGGACATTAGACTCATTGAAGAAGGTGGCAGGTGCTATAATGGGGAGATTGTTGATAATGTGGTAAATGGGCTTAAAGGACATTTTCACCAAAGCCAATATTGTGATCTTGCAGTTCCTCTTAGATTTGGATGAACAAGTTGCTGGTATGTAATATATGCACTTGATAATGAAGATATGTAAAAGTATTTGTTGTTAAGCATGTTTTGCTTCATCTCATCACTATTTCTTTCTTCTGTGAAACAGGCGCCTGCCAGTTTCCAACAAACCAATAGAAGATGACGATGTTGATGTGGGGAATGAGAGGAGACGTGTGCTGCGAGGAGATGCAGATACCGATGTTCTTAAAATTCAGAACCTGACAAAGGTAAAGCAAAGAGGAATGGGAACATTGGGTATTCTGTCTTTAAAAAGAATGCCTTGCACTTTTATAATGCCTCTGGTGGCCTGAGGACGTCCCAAACTACTTTACAGCCAATAAAGGGATTTTGATTTTTTGAAGTTTAGTCACTGTTATATTGGCTCAGATTTTGCTGTTGGAGTAACTGTGTGACTATCAGTATGTACTGTTTGTTATTAAGGAGTAAATCGGACAGCAACTTCCAGCATCAGCGCATGCGCATTTAAAGTCAAAAATCAGGACATTACTGTCCAAGTTGCCCAGCTCCTCCTGAAGGTTTTCTCGAACAATATCTCACCAAGAGACTCGGCTTTGAAACACATGAAGAGTGAGAATTTGTGGGGGTTCTTCCCCACTATATACCCACTAAACACGGCAGAAACAATTAGGATTTGTCCATTCAAGTGGAAGCAAATTCCTAATGGTGTGATAAGCCTTAATTATTGCCAAGCAACCTCTCTGGTACTGAGAATTTACAAGAGTGGAATCTCATTCTTTCAGATTTTAATAATGGTTAGATTTTAAGAATATTAATATTAAAAATTAATTTTTAATTTTCTGTTTTATTTCTCTTTCTTAATCACATCCTTCTTTCCCTCATTATTTTGCTTCCTAATTTTACTTTGAACTTGGCCAACTTACACTTCTGGTATGATATTGAATTCCAGTGTAGGTTCTTCAATATGATTGGTTGAAGAGACACACTGTCGCTTGAACTGGTCACACAAGTCCAGGATTCCCTGTAGATGGCGCCTGTCTGTTCAGATGCCTGATGACCATAAATTGCCACACAAAAGCGCACAAAATATCTGTGCCAGCTGTAAGGGTATTGAACAACAACTGTTGTTTGTCCGCTGCTGACTGCAAAATCTACGCCGAGTAGAAAACGCAGCAATCAATCTGCACATGGCAAGGCCATACAAATGTTAATGTGATAGTGACCAGAGTAGTGATGTTGATTGAGGAATAAATATTGCCCAGGACACCAAGGAGAACCCCTCGCTCTTCTTAGAAATAGTGCCATGGGATCTCTTACATCTACCTGAGAGGGCAGACAGGGCCTCAATTTCATGTCTCATCTACAGGATGGCAGCTGCAACCATCCAGCACTCCCCAGTGTTGCATTGAAGAGTCAGTCAGGATTTTATGCTGGAGTAAGACTTGAACGCACAACCCTCTGACTCAGAGCCTCAGTTGACACGTTATATTGGATGAAGTAAGTGAGTTTAGTTTCCTGAAAGCCTCAAGATGCTCCGGGCCTTATTGGCTCACCTGCCCCATGCTTGTGGTTGACATCAGCAGTGGATGTCAACCAGAGCTGCACAGTTGACCTTTCAAATTCTTAGGTGATATTTAGTTAGAAAGTAAAGAAACCAGTACGCCATATCATTCGGTGAACTAATCAAAACACCCAAGTGAGCCACCAGTAGATTTGGCCACACGATGAGTTCACATAACCCAACAACAACAGGAGTCTGTGCATAACAGAACACTGTGAACTGAAGTAAATGCATCATCAGTTTCTCTTCGAGTGCAATTGATATTCCCCAGTCCCAAACATGGAAACATTGCATGACACAAAGTTCATTCCAGGCTTATGTTGCAATGGTTACTCAAACAGAATGGCTAAATGTAACTAAATAAATATTGTTATATATGTTGATTTGAATATACTTGAGCAGACAAATGGCAGATGAAGTTCGATGTAGGGAAATGTAAAGTACTTTACACAAAAATTTGAGGAGTGGACTATTACTTAAAGAAAATAATAAGCATGGAAATCTCCTTGATTCTCCTTTGAGCAGACTTGTTCAAAATCATTAAGAGTTTTGATAAATTACATAAAGAGAAGCTGTTTCCAGTAGCAGAAGGGTCCGTGACCAGAGGATACTGATTTAAGTTAGTTTGCAAAAGAACCAAAGGTGACATGTGGAAAATGAGGAAGGATGGGAGAAGATTCAAGTGGAGCATTAATGCCAGAATGGACTGGTGGGCCATATGATCAGTTTAAGTGCAGTGTATATTCTGTGTAATTCTGTGTAAGTCTAAAAAGAAAATACTGGGCTCAAACTTATACTTGCGTCACTGATTTTGGCGGTGGGCAAAAACAATGGCAGCCCGCCCATGTGGGCCACATATTGCAGAGCCGCTGCAATATTAAGTTTATTTAAATAGCCGGAGCAGACCGTCCCCCCCCTTTGATGACGTAGAGGGATTGGGCTGGCTATCCCTGGCAATGGCGTCAGTTGCCTGTGCTCAGGAGCTGATGCCATTTTTAAAGTGCTTCAAGCCCTACCATTCAATTTAAGTATTTAAAGATTCATTTATTTAAAAATATATATATTTTGCCCTTCTCCCACCCCCCCAATAACCATAGAATTAATTACCTGCCCTCTCCCAACCCACCAAAACACTTACCTTGTCCACCTGACCTTTTCCTCAAAGTGCATAAACTTTACACTATAACCTTTCCCACCATCCCCTACACCAATGATGTTACTTTGACCCTGCACCCCCCCCACCCCACCACCGCCGCACTGAGAAAATTAACTCCTCCCCCCTCTCCGCCAGTGTTCCGATTCGGTTCACAGAATGGGATCTTTAGGCGTGGGAGTGCCGCCCAGCGGTACGAAGGTCACACTGGGACAGACAGCGGGAGCATAAGGGCAATTAATTTAAATATTTAAAAGGGGCTCCAGTCGCTGAGCAGCGGCGGGGGGAGGGCTGACACAAGGCCTCGCTGCCACCGGCAATATCGGGCCTGGCCTTCCCAGCGTTGGGGTACGTGGTGGCCCTTTCCCGGAGGCATTTTCCGCCCAACCCCCACCCGACACTGCCACAACCCCCAACATCAGGGGATCTGTAAAGTTCAGCCGACTATGTCTCCTGACAATGCAGAGCAGGCACAGAGCGATTGCTGACATCATCAGTCTGTCCAAATGTTTGCCAATATGAATCTGCACATGCGTGCGTTGATGTCACCATGTCACCACGTAATGTCGTCACACATTATGAAGTTATGAATTGGATAAATGCTGAAGGTAGAAGATTTGCAGGCCATGGGGGAAAAGAACATGGAAGTGGGAATAATTGGATTGTTCTTTCAAAGAGCCGGCACAGGCACAATGGGAAGAATGGCCTCCTTCTGTGCGGTATCACTTTGTGACACAGTTGAGATAAGAAATTATGCTGGGGATGTTCTGATAATATGTGGAGTTCCAATGTAATGTGCTTTGTCTTCCAAAATGTTGGATTCATCCATAAAATGTGCATTCAAGAAGCAAAATCACTTCTGCTAAGATTCCTATATGTATAGAAATTCTGGGTTATCATTCAATGGGATCGTTGTCCCACTGGCTGTGTGTGATCACCATCACTCATAAAATCAGAAGTTGTGTTTAGTTATGTTCAGACCTGATACTTGTTCTATGCATGGTATCTACAGGTGTACAAGTCTCGTAGGATGGGCCGGATCCTGGCAGTGGATCGCTTGTGTGCTGGTGTGCGTCCTGGAGAATGCTTTGGGTTACTGGGAGTGAACGGAGCTGGGAAAACGACAACATTCAAGATGCTGACTGGGGACGAAAGTACAACTGGCGGAGAGGCCTTTGTTAATGGAAATAGGTAAATGACTGGAGTTGTTTGGTATAGCGAGGTAAAGAAAAGCACTTGATGATGTCTTGTGCCTTAATCAACTTCCAGCCATCAATTTGGGCCTTAACTTCACAGGAGAAATTTCAGTCCCCCCATGCAAGGCAATTTTGCACGACTCTCATCTTCCTGTTTGTTATCTGTTGCAGCATTCTCAAGGACCTGCTGAAGGTGCAGCAGAGTATTGGCTACTGTCCACAGTTTGATGCACTTTTCGATGAGCTCACCGCCCGGGAGCACATGGAGCTCTATACCAGGCTACGTGGAGTCCCCTGGAAAGATGAAGAGAGGGTAAGATTTCAGCGGAGGGCCTCAAATCACATATCTGTATGACACAGAAACCAGTCATTTGGTCCTACTGGTCTATGCCAGCAGTTATGCTTCGCATGAGTATTTATTGCTTTATATGTGTTCCAGTATGATAGAGTACAAGTTAATGACCTACTCAACATAATGGGTCAAAAATACTCTTTGGTTATTGTATTATTTATCAAAGGGAAAGGGAAGTCAAACTGAATTCCTTCAGTGCAAAGTATTTCCCCAATGTCTTTTTTTTAAAATGGATTTTCAAGTGGGTCCAAAATCAAGACCCTGACTGCAATAAGGAGAGCAGCTGTTAATGTTGTCATTGGCATGGCCTGGAAGCATGCCCTGATTGGGAAAGACTTTTTTTCTAAAGAACAGGGTGTATCTTTAAAAAATAAATATTTCTATATATAGACAGCGGGAAGTACTTTAAGCAAACAGAAAAACTGTGCCCTGGACTGTCCTCTTCCATTAGTGATCATATTTGACATGTTTATGGATGGGATTTTCCTCAGGCATTGTGTATATAGCACTAGCAAAGTCACGTACACACACTGAAATATGAAGAATTCCTATCTCCTATGGGTTACTAAAACTTAACAATAAAGCTTTTATTACTGCAATCCTGTGAAGTTCTGAGGGAAAGAGGCAGAACACAATGTAAATTTGGCAAAATTTGCACCAGTGAGCATTGTCGAGCAGTTTTTACTGTTTAGCAGGTATCTGTTACATGAATTTACAGCACAGTAAAAGGCAATTGGATCCAACTGGTCTGTGCCAGTGTTTATGCTCCACACGAGCCACTTCCTACCCCTCTTCATCTCACCCTATCAGCATATCCTTCTATTCCTTTCTCCCACATGTGTTTATCTGACTTCCCCCTATATGCATCCATGCTATTTGCCTCAACTACTCCTTGTAGTAGCAAGTTCCACGTTGTAACCATTCACTGGGTAAAGAAGTTACTTCGCATCGAACTATTTTTTCAGTACACAACAGTTGATTACGTTTAACTTAAGTCAATGAAGAGTAACTAATGGAGGGGTGAAATGACAACAGTTATGTCATCTTCAGTGATGATGAAATTGCAGATTGAATGCATGGAGCACAAAATGAAGTCAATCTGTGTCAGCAGCTCCATAGAACCTACAGTACAAATAATGGGGACATATAAGACCACTTTGTGTTCCAGTCAATGTATTACCTGAACATATCAGTGAAATAATTGTTATTTGGTTCCTGACACCTGACAATTTTCCAGGTTATACCCAAAACAATCTTTAAAATCTCACCAGGGCCATCACCTTGTAGGTAGGCGTGATGTGACGGCTGGCATATTCCTAGCTACTGGCAACTTGATCCTGTTTCCCAGTCTGACCGCAGAAAGGTGGCTTGTGACTACATGCTTCAGTGGATGTGTAACTGCCCTTTTCTTCCCTCTGGGGCATTCGTTCAAATCCAGCCCAGACCTGGTGGTATGAATGTGTCCCCTATCAGCTGGTTGTAAGTGTCCTCTGTGAGTAGACCTTGGGTGGGTATGTTCCCTGGAATTAAGCAATGATTGGCTGCTGTGAAAAATGTAATAAAAATGTTTGACAAGATGCACAATGACGTGGTCTTGTTATTCAATAGAGATGAGAAATGTTCATTAACTTGTATACCTGACCTGAAAGTGCTCATCACTGACTCTGGTTATAGAAATCAGTGGACAGGGATTTATTTTTCTGCTCAGAACTTAGATGAACCTTTCACCTTCTCGACTCCATTTCTCTAGATTATAAACTGGGCACTTGATAAACTGGAACTCACAAAATATGCAGACAAGCCTGCGGGAACGTACAGTGGCGGCAACAAACGGAAGCTGTCTACTGCCATTGCTCTGATCGGCTATCCTTCTTTAATTTTCTTGGTAAGAATCACAAGTAGCTTGGGCTGCCCCAGGTCGGTAAATTTTGTTCAGATCACAAAAATATTCCAACAAGGTCAGGTGTTTTGCATCCATCTTTGGGAATAGCATTGCGCATTCAGCATGAAATCCAAGTGCGGAATACAAGAGTTGAGTCTCAATTTGTCTGCCGTGACTCCCCAAACCACCTAGTAGTTGTCTTAATACTGCAATAGCACTGTGATTACCTCATTGTCAGAGTTAGAGATGGCAGAGTGCCCTTACAGTGTCATTCGGCAGATTGTAAATAGGGTGGCTATTCATCCGGTTTTGTACCAGACAGTCCAGGTTTCAGCACATCTGGCCCCATTATAGTACCAGATGCCCATCGGTCTGGTATTTTGAACTTGGCAATGCCACGGCCCAGCCTGAGGGGAAGGTCTGTTCATTCTTGGGCACTCACCGACCAATGTGGAGATGATTTAAAATGAATGCTACCAAACTCAACCAATTAGAAGCTGAGCGGTTCCAAATGGCCACCCTACCAACCTCATTGGTTAAATGTCGGTCATGAAATCATTTCCAGGTCTGTGAGTGCAGTGAGAAAAGGTGCTATCAACTTGTCCTGTCTCTTTATGATGGCACCCTCGACGCTATGAGATGTTCTGTTACCAGCCTCACCACCTTCCCAAGGACATTTAGTGATTAGCAACAAATGCTGGCCTTGCTCGCATCCCAAGAACAATTTTTTTTTAAAAGTGGGGATGGAGGAGACTGAGGGGAGAGGGTTTAAGAAGATGGTCTGCAGTAGAAAAAGGAAGCCCAGGGGTATTCCTGTATTCCAGGATGATCCTGAAATCATGAGCGGTTTTGACATATGAGAGGAGGACTTTGTGTTCCAGCCAGATCTGGAGGGTTTTTTTATTCGTTCATGGGATGTGGGCATCGCTGGCTAGGCCAGCATTTATTACCCATCCTTAATTGCCCTTGAGAAGGTGGTGGTGAGCTGCCTTCTTGAACGGCTGCAGTCCTTGGGGTGTAGGTACACCCACAGTGCTGTTAGGAAGGGAGTTCCAGGATTTTTACCCAGCGACAGTGAAGGAATGGTGATATAGTTCCAAGCCAGGATGGAATGTGGCTTGGAGGGGAACTTGCAGGTGGTGGTGTTCCCATGCATCTGCTGCCCTTGTCGTTCTGGGTGGTAGAGGTTGTGGCTTTGGAAGGTGCTATCTAAGGAGCCTTGGTGCGTTGCTGCAGTGCATCTTGTAGATGGTACACACTGCTGCCACTGTGTCGGTGGTGGAGGGAGTGAATGTTTGTGGAGAGGGTGTTAGTCAAGCGGGCTGTTTTGTCCTGGATGGTGTCGAGCTTCTTGAGTGTTGTTGGAGCTGCACCCATCCAGGCAAGTGGAGAGTATTCCATCACACTCCTGACTTGTGCCTTGTAGATGGTGGACAGGCTTTGGGGAGTCAGGAGGTGAGTTACTCGCCGCAGGATTTCTAGCCTCTGACCTGCTCTTGTAGCCCTGGTATTTATATGGCTACTCCAGTTCAGCTTCTGGTCAATGGTAACTCCCAGGATGTGAGTGGGGGATTCAGCGATCATAATGCCATTGAATGTCAAGGGGAGATGGTTAGATTCTCTCTTGATGGAGATGGTCATTGCCAGGCACATAAGTAACATTCGCACCACACATCAGCCCAAGCCTGGATATTGTCCAGGTCTTGCTGCATTTCTACATAGACTGCTTCAGTATCTGAGGAGTCACGAATGGTGCTGAACATTGTTCAATCATCAGCGAACATCCCCAGTTCTGACCTTACGATTGAAGGAAGGTCATTGATGAAGGAGCTGAAAATTGTTGGGCCATACTCAGTCAAATGCTACCTTAATGTCAAAGGAAGTCACTCTCACCTCACCTCTAGAGTTCACCTTTTTTGCCCATGGTTGAACCAAGGCTGTAATGAGTTCAGGAACTGTGTGGCCCTGGTGGAACCCAAACTGAGCATCAGTGAGCAGGTTATTGCGAAGCAAATGCCGCTTGATAGCACTGTTGACGACACCTTCCTTCACTGATGATTGAGTGTAGACTTATGGGGTGGTAATTGGTCGTGTTGGCCTTGTCCTGCATTTTTGTGTACAGAATATACCTGGGCAATTCTCCACATTGCTGGGTAGATGCCAGTGTTGTAGCTGTACTGAAGCAGCTTGGCTAGGGGCATGGCAAATTCTGAAGCACAGGAATGACTACCCCAGTTGTCTGCTATAACAGTCCGAATCTGCAAACCTTGGACTTAAGGTTGCAGACATGAGGGCTGGAATGTTTTGTTGGGCGGGAGGCCCTATCCACCAGCCAAAGTCGGCGAACCCATCTCCACCAGGCCTGGGGAGCCACGACTGGATTTTTTTGCTCCCCAGGCCTTTAATTGGTCTTGAGGCAAGAAGTCCAGTCTCATGGAGCTACCGACCAAGCAGCAGACCGGCAGCTCTTAGTCCCAGCAACGCTATCGGGACCCGTGGCCACTGCTGGGACTACACCCAGCCATAGCAAGCAAGACGAAGGACGGCCCCGGAACTAAGGTAAGGTTTTAGGGCCTCGCTGGGGGCAATCGGTCAGGCCCCGGCGAGGCAAGAGGGGTCGGTTATGGGGGCGCAGGGGGAATGTTGTGCATTGGGGACGGTTGGGGCTCCGGGGGCAGCACTCCATTTGGCACAGGATGTCCGATCAGCAGGGCCCCCCACCAGCCCGCAAGAAGGCCAACTGGCGGGTTTTCTGAGGTTTCTGCTGTCCGTCCGCCAAGAGTTAAATACCCACAGCGGCGGGCGGAGGCCCTAAAATACCAGTTAATTGGCCACTTAAGGGACTTGATTGGCCTGGGGAGGGCTGACCGTTTCTCGCCAACACTGCCCTGTGTAAAATTGCAGTGGGAGCAGGAGAGGGTTGGGAGCAGCAACCCCCCCCCCCCCCCCTCACCTCCGCCTCCCACTCAATTTTACACCATCCCCACCACCAGTCCTCTCGTTTGGGGGTGCGTTAAATTCTGGTTGAGGGCTGTATTGGAGGAATGGTCTGGATGAGAGTGAGTAATTGTTTAAGTGGTGACTCAGGCTTCAAAGATGGAGGTGAGGATGTGGTTGAGGAAATCTGTAACTGAAGAAATGTCATGATGAACGGAGGGCCATAGGCTAAACTGTTGGGATTTTGAAAGTGTAGTTGTGAGTGAATTGGGAAGAGAGTTTCTTTCTAGCGGTGAACAGAGGAAGTAGGGTTTGGAGGGAAAAGGGGAAATGTGGGTGCAGAGCAAGACAAGGAAGTGATCGGAGATGGCCTTATCGGTGATTGGCCTAATGGGAGTAGTAAGGACACGTGAGATGGCACTATCAAGTGGGTGGCTCTGAAAATGGGTTGGTGAGTTTACATGGAGGAGAGGTTAATGGAGGATAAGAGGGCAGTGAACTAAGAGGAGAGAGAGCATGATGAATTGAGGTGGATGTTGAAATCATCAAGGATGAGGTCGATCAGTGCAGAGACTTAATGGAGGAAAGCAGTGCAGATATCTTGATGAGAAACTTTTTAAGGTACTTGGGTAGGTGATAGAGATTGAGGAGTTTAAATGAGAGGCGAGAGGGATGTGATTATGAAAAGGAGGAGAAAGTGCCAGAGGAGTAGGGGGACAGATCCCTTGCTCCCCGCCCAGTATCATTACAACACCGTATTGGGCCTATGTATTTGATATTGGTAAATGTACGTTATGCAATGTTGTCTAGGACCCTAAGCGAACAGACCTTTCTGCACCTGATTCTCCACATCTTCAGGGCATTGTGAGGATAAATCTTGCACTCTGCAAATTACTGCTTTGGTTGTTTTTCAGGATGAACCAACAACTGGAATGGACCCCAAGGCACGCAGATTTTTGTGGAACCTGATTCTTGACATCATCAAGACTGGGCGCTCAGTGGTGTTGACATCACACAGGTATTTCTTTTGGCCCAGATTCAAAGTTGCCACCGTATATTTTCTTCACAGGAAAGCCATGATATCAGTCCTACATATACAAAAACATCTTTCAAACTTCTTAAATGTTGATTTATTATTTGTTGATAAAATAGTGCACTCTTCCCCGATGCAAGTGCTTAATTACACTGACCTGTAGGATTAACCTACCCTTTGATTGGCAATATAATATGAGAAATAGAAATTCATAGAATCATACAGTGCAGAAGGAGGCCATTCGGTCCATCATTTTCATGTTGACTCTTTGAAAGAGCGATCCAATTAGTCCCACTCCCCTGCTGTTTTCCCACAGCCCTGCAAATCTTTCCTTTACAAGTATATAACCTTTTAAAAGTCACTACTGAATCTGCTTCCACCGTCATTTCAGGCAGTGCATTGCAGTTCGTAATAACTAGCTGAATTTTACGCCACCCCAAAGAGAGGGATAGTGGTGGTGTGTGGGGGGGGGGGGGGGGCGGGGGGCGGGGGTTGGTGTAAAATGGAGCAGGAGTCTCCGGGAGCCCTTCCCGACCCTGTGCCACTTTACGCAGGGCAGCGGCGAGAAACGGCCTGCTCGTCCCAGGTCAATCAAGGGCCTGAGTGGCCATTTAACAGTCACTTAAGGGCTTTCGCCCGCCTCCATGGGGATTTTACCCGTGGCAGGTCGGGCAGCCGAGGACTGAGAGAAGCTGCTTGGCAAAACCGGGCGGCTCTCGACCGGCCCAGGGGGGACCTCATGATCGGGCACCCTGTGCCTGATGGAGAGCCGCCCCCACTACCCCAACTACCCTCAACACCCAACAAGCCTCCCTTCCCCCCCGACTGACTACCAACCTACCTCAAGCAGGTGGAAGTCCCACCTCTCACCAATTGAAGCCCGGCAACCCACAAAATTTGGGTCGGATTCCCAGGCGAGGCGGAAGTGGGTTCACCATCGACTTTTCAGTTGGTGGCCGGCTCCTGTCCACCTGGGGTAAAATCCCAGCCACTATTTTTTTAAAAAAAATTCTCCTCATTTTCACCCTGGTTCTTTTGCCAGTTATCTTAAATCTGTCTCCTCTGGTTACTCACCCTCCTTCCAGTGGAATCAATTTCTTCCTGTCCTCTGTCAAAGCCCTTAATGATTTTGAACACTCCTATGAAATCTCCTATTAACCGTCTTTGCTGTAAGGAGAGCAATCCCAGCTTCTCCGAAGAGACCAGAGAAAGTGGGACTTTATTTTGTTTACTATCTTTTCTATTTGGGTTAAAAGAACAACAAGCAAACAGGTTACAGGTCAGAGATTATGACTAGTATCAGGTAGCCTGTACCTATAACATATTAAAGCCATATTCTTCAGCACATAGTTACAGAATGGCTCAGTTCCAGGTTGTTGGACTAGAAAGAGCTGGAAGTCTGGCATTCCTATTGAAAAGAGTTTTCAGTGAGTACTGATGAATTGACTGTACACTGTGCAATGCATGTTATTTTTCGTCTTATAGTGTATCTGGGAGACGAAGGGTGAATTTTCTCTTGTTGAAGATGGTCTTTGTCTAGCAGTTGTGTGGCATTACAAAATTCTTACAGGATGTGACGGGGTAAATGTGGGTAGGATGTTTCCTCTTGTGAGTCCAGAACAAAGGGACACAGTTTCAGAATAAGGGGCAGGTCATATAAGACTGAGATGAGGAGGAATTTCTTTACTTAGAGGGTGGTGAATCTGTGGAATTCTCTACCCCAGAGGGCTGTGGAAGCTCAATCATTGAGCATGTTCAAGACAGAAATCGATACATTTCTGAATACTAACGACAAGGGATATGGGTTCAGTGGGGAAAAATGGCGTAGAGGTAGCTGATCAGCCATGATCTGTTTGAATGGTGGAGCAGGCTTGATGGGCTGAATGGCCTACTCATATGCTCCTATTTCATATGATCCTATGATTGTTAATTGCCACTTATCAGCCCAAGCCTGAATGTTGTCCAGGTCTTGCTGCGTATGGACACAGACTGCTTCAGTATCTGAGGATACGTTAATGGTACTGAACATTGTGCAATTATCAGCGAACATCCCCACTTCTTCTGACCTTACGATGGAGGGAAAGTCATTGACAAAGCAGCTGACGATGGTTGAGCCTAGGAGACTACCCTAAAGATCTCCTGCAGCGATGTCCTGGGTCTTAGATGGATAACCACAACCATCATCCTTTATATGAGGTATGACTCCCAACTAGTGGAGACTTTTCCCCTGATTCCCATTGACTTCAATTTTGCTAGGGTTCCTTGATGCCGCACTCGGTCAAAAGCTGCCTTGATGACAAGGGCAGTCACTCTCACCACACCTCTGGAATTCAGCTCTTTTGTGCATGCTTGGACCAAGGCTAATGAGGTCTGATGCCGAGTGGCCATGGGGAATCCAAACTGAGCATTAGTGAGCAGGTTATTGCCTTATAAGTCCTGCTTGATAGCACTGTAAATGACACCTTCCATCACTTTGCCGATGATCGCGAGGAGACTGATGGGGTGGTAATTGGCTGGATTGGATTTGTCCTGCTTTTAGTGGACAGAACATACCTGGGCAATTTTTCATATTGTTGATAGATGCTGGTGTTGTAGTTGTACTGGAACAGCTTGGCAAGGGCAGCGGCTAGGTCTAAAGCACAAGTCTTCATTACTACTGCAAGGATGTTGTCAGGGTCCATAGCCTTTGCTGTATCCAGTTTCTTCAGCCATTTCCTGATATCATGTGGAGTGAATTGAATTGTCTGAAAGCTATCATGTGATGGTGGGATCCTCAGGAGGAGATTGAGATGGATCATTCACTCAGCACTTCCAGTTAAAGATGGTTGTAAAGGCGCCAGCCATGTCTTTTGCACTGACGCGCTGGCTCCCCCATCATTGAGGTTGGGGATGTTTGCAGCCATGCCGATGAAGAATGGAAGCTCACACTTCTGGGGTCATGGTTCAACATTTCCAGTGTTATTAATGAATTACAATGTGCACATTCAGAAGTGAAATAAACCCCAGTGAACCACTCAGTGCTCTGAATGACTTGCTGGCCTTCACTGTCCGCGGTGCTTCCCTTGTGGCCTCGGATGAGGTGGAGACAGCCTGCTCTCATGTGCCTGCTTGTAGCTGAGAGATGCATGTGGCGGTTGTCTTCGATGTGGAGGTGCCAGTGGGGGCACTTCCAGAGGCTGCTGCACCTGCATCAATAAGGGAGCAGCCTCCTCCACAGTGCCATGCTGCATAGATGGTCCGTCAGTCAGAGTGCCAAGGAGGCCGATAATGATAATGATGGCACCCTCTTCCTCCATGGTAACTGTGTCATCCCTTGGCACTCTGGTTCGCTGGAGCAGACCACTACCTGGGACACAACTGACATCCACTCCATGCCTCTTTGTGCCATCAGCACCACTGTCAGGTTAATGCCACAGAGCGTTGCCACCATTTTGTGCACGTCAGTGCGCACTTCCTCCATCCACTCAGCACTGCCGCATATGGCTGTCTGAGGTTGGCCACATTTTTAGTGGAGGAGCTCATGCATTCAAAAGTCTGACCTATGGTGGTGAACATGAGCCGAATGGGCTCCTCCATTCTCAGCCCATGACTCTACACTGTCTCAGGGAACTCTGACACATGGGCACAGTGGCGCAGTGGTTAGCACCGCAGCCTCACAGCTCCAGCGACCCGGGTTCAATTCTGGGTACTGTCTGTGTGGAGTTTGCAAGTTCTCCCTGTGTCTGCGTGGGTTTCCTCCGGGTGCTCCGGTTTCCTCCCACAAGCCAAAAGACTTGCAGGTTGTTCGGTAAATTGGCCATTATAAATTGCCCCTAGTATAGGTAGGTGGTAGGGAAATATAGGGACAGGCGGGGATGTGGTAGGAATCTGGGATTCGTGTAGGATTAGTATAAATGGGTGGTTGATGGTCGGCACAGACTCGGTGGGCCGAAGGGCCTGTTTCAGTGCTGTATCACTAAACTAAACATCTTACGCTGCTGGTCAAAGGAGAGCTGGCTTGCTTGTGACTCCCGAGGCTGTGCATCTGCACCCAGCTGAGCACGGCTGTGTCTATCATCCGTCCTCCGAGGGAGACGGCCATAGTTGCCTCTGCCTCTCTCACCTCCTCCTGCTCACTAGTGCCTTGCTTATCACCCAGTGCCAGCTTGACTAAGCGTGTACGAGGAACCACTGATGTGAGTGTATCTGCACTGGTGGAAGGCACATTTGAATGATGTGACAGTGCCGGCTCTAGTTCAGTTTTGTCAGAGGCCCCTGGTGATCTGCTGCACTGTCATGCTCCCCCTCCACAACTGGCCCTGTGAGAGACAAGAAGGAGATCATGAGAACTTGTCAGTGACAGCAGAAATCTCTGCAGAGCTGAGGCTTCCCAGTGCAACTGAGGCATTGCCATGCTGTCGGACAGGGAGGCCTGCATTCCATCCCCTTCAAGGGTGGCACAGTGGTTAGCACCGCAGCCTCACAGCTCCAGCGATCCAGGTTCAGTTCTGGGTACTGCCTGTGCAGAGTTTGCAAGTTCTCTCTGTGACCGCATGGGTTTCCGCCGGGTGCTCTGGTTTCCTCCCATAGCCAAAGACTTGCAGGTTGATAGGTAAATTGGCCATTGTAAATTGCCCCTAGTGTAGGTAGGTGGTAGGAGAATTGGGGGGATGTGGTAGGGAATATGGGATTAATGTAGGTTTAGTGTAAATGGGTGGTTGATGGTGGGCACAGACTTGATGGGCCGAAGGGCCTGTTTCAGTGCTGTATGACTCTATGTACAGAGTTCAATATCCTTTCACCATCTCCTCCAGGTATTCCCATCTCTCCATCGCCAACTTTGTCATTCGATGCCACCCTCGGGATGTACATTGCCGCTTCCTCCATTACTGTGAGGATGGTGAACTGGGGCACTCCTCCTCCTGTGCGCACCCTCTGCCATGAATTCTGTGCCCTCTTCTCCTGAAAGGAGAAAAGAGTGCAAGGTAATGCAATGCTGCCCTCAATCACCAGTGCCAGCAGCTCATTTAAATAAGCTACATTATCAGTGCAACCAGGTACTCAACCGAGCTGGGGCTCTGAACCTTGCTGACAACTCTCCCATGTTAGGGAGCAGCATGCACCCTCAGGCTGCTCAACTGCTTGTGGCTGCGGACCTGGAGGTCTCACATTGCGCTCACCTTGCCAGGGCAAAGAAGGTCACTAAACCTTGTGCAGCACTGCACCCAGGTCCTCCGGACAACACTGTGGCTACTGATGTTTTCTGCCACCTCCAAATAGGCCTGCTTAGTTCAGCTGGTTGGCCTTCTCCTTCCACCCTCCAGGAACAAGACCCCTTGCCTCTTGTGTACTGCCTCCAACATAACCTCATGGATGGCATTGGTAAACTGTGGGGCAGCCCTGCCCCGGGTGCCAGGTCTCTGTCTCTCTTCCTGCTGACTTCAGGCTTCCATTGCTATGCAGGGCGGCTGCCACAGTAATGGCTGCTGTCAGGCCTTTAAATCAGGCCTGCACTTGAAGTGTCCTGCTTCCATCATGATGCTGCAAATTAGTCGCCAAACCCACCCTCCAGCCAACCTCAGGCAAAATCGCAGGCTGGGACTGCTTTCGCACCCCACCTCCCCCTCTCCCCAGCACCCTACCCTCTGGTGTGGGGTTGGGACCTGATCTCAAATGCAAAGTCCTGCCCATTGTATCTGAGGCAACCTTTACGTAATACTTTGAAATGACAAATATCCTAAAAGTAATCTGTTCTTTTTAGGAAACACCCAGGTTCAAATAAAAGAGATATTCATGATATTCTTGTAAAGAGCATTCCAAACATTTGAATCATCTAGTTCTTAGATTTTTATTCTTGATGTAAAATTACTATAGTGTCACCAATCAAAGCAAATTCTTTTCTTGCAGCCTACCAGGCTCTCAATTACTGTCATATTTTAATGATGTACTCATCAACAAATCCTTTGTCAACTTGACTGAATTGCAGAAAGATTAGCTTGCAATTTTCCTTCAGGGGAGGTTGTTGCACCCTTTGGTGCATTCTGGGAAGGATGGCCAGTTCAATGACTAGCTTGTGAGAGCTTTATGTGAAACAGACTTTTGTGTTTTATGAGCTCCGAGTTCCCTGAAACACTTTAGAGGGCAAGAATCCCAAGTGGGATTTAATGATGTCATTATTCCCTTCATGCAGGCAGTGCAGCAGTCTATGCTGTGGGCAACAAGTCTCGTAATACATTGTGGGAAGGGGCAACAGTGGCATTCAATCAGTGCGAAGTTGCCAAATGAGTTTGTTGATTTATGATTTAACGGTCTAAATTTTTAGGTCCCTCTAGGGACGGGAACAAAGACGGGCAGGGAATGAAAATACCAGCACTGGCCGGAGTGCCGGTTCCCCATCGCCTTTCCTACCACCAGCGAGTTTCACCAGGACGGGGGGGAGGATGGCACCCAAGAATCCGCCTGATCCACTGATAACTACAACTTATTTTGTTAAAGAGCTCGTTAAGAGCTCATTGAGGGACATGCTGAGAATTTGGTGTGGGCGTGTGGGCTGCATGCTAGGTCCAGGGCAGACCAGGTGCATGGAGGTGGATGCACAGCAGGGAGCCAGTCATGGCCGCCCCAACAAATCGGGTGGGCCCATAAAAGGGTGAAGGGCTCAGAGGGTGCCTCGGCCATTGGGTGTCTTCGGGTCAGTGCAGGTTGAGGGAAGTGTGGTCACCAAGCGCTCGTCTCACGCTCCTGGCATCGTGGGAGAATACAATAGGGGGCAAAGCTTCCAAATACAATTGGGAGGACACCTAAACACAAGGAGGGCAGCAGCTGGCAATGGGAGCATGCCTTTCAGCTTTCGAGTCCAGTGGCAATGAGAAGCAACATCCACCATAGGAAAGGCAGAGTGTGGGCATGAGGAGAGCGACGAGGGGCAGGAAGGCAACAGTGACCATACCTTCTACACAGGTTGCACCGCCGAAGATGGAGCTGCCTGGACATGTCCAAGGACCAGTGCCAAAGGAGACTGCGACTCTCCAGGCAGAGGAAGATCTCAGACCTCACACCACTGCTCACCATACCCAGCCAGTAGCCATAGAAGTCACTGTTGCCTTGAATTGCTTCATCTCTGGCTCCTTTCAACGATCAGCTGTGGACCTTGGTAGCATCTTGCAAGCAAAGGCATGTCACTGCATCTCACAGGTCACTGATGCCTTTTTTGCAAGAGCTGGACAGTTTATTCAATTAATCACTGGATTGCCCCAGGTGCAGGGCATCATCAGTTGCACCCATGTGGCTATCAGGGAACCAAGTGAATGCCCCGTGAGATTCATCAACAGGGAGGGCTTCCACACCCTCAACGTTTAACCGGTCTGTGATCACAACAGCTTCCTCCAGTAAAAACAGAAAATGCTGGAAATGCTCAGCAAATCAGGCAGTATCTGTGGAGAGAGAAACAGAGTTAACATTTCAGGTTGACGACCCTTCGTTACGATTGGGAAAAGTTAGAAATGTAATAACTTTTGAGCAAGTGAAAGGGGGGAGGGTGGAAAAAGAACAAAAGGGAAAGTCTGTGCTAGGATGGAAGACAGGAGAGATTAAATGACAAAAGAGTTGTTTTTTTTTTATTCATTCATGGGATGTGGGCGTCACTGGCCTGGCCAGGCCAGCATTTATTGCCTATCCCTAATTGCCCTTGAAAAGGTGGGGGTGAGCTGCCTTCTTGAACCGCTGCAGTCCATTTGGGGTAGGTATACCCACAGTGCTGTTAGGAAGGGAGTTCCAGGATCTTGACCCAGCGACAGTGAAGGAACGGCAATATAGTTCCAAGTCAGGATGGTGTGTGACTTGGAGGGGAAGTTGCAGGTGGTGGTGTTCCCATGCATTTGCTGACCTTGTCCTTCTAGTTGGTAGAGGTCATGGGTTTGGAGGGTGCTGTCTAAGGAGCCTTGGTGCGTTGCTGCAGTGCATCTTGTAGATGGTACACACTGCTGCCACTGTGTGTTGGTGGTGGAGGGAGTGAATGTTTGTGGATGGGGTGCCAATCAAGCGGGCTGCTTTATCCTGGATGGTGTCGAGCTTCTTGAGTGTTGTTGGAGCTGCACCCATCCAGGCAAGTGGACAGTATTCCATCACACTCCTGACTTGTGCCTTGTAAATGGTGGACAGGCTTTGGGGAGTCAGGAGGTGAGTTACTCGCCTCAGGATTCCTAGCCTCTGACCTGCTCTTGTAGCCACGGTATTTATATGGCTACTCCAGTTCAGTTTCTGGTCAATGGTAGCCCCTAGGATGTCGATAGTGGGGGATTCAGCTATGGTAATGCCGTTGAATGTCAAAGGGAGATGGTTAGATTCTCTCTTGTTGGAAATGGTCATTGCCTGGCACTTGTGTGGCGCGAATGTTACTTGCCACTTATCAGCCCAAGCCTGGATATTGTCCAGGTCTTGCTGCATTTCTACACGGACTGCTTCAGTATCTGAGGAGTCACGAATGGTGCTGAACATTGTGCAATCATCAGCGAACATCCCCACTTCTGACCTTATGATTAAAGGAAGGTCATTGATGAAGCAGCTGAAGATGGTTGGGCCTAGGACACTACCCTGAGGAACTCCTGCAGTGATGTCCTGGAGCTGAGATGATTGACCTCCAACAACCACAACCATCTTCCTTTGTGCTTGGTATGACTCCAGCCAGTAGCACAGAGCCAAAGGGAGTAATAATGGAACAAGTAAAGAGACAGAAGATGTGAATGGAAGAATAATGAACAGCTATTGTCCGAAAGCAAAACAAGATAAAACATAATTAAGACCAAAATATGCAAAGAAAAGGAGACAAAATGGGGGCAGAGATTACGGACTAAAATTGTTGAACTCAGTGTTGAGTACAGAAGGCTGTAAAGTGCCTAATCGAAAGATGAGGTGCTGTTCCTTGAGCTTGCATTGAGCTTCATTGGAACACTACACTAGGCCGAGAACAGAGATGTCAGTGTGAGAACAAGATAGAGAATTAAAATGGCAGGAAACTGGAAACTCAGGGTCCTGCTTGCAATCTGAATGGAGGTGTTCCACAAAGCGGTCACCCAATCTGCATTTGGTCTCCCCACTGCAGAGCAGATCGTACTGTGAGCAGTGAATACAGTATACTAAATTGAAAGAAGTACATGTAAATCACTGCTTCACCTGGAAGGAGTGTTTGGGACCTTGGATGGTGAGGAGAAAGTAGATAAAAGGGCAGGTGTTGTATCTCCTGTGCTTGCATGGAAAGCTGCCATGGGAAGAGGACAGAGTGTTAGGAGTGATTGAGTAATGGATCAAGGTGTCGCGGAGGGAGCGGTCCCTTCAGATTGCTGAAAAGGGAGGGGAGAGAAGATGAATTTGGTAGTGGCATCACGTTGGATGTAGCAGAAATGGCAGAGGATGATCCTTTGAATACAGAGACTGGTGGCGTGGAAGGTGAGGACAAGGGGAACCCTATCATAGTTCTGGGAGGGAAGGGAATGGGTGAGAGCGGGAAATAGTCGGAGACTGTCAAGGGCCCTGTCAACCCATTGGGGAAGAAGGAAGAAATATCAGAAGCACTGGTGTGGAAGGTTGCATCATCAGAACAAATATGACAGAGCCAGAGAAACTGGGAGAATGAAATGGAGTCCTTACAGGAAGTAGGGTGTGAGGAAGTGTAGTCGAGGTAACTGTGGGAGTCAGTGGGCTTAGAATGAATATTAGTAGGCAGCCTATCCCCGGAAATGGAGGCAGAGAAGTCGAGGAAGGGAAGGGAAGAGTCGGAGATGGACCATGTGAAGGTGTGAGAAGGATGCAAATTGGAAGCAAAGTTGATGAAGTTTTCCAGTTCAGGGTGAGAGCAGAGAACAGCACCGATACAGTCATCAATGTTCCAGCATCTGCAGAATCTTGCTTTTGTAACAGCTTCCTCCACATGTGCGCTTGCTTTCCTGGCAGCTTCTCTGACTCCTTCATCCTTTCGGCAGTCAAGCATGTCACAGCTCTTCATTCCAACCCCCAAATTACATGGATGATTTCTAAGGACCAAGGGCTCCCCTGAAGAGATGGCTATTCATCCCTCTACGAGAGCGCGTGGCAGAGGCACTACATTCGAATCTATCTGCTCACAAGGGCTGCCATTGAGCAGGCCATCGGGCTTCTGAAAATGCGATTCCAGCGCGTCAACTGGTGAGGTGGGGCTTAAGGGTAAGGGTTTCACACATTGTGGTGGCCTGCTGCACTCTCCATAACATGGCCCTACAAAGAGGTGTGGAGCATAACGACAGTGATGTGCTAGATGGACACAACGCATTGGCGTAAGAAGAGGAGCAGGAGGTGAAAGAGGAGGAGGAGGCGGAGGAAGATGCAGAACACAGAGGTTTCCCAGCTGCACATGGAGGTGGCCAGACCCAGTGTGGGTCTCGTCAGGATGCCATCAACATCAGGGATTTTCTGACCCAGGAACATTTCAGCTGAGCCCTTCTAACCCACGATGAATGGCATGTTATGGAACTCACTGCACTGTTCACGAGAACAGTGGCGCAGTGGTTAGCACCGCAGCCTCACAGCTCCAGGGTCCCGGGTTCGATTCCGGGTACTGCCTGTGTGGAGTTTGCAAGTTCTCCCTGTGTCTGCGTGGGTTTTCTCCGGGTGCTCCGGTTTCCTCCCACAAGCCAAAAGACTTGCAGGTTGATAGGTAAATTGGCCATTATAAATTGTCACTAGTATAGGTAGGTGGTAGGGAAATATAGGGACAGGTGGGGATGTTTGGTAGGAATATGGGATTAGTGTAGGATTAGTATAAATGGGTGGTTGATGTTCAGCACAGACTCGGTGGGCCGAAGGGCCTGTTTCAGTGCTGTATCTCTAATCTAATACTTCATTGAAGACGCAGCTTGGAACAGCTCAACTCTTAACGCCAATGAAGGATGCACAACTGTTGAGAGGTTTCACTGTCACCATTCACAGACCCTTGCTCCCTTTCATCACTTTATCCGTCTTGTCCAGTCCCACCATTAATAAAAGCAGGCTCACATGTCTGGCTTTATGTGTCAATATTTACATCGTCCTCAAAGGGACAAAAAGTGCAGTTACTAGTGTTGGACATCCCAATGACCCACTGGGATGCCGTGGTTTGTTTAAAACGGGCCCGCTCTCTTTCTGTCCCATCTCCACAGCTGCTAATTGACCACCCAACCCGCCCTCCAGCCAATTAACAGTCCATTCCCATGAAAATCAGTGTCTGTGATTTCTTCCCCCTGGGGACAGTATCAGGACCCGGAAACAGTCACGCTTTTGTTTCCTGACCCCAGAAGGAAAATCCTGCCCATCATGTTTGCAGATGGACTTTATAAACTAATTATTGAAATTGGGTAGCAGTCTTTCATGATCCATTAGTTAACTTCTCCCAGCAGTACACAAAACATTTGTGTTGCAAATACATTTTATACCATGAGGCCTGCTTTAAAAAGAGCACCAGAGAAAAAGCCTTGGGAGCAATTGACACTTTTAGCACTGAAAGATGATATGTACATGAAAACCCAGTTAGAGTGAGAGAGAAAAGGATAAATTATAAATTTGAGAGGATAAACTGCTGCAAAGAAAGCATGTGAAGGTGCTATAAAAACAGAAAGTGCTGGAAATACTCAGCAGGTCAGACAGCATCTGTGGAGAGCGAAGCAGAGTTAATGTTTCAGGTCAGTGACCGTTCATCAGAACTGGCAACAGTTAGAAAAGAATTAGGTTTTAAGCAAGTGAGGGGGGGGGGGGGGGGGAGTGGGGGGGGTGTTGGTGGGGAAGAGAGCAAAAGGTAGGACAGAGGGCAGGAGAGATTAAATAACAAAGCTGTCCTGGGACAAAGGCAAAGAGAGTGTTCATGCTTGTGGTGAAAGACAAAGCATTAGTCCAGAGAGAGTGTTAATAGCAGAATAATGAGCAGCTCTGTCTACATGAAAATCAAGCACATGGTTAAAAAATAAAATAAGATTTAAAAAATATAATAAAGGCCAGACCTGCTGTGTCGGTCTTTCTGTTTTTATTTCAGATTTCCAGTGTCTGCAGTATTTTGCTTTTATGTGAAGGTACTAGTTCTGAATGGAGGCTGGGTATAGCATCTGTATATTTCCAGCAATTTCCTTGTCCTTCCTCCATTATAACCAAGTTACATTCCATTTCAACAAACCTAATCAAAACAACACTGACAATGGCACCAATAGATATCAATGGTACTGAAAATTACCCATTTCACTCTTGTATGACATTCTACAAATGAAATGCACAATAAGTAGATGGAACCAAACTGTGAATTGTTAGCAACCAAAAGGGAAGAGTTGGGTGGGCGGGGGAAGACTTTTTAAGATATAAGAGAACAAGTGTTAGAAAATTCCATCAAACCCATTCCTTCCATAGACTATGTACAATCTGCCCTGTTATGAACTCTGTTCCATCATCTAAGGGAATGCTGTTCAGGATTTCTGCCTAATTCCGAACAGTTGAGTTAAACCCTCACCTTATCTGACCACAGCTGCACTTCCATTACTTAGGGCCTGGCCAGATGTTTTCCACAGTTGACACTTTCCAGGTCCTGACAGCCGAGGGACGATCTTATTCCACAGAGTATTGGCTCATTTCTTCTTCATTTTTTATGCTATCTCAATAACCAGAGAGAATGATTTATAGTGACTCAACAGGTCAAATTCTGCTTTTATTCTGGTTGGAGAATTTCACTGGTGATTTGAGAATTGCGTTCAGGGATTGCTTTTTAATTTCTACCATTAAACCTATAATTCAGTGGCCTTGCTTTGAACCTTCAATCACATTTATAATCAGATATTTATCTGATTGTCTTACAGAAGTATGAGATTTCAAAATGAGCTTAGGTTGGAGCCATATCAAAAAGTACTTCAGCATAACAAATAGCTATTGAAAGAGTTCAGTATCAAAGCACAATTTACATGCATTTGCATGATTATTTTGACACTGAAGGGAGAGGAGTTGGTGTGTCGGTAACTGTGGTACTTCAGGAAGCTGCTGGAGTGACTGTAATAAGTGCTGTTTATTGGGAGGAGGGGCAGATAAGGCCCGAGACCAGTCTGTGACACAATCCAGGCACCTATGCTGAAACTAAAACTGTTCCCGATCAAAACAGCGAGGGGCTTGAGAGGGCAGAGAAAGAACCATTGTAAGCTAAAAGGCCTCTTTTCATTTAGAGCAAGCATTGACCTTTTGACATTTAATTCCAATACTCTTCTTCTTCTTTGTCCCGGGAGACAATGGGTAAGTGCCTGGAGGTGGTCAGTAGTTTGTGGAGCAGCGCCTGGAGTGGCTAGAAAGGCCAATTCTAGAGTGGCAGACTCTTCCACAGGCGCTGCAGATAAAATTGGTTGTCAGGGCTGTTACACAGTTGGCTCTCCCATTGCGCTTCTGTCTTTTTTTCCTGCCAACTGTTAAGTCTCTTCGACTCGCCACACTTTAGCCCTGCCTTTATGGCTGCCCGCCAGCTCTGGCGATCGCTGGCAACTGACTCCCACGACTTGTGATCAATGTCACAGGACATCATGTCGCATTTGCAGACGTCTTTAAAGCGGAGACATGGACAGCCGGTGGGTCTGATACCAGTGGTGAGCTCGCTGTACAATGTGTCCTTGGGGATCCTGCCATCTTCCATGCGGCTCACATGGCCAAGCCATCTCAAGCGCCACTGACTCAGTAGGGTGTATAAGCTGGGGATGTTGGCCGCCTCGAGGACTTCTGTGTTGGAGATACAGTCCTGCCACCTGATGCCAAGGATTCCGCGGAGGCAGCGAAGATGGAATGAATTGAGACGTCGCTCTTGGCTGACATACGTTGTCCAGGCCTCGCTGCCGTAGAGCAAGGTACTGAGGACACAGGCTTGATACACGTGGACTTTTGTGTTCCGTGTCAGTGCGCCATTTTCCCACACTCTCTTGGCCAGTCTGGACATAGCAGTGGAAGCCTTTCCCATGCGCTTGTTGATTTCTGCATCTAGAGACAGGTTACTGGTGATAGTTGAGCCTAGGTAGGTGAACTCTTGAACCACTTCCAGAGCGTGGTCGCCGATATTGATGGATGGAGCATTCAGTCCTGTCCCATGATGTTCGTTTTCTTGAGGCTGATGGTTAGGCCAAATTCATTGCAGGCAGACGCAAACCTGTCGATGAGATTCTGCAGACACTCTTCAGTGTGAGGTGTTAATGCAGCATCGTCAGCAAATACTAGAATATTTTAAATGTCTTAATTAAACTGGTCAGCCACTTAGTTGTCTTCACTTTAGAATATTGCTCTAACTTTGCTTTTCCTTTGGGCGAGAGGTGGTATTCTTTCAGTCTTTTGTGCAGTTGCAGTTTGCAAAACTGCCGGGAGCAATTTAATCATAATGTTCAATTGAGCTAAATGTGTGAAGCTGTTTTATTTAGTTGAAATGTGTAATCATGTGCAATTTGGTTTGTAACATCATAAATAATGCTCAGCACCTGTGGGATGAGATTGTGCTGTGTGATACTAATAAAATATCTCAGTACACTCAGATGAATTCCTTGGTTGATTATTTGAATAGAGGCATTAACCCCTCTAAAAGAAAGATAGATTGCATTAATATTGCACCTTTAATGACATCAGGACATCCCTAAGGGTTTTACAGCCAATTAAGTACTTTTTGATATCACTGCTGTAATGTAGGAAACGTGACAGCCAATTTGTGTACTGTAAAGTCCCACAAACAAGGACTGCAGCAGTTCAAGAAGGCAGCTCACCACCACCTTCTCAAAGGCAAATAGGGATGGGCAATAAATGCTGGCCTAACCAGTGACACCCACATCCCAGGAACGAATTTAAAAAAGCAATGTGATAATGACCAGATAATCTGTTGTTGAGGGATAAGTATTGGCCAGGACACTGGAATAACTCCCTTGCTTTTCTTCAAAAGATAATTCCACTGGATCTCTTACATCCACCTGAGAGGACAGACAGGGCCTCGGGTTAACATTTTTTCTGAAAGATAACAAAGACTTGTATTTTTATAGCGCCTTTCACGACCAACGGACATCTTAAAGCTCTTTGCAGCAATGAAGTACTTTTTGAAGTACAGTTACTGTTGTAATGCGGGAACCACAACAGCCAGTTCATGCAGAACAAACTCCTACAAACTGCATGGGATGATGACCAGATAATCAGCTCTTGTGATGTTGATTGAGGGATAAATGTTGGCCAGGGCACCAGGGATAACTCTCCTAACTCTGCTTCAAAATAGTGCCATGGGATCTTTTACATCGAACTGAGTAAGTAGAATGGGGCCAAGGTTTTATGTCTCATCCGAAAGACAGCACTTCTGACAATGTAGTGCTCCCTCAGTACTGCACTGGAGTGTCAGCCTTGATTTATGCACTCAAGCCCTGGAGTGGGACTTAAACCCAGAACCTTGTGACTCAGAGACAAGAATGCTACCTACTGAGCCACAGCTGATAGATGGCACCTTCAGCAGTGCTGCACAGGAGTGTCCAGAACCGGATTGTCAGCCTAGATTTTGTGCTCAGGTCTCGAGTGGGACTTGAACCTGGAACCTCCGCCACCGTCACTGAGGAGGAGCTGTCTGAGAAGGCGGCAAGGCCCAGGCCCTGGGGGCAGAGTGCTGGGTTAACCGGGCCCCAGGAGAGAGAGGGAGTGACACAGAGAGAAGGGGGGCGATCACAGAGAGAGTGGGGAGAGATACAGACAAAGACACACACACACACACACACACACACACACACACACACACACACACACACACACACACACACACACACACACCAGGAGAAAGCGAGAGAGGGAGACAGAGAGAGACACACAGAGAGAGGCACGAGTGCCACCACTGAACCACAGCTGACAGTTAATTTTTACTTAAATGGATAAAGGCCCCTAATTAAAACAGCAGACACGGGATTTTCATGTAAATATATCAACACAATTCCATACCACTGCTGTAATGTCTCACAAGATCTGTTAACTGACACTATTTTTTTAACATGAATCTACTGTGTACCCTGAGCAGTGAAGTGGATTCAGTCACAATCCTGTTACTCTGAGACCAGGATCTTGAATCTAGTCAGGTTTGATTGAATGAAATTTTTGGGGTAGACGCTCATCTCGGGCAGTGACACAAAATGGGTGGTATCAGATCGGCCACACGCTATACACAGTTAAAATGCAGTCAATAGAGTTAATATCAGGAGCTGCGTATAATGGATGGCCATTGGATACAACCCATTTTGCACCACTGCCTGAGATGAGTTTCTACCCTTTTCTGTAAAGGCACTAGCTGAACTGAATCCACTTGGGGCTCAGCCCATTTCAGTGACAAATAGCTAAATAAAAAATAATTTGTCACTAAATTGACAGTCCCATTCATAGAACCCAGAAAGATGGACATTAGCAGGTGCTGTTCTAAAGTTCAGGATTACTGTGCAGTTAGGATTGTCAAATTTCATCTAGTGCAAAACTGGGATAGGAAAGCAGGATACATTATGGGGGTGGGATCACGACTTGAATTCTGAGATTTGTTTGACTGATGAAAATTCATTGAAAACAGAATGACTAATACCTCCATATCATCAGACTCAGAAGGAAGCAGGGGAGAAAAGTGCCTTTTGTCTGTTTTTTAAAAAAAGACTTCAGATATCCAGTTCCAATTCGATAAATATTTGGACAGCCCATTCAAAAACTAACATACCTGATTCAGAACTGAGTGGGTGATAATCGAGTGTGCATTGTTCAAGTAGAGAGAGCTTTTTTTTTGCATCGAAAATATTCTGTACGTGACCAGGAAGTATTTCATGATGACATCAGGTGCCAGAAGTAGAATTATATCATTCTTCAGAATTGTGGCTTTCCTAATATTAATGACTACCAAACCTTATTCCACCCCACCCCTCACCAAAACAAAAGAACACGGGCACAAGTATTGGATGTGACCATTTCACTGCAACCGTGCTCTGACTAAATAAGTTGAAAAGCCAAGCTGAGCAGAAGAGAAACAATTTTCACTATTGTTTGGCTGTGCTTTGGGAGTTAGTGAGGTGATGAGAAATATGTGATATCTAATCTTCTTCTTTTCATCTCTGCAGCATGGAGGAGTGTGAAGCACTGTGCACAAGACTGGCCATCATGGTAAACGGACGGTTCAAGTGTCTTGGCAGCATCCAGCACCTGAAAAACCGGTAACTTAGCATTCCAGCTTGCCCCAACCCCACCTAATCACACATTCATCACTAAACCAGCTAATCAGCAGCATCAGTTAGTCTTTGTTTCAGTTAGCGATCCTAGTTGCTTTCTTTCTTTCCATACTGGACACACATTTTGAACCAAGAGAATATGAATAAAGTGAACTTTACCCACTGATCTTTATGAGACCACTGCTACGCACACTGACACTACTGTTATTGTGCACTTTAATATGCACTCTGACACCACCGGCCTGCGCTCTGACATCACCGGCCTGCGCTCTGACATCTCCTGTAGGTTGGAAAACCAGGTGATTTTCATCAGAGCAAAAACCCGAGTATGCTTGCCATTCCCTGAGAAAGATTAGTGAAGCTCTTACTGGATGTTTTATACTTCCCCAATGTCACTGGTCCCCAAAGCACAGGTCTGCAAGCTACAAACCAACGTAAATCTACCAGTGGCAAGGAGGGGCTACCAGACTGTGTCTTCCCAGCAGTTAATCACAGAAGTGTTACCTTTAAGATCAACCAATTTCACCACGCCCACTATTCAAGAGCATGAAAAACAGCCTAAGGTAATTTATGGAGGGGAAGAATAAAAATAGACAAAAGGAATAGACTCCGAAACAATGTGAGCGAGTTTGTATAGGTGAGCAAAAGATTAACTTTAATAATGAGTTTGAGACGGTTTTTAAAAGTGGAGGGGTGGTGGACTTAATGTGCAATGAGATAAAGGCTCTGCCATCAACAGTGGGGCAAAGGGATGAGGCGATGCACAGAAGGACTGTGCCAGGTCTAGAAGGCACATAACAATTGAGTGAATTTGTTTAATAAAGGTTTAATATGGGGTAAGGCTATCGAAGGATTTGAGGACTAGGATTTTAAATTCAGTGCATTGTTGAACTGGAGGTGGGAGCTGAAGAGATGGTGGAGGTGATCACTGTAAATCAGAGAGAACGGGCATGATAGGTGGAATGGAACTTAGTGCAGAGCAGGAACCCAGCAGTTGAATTTTGATCGAGCTGCTAGTTTATTGAGGATGGACATTTTGAGGTGATAAGGTAACAAAAATGTGAATAGGGAAGCTGAACTGGGCCAGAAACAGGCAGTGTTGTGGAGGTAAAAGTTAGTGATTCCTGCTTATTGATAGCATGTGTAATTTGAAGCTCATCTGTGGGTGGAACAGGATGCTACGGCTTCTTAGACCTGGTTCAGCCTGATGCTGGGAGCAGGGAGGAAAGTTTATGACAGGAGCTAAAGATTACAGTTTCCTGCTGTTCAGTTGGACCAAGTTTTGATTTGTCCCCAAGTTGATGTCAGTTAGGCAATCTAACAGCATAGAGATCAAAGAACAAAGAACAAAGATAATTACAGCACAGGAACAGGCCCTTTGGCCCTCCAAGCCTGCGCCGATCCAGATCCTCTCTCTAAACATGTCGCCTATTTTCTAAGGTTCTGTATCTCTTTTCTTCCTGCCCATTCATGTATCTGTCTAGATACATCTTAAAAGAATCCATCGTGCCCGCATCTACCACCTCCGCTGGCAATGCGTTCCAGGTGCCCACCACCCTCTGCGTAAAGAACTTTCCACGCATATCCCCCCTAAACTTTTCCCCTTTCACTTTGAACTCGTGTCCTCTAGTAATTGAAACCCCCACTCTGGGAAAAAGCCTCTTGCTATCCACCCTGTCTATACCTCTCATGATTTTGTACACCTCAATCAGGTCCCCCCTCAACCTCCGTCTTTCTAATGAAAATAATCCTAATCTGCTCAACCTCTCTTCATAGCTAGCGCCCTCCATACCAGGCAACATCCTTGTGAACCTCCTCTGCACCCTCTCCAAAGCATCCACATCCTTTTGATAATGTGGCGACCAGAACTGTACGCAGTATTCCAAATGTGGCCGAACCAAAGTCCTATACAACTGTAACATGACCTGCCAACTCTTGTACTCAATGCCCCGTCCGATGAAGGAAAGCATGCCGTATGCCTTCTTGACCACTCTATTTACCTGCGTTGCCACCTTCAGGGAACAGTGGACCTGAACACCCAAATCTCTCTGGACATCAATTTTCCCCAGGACTTTTCCATTTACTGTATAGTTCACTCTTGAATTGGATCTTCCAAAATGCATCACCTCGCATTTGCCCTGATTGAACTCCATCTGCCATTTCTCTGCCCAACTCTCCAATCTATCTATATTCTGCTGTATTCTCTGACAGTCCCCTTCACTATCTGCTACTCCACCAATCTTAGTGTCGTCTGCAAATTTGCTAATCAGTCCACCTATACTTTCCTCCAAATCATTAATGTATATCACAAACAACAGTGGTCCCAGCACGGATCCCTGTGGAACACCACTGGTCACACGTCTCCATTTTGAGAAACTCCCTTCTACTGCTACTCTCTGTCTCCTGTTGCCCAGCCAGTTCTTTATCCATCGAGCTAGTACACCTTGGACCCCAAGCGCCTTCACTTTCTCCATCAGCCTGCCATGGGGAACCTTATCAAACGCCTTACTGAAGTCCATGTATATGACATCGACAGCCCTTCCCTCATCAATCAACTTTGTCACTTCCTCAAAGAATTCTATTAAGTTGGTAAGACATGACCTTCCCTGCACAAAACCATGTTGCCTATCACTGATGAGCCCATTTTCTTCCAAATGGGAATAGATCCTATCCCTCAGTATCTTCTCCAGCAGCTTCCCTACCACTGACGTCAGGCTCACCGGTCTATAATTACCTGGATTATCCCTGCTACCCTTCTTAAACAAGGGGACAACATTAGCAATTCTCCAGTCCTCCGGGACCTCACCCGTGTTTAAGGATGCTGCAAAGATATCTGTTAAGGCCCCAGCTATTTCCTCTCTCGCTTCCCTCAGTAACCTGGGATAGATCCCATCCGGACCTGGGGACTTGTCCACCTTAATGCCCTTTAGAATACCCAACACTTCCTCCCTCCTTATGCCGACTTGACCTAGAGTAATCAAACATCTGTTCCTAACCTCAACATCCGTCATGTCCCTCTCCTCGGTGAATACCGATGCAAAGTACTCGTTTAGAATCTCACCCATTTTCTCTGAGTCCAAGCATAACATTCCTCCTTTGTCCTTTAGTGGGCCAATCCTTTCTCTAGTTACCCTCTTTCTCCTTATATATGAATAAAAGGCTTTGGGATTTTCCTTAACCCTGTTTGCTAAAGATATTTCATGACCCCTTTTAGCCCTCTTAATTCCTCGTTTCAGATTGGTCCTACATTCCCGATATTCTTTCAAAGCTTCGTCTTTCATCAGCCGCCTAGACCTTATGTATGCTTCCTTTTTCCTCTTAGCTAGTCTCACAATTTCACCTGTCATCCATGGTTCCCTAATCTTGCCATTTCTATCCCTCATTTTCACAGGAACATGTCTCTCCTGCACGCTAATCAACCTCTCTTTAAAAGCCTCCCACATATCACATGTGGATTTACCTTCAAACAGCTGCTCCCAATCTACATTCCCCAGCTCCTGCCGAATTTTGGTATAGTTGGCCTTCCCCCAATTTAGCACTCTTCCTTTAGGACCACTCTCGTCTTTGTCCATGAGTATTTTAAAGCTTACGGAATTGTGATCACTATTCCCAAAGTAGTCCCCTACTGAAACTTCAACCACCTGGCCGGGCTCATTCCCCAACACCAGGTCCAGTATGGCCCCTTCCCGAGTTGGACTATTTACATACTGCTCTAGAAAACCCTCCTGGATGCTCCTTACAAATTCTGCTCCATCTGGACCTCTAACACTAAGCGAATCCCAGTCAATGTTGGGAAAATTAAAATCTCCTATCACCACCACCCTGTTGCTCCTACATCTTTCCATAATCTGTTTACATATTTGTACCTCTATCTCACGCTCGGGGTTAAGGAAAGCGAGGAAGACTTGGTGCTGGGGATCATCAGTATAAACATGGAAACTGACCTTGTTCTGGTGGACAATGTCACTAAGGGGCAGCATATATATGGAGAAGAAGAGAGACCCAAGATTAGAAATAAAACAGAAAGTGCTGGAAATACTCAACAGGTTTGGCAGCGTCTGTGGAGACAGAAGCAGAGTTAACGTTTCAAGTCTGTGAATAGATCCTGGAGGTGACTGTGTGAGGGTGAGAAGAAAAACAATCTCTGAAGATGTGCTTGGCTGTGTTAGGATCCATAGGAGTAGAACCACCTGAGACCAGTCCCTAAGGACTGGATAATGGGACAGAATGGTGCAATCAATGCCTACAGAGGGCAAGGTTGGATTATGTACCAAGGATACCATTTGTGACTTTAATCAGAGTGACCTTGTTGCTGTATTATTTACAGGTCATAGAAATTTGAACAGGAAGATTTTGGGAGCTGGGAAGTGATGACCCCTCAAAGACAATAGACAAAAAAGGGAGTTTGGAGATGGAATAGTAGTCAGAGAGAATAAATGGGTCAAGAGCGAGCTTTTTGAAGTGAGAAGTAATGCTAGTTTTGAAAAGAAATGGAGCAGTTTTGCTCTAAGGACAGCCAGTAATAATGGGGGTTGAAGGGATAGCAAATTGGTGGGGGGATCAAAGGAGCTGGAAGTGAGCCTTGGGGAAAAATGTCAGCTTCCATGAGGATGGGGGAGGGAGACGGGTGAGAAATTTCAGAATGACTATGAATTGGATGGTGGGTGGGTGGAGGACAGGGGAGAGAGGAGGGATAGGGAGCAGTGTAGGGAGCTGCATGGCTGGTTATGGATAAATTAACCGACTATAACTTACCATATATCTGTACCCTAAAGTCATCCATTTGCTGATACAATATTTGCATTTCTGTTCCCTTCTTCTTTCACTAACATCAGCTAGAGGAGTTCACCTGATACAAAATGTTGGATTTGTGGAACTGGGCTAGAAAATAAATCTTTCTCCTCAAATATTTATGCATAATTTTAAAAAAATATAAACAAACATTACAGCTTTTACACAAGAGAAGGTAGTTTTTAAAGTCTGTTCACCTAAGATCCTGTCTTTGTTCAGGATTCTGCCCATTGAATCCCATTTAATACAATAATACAAGTTCACAATAAGTGTACAATTCCTTCCGTAGTGTACGACAGACAACATTGCAAACACAAATTGATGGTCATCTGATTTTAAAATGGATTCAAACTGATCACCTCCATTCTGCTTCTTTCCAAGGTTTGGCGACGGCTACATGATCACTGTCCGCACCAAGTCCAGCCTATATGTGAAAGAAGTTGTCCGCTTTTTCAACAGAAATTTCCCTGAAGCAGTTTTAAAGGTATGAAATCAGCTGCAAACTATCTTGTTTGCATAGTCTCCATACATAAATGACCAAGTAGTTATGCAGACAGCAGGGAACTCTGACACTGTCCCTTTCAAAGGATTGGGTGCCATACACAAGGTAGATGGGGCCTGTGCTTCTTTCCGATCCCACTGTGTAAACCAGGGTTGTTGAACACATGGTCTGTGGGCCAGGATCCAGCCTGCCCGCTGGAAATCCGCCATTGGCTTCTTCCAGCCCACCAAAACCTTCTGTGACAATGGCTGCAGCTCATTAACTAACATGGTAGAGCAGCTTCACTGTGCATATCCCCCTTTACCAAGATGGCGGACACACTTCAGTACCTTATTTCTGGCCCCTGTACTAAGATGGCGGCACCCCGGCTGAGCTGAATGCTGGCACTTCCCGCCCAAACTGCATTCCCAGTTCGGCCTTCCCAGCCTGGAGCTCAGGCCCCGGGCCCAGCACTGCTCTGCCTGCTTATGGACCTGGTCAGGGCCTTATGGCCTTCATCTCTGCCACCGTCACTGAGGAAGAGCTGCCTAAGGATGCGGTAGGGCCCAGGCCCTGAGGGCAGGGTGCTCGGTTAACTGGGCCCCAGGAGCGGAGGAGGGGGGTGACACAAAGAGGATGGGGGGGTCACAGAGGGCGGGATGAGAGACACAGAGAGAGACACACACAGAGTTGGGGAGAGGGAGACACACAGAGTGATCACGATCATTTCTGACAGATGGACATCTATCCAGAATATTCTGCATCGCTACATCAAGTGTGCGAGCAGACATTGTCTACTTCTGCAAGCAAAAATAATGCCAGGTATCTCACTAAATCAGTGTTCAGTGAAGTGATGAGAAAGTAAATTAATCTTCTCATTTAAAGCTTCTTCACAAAAATGCACATGTTTGTGGTTTTGATTAATAGTAAAATAAATTTCTCGTACCTTTATCTTTCCAAAATATGCTCACCGGCCCCCTATGTAGGACAAAAATTATAATGCAGCCACTCTCGTGAGAAGGTTGGATACCCCTGGCATAAACTCATTCTGGAAGAATAACTCAGTTTGCTTGTCAGTCACATCCAGAAAAGTAATGCATTCTTTTACACTCGTTTGATGTCCTACATACCATTTCTAATTTTGCCAAAGCTTTTTGTACTTGATATCAAGAGGCATCAAAAATGACCCCTTTAAAGTTGTTTGTGACTTGCAGTGTATCAGGACTCAAAGCTCCACCCCAATTTTTATGATTTGGGGGGGCTAAGATCGCAGTTGCTTTGTTTCCTCGCCGGTAATTGGGGCAGAGGTCGATTCTGCCAGTTCCCGGCAACGATGCATTCAAGTTCAGGATGACAGTTTGATTCACAGCCAATCAAGTACTTCTGAAGTGTAATGTGAAAAAATACAGCAGCCAAATTGCGCACAGCAAGCTCCCACAAACAGCAATGAGATTAGTGGCCAGATTGCCTGTGTTTTTAAGTGACATTGGTTGAAGGATAAATGTTGTCCTGGGCAGTCTATTTGAACAGTGTCTTGGGATCTTTTGTGTCCATCTGCGAGGCCTCAGCTTAATGTCTCATCTGAAAGACAGCACCTTCAACAGTGTAGCACTCAATCAGTACTGCATTGAAGTGTCAACTTAGATTATGTGTTGAAGTGTCTGAAGAGGAACTTGAAGCAATGACCTTCTGAATTAGAGGCAAGAGTGCTATCTCTGAGCTGTATTTAAATGAGGGGCAGTGATGCTGCAGTCCTGCAGTTCCTGTATTCAGGCTCACAATGCACTAGTGGTAAATGGAACAGGAAATATAAGGTATACCTGTTAACAGGTTCATCTGGAGTTTCTATGACAGAAGACTATGTACGTTGAACACCAATTACTGTGGATTTTTGAGTGTTTTATTTTCTTTGAGTTTAGACATCATTAGACTTGCTTCTGACTACTTGTGAGACCATTGGGGTATTTTGACTCTATCCCTCCCCCCTCCCCACCTCTACACAAATCATGAGAGCTTATGTATGGAATTCAGTTGCATTCAAAAGGGAATTAGCTGTAAACTTGAAAAGGAAGGAAGTTTTCACGGCTGTGGGAAAGGAGTGGGGCTAATTGAGTAATGGTTACAAAGAGCCAGCACAGTCATGATGGACTGAATGGCTGTATGATTCTAGCATTGTGATGTTACAATATCCAGTTGCAGCTAATATAAGCCATCATTGAGCTTCAAAATTACTAGACCTCAGTTTAGTGGTAGAAAATGTTTTTTGCACCATTTTACTCCACTTCAAAGGTCCTTTGATAGGAATCAAAACTCAGGCCTGTGGAACTTCTAACAACTTACAAATATGGCAACATTTTTAAAAGAGCAAAGAAATGAGTAAGACATGGCGTAGAGTAGAATAGTTTATGTATCTTCTCTTGTTATATAGAATATGCTCCACCTAGACCACCTACCTCCACATCCATAAACGCCACTCGACTCCTCCCTGCCTCAGCTGAATCCCTTGTCCATGGCTTTGTTACCTTTATTCTTGACTATTTCAGTGCTCTTCGGGTCATCCTCCCCATCTTACACCTGTTATGATCCCGTAGCTTTTTTCCCCAGGAAGTATGTGGTGTGTCTTTAAGGCTGTAAAAGGATCAGTACTGCTTTAAGGCAACAAGCTCCAGGGACTGTGGTTCAAAGAGTGCATTCTGGTTGCCTTTGGATACAGCCATTCAGAGAACAAGGACAAAGATACAATGTTGCTGATTGCTTTTTGAAAATGAGCTGAAAACTCGCTTTTGACACAAACACACAGACAGCTGGACCAGCGTGAACCTAACAGAGTTCTCTGATAATTTAAACTGAAGGAAGGTGAATCTTAGACTGATCGCTTTTTCATCCCTCAAAATTCTAAAGCCAAATTGATTCAATGAAGTGCTTGCGAGTTGTTGATCAGCTGAGGTCATTGCTGGACGAAAGAGGAGGTGCAGTTTCGGATGTTGGACATTTTCTTTTCCCCCATCGAACGGCAGTGAGGACATCAAGCAACCTTGGATTGTTCCACATTGGAAGATTCCACTTCGGCAGGAGCGTAAATCTGCAAGGACACAAATTTTTCTATTTTAAATGTTGCTTATATCTCAGTAGCATTTAAGAATTTAGTTTTTCTAATTAAATAGTTAATTTATTAATCTAAAGACACCTGGTTTGGTTAGCTGTGGTTTTCTTTAATTTGTAAAGTTTAAAATAATATGTTAGGTGATTTGTGGAGAAACGGGACTGAATCAACAGTGCATTTCTCCCACCGCAATCAGAATCATATATTTTGATTGGGGGTTTTGTTTTGAGCAGTTGGTCGTAACACACCCTACATAAAACTAATGAGAGGTTATCGACCTGAAATGCTAACTCATTTTCTCTCTCATAGATGTATGCGACTTGCTGGGCATTTTCAACATTTTCTCTTTTCATTCCAAATTTTCAGCATCCATAATATTTTGATTTTCTATAAAAATTGAGTTCATCCAAAACTCTGCTGCTCATATCCTACCCATACCACGTTCCGTTCACTCAACTTGATTTTAAAATTCTCATCTGTGTTTTCAAATCCCTACAAGGCCTCACTCCTCCCTATCTATAATATCCTCCAGCCCCACAAGCCTCCAAGATATCTACGTTTCTCTAATTCTGGCCTCTTGTGCATCTCCGATTTTAATTGCTCCACCATTGGTGGTTGCTCCTTCAGTTGCCTAGGCCCTAAGCTCTGGAATACCCTCCCTATAACTCTCTGCCTCTTTACCTTGCTTTCCTCCTTTAAGACACTCCTTAAAACCTACTTCTTTGTCCAAGCTTTTTTGTCATCTGACCTAATATCTCCTTTTGAGGTGCGGTGTCATACTTTATTTTATAATATTCCTGTAAAGTGCTTTGGGTTGTTTTATTACGTTAAAGGCAATATATAAATATAAGTTGTTGTTGCTCACTCTGATGCTCACTGACCTACATTGACTGCTGGTCCAGCAACATCTGGATTTTACAATTCTAATTTTGCTTTCAAAACCTTCCATGGCCTTTCCCCTCCCAAACTCTGTAATCTCCTTCAGCCATACAACCCCTTGAGATCCCTGTGCTCCTCTAATTCTGGCCTCTTGCACATCCCCAATTTTAATTGCTCCACCATTGACAATTGTGCCTTTACCTGCTTGGGCCCTAACTTCTGGAATTCCCTCCCCAAACCTCTCCACCTCTCTCTTCCTCTTTAAGATACTCCTTAAAACTTACTTCCCTGACCAAGCCTTTGGCCATCTGGATTAATATCTCCTTATGTGTCTCCGTGTCACATTTTGTTTGATAATGCTCCTGTGAAATGCCTTGGGATTTTTTACTACATTAAAGGTGCTATATAAATGCAAGTTGTTGTTGTTTTTATTTACAATATAGGTTAACACATATAGTTGACTTCCATATCCTCTTTGAGTGAAAACGGAGAGCCTCAATTTTGTATACTGTTAACAATAATTTATTAATAAATAGAGTTTTTCATTATTTGATAGTTATGGAAAAAATCGCTGTAAAAACATGCCCTCAGCTCAAGGGAGAAGCAGAGCAGTCATCAACCATCCCTACTGGGAGCAAAAAAGACTTTCATTTATATAGCACCTTTTGTTCTAATCCAGGAAGTCCAGTGGGGAGGGATAGACCTGGAACCAGTCTTTTCACACTTTCATAAACATTTATTTACAGATATACACATTACAAACATGCACTTCCTAACCCAACAACGACAGTTTCACTCTGTTCCTATTTATCGGAGCACAAGTGATTTTATCGGAGCACAAATGATTCTTCAGTTAATGCCCACCACCTGCTTTTAATTAAATACAATTAATATATAATTAACACCTTTCATGATCTCAAGACATCCCAAAGTGCTAGTCACTGTTATAACGTGGAGAACATGGCAGCCAATTTGCACACACAAATCACCCACAAACAACAATGTAATAATGACCAGATCATCTTTTTTTTAGTGATGATGGTTGAGGGATAAATATTGGCTAGGACAGCAGGGATAACTAACCTGCTCTTCAAAATGGTACCATGGGATCTTTTACATTCACCTGAGAGAGGACACAGGCCTTGTAGTCAAAGCTATCAGTTTGAATTTAGAGCAAGAACATATGGATGATAAAATATGTAAGCGGTGTGGTGTATTGCCTCCCAATTACATTTAAAACCTATCTTGCAGAGTGAAACAAAATATTCAGAATGACTGACATAGTGCTGACACTGGTTCATTTGTGATTTATTGTTAAGTTTTTTGCTTGGCTTGCTTGTGCTACATTTGGGACCCAGTTTTGAAAAGTTGCTATCGCAGCATTATAATTCTGATGCAGACGTATTTTCTTCTAGGAGAGACACCATACCAAAGTGCAGTACCAGCTGAAGTCAGAAAATATCTCACTGGCCCAGGTTTTCAGTAAGATGGAGCAGGTAGTTGACATATTGGGAATTGAAGATTACTCCGTCAGTCAAACCACACTGGACAATGTAAGTAAATCCAGAATTACATGGAGAACAAGTGTAATAATGATTGGTGGATCTCTGGCAAGGAACTTTTCATAACTCATGACATACTTAACATGGTTGCAAATGAGTGAGTGACACTCCAGTCAAATGCAGAGAGAATAACTCATGAAGATATTAAGGGTGTCATTATACCTTTTGTGTGGCTATTGTATAGAGCAGTTCCTAATGATTTTGGTAAAGATTTTGCCGGTGATGCAGAGGAGTGAGATTCCGCTGTGATTGTCGCAAGATTGATGAGTTCCTTTCCACTTGTACAAGTGGGCAATGGAGGTATAAAAACAAAAGTGATGGAAATACACAGCAGGTCTGGCAGTATCTCTGGAGAGAGAAACAGTGTTAACGTTTCAGGTCGATGATCTTTCATCAGAACTGGAAAAGGTTAGAAATGTAATAGTTTTGAGCAAGTGAGAGGGGGAAAGAAGAACAAAAGTCTGTGATAGGGCAGAGAACGGGAGAGATTAAATGACAGAAGATGTCATGGAACAAAAGGCAAAGGGAGTGCTTTGTCTTTTACTACAACTATCTCTATCACTGGGTGTTTCTGGCCAGCAATTGGCTTCAGGTCAGACAGGTTCAGCCTTGTCCACAACACAGCTTTAACATAAACTGATACAGTGGCTGCATCCACTGGCGTGTTAGGGTTCAGTCTGCTTGAGTTTGAGGTGAGATTAGTTGTCAAGGAGGGCTGAACCCTGGATTGGAGGAGGAAGTAGGGAAAATTCAATTACAAATAGACCATTGTGAAAAACCATTTGAACACAATGAACAATCTAGAATGAACGACAAAAATTCTTGGAACACAAACATTAGACTTCTGGGATTTTCATTGGGTCCAGCTCAAATTTTAGTTTTAAGGGTCTTGAATGAAAAACATTTGGACAAGTTTGCAACCTCCTGTTAACAGGCACAAGAAAATTGTGCCCATAAAGAATCACCAAATCTCACTTAGGATTATGGAAACCTAGGTGTTGCAGAAAAATAAGATTTGCAGTGGATTTTTGTGCTCTACTGTACATGGTGTTGATGCACATTGCTGCGGAAGAGCGAAAGGACCTTTCCTCTGAATTTAACCTGTGAGAAGCCTGAGCTGTAAGCCAAACAAAAAAAAGTTGCATTCCTACCACTGATTATCCTCTTTTGCTAAGAACAACGTGACAGGAAGCATTATTATCATCAACTACTTTCAAACAAGATATAGTGCAGCCAATTTCCCGACCCAGTGTGGCATTCTGTATTTGCCACACCTTGCTAACCCTCCAAGTGATGCTGCCGGTTCTGTCCTCTGGGCTGACACCCACAAGGATTTTGTTTGAACTTGCTCAGTCTCATTTCATGCAGAATACTTTGAGCCAGCAGTGAGAGAAGACATCCATCCTGTTGGCCTAAACTTGAATCAAACCAAGATCTCAATGTTCAGTGACTAATGTGCTGCCTCGAACAGTTTTCCTTGCCCTGCCATAGTTGCTTTTTATTTGAAAAATTCCCTGAAGCCTTCGACTGAAAGGCTAGCAATATGTGACTGAAATGCTCAGGTAAATGAAACATCTAGATTTGCAGTTCAGTCTTAAGTTAGATTAGATAGCTGACCAAGGTCTAGAATTCCCTCCATAAAACTCTGCCTCTCTAGCTCTTTCCTTCTTTAAGATGCTCCTTAAAACCTAACTCTTTGACCAAGCATTTAGTTATCTGTCCAAAATGTCTCCTCCTTTGGCTCGGTGTCACATTTTGTCTGCTGAAGCACCTTGGGATGTTTTATTATGTTAAAGGCACTTTATAAATGCAAGTTGTTGTTGTTGTTGTTGAGAGCTTCTTCTACTTGGTCAATCACTGCAGGTGTTTGTAAACTTTGCAAAGAAGCAAAGTGACAACCTGGAGCAGCAGGAAACTATCAGCACTGGGAGCATGCAGTCACCAATCAAGCGCATTCTCAGCCTGCTGAGGCCAAAGGGCACCACGACAGAGCTACAGGCTCTGACCATTGAAGAACCTGAAGAGCTAGAGAGTGACGATGAAGGGCTAATCAGCTTCGAAGAGGAGCGTGTAAGTACCGCATGCAGTTGGGATTAAGGACTCAACAGATTAGGTCCCTGCTGTTACTAAAGGTCCATCCAAACCATACATCATAAGATCAGGGCAACATTCCAAAGCTTCTGGTCATCAAACCCTCCCTTGAGTTGGCTGGCATCGTAAATAAATTTGCTTTCTGCTCAATCCCATTTCAACCAAAGGGTTCCTATCACGTGTTGGTCCACGACTCCATTGCTGTCATACGGCAGCTATCCTTCCCAGCTGCAGTCTTGGTTCTCATCGCTGATTATAAATCCTTCAGCCTATCACCCCACGTTCTCTACCCCACACCATGACTCAAGCACCACCCCCCACCTCCCCGTCACTACCTCCACCGTGACCACAACCGAAGCAGTTTTTGTACATTCCACCTTGAAATATGGTTGCTGCCTGTTTATAGCAGGGGAAAACATCCTCAATTCAGTTCCAAACACTTTTTTGGTGGGGTGGGGGTAACAAACTGAAAATGGCTGATTTCCCATTTTATAAACATGCCCCAAGGGGCAAAGCTTCTCATAATTATGGCATTCACTCTAAAAGGGTGACGAAATCACATTATTCACCTTTCCTGCTCATCTTTTTTTGCTGAGAGGCCTTGCAATGTCAGTAAAATTGCACAACCCTATTTCCCTCCTTTTGCAAGTGAAGCTGCCACCAAGGTAAAAAGTGAGATTATCCCTGAATTTTATGGCACTTTATCGTGTCAGAATGTCTCAAAGTGTTTCACACAATGAACTATTTTAGGCAGTAATGTTCAATGTGACAGCCATTCAGCACCAGCAGGTGGTTTTAGAGATGCAGCACTGAAACAGGCCCTTCGGCCCACCGAGTCTGTGCCGACCATCAACCACCCATTTATACTAATCCTACACTAATCCCATATTCCTACCACATCCCCACCTGTCCCTATATTTCCCTACCACCTACCTATACTAGGGGCAATTTATAATGGCCAATTAACCTATTAACCAGCAAGTCTTTGGCATGTGGGAGGAAACCGGAGCACCCGGAGGAAACCCACGCAGACACAGGGAGAACTTGCAAACTCCACACAGGCAGCACCCAGAATTGAACCCAGGTCGCTGGAGCTGTGAGGCTGCGGTGCTAACCACTGCGCCACTGTCCCTTCAACCAGAGGGAGAAATTGTTAATACCCAGTTGTATTTGGCTAGTAGCGATGAGGTGTTGAAGAGGGATTCATAAAGCTTAAAGATGCAGTTACTGCAGTAAATTATTATTTAACTTCAGCATTTGCTTTTGTTCACTGCTTTTATTTCTTTGAAGTCAGTGCACGCTGTTAATGCTGAGGGGAAACTACCTCATTCCTACTGCAGCTGGCACTCCTACCCTAGGCCAATGTGCCATGCAGCAACAAATAACTTCACTGAATAAAGTCATCCACTGAATGGGAGCTAGGTGTTTCCCATCGTTGTTCAATAAATACAGTGCACAGCTAAGAATTTGGCGGCCAATATTTTCGTCTTTGCGTGACTGATGAATTGCTGTAGTGTTGTTCCAAATTGTTCAAAGAGCCAAATATTTCCATCCTGAGGCATCTGTGTAATGAGGTGTAATGTATAATTAATCAAATAGTTGGGTCCTCTAAGCGAGAGAGAAGATTCACAGAATTATGACATTTACTGTGTTAAGCAATTCATTTATCAAATGTGTCAGAAGCACATTAACAACCTTCCTCACCCATCTTACTTGCTGAGAGGCTCATGTGATGCGATTAACACTGCACAACCCTACCATTTCCTTGAATTCTTTTGAAATAATAATGCAGCATGAATTGTGAAGCCTACAGCTGAATTGCAATTTGATTCTAACTAAGAACTTTTATGTTTGATTTCAAATTTCCACCAAGTCTAGAAATTTTTTTTATTTGGAAATCATTCTACCACAGCCCTTGTACCAAGCCTGATGGGTTAACTGTCCCTTGAGTTGTAGGATCTCCGCTCTGGGACTGTAAAGCCTATTTCCTTCAAATGTCAGCAACAGTGTGTTGGAAAGTGTAGCTCTCTCCACTGGAACAATGTACACTAACACCACCACCAGACATGGATCACTATGTCAGCCATCTTCTGACTAAAACTGCTATTTTTTTGTGAAGTGATTCGAAATTGAGAGAAATTTTGGAATATTCGCATAAACTTACTCCAGCTGGCACAGCCGGCATACGAATGATCAAATGAATTTTATCAAAGGCCCTAATAAAAGATAGAGAGGCATAAATGTCAATTTAGCAAACTTTCCAATAGCTACAAAGAGCTGATACGAACTCCAAAAATCTGTCAACTCAGAAGTGCTTCTGCCGTGTGAAGTCAAATCATTTAGCAGGCTTTGTATCTTAAGTGGCATACACACATTCTTTTGTACTGGAACAAACATCAGTACGTGAAAGACTAAAGGGGAACTCCAAGTGTGAAAAGCACAATATTTGTTGTGTATTTCTGGGAGGGAGGGCGGCGTGAGCAAGTGAACACTCCCCAGAATAACTTTTTTACATTAAAATTAACCTTTAAATTAATATTTTTAAAGTAATTCCTAATTTTTTATTTCAAAAAAGTTGAAAAACAAAACAATGGTCTGAATTTTATGTCACCCCAAAGTGCAGGTTGGTGGCAGGGGTTTGGTGTAAAATGGAGCAGGAGGCTCCGGGAGCCCTTCCCGACCCGATCCCGCCTCTGACGCCATTTTACGCAGGGTGGCGGCGGCGATAAACGGCCCACCCGTCCCAGGCCAATCAAGGCCCTTAAATGGCCACTTAACAGCCACTTAAGGGCCTTCGCCCGCTTGCCGCACAATTTTATGCGTGACAAGCGGGCGACCTAGACCCGAGAGAAGCTGCCTGACAATAGCAGGCGGCTCTCGAACGTCCTGGGGGGGGGTCCTCATGATCGGGTACCCTGTGCCCAATGGAGGGCCGCCCCCACTACCTCAACAACACCCAACAACCCCCCTTCCCCCCCAACCGACCACCCTTACCTCGCCGGGGCCCAACCGATTACCCCCAGCAACGCAACCAACACTTATCTTTCCTCCAGGCTCCCCGACATCTTCTCTTCACGCTGGGCTGCAGCCCCAGCAGTGGCCAGTGCTCACGGCGACCTGCAAAATACGGGTCGGATCCCCAGGCGAGGCAGCAGCGGGTTCACCACTGACTTTTCAGTCGGTGGCTGGCTCCCATCTGCCTAGCGTAAAATCCCAGCTGTTATTTGGGTCGATAATAGACCAGCCAGACCATCATTAAGCCAATCATTTCCCCAATAGTCACTCTCACATATCCAACCCTCAAGTATCTCAGGTTACAAAGGGAACTCCCACTCACTCTAGACCAAGTACTCAGGGACAGTGCAGCTCACCTAACTGCCCACCCTTTCACGGACAATCTCTCTCCTCCTCCAACCTTCTCAGTTCACACGGACTCCCTTCCCCTTTACTTCAACCTGGAACTCTTCTCCCCTTCCAACCTTGTTAAACTGGTACACTACTCGCACCCCGCTACCATTTAAACTGGCGCACACCTCTCAGTTAATTCTGGTGCACATCCACCTCCCGCATCCAAACATTCCTAGTTTCTACCCAATATCTGCGCCCCCCACTTCCCTCCAAACAATGTACCAGATGGTGGTGGAATCCAGAACAAGGGGATATAACCTTAAATTTAGAGCTAAGTCGTTCAGGGATGATGTCAGGAAGCACTTCTTTACACAAAGTATAGTGGAAATCAGGATCTCTTCCCACCAAAAATAATCTATTGAGGCGCGTTCAATTGAAAATTACAAAACTGAGATTTATAGATTTATGTTTGACAAGGGTAAGAAGAGTTACAGAGCCAAAACAGGTGAATGGCAATAAGATACAGATCAGCCAACTGAATGGCAGAAATGGCTCAAGGGCTGAATGGCCCCCCTTCTGTTCCGATGTACCATTCGCAGCTACTTCCCAATCCTTCTGAGCTAGATTATTGTTCATTAAGAGGAGATTTGATAGAGGTATTCAAAATCATGAAGGGTTTTAATAGAGTAAATAAGGAGAAATTGTTTCCATTGGCAGATGGGTTGGAAACCAGAGGACACAGATTCAAGGTAATTGGCATCAGAGCCAGAGGTGAGATGAGGAAGATAAATTTTACACACCAATTTATTGTGATCTGGAATGCACTGTCTCAAAGAGAGGCGGAAGCAGATTCATTCGTAACTTTCAAAAGGGAATTGGTTGAAGGAGAGAAAATTGCAAGGCTACGGGGAAAGAGCAGGGAGTGGGACTAATTGGATAGATCTATCAAAGAGCCAGAACAGCCTGAATGTAAGTGTCTATGATATTTATATGCTCCTTTCCTCTATTGCCATCCCTTCTCCCCCTTTGACTTATATCCATCCACTCTCCACCCTCCTCCTACCAGTTACTAATGGACAGGATTGTAGCCTCTGTACATTAAAAGAGGGAACAATCCCCACCGTAACAGTGGAAGCGAGAGTGAAAGGAAACAGGGTCCTGTTCCAGTGCATTAGCATCCAGATTGTAGAGAAGTGAGATTAGGGAAGTGGGCCCACCAGTGTCTTGATTTTTGTTTGTAAATGCTGGTGAACTGACAGGGCCCCAAAATACTGACTGTCACCATGAAATGGTATGAATGGAGAGAGAGACAAACTTATATCCCAGTAAACTGGATTCAGGAACCATGTGCTAAATCATTGCACTGCCCAGTTCTCTCAGAGCTATTAGAACTCTGAGATATGTTGCTATCAATAAGAGGGAAGAAATGTCTAGTCACGATGCTCCAGTCATGATGGTGTGGGCAGGCTTGATGGACCAGCTGGTCTCTGCCTGCCCATCAAACTTGTACGTTCGAAAGTATGGTTTTATTGCATGATTCTTGATGGATATCATCTGAAGTAATCTTTCTTTATCTTCAGGCTCAGCTTTCGTTCAACACAGACACACTGTGCTGAGTGAATGAAGTCCATGAAGATTTCCATCTCTGAAGACCTTATACACGACATTTGAGAACTTTGCATCATCCCAGCACAAGACTAAGGGCAGTGCTGGAATGTGGGGGATGTGGAAGTGACCGTCCAATTGGTCAATAGTTCCTTTGAGTTGAAATACTTCAGATGGAGACATTAAACCTGTTAACCAGCAGAGAACGCTGCTTCGATAGCGCGAACGGTTTTGGTACCCATGCATTGCTTCTGGGTCGTTTTGGCAAAGTAGATTGCCAACGAACATGAGTCGGTTGCATTTTATTTAATGCAAAGCTGTTTTATTTTGATGCACTGTCAAAAACTTAGTGTATAATACCTATCTGCTGTGTATTGGAATATTTAAAACATTATTTTTAAGAACAGTGTCGAAGTGAAGAGCAAAACGTTTAGGATCCTTATCTTCAATTACAGAATGTTGGAAACACTCAGATATTTAATCCTTATCATCACAACAAATGCATGAAATTAGCCAATGCATCCGGGTCTACAGCCTACCAACCTCCAGACTACAAATTGGGCCTAACCTTGAAAAGTCTTAAGTGAAACTCTGCTTAGTACACATAACAGTAATTCAAATACTAACAGCAAGCTTAAATTACTGCTAGTGTTTGTTGGACAGTACCTACTATGTAATAGGGAGAAGCTGATGGTTTGTTCATCATTGGCAACCTAGCTTTCTGTAAATGATTAGGATTTTCAGTTTCAGAATTAGAAAAGGCATGATCTTATGAATTATTATTCAATGGGCAGTGTTCTAGAAATTAAAATGTGCTTATATTTTTCAATTTAAAATTTTCTGGAAAAGTACAGATGTAAGCATTTACCATCAGAGTAAACCCAATGTGACTACTTATAAAAAAGACATCTCATTACCATTTTTTAAACCCACCCATGTGCTGTTAATTAGATTTTCGAAACAAAATCTTACTATTACCTTCGTACTAACATTGTCCCTACACTTGCCTTTTTTAGACACCAGAGTAAATCCTTCAGGTCTCCATTCCATGTACTCGGGTGCCATTCTTGTTACGTTAACATACTACTGAAGACAGGATGCATGCAAATGAACCCACCTGATTTATTCCACCTCACAGCAATCACTTGCACCAAATGAGCATGGAATAAAAAGATTCAATTCCAACAGCACAATCTAGATGGTACGGAATACCATATGGCACTAGTTACTATTTTCCAAGGCTGCCTTCTGTTGACTGATTCATCTTTGTCCTGAAGCAGCTCTTCCAAAATGGTTCTGGCACACTTTGGGTGACATCTGGCTTTAATTTGTAGTCATTTATTCTTGATTTTGTAAATGTACCAACTGGTAACTAGCAGGTACTTGCATAGGCTGAAGTAAAGCACAGAAGTGTAATAGAAAATAAATAAAGGTCCCTTTAGCTATAAAACAAATGCAATGTTCATCTAACTCTCTTAAAATATTTTTAACCTTAATTACACTCAAGCTTCAGCCTAATCCCTTGGCAGCAAAAATCAATATAAATTAGTTTTAAAAGGAGATGCTGCCATAACCTCAGGCACAAGGTCAAAGCATGTGCTGAGCTAAGGCTCACATGCAAGTGATTGTATAATCAGAGGAAAACGGATCCTTCCAATGAAAGCAATGCTTCCCGCCCCATACATAACTGTGCAAGTTGAAAAATCTGAGTGTTTATAATGAGCCGCAGTACAGGATTACAACTTCTCTTGAAAGTGCTTTATTTAGAATAAGCATAAGCAACACAAAAAGGAATGTAATTGTAACCTTGAACTGCTGTTATTAGAGGTGGATAGTCTGTGCCAATGCCACTGGTTATTACAAAGATTCTAAATAGAAAGCATCGAGATATAACACATTTCAAACGGATGCCTCATCTATATTTTTTTCCCTTTTAGTCCTAAAGCATCTCCCACAGTGATCCTAATGTCAAAGTAATGTTCAAGTTGGCCACCAATTCTATTGAAGTGCTGAGATAAAGTTACCTGAGATGATTGTCTGTGTCCACCTTCAGTGCATGTCTATCTGTTAGCCAAGTGGTGTGACTTTGTGACTGCAATCTGACCGTGACCTCAGACACTGACCGCACCCACATACCTGGCAGACAGTTGGTGCAGTCAAGAAACATAAATGAGCCTCAGATTACTGCATCCCAGCCATTCCGTGGAACTGGGGAGTGCCTTGCTTTATTTTCCAAGGTTCGTGCTTTTGGTCAATCAGAGCTTTGGAACTAAGTGATGAAAGTTGTGGGCCAGGAGGAGAGATAGCATTTTAAGTTGACTTTTATCTTTCGGTACATCTCCACGTCAAACAGTGCAATGAAAATAAAGAATAATCAGTGATGGATTTTTTTTTTCATCATTAGAACTTAATTTGCATTGTTAATTTTGATCTTGCCCGAGAAGGCAGAGTTTAAACAAGCTGATTGAAAGTAACTTGGAATTTAATTCTTTCGCATTTATATATTCATTCTTTTTTCTCCAGTTTCTTGTATTTTACTCTTCATTTGATTGACGTTTTTTCGTTAAATGTGAACAATTTTTTTTAAAGGTGACTGCCTAAACCCTGACATTGTATTGTGCCTTGCAGCCTCGTAATGTCATACCTTACACCATGCACTTAAACACAAGTGACCTGAATGTTTGGAAGGCTTTCACTTGTCTGGGAAAAAGTGCAAAAAAAGCTTGGCAAAAAAAAACCAGAGAATATGTGACAAGTGGATTTCTGTACAGTGCAAAAGAAGCAAATCCAATGTAAAATGAGGTAAAGAGGGGTGAGCATTCCCATTAAAATTCTTTCTTTAGCAAAGCAAAATCAAATAGTCACAAAACCTAACTATTCACTTCAGCATAGTTATGGTTTTCTCTTGTAATGTTCCCTACTTGATTTGTTTGTGGAATATCGATTAACAGTAGACGGTAATGGGTGTCATTCAGGGGAAAGGGGAAGGACTGAATTTGGAAAAGTTATTGAACCCAGGAGTGTGATGCAACTAAATTAACGTGTAGCTTGTTGAAGCACCCAGGCAGGCTTGGCTGCTACATTTCCACTGATACTACAACCCAGCTCCCATTTAATGAACAAGTGTAATGCTGTCATCGTTAACTTGAATATGGGTACTGTGACATTAATGAGCATTACCATTAGGAACAGCTGGACTGTTCAATATAAACTCTTCAGATATTGGAAAGCCTTTTGCAAATAGTGATTCCTTTTTTTTAAAGAAAAATCGGGATTTCTCTTATGTTTGTTCTCTATAGTTCCTTTAAAGTGGGTCGTCCTGCATTACTTCCAAATTGGCAAAGCTACATAACCAATAAGCTACTCCAAAGTGGGTGCCAATATGTTTTTATAAAGGATTGATACAAAAAAGGATTGATACCAACTGGCCTGGTTGGTCTCAGTCCATTCTAATGCAGAAGATGGTGGTGATACAAGCCTGGTACCGTGAGCATCACAAGGTCTTTTAAAATAAAAAATATATATAAGCAGTGCAACGGTATTAATAGTAGCTCTTTTGGTCATAAGCCTCATTGCTGGTCTGAGCAAATGCTCATTTAAAACTTTGGTATCTGAGTACCATTCATATTGGCCTCTCACCCCTCTTAATCTTTCAATGGGAGGGCCCCCAGGGCTTTTCCTAACATATGATCCCAGTTTTCAAAATAAAATTCTTTTAAAAAGTTTTTCATTGATTTTGCTCAGTGCCTCCCTCTACTCCAGAACTTCCTGCTTGCACATTCTTGTATGTTTTTGTAAAGTTTTTCTGTGTCTGGCCTGTTGAGCTGAGCTTTTTGATCATCGATTTATTTGTGTGTCAGTGGAATTGTTGATGTGCCTGTTGGTGAGAGCAGTGGACGTGTAACGTAGTGTCATATTTGCACATTCCTGTGCGTGTCTCTTGTCTTTTATGAGGTATTTCTGACTTGAGCTAGAAGCGCCCTGCATTGCTGTAATGTTTTCAGTTTAGGGCAATGACAGACTGGCCTGTATATTGCTAGCAAGAAAAAAATAAATATTTGTTTTGTTGTATAAAACTTTTTCAGAGAGGCTTTGCCTTTTCATTTGGATTGTGATATTTGGATGAAGGGCATTACATTTGGAATGAGAAAAGGCCTTTCACCTTGTCAAGCCCACCCCATCCATTCCACAGTTGTGGACTTCCCTGATACCACCAAGCTTTGTTGATCTCCCTATTTAAGGAACCATAAGTCCCTTCTCCTGTTGCCCTTTCAAAAAAAAGTCAAGCAGTAATATATCTACCACTGTGCTAAGACTAAGGACAAATAAAGCAGCCCAAATCTGGGCACCCATGAGTTGCTGTGGACCATCAACAGCAGCAGCAGAATTGCATACTGCCATAATCTGTAATCTCATGGCTCTGCACATCCCTCAGTCCTTGATCATTATCAATCCGAACCAATCCTGATTCACTGCAGACTGTGAGAAAGTGTGCCGGGGCAGCATTAAGCATTCTTTAGAATGAGGTATGAACCTAGCGAAGCTACTACACAGAGCCATCTATGTGCTAAGTACCATAAGCAACAGGCTACAGACAAATCTAAGCAGCCCCACACATGAATGGATCAGTGCAAGTGCTGTAGTCCTACCACATCCGGTCAAGGATGGTGATGGAGAACTAGGCAATAAGAAAAGGATATTCCTTGAATATCCCCATCTTCAACTATGACGGAACCCAATAAGTGAGTAAAGAAACATGGCTGAAGTGCTGGGAAGTATCTAAAGCCAAAACTGCAAATTGGATTATTGTATTCGATGTCTTTCCAAAATACCCACCATCATAAATACCAGTATCTAGCCAAGTGTCCTGCTCCTCCTCTTCCTCATACTCCTCAGCTGCCTGTCCTGGTGGCAAGTGCTATCCCTTCTTGATGACAAGGCGATGCAGCATGCAACAGACTATGACGAATCTTCACGCCTGCTCTGCCAGATAATACAGTGCTCCTCCAGTGCGGTCCAGGCAGCACAAGCATGCCAGTGGTCTGCGCTATGGCAGTATGGCTTTCATTGAATGTATGATGTGAATTGGAGTCTTCAAGTACATTGTCAGTGGGTAGCCCTATTGCCCAGTAGCAACCCTTTAGTTTGTAGTGGTGGCTGAAATGCAGATGGCACAGCAGACTGCCAAAGAATGAAGTCATCATGATTGCTGCCAAGATACCACCCATTGAGCTGCATGGTTTTCTGCCTATGGTCACACAATAGCAGGATGTTGAGGGAGTGAAATCCCTTTCACTTCTGGAATAGGGCAGAGTTAATATGCAGCATCCGCAAACAATGTGTTCGCAGTCAATGGTACCCTGCACCATAGGGAAGCCTGCAATCCTCGCAAATCTGTGTGGTCATGGCCTGTTTCTCTCTGACAAGCTCTTAATTTACATACAGCGTCAGTGACCTCCCTCACACAACAGTGGATGGTAAACTGCGAGATGTTGCTAATATCTCCAGACCAACCTGGAAGGAGCCAGACACATGGAAGTTCATGGCCAAGGTCACTTTGGCAATGACTGGCAATGCTGTCCTTGCCCTGCTCTGAGGTTGCAGTTGTAATTGCAGTAGGTGGCAGATTTCAGTGAAGACGCCCTTACTGAAGTGCAGACATCTCACACATTGTTTCTCACTGAGGTTCAGGTAGTAGAATTGCTCCCTGAATTTGCTAAGGTGCTACTGGTTCCATTTGGTGTCCAGAATGGCATCTGTGGCACATGCGCAGTCTTGTGGGGTGAGTCAAGTGGGATGCCATAGTGGTGAGGGCTTTAATTCTCCTATCTGAACACCCTGATGGCCTCCTGCTGACAGCCCTTCTCCCTGCCTCCTCCTCTCTCTTACTGCAGCTTGTTCTGCTGTGTGTGGCCTCTGTTCAGTCTCCATGTCATTCTGTATTCCAAGGAGATAGATACTAATACACACGTTTTGGAGCAACTGGTTTGTGCAGAAGCCTTGAAGTTGGCAAAAACTCCTTCAGCACCTGCCACATCACCTTCTGCAGACTGTGGCAATGTTAAACAGCTATTAAAAACACCGAACACTTGTAAAATTAAAGCAACAGCCAGAAGAAATCAACCAGCAATGATCCCTTAAAATAGCAGTGGTGGAGAGGTGGGTGCTCCTTTATTCTGCTGAACACGAGCTGTACGAGGCTAAAAGAGAAATTAGCTGGAGTGTTGAGCTCCTGCACTACCTGCCTAGTTCTTCTAATCTGCCTGGCAGTCACCCATTCCCTTTCTGCCTGAGCAGTCTTTACCTGCAGTGTGACCACCTCTGTGTGCATGCTATCCACGATGCTCTCAACCTTGTGGATACTCCACAGTCCACAGTGTCCCCAGCCACTGCTCCAGATCTGAAACGCGGATTTCAAGTAGCTGAAGCTGGAGACACTTCCTGCACACATGTCCTTGACTTTCCACATTGCAAAGGAGGAGCACTCCACACTGCTGAGCTGCCCTGCCATGATTTACCCTTAAGTTACTCACTTAAATTACTCAAAAATTAGAGATTATTTGCACTTCTTTTTCTTTCTTTTGGGCCTCCTTATCTCGAGAGACAATGGATACGCGCCTGGAGGTGGTCAGTGGTTTGTGAAGCAGCGCCTGGAGTGGCTATAAAGGCCAATTCTGGAGTGACAGGCTCTTCCACAGGTGCTGCAGAGAAATTTGTTTGTTGGGGCTGTTGCACAGTTGGCTCTCCCCTTGCGCCTCTGTCTTTTTTCCTGCCAACTACTAAGTCTCTTCGACTCGCCACAATTTAGCCCTGTCTTTATGGCTGCCCGCCAGCTCTGGCAAATGCTGGCAACTGACTCCCACGACTTGTGATCAATGTCACACGATTTCATGTCGCGTTTGCAGACGTCTTTATAACGGAGACATGGACGGCCGGTGGGTCTGATACCAGTGGCGAGCTCGCTGTACAATGTGTCTTTGGGGATCCTGCCATCTTCCATGCGGCTCACATGGCCAAGCCATCTCAAGCGCCGCTGACTCAGTAGTGTGTATAAGCTGGGGGTGTTGGCCGCTTCAAGGACTTCTGTGTTGGAGATATAGTCCTGCCACCTGATGCCAAGTATTCTCCGAAGGCAGCGAAGATGGAATGAATTGAGACGTCGCTCTTGGCTGGCATACGTTGTCCAGGCCTCGCTGCCGTAGAGCAAGGTACTGAGGACACAGGCCTGATACACTCGGACTTTTGTGTTCCGTGTCAGTGCGCCATTTTCCCACACTCTCTTGGCCAGTCTGGACATAGCAGTGGAAGCCTTACCCATGCGCTTGTTGATTTCTGCATCTAGAGACAGGTTACTGGTGATAGTTGAGCCTAGGTAGGTGAACTCTTGAACCACTTCCAGAGCGTGGTCGCCAATATTGATGGATGGAGCATTTCTGACATCCTGCCCCATGATGTTCGTTTTCTTGAGGCTGATGGTTAGGCCAAATTCATTGCAGGCAGACGCAAACCTGTCGATGAGACTCTGCAGGCATTCTTCAGTGTGAGATGTTAAAGCAGCATCGTCAGCAAAGAGGAGTTCTCTGATGAGGACTTTCCGTACTTTGGACTTCGCTCTTAGACGGGCAAGGTTGAACAACCTGCCCCCTGATCTTGTGTGGAGGAAAATTCCTTCTTCAGTATTTGCACTAGGGACCTTGATTCCCTAAAAATGTTTTAAAAAGGTGGGCACTGCTGATACTGCAGAGCCTTGGATCCAAGGTAAGTGAGGCAGAGTCACCAGGGCCAGTCCGGAAGGCCTCGGTGAGGGGGTGGTGAGAGGATGGGCGTTAAGTGCATGGGGAGGAGGTGTTCAACGAGTGGTAAGTTTTCTCAGTGGGGGCCCTCTGTGGGCCACAGATTGCATATGGAGGAGGGCCCCCCCACAAAGCCCACAGGGAGGTCACTTCATTTTACTGGGCAACCTCCCCACGTTGCGGAGGCCCCCAACGCCGCTGGTTAAATCCCAGCAGCAGCAGGAAGAGGCCCTTAAGTGGCTGTTAATAGGCCACTTAAGGGCTTCAACTGGACTCTTGGCGGGAGGCTGTCGTCGGCCTACCCCACCCCCGACAAAATTGCATTGGACGGCAACAGGCCCTCCTCCTCCTTTCGTAATGTCAGAATATCCCAAACTGCTTTACAGTACTTTTGAAATATAGTCACTGTTGTAATGTAGGAAATGCAGCAACCAGTTTGGGTAAAGCAAGGTCCCATAAACAGCAAGGTAACCAGATGATCTGATTTTAGATGTTGCTTGAGGGATAAATATCAACTAGGACACCGGGGAGAACTCTCTTCTTCAAAAAATAGTGTCATGAGATCTTTTATTTGGGATCATCAGTTCAATGTCTCATCTGTAAGGCAACACCTCCGACAGTGCAAAACATTCACCAAGATTCCAGTTTTACTTTCAAATTCTTAAAGCTGTGTTGCTTACTTCTATTCCCAATTAAATAAGATGGAGCTAAACAAGATCATTATGTTAAACTAGAAGAAATTGTGCCATCATTGGAGAAGGAAGATATGCCAAAACAGCTACTGAAGGAATATAAATGATGAAAGGAATTGCATGCAAGGGATAGAGATAGCAGCAGAAAGAACATGGATGTAAACTTTAGGCAACTTGTAACAAAACGGCAGCTTAAGGAGGAACTGGGTAAATAAATGAGGTAGCAGATTGCAATAATAATGGGAGATAGTGATAGTCAGGATATTGGAGTCACCATATTTCTGCCATTTCCGAGGCAGGGCATTGGAGCTCAATGTCTCGATGGTCACCCTTAGCTCTCAATAACTACTGTTGCACCACTAAAGGTGATGATGGGTTTTGTGGGAGAGGGTAGAGTGTGGGACTGAGAACAAAGAAGAGCGTTGTAGGGGCAAGAAGATGTTTGCCTAATTGGAAGGACATCTTTATTTTATGTCTGAATATTATAACAAAGATTTTGTAGCATCTTGGCTGGTAAGATTTATATAAACAATGATTTTTTTTTTAAACTCCTTTTTCCCAAAACAGCTGTAGTGAGAGATGCAATCATTAGCTCAGCACATTTCATTGCCCTACTGTTAGCGGGAATGAATCTAGAAGAATCACTCGACACTCAGGTCTGCTCCAATGTCAAACAGTTTATTTAATTACGCCAGCGGGGAGCAGGTCACTGGTCTGTCCAGATGCCTCTCCACCGAACAAAGGAAAATCCACAACGGATATACAGTTACTCAGCCCATCCCGGCTGGACATAATCCAATCATAACGGTTATTGATTACATACATTACACATATTACCAATTAGATTACTCATTAGGCATCATGTGGCTACGTGATCAGCTCATGCAAGCCCCCTGATCATCTTGTGATGTTTCCCAGACCCCCTTCTCAACTATCCCTGAGTCTTCACAATGAATCCTTTTACCTTTATCAAGCTTGCATTCCTGATTGCTTCGTGCTGTCTGTAGTTACACAAAGCAGCTGTCTTATACACTGATATGTGGAGCCTCCTTGGTCAGCCTAACTGTCTGTGTCTCACAGTACCATTCTCACGGATATGACTTAGCCAATCTTGTTCCCACAGTGCCTTGGGTGAGTACTCCATTTTGTAACAATATGTGGCTATACTTTCAACTTGTACATGAGTGTATATATATATATATATATTATATATATATATGTATGTATGTTCACTAGGATTATATGAATCTACTTACTCAAATAACATTTAACAGTATGATATTTACTGCAGGTGCCTCTGCGCTTGGGAATACCCTACAATAATCCCCCCTTTCGGTAGGAGACTAACCCTAGTCTCCTCAACCGACACCATTTATTGTTTGTTTTTACCCCTTTAAACTCGCCCGGTATTCCCTGCTTCGGACGTGCTGGCCAGTCACGTCATTTCAGGAATTCCGGTCGTATTATATCAAATTAATGTGATCCACCTGACTTAGCCCTCCAGATAGACAAATTGTCTCCCTTGCCTTTGCTCTGGTTTTCATCCTCCTTCGCTGCACATGGCGCCTGTATGATTGGCAAGCTAATATGCCCCGTGCTATGGCCAGTATTAACTATATTCATGAGAAGTTATCCTAATCCAAGGGTGGATATTCAAATTCATCCCCCAATCCCAGATTTTCTCCGCCAGCTTGTACTTTGAAGTTCCTGTTCATTATTTTCCTTAAGAACCTTTAACTTTCTTTTTAACTGATGGTAAAGCTTCACTGAGTGACCTACTTTGTCCCGTAATCCGCTCAATTTCTCATCTATGTGTGGGATTGGGGCTTGCTCTGACTCTTTATAATGCTGGAGGTGATCGTGGAGCTGATCAGTTGCATTAATGGTTTCCAGCCCCCGCTGTTGGATATAAACTATCCAGGCTAGTCCTATAGTAACTGGTTGTTGAGGGGTAAAACAGAAGTCTATGGTATGGGACAGCGTCAACTTCCATAGCAGTATGATGTTTCGATGGTGGAAACGCAGTACTTTCCATTTCCCTGGTACCCCAACCTTGCAAAATCTCTGTCAGATAATATCGGAGGGAGGTATTGCCCTGTCGATCCAATCTGGTACCTCCCCCCTTTGGAGCTGATCGAGGTTGTGTCTCATTTGTTCCACCATCCACAGCCCATAAGTGTGGCACAATTGTCCCTGCCGAGTACGGCATCCAAAGTGATTAAAAGTCTTGGCATGGGCCTCCAGCTCCGCTATTCCATCTAATTGTATTTCCATTGTTCTCTGCCCCAGACCTGTTTGATTGGGCCCCCTCAGCTTGAATTATGAGCTCCCTTATAACCCTCCAGAGTCGTTCCACATTCTCGTTTACCGCTTGTGATGTAAAGAATTGATTAAAGAAGTCCCAGTATTGATCCTTGTTAACTCATCATTTAATATTTTTCTCCTCTTGTATCTATGAAATGGGTTACGCCCCCTTATCCTTGTGGCCCCTGTGGCGTCAGCAGCTTGTCACACTATTACAGTGGCTAACATACTATACATATTCTTAGCCTGTTCTGAACAATACTCTGGCATCCGGATACCTGAGACATTGATCAACACAGGCACAATTTCATGTTTTACATTATCATACAACGCTTCCCCTGGGCTTGATGTACCCACACACATCCATGTTCCTTTCAACTTTCCTTATCATCTGTTGCCCAATGGGAGGGGCACAAACAATTCCAAAGACACAGCTCTCAGTTACCCCTTCCCCTTTCTGTCTGGTCACGCAGTTAGCGCGGGTCATCTGTGGAACACCGTACACATACTGCATCATTGCCCGGATTCACCGTAAGCCATGCAGTCAAGTAGGTTTACTCGCCGTTATACACTTCCCATCCAACATGTTGTGCAATGCCCCATAGTTCATATAGTCCATATTAATACTCCTTTCATTAATCCGTTGTGCATCCATTACCGGGTCTTTGTTCTTCCTCTCCGGATATTAGCATCAGGCCCCACAGCCACTGCAGTCCGGTTCTTTCCCATTCTCCACTAGTGGTTATATCTGTAATTTAAACACACTGCCCTGGTGGTCACCAGGTGTTAGTACTTGTCCATGTTGTGAATATCCCCTAACAAGGGATACATGTCTACCTGTGGGGACCGAACATGTCCTGGGGAATCCAGGAGTTCATTTATATTCTTGGAAATTAGCTGTTTATTTCACTATTTGTTTATCCCCAGAATTCCTTTATTAGCACTTGCATCAGCCAGATCTGATTGCCAATTCCCATTAATTATAATTCTATTTCATTTTGAGCCCTGGAGAACCTTTACAATTAATATTCCTAATTCCTTGAAACAGAAATCAAACACTTCCGTTTGATTCCAGACATTAGTGTATATTGTTTGTGTTTTTTTTTAACCTTTGATGACATTTTAATTCCTTAAAGAACTTGTCAAATTAAGCTGGATTTTCGACATCTCAGATTATTCAAAATTCAAATAACAGTAAATTTCCCTTTGAATGCTTTAATTAACCACTCATATCAATTTAATTTTGTTTATCGATTCCAATTTCTTATGCCCAGACTTGGTGATATTGCATTTTTTTTTAGTAAAGACAGAAGTGCTTGCAACTATTTCTCCTTCTCAAGCACTTTGTCTCATTGATAAAGATAGTTGCAGCAAGGTTAATTTCTTGCTTGTCTCCAAGGGGGCGGAGCAAAGCATTCTCCACTGCGTCGCTTTACGTAACCCTTTTTTTATCGAAAAGAACTAAGCTCCATTTTAAGTGGTTTTTGGTATCCTTAGGATTTTCAAACAACAAAATCTTTAGTAACATTATCAACTTCAAAGGAAACCATCTCCATCAGGAAAGACAGCATTTTAGATTACACTCCAATTGTTTCCAAACTTTTAGCATCTTTTGTAAGAGGTTTCTAATCCAAGGATTTTTTATAAAACAAAGATGATTCCAAATTCCAATTTACTGCAATAAATATTTAAAAATCAAAACTGCCGATGTTATATGAGTGAGTCCTATGTCCGGAACTTAAGACTCCCCCAAAACTCGACATGCTAAACTTGAAAGTTCATTGTGGTTGCAAATGACATTTCCAGTTTTTTTTAAATTTAACAGGTCAATTAACCTTAACAGTATTAATTTAATTCAGACTTATTAACTTATAATACTTATTAACTACACACAGAACAGAATAGCACGTGCTTTTTTAAAAAAAATAGGTAAATTACGTCATTTTTCTTGTTCTTCAGGCGCCTTTTCAAATGACTGTAATAAAACCAAAAACTAAAGAAAAAGTTATTTAACATTCTTACAACAAAAGACTTAACACCAGCTCCTTACACAAACTTTAATCTTTCCCATTATCTCCTTTGCTTATCCTTCTCTCCCTTAAAACCAATATCCAATTCCTGACATTTGCTACTTAAAACAGTCAGTAAAACATGTCTTTAATTTAAACTCCAAAAAAACTAGAACCGATTTTAAACTGGAACTCCAATTAAAGCAGGAGTTGTAAACTTCAAATTGGATTTCTGCCAAACATCTTCAGACCTTCAAGGCTGAAGCTTATCTCTTAGAAAATTGTTCATTGCCTTTTCACAGTTGCAAAACCAACTTTTAAAATCTAAATAAAATTTTAACTTAAAATATAATTCAATTTTATATCCCATTCCTGGGTGCACAATCTTAAATCGAAATGAACACACTCAACAATCACTTTTCACACTCATTCAATTCCAAACAACTTAATAGACTCATGCTTTCAACATTAAAGCCAGACAACAAAGAATTAACGACAGTCAGTTCTACAGAACACAAGCTGTACATCCCAGACATTCAATTCATTCGTGGACGCTTCCAACAATCACACATTCGAATCAAAGACACAGTAACTTGTTTTTACTCTAAAACATAGTCCTTTGTGTCACTCTGCCATAAACTTAGTGAATACTTTTTTTCTTTTTGTTTCTCTGCCAGTTGGCAGGTAATGGACCCCTCCGGTCCCCACTCGAGCTCTATTTCTTCACTGGCCATACTTGGGTAGGATTAGAACCGTTAGAGTCTACTCTCAGATGTCCGCTTTTAACCTAGCGCAACTTGTAGTAGACCGTCTCCTGGCTATCTCTCGGGTCACAAGTCTGTCCATATTTCATACAACAAACTTATGATATATATACGCATACATATATTCCAAACCCTCCCTGACAGTGTCTACGTCTCTTAACAAACTACCTACCACCGTTTGATCATTGTTCAGATCCTGTTCACAAACTTGGCATTCGTTGGTCGCGAAACACCACCCGGCCCCGGGATAAGCTTCTGTTAGATACTCACCCGATATTCCTGATGGCATCAAGCGACATCCGAATCCTGTTCTCAAGTTCGGGATCAGGCTCCAGCCAACACTCCCTTGCCCCCTTTGTTCCCTTCGCCCATTCCTGGCCTTCACGTGGGACTCAGTCGTCCTCTTAATTCCGGCTCAGGCTGGGCGATTGGGATATCAGGGTCGCAGAAGAGTTGACTTACCCCTGATCCTGCCGACTACACCAATTGTTAGCGGGAATGAATCTAGAAGAATCACTCGACACTCGGGTCTGCTCCAATGTCAAACAGTTTATTTAATTACGCCAGCGGGGAGCAGGTCACTGGTCTGTCCAGATGCCTCTCCACCGAACAAAGGAAAATCCACAACGGATATACAGTTACTCAACCCATCCCGGCTGGACATAATCCAATCATAACGGTTATTGATTACATACATTACACATATTAACAATTAGATTACTCATTAGGCATCATGTGGCTACATGATCAGCTCATGCAAGCCCCTGATCATCTTGTGATGTTTCCCAGACCCCCTTCTCAACTATCCCTGAGTCTTCACAATGAATCCTTTTACCTTTATCAAGCTTGCATTCCTGATTGCTTCATGCTGTCTGTAGTTACACAAAGCAGCTGTCTTATACACTGATATGTGGGGCCTCCTTGGTCAGCCTAACTGTCTGTGTCTCACAGTACCATTCTCACCGATATGACTTAGCCAATCTTGTTCTCACAGTGCCTTGGGTGAGTACTCCATTTTGTAACAATATGTGGCTATACTTTCAACTTGTACATGAGTGTATATATATATATATGTATGTTCACTAGGATTATATGAATCTACTTACTCAAATAACATTTAAACAGTATGATATTTACTGCAGGTGCCTCTGCGCTTGGGAATACCCTACAATACCTACACATTCCTGAGGAAGACTAATTCCCTTTGTCAAACCAGAAGAATTACTTTGCAAAGCAAACAAATTGTCATGCAGACTCCCACCTGCCAAGACTGAGGCACACATTATTCCACCACCTGAACGATAAAACTTAAAATTGTGGCTGGGAAGAAAAAAGAGCTTATCACAAGGAGTTGCCAAGGCCCTGATTGGAAAGATATTTGCATGCTAGCAGGCAGTGTTGGAACAAGGGACCCAGTCCTTACTTCCCCAATACACAGAAGAAGTGGTCAGACCAGTTTCGTCACATGAGTAACTGACTGTTGGAGTTTTTTGAATTTGAACTTGCTGAAAGAACTCAGAAAGCTCTTTGCTCCTGGACTGAAAAGACCTCTCTCCTGTCTGCTTTCATCTCGCTCTCGCCAGCTTCAGAAACCATTGAAGACACATAAACCCCAAGAGAGAAAAGTCTCCTACAGTGAAAAAGGTTTAAGAAGACTACTGAGCCCCAACGAAAAGCAAGACTAGCAGGACTACAGTGAGCTCGAAGCACAGTAAACAAGAAACTCTTCTGACATTGCCTCAAACCTCTCAATTTTATTTTTCTTCTGCTCTTTTCTGTCCCTATTTGCATGTGTGTATCACATATGCATGTTAGCGTGGGGCATGGCATATATCCGTAGACATTAAGCGAATTAGAGTTTAAGTTTTAATCAATTTCACTTTTCCTTAAAATTAAGAAAGCCTGTTTATGCTCATTTCTTTGCTTATAATTGGAAAGTGGTGAACAAGGATTCACCAAGGGGGAGCTCAAAACACAGTGTGTTTAAAAACATAAACCCTGTTACAATAAGACGAGGTGAAGGCTAAAAGGGACCCCCTAGACACCTTTCTTACCTGGTTGTTACAAAATGATGAAGGTTAACAGACAATTGGCCGCAATTATTCAATTATATTACATCAAATTATTGGGAAATTCCACTGCTGGATATATAATAAATATTGTTTTTTACACTGCACTTACTGACCTCCTTTGTCATTGCTTAAAAATGTTGGCAGTGCCTGAATCTGGCCCCCCCTGACTTGGATCAGGGCTTCAGAGCTTCACCTCATCCAGAACAAACAACTTAGTTAGAGTTTCAGTAAGAACATGGGATTTGTAAATGCTTTACAGTTGCTTCAACTCAACTTAAAATTTTGAATGGCAACTTTTAAATGGTTGAAGTTAATTCTCTTACTTGCTGTATGTTGGGCAGAATGGGCTCCATGCTCTGTGTGACGCCTGGATACAAATTGAAGCAGGACTCTTCATGCTTTGGGCCATTGTGTGCAGACTTGGTAATAGGCTGCCAAGTGCGTTTAGCATTTCCTGATTCATGCCAGCCAAGAAGAAAACCCTGCCAAATACTATCTTTAAAACACTTAGAGACAGAGTCGAAAAGGAGACCTTTGAAAACTCACCATATGAGAGATTGAAACAGGATCTTCGCACCGGACAGTACCTAAGATTTAACCAAAGAAGTCTGCAGCAAAGCATCCGTCCACCTGAAACTTTCCAAAGCTTGACTCCAGGGAACCAGAATAGAAGGAAGAACAGGCCTGCATCGTTTATATTTTCCTCCTGGAAAACAAACAAGGTTTTACAATGAACTCTTTGGACCAACACCAGACCTAAATGCTTGCTATCTTTTAATCGCTATCTTTTCTCGTGTGTGTGCATTTGTGTGGGTGAAGTTGCAAATTTTTGTGTTTTTGTTTAAACCGACAATAAAAACTGTTATTTGTCTGGTTATTGAGCATTAAAATGCTCACGGCTTAAAACACAATTCTAATAAAAACACTGCGATCAGTTGAAAGGTGAAAAGGGAAACCACCCCTATCATTTCTGACCTGTCCGTAACACTAGCAAGATCTGAAGCTTAAAAAAGTGTGATTATAGTTTGATGATTTGCTAATAATAAAAGAACCTTCTTCAGTAAATACAGTCAGGGCTTTTAACAGTCCTGATAGCAAGTTTCATATTTCAAAGTTCCACCTCTGGTATTTTGTTTTTAATTTCCAAAATATACATTATTCATAAAAATCTGTAAAAAAAAATTACAAAACAGTTTCAAACAGCACCAAGTCAAAAAATACAAACAGTGCAAAAGGAGATCAGTTTCCTTCAATACAGGTGCGAGGAGTTGCCTCACCACCCTTCCATTTCATTTTTCATGCCATATACAATTTACAGCAATCGAAAATTTTCCCGATACAGTTCGAGGGGTTTCCCATGGATCCAGCCCCTCAGTTCAGCTTGGATGGGGGGACCTTACACAGTGGTCTTTCCCCATTGAGCCTTTGCTGTGGCTGCCCCAAGCTTTAGTGCGTCCCTCAGCACGTAGTCCTGGACCTTCGAATGTGCAACATTCGGTGGTGGACAACTCTTTTCGCTGGAAGACCAGCAGGTTTTGGGCTGACCAAAGGGCGTCTTTCACCGAATTGATAGTCCTCCAGCAGCAGTTGATGTTTATCTCGGTGTGCATCCCTGGGAACAGCCTGTAGAGCACAGACTCCTGTGTTACAGAGCTGCTTGGGATGAACCTCGTCAAAAACCACTGCATCTCTTTCCACACCTGCTTTGCAAAGACACATTCCAGAAGGAGGTGGGCAACCGTCTCTTCCCCACCACAGCAACCGCAAGGGCATTGGCGGAGGGGGTGAGACTTCGGGCGTGCAGAAAGGATCTGACGGGGAGGGCTCTTCTCACCACCAGCCAAGCTACATCTTGGTGCTTGTTTGAAAGTTCTGGTGATGAGGCGTTCCGCCAAATTACTTTGGCAGTCTGCTCGGGAAACCATCCGACAGGATCCACCATCTCCTTTTCCTGCAGGGCTTTGAGGACATTCCGTGCAGACCACTGCCTGATGGATCGGTGGTCAAAGGTGTTTTTCCACAGAAATGTTTTCACGAAGGATAGGTGCTACGGCACAGTCCAACTGGACGGAGCGTTCCGCGGCAATGTGACCAGACCCATCCTTTGCAACACCGGGGACAGATAGAACCTCAGCACGTAGTGACTCTTGGAGTTTGCGTACTGGAGGTCTACACACAGCTTGATGCAACAGCACACGAAGGTAGTCATCAGGATCAGGGCGACATTGGGAACATTTTTCCCGCCCTTATCCAGAGGTTTGAACATCGTGTCCCTCCGGACCCGGTCCATTTTGGATCCCCAGATGAAGCGGAAAATGGCTCGGGTGACCGCCACAGCGCAGGAGTGGGGTATGGCTAGACCTGCGCCATGTTCAGCAACAACGTGAGCGCCTCGCACCTGATGACCAGGTTTATACCCACAATGGAGAGAGATCGCTGCTCCCACATGCTCAACTTGTGTTGTACCTTGGCTACTCGCTCCTCCCAGGTTTTGGTGCACGTCCCGGCCCTTCCGAACCATATCCCCAGCACCTTCAGGTAGTCTGACCTGACGGTAAAGGGGACAAAGGATCGGTCAGCCCAGTTGCAAAAGAACATGGCCTCGCTCTTGCCGTGGTTAACTTTGGCTCCCGAGGCCAGTTCTAACTGGTCGCAGATGCTCATCAGTCTGCGCACAGACAGCGGATCCGAGCAGAAGACAGCAACGTCATCCATGTACAGGGAGGTTTTAACCTGAGTGCCTCCACTGCCTGGGATTGTCACCCCTCTTATGCTCGCATCCTTCCTAATAGACTCGGCAAAGGGTTCAATACAGCAAACAAACAAGACCGGGGAGAGAGGACAGCCCTGTCTGACTCCAGATTGGATCGGGAAACTTTCTGATTCCCACCCATTGATTGAGACTGCGCTACTGATGTTTGTGTAGAGCAGTTTGATCTAATTGCAGATTCCCTCCCCAAACCCCATTTTGGAAAGCACGTCCATCATGTAGGTGTGCGATATCCTGTCAAAAGCCTTCTCCTGGTCCAGGCTGATGAGGCAGGTGTCCATCCTACTGTCCCGTACATAGGCGATCGTATCCCTGAGTAGCGCGAGACTATCAGAGATCTTCCTGCCGGGTACAGTACAGGTCTGGTCAGGGTGAATCACCAACTCCAGAGCAGACTTGGCTCGACTGGCTAAGACTTTGGACAGAACCTTGTGGTCAACATTAAGCAGTGAGATGGGCCGCTGATTTCTGATTTCTGCCCTCTCCCCTTTCCGCTTGTAGATGAGGGTGATGATGCCTTTCCTCATGGATTCTGACATGCTGCTGGCCAGGAGCATACTCTCGTATACTTCGAGCAGGTCCGGGCCGACCCAGTCCCACAGGGCTGAATACAACTCAAACGGTAAGCCATCACTTCCGGGAGTTTTACTCGTCTGGAAGGACTTGACGGCCTTTGTCAGCTCGTCCAGCGTTAGCGGCTCGTCCAGTCTCTCCCTCATGCTGTCATCTAAGACCTCTGTGATAGATGACAGGAAGGACTGGGAGGCTCTGCTGTCTGTGGGCTTCGAGTCATACAGCCCAGCATAAAAGGATTTGCTGATCCTTAGTATGTCGGACTGCGAAGACGTTACCGAGCCATCCTCTTCCTTCAGGCTGCTGATAACAGAGCTCTATCTGTGTACCTTTTGGAAGAAGTAACACGAGCACGCCTGGTATGCATCAACCATTGGTTATCCGCCCCTGCAATCTAACAATCTGGAAAAGCATGTTTATGATTTGAACAATCCAAAGCATTTCTAACCCATAATGCCTCCAAAGCTGCCAAGTTAAGTTTTCTAACCCATAATGCCCCCAAAAGGTCTTTTGAACCCTTATTCTCTTGCAGGAAGTTATGTTCTTGCCTGCAGTCAGATCTTTAAATAGTATAGGCTGCCTGTAAGTGTCATCGGAGACACCTGATTTTCTGCTGCGCCCCCAAACACCTGTGCAGCCAATGACTAGTGTGCATGGTGCTGGCAGCATACCTAAATCATTTTAAACAGCATGGTGCCTAGGACCATGTCAACCCCTGTGTTCCTGTTTTTTGACAATTGAATTTCTCGTGGCTATTCAAGAAAGCTTAGGTGGGAGGTAGGTGGGTCTTTGTGAATTGGCTGCCCGCATTACACTTGTTTTTCCATTGAAGTCAATCAAGCAATGTATAAAATTCTCTTATCACTCGTTTGACACTTCATTCATTCATTCATGCCTTTGTTACTCTCTCCTGGCTGGTCTCCCACATTCGACCCTCTGTACACTTATGGTCATTCAGAGCCCTGCTGCCTGTGTTTTAACTCGCACCAAATCCCATTTCCATATCACCCCTGTGCTCGCTGACCTACATTGGCTCCTGTTCCAGCAACATCTTGATTTTAAAATTCTTATCCTTGTTTTCAAATCCCTCCATGGCTTGGCCCCTCCCTATCTGTGTAATCTCCTCCAGCCCCACAACTCTCCAAGATATCTGCGCTCTTCTAATATTGGCCTCTTCTACATCCCTGATTTTAATCGCTCCACCATTGGTGGCCACGCCTTCAGTTGACTAGGTCCTAAGCTCTGGAATACCCTCCCTACAACTCTCTGCTTCTCCACCTCACTTTCCACCTTTAAGACACTTCTTAAAACATACCTCTTTGACCGAGCTTTTGGTCATCTGACCTAATATCTCCTTCTGTGGCTCCGTATCATACTTTTTTTTATAATGATCCTGTAAAGCACTTTGGGATGCTTTATTACATTAAAAGTTCTATATAAATATAAGTTACTGTTGCTGTTGCCACGACCAATTTCACCCCCTAATGTTAGTGATTGTAAACCAATGAATGTTGATAAATTAATCCAGCAAAGGGGAGAGGGAGTATTATGGGGCTTGCCATGGAGTTACTATCGATCCCAACAGTTAGAAAAAAATTAAATATTAATAGACTCATTTATATTGAATTAACTAGTTGCTCCCTTCACGCCTGCTTAATAGTATATAAAAAGTTGACTATCAGCATGCAACTTGGCCCAATAATAGAACCACAGAACCATAGAACAATTACAGCACAGAAGGAGGCCATTCAGCCCATCGTATCTGCGCCGGCCAAAAAAAACTCGCCGCCCAACCTAATCCCACCTTCCAGCACCTGGTCCATAGCCTTGCAGGTGACAGCACTTCAGGTGCATGTCCAGGTACCTTTTAAATGAGTTGAGGGTTTCTGCCTCCACCACCATTCCTGGCAGTGAATTCTAGACACCCACCACCCTCTTGGTGAAAAAGTTTTTCTTCATGTCTTCTCTAATCCTTCTACCCATCATCTTAAATCTGTGTCCCCTGGTAATTGACTGTTCCGCTCGGAGAAACAGGTCCTTCCCGTCTACTCTATCTAGGCCCCTCAATTTTGTACACCTCAATTAAGTCACCCCTCAGCCTCCTCTGTTCTAAGGAAAACAACCCTAGCCAATCCAATCTTTCCTCATAGCTGCAACTTTCAAGTCCTGGCAGCATTCTTGTAAATCTCCTCTGTACTCTCCAAAGCAATTATGTCCTTCCTGTAATGTGGTAACCAGAACTGTATGCAATACTCCAACTGTGGCCTAACCAGCGTTTTATACAGTTCCAGCATTACATCCCTGCTTTTGTATTCTATACCTCAGCCAATAAAGGAAAGCATTCCATCTGCCTTCTTCACCATTCCATCTACCTGTCCTGCCACCTTCAGGGACCTGTGGACATGCACTCCAAGGTATCTCACTTCTTCTACTCCTCTCAACATCCTCCCATTTATTGTGTATTCCCTTACTTTGTTTGCCTCCCCAATTGCATTACCTCACACTTCTCTGGATTGAATTCCATTTGCCACTTTTCCACCTACTCAACCAAACCATTGATATCATTCTGGAATCTACAGCTATCCTCTTCACTATCAACTACATGGCCATTTTTTGTGTCATCTGCAAATTTCCCAATCATGCCTCCCACATTTAAGTGCAAATCATTAATATATACCACAAACAGCAAAGGACCCAACACTGAGCCCTGTGGAATGCCACTGGAAACCACTTTCCATTCGCAAAAACATCTGTCGACTACTACCCTTTGTTTCCTGTCATTGAGCCAATTTTTTATCCAACTTAGCACATTCCCCTGTATTCCATGAGCTTTCATTTTTCTGACCAGTCTGCCATGTGGGATCTTGTCAAATGCCTTACTAAAATCCATGTAGACCACATCCACTGCACTACCCTTGTCAATCCTCTTTGTTACTTCCTTGAAAAATTCAATCAAGTTAGTAAGACATGACCTTCCCTTAACAAATCCATGCTGACTATCCCTGATTAATCCATGCCTATCTAAGTAGCGATTTATCCTGTCTCTCAGAATAGATTCTAACAATTTACCCACCTCTGAGATCAGACTGACCGCCCTATAATTAATTGACCTATCCCTTGCACCCTTTTTAACCATGGCATAACATTCACAGACCTCCAATCCTCTGGCACCTCACCCGTATCCAGTGAGGATTCGAAGACGATCCTCAGCGCATCCACTATTTCCTACCTGGCTTCCTTCAACAACCTGGGATGCAATGACAGTTAGTTTTTACTTAGAAATTACAGCACAAAAACACTGTTCAGCACATCAAGTCTATGTCTGTGTTTACGCTCCACATGAGACTCCTCCCGCCCTTCTTCACCTCACTCTCTCCTATTCCTTTCTCTCTCATGTACTTATCTAGCTTCCCCCAATTTACACATTGTTTAATGAAGACTCCTGAGAACATCATGGCAGATTATTATTGCATACCATAATTTAATGCAGGCTCAGAAAGAGCTTTTTGTAACCAAACCTGTTTTATACAAAAATGCCTATTCTACACTGTTGCAAAATTGACATCATGTTCAGTCCCTGACAACTTGCCCTGCTGTTGAATGCCTGACAGGGATAAACTGGTTTCACTGCATTGCATACAGTTTAGAATATTAGGAAAGCAGACAAATCCATTCCACCCACCCTTTTTACTTTTGGCTATGGTATGGTTTCGCAACTACTGAGAAGGTGCTGTCAGTTTCTGGAAGAGTTACACCACAAAGCACAAACGCTGGATACTGTGAACGGGAGTGAACTGTAGGTTATTTTTGGATGGGTAAGGCAAGATAGGCTTTCTTCATTCAGATTCCTCTTGTGATCCTGTTTGTTTTTCCATAAGTTTTCCCTTCCTGATACAATCTACATCATTGGTCTTCTTCTGTGCTGTAAGATTTTTTCAGCCCATCATGTCTGTGTCAGCTCTTTGAAAGAGTTATCCAGTTAGTCCCAATCCCCTTCTCTTTCCCCATAGCCCTGCAATTTGTTCCCTTCCAGTATATATCCTATTCCTTTTGGAAGTTACTATTTAAACTGCTTCCATCACTCTTTCAGGCAGTGCATTCCAGATCATCATAACTCATTCCATAAAAATGACTACTTATTTCACTTCTGGCTTTTTTGTCAATTACCATAAATCTGTGTCCTCTGGTTACCGACCCATCTGCCAGTGGAAATATCCCTTAAAAACCTAAGCTTAGCGTTGCCTTTCTACTTGTTCTTGATTTTTCTGGTTTGTTTTCCAATCCTCATTGTGCCCTACACGTTGGGACTTGGCCTTTCACACAGCGTTGTTAACTTAAATCAGGATCCAATAAGCAAATAGCCCTCAAACAGTGTGTGGGCGTGAACTGTGCCCAACTCCCTATGATATAATACACCGATACATCACTGCACTATTCCACCCAGTTGCCACAAATGTTGAGCGTGGCTTCTCCCAACTAATGATTTGCTAGCAATCTTAAAATGTTTGAATTCATTGGCTCAGATTTTGTAGTCAGCGTCAAAGAGACAGAACTTGCTGCAGACTTAGAAGAAAGCTGCCCACAAAGATCTAGTGATAGCTGTAGCATGGATTTCACCTTTCCAGATGGTTGTGTGATTCTGGTGCCAAGTTGAGGGGATCTTCACGCGCCCAGCAACAATGATGTCATCATGCAGACTCAGCAGCCAATCACATTGAAGAATTCTCACAGACAGCAAACCAGGAAATAAAATAATTTTCATTCACTTTTAATAAATTTTACAAAGAGTGAAATAAAGATTTGGATATACACATCGGAATAAAGTAGAAGCTGAAATATCATAAAAAACTTTTAAAGATTATTATATTAAAAATCTATGACATTTTTATCATATTGTAGAAATTTGACTTTCCATAAATATAACATTAGTTTTGCAGGGTCAGAGATGTTGTTCAGCAGCGGTTTGACTTAGTACCAACACTCCTACTAAGCTGGATATGTGCACAGCCAGTAGCAATCATGAAGATACCAGGCAAAGAGGCTGCAAGCTGTCCCCTTTAGGATACTGCAAACATGGATAAACATTTGAAGGTATTGTTCATTGAAATCAACAGACTGGACGACAAAGAAAATTTAGAGGGATTATTGCTTAGTATGGCATTAAAAACCCAGTTACACCTCATTCAACGAGGCATAACTTTTTTCGTTTTGTTTTACAGCGATGTTACTGCGTAAAATGTGGAGTTCACATCAGTTCAAGTGATTTATAAAGATTGCCATCTGGGACTTCAGCAGTGCAACCTATGAAGGAGCAGGGTCTCACTGACAGCAACTTCTGCATTTAACTGTGTATGTGCAGCCGCCAGATGCTGTTGTCAGTTTCACAGTTGTAATGATGGAGAATGCTGACAATTTCACCATCATTACAATTGCAAAATCCGGGCTATTAATTATTTTTGAAAATGTGAGGATTTGAAATATTTTTCAACATTTGGAAACGGTGCAAAATAAAATAAAATAACCCTAGTTCACAGATTGTAATGATGAAATAAATTTCATTACAGCAAAACAAAACAGAAATGCCAAGATTTGCTTCATTGTTGTAACCCAAAAGTGCAAACACATGAAAAACAAACTTTGTTCCTACCAGCTGGCTTCATTTTCTCTCTTCCCTATTTTCTGCTTCGTCTATTTTAAACTCGAGTTTATCCTTGTGTTCAAACTTTTTTCCCATCTAAATTAACTTTTAAACACATTCTTCATTTGCTTTCCTTATCTTCTCTCCTGCCATCCATTTTGAGGATGGGACTGACTTAACAATCAGATTTTGATTGGCTAAAATGTAATTTTAATATTTACATAATGCTGCCAAGATTTTAGTAATTACCCTATTTTTGAAAAGAATAAATTTGAAAGCTGCAACATTAATGCAAAGTAGTTTAAGCTTTGCATTAGTGCAAATTGTACAGTATAACACAGTGTAGTCACTGAGATTGAATTCTATTGTAAGGTGAGAACATCTGGAGGAATTTATCTTGGCCTTTTTCCAGCTATTGTATCCTAACCACAACCAAATAGCAAGTGAACCTTTAAGTTTTACCTAGCAGGGGAGAAACCATGATCAGTGGACTTTGATCTTGTCCTGGGTATGCTTTGAGTAAAATGGCTATAACCAATCTTCGAGCTTCAGGCTAGGGAGTGCGGAACACCGTTCGGGTGGTGGTGAAGGACAAGGAAGGAGATGCACCGGTTGATTGTACCTTCTTCATCAAGAAAATCCTCATTGATTGCTGTGGATTCCAAGCTACAGACATCTTCTGCCTGCAGGACTTCTCCAGCAGTGGATATTTCGACGTGACGTTGAAGAATGTGGCGGGATGCATCAAGTTCCTGAAGGTGTTCAAGGAGAAAGGGAAACCAGGCACTGCTGTCCATCCTCAAAGTGGAGCCACTCTTCACAACGTGACCGGGTGGTGACAATTCACCTCTACAACCCCCATGTTCCTGTCGTGGATGTACTCACCTTTCTCGCCAGGTACGCCAAGGTGGCCGGCAGCAGCACTAATGTCAAGGACCCATTTGGGATTTGAACCAGCAAGCGGCAGGTCAAGGTGACCTAGAAGGTCGATGCTAATGGAGCCATCATCCACTCTCCCTCCAGCTTCGCTATGGGGGGAAGTCGAGACTTCTTGGTCTACGCTGGGCAGCCCAGAGTTTGTCGCACCTGTGGCAAATCTAGTCACGTCGCAGCTAACTGCAGCACGGTTGTCTGCAAGAACTGCAAGAAGGAAGGTCATCAGACCAAGGACAGTAAGCAGAGTAACTTGTGCGGTGCGGCAGGCCATCTCTACAAAACCTGCCCCAAACGCTGCCTCAGTTATGCTCAGGCGGCAAGGTCCAAGGAAAGGCCGGGAGAGTGAACGACAAATGCGTCTGGTGCTGGAAAGGAGACAAGCAAGCTTCTCCGCAGCAAGGAAAGTCTACCTGAGAAGGAGAAGAAAGGGGAGGCAGCTGCAACCAGCGACCCAGCACCTACCCCGTGCCCGGAAACCCATCCTCCACAGACAGAATCAATGGAGAAGGAGGCAGCAGATGGACAAACAGGTCAGTGGCAAGTGGTACAAAGGAAAACCACAAAAAATAAACCTCCAAAAGCGGAACAGGCCACAACCCAAACCAATGGCAAGAGGAGGCTACCTTCTGAGACAGACTACAGCAGCTCCTCCTCACTGGACGAGGAGGTGCCAGAACGACGGCACCTGCAAAAGAGCTGGCAGAACTCAAAGGAGCTGGAAGATAAAGGCCCCCAGGCACTGGAAGCTGTGATGGGCCCAGCGCGCCCCAAACCCAAAGCGCCCAGCCTAGGGACATGCCCAGCGCATCCCACCTCCGGGACACCGAGAGCAAAGAAGTGTCGAGCGCACTCCAGCTCCGGGAATCCGGGAGCAGTGATGGTTTCAAGGAGGAACAGAGGGGAACAGCAGAGGACAGCCCAGTCCTTGCTGCCTACAAGACCCCCCCGATGTCACCCCAGCTGAACAAACCCTGCATGAGAAACAAGGAGGTGTTTCTGAGCCCAATGATCGTGAAACAGCTTGCACACACTATGGGTATGCAGGAACATACTGAAGGACTGGGACGAGCAAGGACAAATGGTGTGGGAAGCAACAGCTAACTTAAAAATGGATATAAGGATTGCTTCAATTAACGTGCGTAGCATTAAATCCACTACGCAATGTGTTTCAACCTTGGATTATCTCGCCAAGGTCAAAGCCGACCTACTGTTTCTGCAGGAGTGTGGAATACCACACCTCAGCACCTACAGGCAATGGTTGCGAAGGTGGTTCCACGGGCCATCAATCTGGTCAGGGGGTAATGATTCGCGTTCCTCCGGCCTGGGTATTCTGCTGCGGGTGGGTAACTTCACCATCTCCGAAGTTAAGGAGGTGGTGGGTGGTCGCCTCCTCATAGCAGATGTACTGTATAACAATGCTCCGCTCTGGTTGATCAACGTGTACGCCCTGGTTCAATGCAGTGAGCGGCTGACGGTCTTCCAGCAGCTCCCACTGCTGCTGGTGATGTCCAGGCCGGTCGTTCTAGGCTGTGACTTCAACTGCATCATCAATGCAGCTGGACGATCCGGCAGGGACAACAGCAAAATGGACGCTACGTCCAGATTCCTAATAGAAATAGTTAAAGATGCCAAACTGCATGACGTCTTCAGCAAACCTGCAGACAGAGCACAGCGTACATACACATGGTCAAGATCGGATGGGTCTGTCGATTCCAGGATTGACTTCCTGTTTGTGTCCCGTGCTGTCACGATCAGATCCACCGACGTCAAGTTGGTGTTCTTCTCCGACCATTGCCTCTTACTGGCTGACTGTCACTTACAGGATGACCAGCGGGTTGGCAGAGGGACATGGAAGCTCAATGCTACACTGCTAACCCCAGAGAACGTTGAGGAACTCAAAAGGGATTGCAAAGGTTTGAGGACCGTGAAACCCCTCTTTGAGTCTCCAGTTCACTGGTGGGAGGTGATCAAGGAAAACATCAAGAGGTTCTTTATCTTCAAAGGTGTTCAGAGGGCGAGAGAGAAATGTCCCGACTCCAAAAAAGTATGCAAAATCTGCTCCGGCTGCAGTCGATGGGGGTCGAGGTCAAGGAGAAGCCCCATGAGGTGAAGAACCAGCAGGCCTCCCTCTTTGCCACTGAGGCCTCCAAGATCATCTTCCGGTCCAGAGTCCGCTTTATTGAGTAGGATGAGACGTGCTTGCGTTACATCTTCCAAAAGGTACACAGAGAGAGCTCTGTGATCAGCAGCCTGAAGGGAGAGAATGGCTCGGTAACGTCTTCGCAGTCCGACATACTAAGGATCAGCAAATCCTTTTATGCTGGGCTATATGACGTGAAGCCCACAGACAGCAGAGCCTCCCAGTCCTTCCTGTCATCTATCACAGAGGTCTTAGATGACAGCATGAGGGAGAGGCTGGACAAGCCGCTAACTCTGGACGAACTGACAAAGGCGATCAAGTCCTTCGAGATGAGTAAAACTCCGGAGGCGATGGCTTACCGTTTGAGTTGTATTCAGCCCTGTGGGACTGGGTCGGCCCGGACCTGCTGGAAGTGTATGAGAGTATGCTCCTGGCCGGCAGCATGTCAGAATCCATGAGGAAAGGCATCATCACCCTCATCTACAAGCAAAAGGGGGAGAGGGCAGAAATCAGAAATTGGCGGCCCATCTCACTGCTTAATGTTGACTACAAGATTCTGTCAAAAGTCATAGCCTATCGAGACAAGTCTGCTTTGGAATTGGTGATTCACCCTGACCAGACCTGTACTGTACCCAGCAGGGAGATCTCTGATAGTCTCGCGCTATTCAGGGATACGATCGCCTATGTGCGGGATAGGAGGGTGGACACCTGCCTCATCAGCCTGGACCAGGAGAAGGCTTTTGACAGGATATCACACACCTACATGATGGACGTGCTTTCCAAAATGGGGTTTGGGGAGGGAATCTGCAATTGGATCTAATTGCTCTACACAAATATCAGTAGAGCAGTCTCAATCAATGGGTGGGAATCAAAAGGTTTCCCGATCCAATCTGGAGTCAGACAGGGCTGTCCTCTCTCCCCTGTCTTGTTTGTTTGCTGTATTGAACCCTTTGCTGGGTCTATTAGGAAGGATGCGAGCATAAGATGGGTGACAATCCCAGGCAGCGGAGGCACTCAGGTTAAAACCTCCCTGTACATGGATGATGTCGCTGTCTTCTGCTCGGATCCGCTCTCTGTGCGCAGACTGATGAGCATCTGCGACCAGTTCGAACTGGCCTCGGGAGCCAAAGTTAACCACAGCTAGAGCGAGGCCATGTTCTTTGTCCCATCACCGTCAGGTCAGACTACCTGAAGGTGCTGGGGATATGGTTCGGAAGGGCCAGGGCGTGCACCAAAACCTGGAAGGAGCGAGTAGCCAGGGTACAACATAAGCTGAGCATGTGGGAGCAGTGATCTCTCTTCATTGTGGGTGAGAACCTGGTCATCAGGTGCAAGGCGCTCACGTTGTTGCTGTACGTGACACAGGTCTGGCCCATACCCCACTCCTGCACTGTGGCGGTCACCCGAGCCATTTTCCGCTTCATCTGGGGATCCAAAATGGACCGGGTCCGGAGGGACACAATGTTCAAAACTCTGGATATGGGCGGGAAAAATGTACCCAACATCGCCCTCATCCTGATGACTACCTTTGTGTGTGACTGCATCAAGCTGTGTATAGATCTCCAGTACGTAAACTCCAAATGTCACTACGTGCTGAGGTTCTATCCGTCCCCGGTGTTGCAAAGGATGGGTCTGGTCACATTGCTGCAGAACGGTCCATCCAGTTGGACTGTGCCGTAGCACCTATCCTTCGTGGAAAGGTTTCTGCGGAAAAACACCTTTGACCACCAATCCATCAGGCAGTGGTCTGCACGGAATGTCCTCAAAGCCCTACAGGAAAAAGAGATGGTGGATCCTGTCGGATGGTTACCCGAGCAGACTGCCAAAGTTATTTGGTGGAATGCCTCATCACCAGAACTTTCAAGCAAGCACCAAGATGTAGCTTGGCTAGTGGTGAGAAGAGCCCTCCCCGTCAGATCCTTCCTGCAGGTCCAAAGTCTCAGCCCCTCCGCACAAAGCCCTTGAGGTGGCTGTGGTGGGGAAGAGATGGTTGCCCACCTCCTTCTGGAATGTGTCTTTGCAAAGCAGGTGTGGAAAGAGATGCAGTGGTTTTTGTCGAGGTTCATTCCAAGCAGTTCTGTAACACAGGAGTCTGTGCTCTACGGGCTGTTCCCAGGGACGCACACTGAGATAAACATCAACTGCTGCTGGAGGACTATCAATTCGGTGAAAGATGCCCTTTGGTCTGCCCGAAACATGCTGGTTTTCCAGTGCAAAGAGTTGTCCACGACCGAATGTTGCAGACTGGCACATTCCAAGTCCAGGACTACATGCTGAGGGACGCACTAAAGCTTGGGGCAGCCACAGCAAAGGCTCAATGGGGAAAGACCACTGTGTAAGGTCCCCCCACCAAGCTGAACTGAGGGGCTGGATCCATGGGAAACCCCTCGAACTGTATCCGGAAAATATTTGTTTGCTGTAAAATGTACATGGCATGTAAAATGAAATGGAAGAGTTGTGAGGCAACTCACTCCTGTATTGAAGGAAACTGATCTCCTTTGCACTCTTTGTATTGTTTGACTTGGTGCTGTTTGAAACTGTTTTGTAATGTATTTTTTACAGATTTTTATGAATAAAGTATATTTTGGAAATTAAAAAAAGTTTTGTGCTAAGAAATAAGCAACTGTCCTACACACTTTGCTAATGTTAAAATTGAACTGATATTTGGACCGCACTGAGCTATGCAGAAATCTATTTTGCCTTAACCAAAAGAGGGGGCACAGCTGGCAGCATTACCCAGCACTGCTTGCTCCATTTCACTTGCAGCAGGTAGCTGAGTCAAATTACACCTCTTCCAACTGACAGTCTCTGACATTGCAATACTATCTCATTAAAAAACTTCTGTTAGGATAGGCAGGGGAGTTCTCCCTGGTATCCTGGCCAACATCACTCCCTCAACCAACTATAACAGATCACTGAGGAACCTGAAAAAAACAGTGGGTAAGCAAACTGAACAAACTAAGATGAAATGAAATAAATGCAAAAAAAGATTGTAAAAAATGTAAAAAGGAATGCAAAAAAAAAGGAAGAAAAAATAACTAAAAATGACTAAAAATGAAAGTAAAGTGGGGGGCTGTCATGCTCTGAAATTATTGAACTCAATGTTCAGTCCGGCAGGCTGTAGTGTGCCTAATCGGTAGATGAGATGCTGTTCCTCGAGCTTGCGTTGATGTTCACTGGAACACTGCAGCAATCCCAGGACAGAGAGATCATCTGCTCATTCTCACATTGTTGTTCGTGGGATCTTGCTGTGCACAAATTCCTGTCACATTTCCATAATAGTGACAGCACTTCAAAAGTACTTCATTGGCTATAAAAGACTTTGGGATATCTTGAGGTCATGAAAGGTGCTACTTAAATGTAAGTTCTTTCTTTACCACACTGAAGTGAGGCTTGTTATTACTACTGGGCTCAGAATCCAGAGTGTGATCACAAACACCAACTAACATTTGCTGCAAATTCTGCTTTCATAACAACCTTTTGAATTGTTTTAAAAAGCACAAGGGTGGTTAAACATCATGGGATTAAAACCACTCTGTAAATTCAAGCACAAATGAATTTAACCTTCGACGGCAGGAGTTGGAATTCAAAATTTGAACTAACCCTGTGAGTAATGGGCTGTGTTATTTTACTGCATTAATAGCCTTTTTGGAAATAATACTGAATAAACACAGTTGATTGGAATGCCATCATGGGCTGATGGGATGAATACTTCCCGGATACTGTTGGATTGGCAAATCTGCTCTCACATTGTGGCAAACTGCCTCAACACAAGGCAGGGAAAAACAGATCATTCATAGTTACAGTTCTCTCACTTTCCTGCCCTCGTATACCTACTTGCACTCATGTTGCCCATAACTCCTTGTTGACTGACATTCTACTCAGTAAAGAACACAAAAGGAAAGCAATTTACAGCACGCTACCCCCTCAAGGGTAGAGTAGCAGTGACTATGGCACTGGACTAGTGAGTTACCAGCCCTAACACAGCAGCAGACCAGAGTTCAAATCCCACAAGAGCTGGGGAATTTAAATTCAGTTAATACATGAGTTTGGGTATGGTGACCACATAACTAATGGATTGTTGTTAACACCCAAATGCTTTAGGGAGGAAATCTGGCCTATGTGTAACTCAAGATGTACTGTCCTCTGGAAAGCCTCACTGTTGTGTTTAAGAAAGTGTCTCGCCACCACCTTTTCAATAACAGTTATGGAGATGGGCAATAAAAGGGCGGCACAGTGGCGCAGTGGTTAGCACCGCAGCCTCACAGCTCCAGCAACCCGGGTTCAATTCTGGGTACTGCCTGTGTGGAGTTTGCAAGTTCTCCCTGTGTCTGCGTGGGTTTCCTCCGGGTGCTCCGGTTTCCTCCCGCATGCCAAAAGACTTGCAGGTTGATAGGTTAATTGGCCATTATAAGTTGCCCCTAGTATAGGTAGGTGGTAGGGGAAATATAGGGACAGGTGTGGATGTGGTAGGAATATGGGATTAGTGTAGGATTAGTATAAATGGGTGGTTGATGGTCGGCACAGACTCGGTGGGCCGAAGGGCCTGTTTCAGTGCTGTATCTCTAAACTAAATGCTGGACTTACCAGTGACACCCCAACATCCCATTAATGAGTAGAGAAAAAAAAGTATTTGGTCAACTTGTTTTTACTTCAAACATAATTGTAAGTATGCATGTACATGTGTGTGGTCTATAGTAAATATTTGATCAGATTAAACCCCCCTCAAAAATCCGTCATCATCACTTCCACAATCCTTATGTTCAGCTCTATTAACAAGTCATTCGTTATATAAAAGAGATCAACACCACTTGGGAGGAGAGAAACTATTCGCTAGTCCCTTCCACACCTCAGTTTCTGGGTAATAGGTTGTATAAACTGCACTAAGCAACTAGAAACAAAATTGGTGTGTTTGACTGTAGAGAGAAGATCGCCTCCATTTCTACACTTTTATGAAAAGACAGAGAGATGAAATTTTACTGATCCAACAGGCAAAGAGAGAGAGAGAGAATACTTCCGGAACCGTGCTCAGCTTCTGCTGAAAGGCTTCAATCTTCCTCCGAGCTGACGGGGTGTGGTCTGAGATAGGTGCTTAAGAAACCAAACACGAAAGTTCGGGACTCACCGTCCAGCGCAGCAGCTGAGTTTGTGTGGGTAGGTTACAGAATACTGCAGGGAGAGAATGGCCGAGGATCCCAAGATCGAGTTGTTCATTAAGGTCAGGTTTGATCTGGAAATATTGATGTCTTATGTAAGCTTTAACTTTCATAGTATTTTGTGCTAAATAATTTATTTTAACCTCATTCCCTGTATAAACTTAAAATTTAAGTCTCTGTAGTAAACATGATCTGTAGGAATAATTAAACTAGCTTTGAACTGATATTAACTTTCTTTTAGTCCACACTTAATCCAGGTAATTCATTTAAAGTCCTCTATAAGCAATTTTATTCACTCTGAGATTTGAATTTCGAGTAGATGAGAACAGCCAAGGATTCATAAGCAGTTCCTGCCCATCAAAGCTCTTGTACCTCGACTCATCCATTAGACCTCAAGCGGCTTTTGTTACGACTATTTTGACCTTCCAGATACTCCTAAGATTTGTTTTCCCCTAATACACACGTTTTCAATTTGCTTTTCACTCATTTACATGTATGACCTCTGGTCCTACCCTGTCTTAATTTGAAGTAATATTTCCAGTTTATTTAATCTATACCATTTATTATTTAGCTTTGAGATTCTGCCCTAACTGCATTCTTTATAAACAATACACAAAATGAGTTTGTTTTGTTTTTCCTTATAACCTTTCTTTAAATTTCTAATCCGTTCTGTTGCTGCTCTCTGTTTGATGCATATGTACGTGTCATTCTTTGTTTTTATAATTGCTCCACCACATAGTTAACCTATTGAAAGACATGCCTTTAGACTCTTCCCCAAAACCCTTTCTAAGTCTCTTTCAATTTAATTATATCCATTCTTTCCTTATAGTGCACATTTACACTTCTTCATGTTTAATTTGCCATGTTTCTGTCAAGTTGCATAGCGAGTCTAATGCAAGTCCTTTCCGTCATCAAAATAAAAGCAAAATACTGCGGATGCTGGAAATCTGAAATAAAAACAAGAAATGCTGGAAATACTCAGCAGGTCTGGCAGCATCTGTGGAGAGAGAAGCAGAGTTACCGTTGCAGGTCAGTGACCCTTTCTTCAGAACTGGCAACTGGCATTTGCCAGTTCTGATGAAAGGCCACTGACCTGAAATGTTAACTCTGCTTCTTTCTCCACAGATGCTGCCAGACCTGCTGAGTATTTCCAGCATTTCTTGTTTTTATTTCCTTTCCTTCATCCTCCATCTCCACGGTTTGCCTTGTTTTAATGGTTTACACAAATTTGTTGAGCTTTTTGGTTTTGACAGCCATGCTAACATCTTAACGTAGTGATTAAAAATATAGTTACAGGTTGGAATTTAATCGAGGAGTGCAGATGACTTCAATACATTGAATAAATAATAGATGTGGAACTAAGTTACAGGCTGGACTATAATCAGAATTTAGATAGGTTAGGTATGGAATACTGGATATACAGGTGTGAATTATTGGCTCAGATCTATCAAAGGGTTTATTGAAGTGTAAAAGGGAAGCTTGAGTGGTTTTAGGATTAGAATGTTCTGTAAGGTTTCTTAATTACATGCAGAGTTCATTATATGAGTAATATTTGAAGCCAGTACCATCTGTTCAGCCAGTGACTCCTGTCATTTACACCTGATATTATGCACACTGAAAAATTTATGTTATCATTATTGTAAGCTTATTGAGAAATAACTATTGATTTCTGAGGAATTCTGCTATGCTAATGGTTCACAAAATGAACATTATTCTCGTCAAGATGTCAAGGCGTCAATGAAAGCAGCAGAGTGCAACCTACATTTTTGTGTTACAATGACAAAGGCAATAAACTCCAGAAATAAACGAAGAGCAGATGTACCTTCAACAAATATGAACAGATTAGAATATCATAGAGCCAGAAAGAGTAAATACAGAATATGGCCTGTGATTTAAAAGTTGCAAATGATAAAAGTACAGATTGCTGAAGTGGAACTGATGACAGCAGATTACAATGCAGAAAGTGTGTATTCCCCATTAACTTTAACCAGTGGTAGCTACTGTCACATCAGCATAGATCATGAGTGCAATACAATTTTCACTGTTAATTTGTGTCCCTACCCACTTAGTCTACAAGTCGTCTCCTGTTTTTGTTTTGCTCATTCTTTCTGCTTTCAATTTTCTCAGTCGCTAATCTTTCTTGGTCTCTAGGTCTGTACTTCTGTCCATCGTCCTTGGTGTGTTTGACTTTTGCTTCATTGAGCTTCTCAAGCTCCTGACTATTATGCCAGGTTTGGGTCTTTCCTTCTTATGTTGTCGGAGATATTGATCCTGAATGACTTCAAGACACTGTGACTACAGCGCAGTGTTTCTGTGCTTCTGATTTCCTTCAGCCCTGTTCTACCTGAGACTGTTCAAATAGACTTATCACTTGACTCATCCTCCTCTTGGTATATGCAGCTTACTCTCGAGGCTGGTCCTGTCGACTAACTGCCTGACGTTTGCAGGATCCTAGAGCCACTTGATGGCAACTGCAACAAAATTTTGTTTGAAAAGGACTTGATGAGAATTCCGTCTTTGACACTTTGCGAGAGCATAATTAATTCAGAGACCACTCACAAAATTATTTAGATGTTTAATTATATTTTTGTCTTCCCTATCCTGCTCCATTACATCAGTCATATATCATTAATTTGTTTTTCAAGAGCTTAACAAAAGGAAAGAAAGTCTCTGGAAAACTGAAGATTCAAAATGAAAACAATTGGGCTTAAAAGCCCAGATGTTCCGTCTGCTCCATCACCAGCATATTACATGTTTCATTTAAGATAAAAGTGAAAAATAAAAGATGCAGATGACAACAGAATGGCATTTATTACTCACTGTTTCTGTCACCCTGTGACCTTTAATTTATAAAAATGCTAAAGTTTCTTTCAGGCCACCTTAGTTTGATGAGCCTAAAGCTTTTAAAAGCAAGAGAGGGCTTTTGAGGACTTAAAAGGCTAAACAGATGAGAAGGAGTAGTCAGTAGCAAGGGGAATTGTCCCATAGTGAATTATTACAGGGTAGTTTATCTGGGATGTTCTGTATTCAGTATGAGCATCCATTGGAGTTCTCAATTAGACCATGACATAATCAATAAGTCCATTCAAAGAAACAGAAAATACAGAGCAGACCTCAGTGAGGCTAGATTTTTAAAAACCTCAAAAATTGCAATTAAAAGACCAGAGGAATGACTTCATTTCCTGCTGCACCTGAAAATCTGGTTGCAGTGTTATGCGCAACATCGAGGGCCGAAGGGCCTGTACTGCGCTGTAATGTTCTATGTTCTATGTTCTATAAGAAACAAAGGAATAAAGACAGAGTCTTGTCAATTTCAGGTAGAACAGAAGAAGCACAGTATCACAACGTCATCTGACATACTGATTTAATAATTAATACTATAGCATGGTAACTTTCAACATCAGAATCCCTTTTATGAAAACTGTGTAAATCCAGTAATTGTGTTACAATGATTTGTGCTTTAAGAGGTTGCAAGGAATGAGAATCGAGAAAAAGGGGCTGGTATATCAGCAGCTGTAGCTCTGAAGCTGATGTTTAGATGCTATCAAGGCAATTTAGGTAGATCCTTGTACTTCTGTGCTTGGCCTGTACTGGGTCTAAGTGCGAAAAGAACCCACAAAGCATTCCATTTTCTAATACGGTAATGAGAGCCACAGCCTGGTGAGCATGTACCCCAATAAGATTTTTTACATAGAATTTACAGCACAGAAACAGGCCATTCAGTCCAACTGTTCTGAGCCAGCTTTTATACTCTTCTTTCCACTCTACTTCATCTAACCCTACCAGCATTTCCTTCTATTCCTTTCTCCCTCATGTACTTATCGAGCTTCCCCATCTATGCTATTTCTTTCAAATACTCCATGTCGTAGCTTGTTCCACATTCTAACCAGACATTTTCCAGTCAGTATTTTTAGGAAACTGTGAGGCCTGTAGTTTTTTCCATATAGGCACCCAGATATACCTGTAATCTTTTACGTTCATCCATCAAACCGTCATTCAAACAAATCTCTTCCCACAAAATTGGACATGCCACCCCATGGCTGTCAAATGCGAGTATTCTCCATTGTGCTTGTTTGGGGCGTCAGTTAACACTGCAACCAGATTTTCAGGTGCAGCAGGAAATGAAGTCATTCCTCTGGTCTTTTAATTGCAATTTTTGAGGTTTTTAAAAATCTAGCCTCACTGAGGTCTGCTCTGTATTTTCTGTTTCTTTGAATGGACTTTTCTGGCGGAAGTATAAGTCACGTTAAAAATTAAAAACCGTCCCAATTGCAGGCTCTTAAACATGCTGGGCCCAATGTGTATGAACAATGGTTAAATAAGTTGAAACTTATATTTTCAGACTTAGGGAAAAAAACTGATGTTGCTTCGATACTTTCCGTGGGCTCTGATTGTTTGCACTGAATTACGACCATTTTAAGGTGAAATACATTCTAAAGAGATTAGAAGGATACTTCAGAGTAACTTGACATCAGCAAAATGGTCGTAATATTGGGCACATTTTTGGATCTAACTTCCAGATTGTGCCCATGGAGGAAACTCCAAGCCTGAATATTTATTTATATTAGATTATTAAAGGAGCCGCGTCTTGTGCTTTTTCATATATGGAAACATAATTACATATTCCCATTCTTCCTGGGAATAATTGTCAAACATTAAAAATCTTGAAGTTGAAATTCTTAATACTTTGCTCGTAAGATGTGTATCAGAGTAACTTCCCTGATATCTGAAATGGACATCGTGCCAAACGATACAGGGAGTTCCACCTTACTTCCCTTCAGTGGAGACAGCAATAAGAACATGACCAGGCATTCAGTATTGTCATTGCAGAGTTCTCATTCATTGGCAATCCTGATAGAGCAGGTAAAGCCTGGCTCGGGTATAAAATTAAAACCCAACCACAGCCAACCTGAACCCGACCCAGGCCTAAGTCCTTCAATTTTTTTTCATGCCTGACCCGACCCAAAAATATCAAATATCTTATTATTACAGAAAGAAAATTGCATCAAAACATAGATTAAAAAGCAAACAATACAAAACAAAACCCGACTACAGCCAACCCAAACCAGACCCGAGTCCGAATGCTGGACACAGAATATAAACCTGACCCGAAACTGATACATGTAGTCGGGTTCGGGTCAGGCAGCCAGGCTTTAAGAGCAGGAGTACTTCTCTGCTTTTTCTCTCTGTTCAAAAAGAGCAGAGTTATTTTTAAAACATATAAATAGATGTAAATAAATGTTTATAATTGAATACTACAAATATGTCCTGCTTAAAACATACAGCTCCTTGATATGAGGGATGTCAATGCTGGTACGCTTGAGGACCAAGTGTCATAAAGTTCTTTCAATTCAGATATGGCAGGGTTCATTTACTCTCCCTCGGCCAAGTACCTAATCCTCCTAAATACTTTATTTGGAAGTTCTCGATGACATTGGTGCACAAGTGTTTCACTATCCAGCATTGACATCCCTCTCCTTAAGGATTATGACCATTTCCATGTTCTAATCCAGCATTCCTTGTCCCCTGGCTTGGTGAGACTGCCGACCATTATTTTAGATACTTGCAATATGATCCCAAGAACTTATCCAAGTTTGGGTTTGCCCAACTTGATTTCACATGGGTCTGTTAGCGTCAACAGAAGGTTTCAGGAGAGTTTTATCACATCTCTCTGGGCAGTTGATCCTATAGTTGAAAGTATCTCAGGCCATTGCTTTATAATCACCTCCCTCTATAATCACCTTCCCAGCTGATATTTCACAGGTAATAAAAGCACATACAAAATCTTAAAAAGCTCATATTCGTCTCTCATATAAATCTGATCAATGTAAGTCTATTTGATTTTAATTTCTTTAAAGTTAGTCCTGGAGTCATAGTCATAGTCATAAGGGTATAGAAGGAGGCCAGTTGGCCCATCTAGTTCATGCTGGGTCTCTGCAGAGGAATCCAATCAGTCCTATTCCCTGCCTCTATCCCCATAGCCCTGTCGATTTATTTCCTTCAAGTACCTTTCCAATTTCCTTTTGGCATCATTAATTGTCTCCCCTTCCACCACCCTCGTAGGCAACGAGTTCCAGGTCATTACCACTCTTTGTGTAAAAAAAAAGTTCTTCCTCACATCTCCCCCGCATCACTTGCCCAAAACCTTAAATCGGTCCTCCCCAGTCCTTGTACCATCAGTGAATAGAAATAGTTTTTTCTTGTCCACTCTATCCAAACCTGTTATAATCTTGTACACCTCTGTCAAGTCTCCCCTTAATCTCCTTTGCTCCAAGGAGAACAACCCCAGCTTCTCCAATCTAAGCTTGTAACTAAAGTCCCTCATCCCTGGAACCATTCTGGTAAATCTCCTCTGCACCTGCTCAAGGTCCCGCACATCTTTTCTAAAGTGTGGTGTACAGGACTTTATTTCTTGTCAAGCAGTGAACTAAACGTGGATCGCTGGTGCAGATTAGAAGATTAGATTGAGCAAAGTAAGTGTGACAGTAGTGTGGAATGTATAAATATAGGTAGGGTGAGGTACAGCAAGACAATCTGCAGTCACAGCTTATTGTATATAGGATGTGCACAGCTAGATCATATCATGATATTTTTGTAAAGAGGATGATAAGATGATTGAGAGGTTTTTGTAGAGAGGCGTACCCAGAAATTCCTTAGGAGGATGGACACGGGAGGGTTTTTCTGCCGTACAAGTTAGGTGGGGGTGGCAGAATGTGGACCAATACCCAGTTCTGCCTGGTGTCTGCCCTCTCTTTTTTTCTCTCTCCAGTGAAATTTTGATGGGGAGAGTACTTTGGTTAAAAAGATGGAATTTGGGAACATCTTTAAAAAGTGAAGGCAAAAATAGAGAGAGTAAGTGTTTAGGCAAGGATTTCCAGAGACCGGGCCAAGGCAGCTGAAGTTATGCTGTTTGAGATTGTCCAAACTCAGTTTCACGTAGGACCCTCAATTTGCCTGTCTATCTGTCCAAGAAATCTACTGGTTGTCTCAGAATAGGTCGCATGTTGCTTCTATCGAAATGAGTTGTGTCTGTTCATGGGCCTGGCTGTCTGTTTATATTGGCACAGAATGCTCTCTACAGTGGCTTACAGTGAGAATATTTGCAAGTTCATTGAAGCATTTTATTAGGAATGAAGTTGTGAAAATAGGAATTCCTATAATCCTGCATATCTGAAGAGTTAAAAGTTAAAAATGATAGACAGATTTATCAAAAGTCACACAGCGAATTTATAAAACATACTGGACAAGTCACCTTTATTACGTTCCTACATGTACAACATTCATTAGCTGTAAAGCACTTTGGGATGTCCTGAGGATATGAAAGGTGCTATAGAAATGTACGTTCTTTCTTTAAGGAAACTCTAGACACCAACTCTTTCCCACTTCTCTGTAAAATGATTCTTGATAATTATTGTTGTATTATATTCTCTGTTTCAGGCAGTTATTATCTAGATGGCACACACCCTCCAATATGCTGCAGTTTCCAACACATTTTATTTGGTTATGCAACCTCCCCGTGCATACCACAGCTGCTACTTCATTCCTCTGACAAATTAGCGTGGTATTCTTATCCAGTTAAAATCATGTTTCGACAGAAGACATTCTTAAAGGCCAGCGTTTTTGTCACTAAGAAGAGCCAAAACAACCAGTTGGAATAGCACCATGCATGGGAGCAGGATTTAATAGATACTTCAATGAAGACTGCCTGTTTCCCATCCACCAGTCCCCCTGCCCAGTCTACCCATAGTTGCTGAGGCTTCAGCCATCATAAGCTACAGAACTCTTCCTCAACCTCTTGATTTACTGTGCATCTGTTCTCCTTCAAAAGCCTCCTTTGCCTTTTAGTGCTGTCAACACTGATACAATAATACAAAAATAAAGCAGAACTGTGCAAGGGTTGCACGCATTTATATAAAAAGTAATTGTACTGGACCCTAAAATAATGCCAGTATTTTGTAAAAGCTAATTGAACAACGATGGTCATAACTTTTGAACCTATTCTTTGTGTATAGGCCAGTGATGATGGTGAGAGCATTGGGAACTGCCCATTCTCCCAACGCTTGTTCATGATCCTGTGGTTAAAGAGAGTCGCTTTCACCATTAACACAGTGGATATGAAGAGGTGAGTGCTGTCTGAAGTGAACTAGTGTTGATCCAAGAGAAAGAGAGGCATGAAGAGCTGTGACAGTGAATATCATGGATGCCTCAAAGTCTATTAAAGACCTGTGTTATATCAATAGCTTTGCCAGCTGTCAATCACCCTGCCAAGTTGCCCCTCTGTCACTCTGATCGTACGCTCCCCCAACATGTCCAACGTTTCTATACCAGTCTTTTATTTTACATTTTGCTGTTTAGTTATTTGAGGATAGATGTTCAATGCCAATGATATTAGCTATTGCAACAACAAAAATTGTTAGTGTAAAATTTAATTCAGGTCTGACTGTACCGTGGTAGTGAAGTTTCAGCATTTGATATTTCTGTTTTTGTGTGGATGATCATTGGTGTAAATGTTATGCCCCTTAATTCAGTGGCACATTGTACTCTTCTTCCCATTCAGTTAAGCCGTGCTGTCTTTGAATCTGGAGATGCTAATGCTTCCTCTGCTGTCCCTCAAAATTATAGGAAGGATGTGGAAGCTTTGGAAAGGGTGCAGAGGAGATTTACTAGGATGTTGCCTGGTATGGAAGGAAGGTCTTACGAGGAAAGGCTGAGGGACTTGGGGTTGTTTTCGTTAGAGAGAAGGAGGAGGAGAGGTGACTTAATAGAGACATACAAGATAATCAGAGGGTTAGATAGGGTGGATAGTGAGAGTCTTTTTCCTCGGATGATTATGGCAAACACGAGGGGACATAGCTTTAAGTTGAGGGGTGAAAGATATAGGACAGATGTCAGAGGTAGTTTCTTTACGCAGAGAGTAGTAGGGGCGTGGAACGCCCTGCCTGCAACAGTAGTAGACTCGCCAACTTTAAGGGCATTTAAGTGGTCATTGGATAGACATATGGATGAAAATGGAATAGTGTAGGTCAGATGGTCGGCGCAACATCGAGGGCCGAAGGGCCTGTACTGCGCTGTAATGTTCTAATGTTCTAATGTTCTAAAAAAAAATCTAGATTTGCTTTTGCCAATTTTCTCTCATTCCCCTGCTCCCTATGTCAGCCTTGTTATCATTCTTCATGTGTGAACTTAGTATTTTCAACTGTTCTTGAGAAGTGTTCCAGCTAAATCTTTCCTCACTTTGCAGCGAGGGTCACTATTAATCAATAATTAGGAGGAAATCTAGGGAAATCAGAAGGATATGCTGATAGGGTTAGATGAAGTAGAGTAGGAGGTGGCTTGTGAAGAGCAGAAATACAACGTGGACTAGTTGGGCCAAATGTCTTGTTTCTATGCTGAAATTCTATGGGGGAATTTTATGCTGGTAGCAGGGGTCTCGATGTCGGGGAAACGGACGGCGGGATCCCCGCATCGCCTCTTTTCCAGAAGGTTCACCAAACTTAGTGCCAGTCAAGCACTTAAGTGGACAGCAGCTGGCCTGCCATAGGATTTAGGGCCCCGTTGCCGGAAGTCCCGCCCTTGGAGAGGCTGGCAGCTGCAGCACCACTGCGGAGCTGGTGGCTGCTGCTGGATATGATCATCTCTGGACCCAGGCCTCAGGTAGGTCAGGGCGGGAGAGATCCCGCGGGGTGGGGGGTCACAGGGGAGGGGTGTCAGCAGCAAGGGCAGGGGGGGGTGGCCCTAAGCGTGCTCCCCCTCTTCTCGATGCCAGGTCCCTCATTCAGGCACTAAGTGCCTTTGAACGAGGGACTGCCCCCTCCCCCCCACCCCCCCACCTCCTGTCCTTGGAACTGAGAAGCAGCTCACACTGTTTGTCATGCCATGCTTCCCGTGTGGCGACAGGGCCGCCTGCAGCACCAGTAATTGAAGCGGAAAGAGGCCCTTAATTGGGGATTAATTACCCAGTTAAGGGCCTCAATTGGTAGCGGGGCGGAAAGGCCGTTCACAGGCCTTCCCGCCCTGGACTAGATTTCGGCGGATGCAGGATGATGGTGGGAAACCCCCTTGCCACCCGATTTTATGCTCTCCCCGGCTCCAAACCTGCCACGGGGGAGAGCATAAAACTCCACCCCCCACCCCCTCCCGTGGGCTGCATTTTACCTTGCTGCCGCCGAAATTGATGGCGTATGTAAACAGTATGGGCCGCACTTTGCAGAGCGCCGGCTCATTTAAATGTCCAGGGCGGACTGTCCATCCCGATGACGTGAAGGGGGCATGCAGGCCATCCTCAGCAATGGCGTCAGGCACCATTGCACAGGCGCCAACGCCATTTTTAAAGGGCTTTGAACCCTACATTGCAATTTACATATTTAAAGGAATAGTGATTGTAAACAATTAAATGAAGTGATCCTGACTCTCTCCCACCTCAATAAACATAGAAGTAATTACCTGCTTTCTATCCCCCCCCCCCCAAAACAATTACCTTGTGCTGCTGACCTTCCATCCCAATGTTCAACAACTTTAAACTTTAACCCTTCCCACCACCACCTAGACCAATGAAATTAATCTGACCCCACTCCACCCCCCCACCCCCCAATGAAAAACTTACCTGCTGCCCCCTCCCCAACAGTGTCCCGCCTCGGATCCCCGGCTGGGTATCCAAAGGCACAAGAGTGGCAGCAATATTGCTCCGGAACGGATGGTGGGAGAGGGTAAGTAATTATTTAATATATTTAAATACAGTTAAATATTTAAATTTTGCACTCGTTGCTGAGCAGCGGGGTGCCAGCATGAGGCCTCACCACCACCTGTAATATCTAGCTGGGCCTTCCCGCCATTGAGGCCCATGGAGCACCTCTGCCGGAGGCATTTTCCGGCATCCCTCCCCACCCCCCCAGCCATGATCCCCGATGTCGGGGGCAGGTGTGGGGGGGGGTTGGTGGGGGCTGTAAATTTCAGCCCTATGTCTCTGATCTGACACCTCATGGCCCGGCCTACCCAACTACATGCTGCCCCTCTGATCTCCTTGTTATCTCAGTGCCTTGCTGCAAAACTGAAAGTTTACACACCTTGCTTAAAAAAACTTTGGTTCCAATTGATAAGAAAATATATCAGTCCCATTGAAACTGGTTTTATGAATGACCAGGTTCCAACAGCCTCTCCTGTGATTGAAACTAGACTAGACCAATGGGCGAAAGTACTTTATCACTCTGCGATTGGGAAACCCTGTGAGAGGAATTTGAATAGCCTTCATTCAGTTCTTCCTGGCACCAGGCCCACCAGTACACAACAGTTGGTACAAATCAGAGTTGAGCTGTTAATATCTCAGACATTATGAATATAACTGGTGTGAGAGGTCATGTGTCACACTAGTGTTGTAGGAAGTTCTGTTCTGAAGTTGGGGTTGATGCATGTGGTTGGGATAGGGAGAACCTTTCCCTCTGTATCAGGAATACTTCTTGTCAGCAGTTGAAAACATAGGAGCAGGAATAGGCCATTCAGCCCATCGAGCTTGCTGCGCCATTCAATACGATCATGGCTGATCATCCACTTCAATGCCTTTTTCCCACACTATCCCCAAATCCCTTTATGTCATTGGAATTGAGAAATCTGTCAATCTCTGCTTTAAACATACTCAATGACTGAGCTTCCACAGCCATCTGGTGTAGAGGATTCCAAAAACTCACAAGCCTTTGAGTAAAGAAATTTCTCCTCATCTCGGTCCTAAGTGGCTTCCCCCTTGTTTTTAAATTGTGTGCCCTGGTTCTAGACTCACCAACCAGGGGAAACATCTTAGCTGCATCTACCCTTTCTATCCCTTTAAGTATTTTGTAGGTTTCAATGAGATGGCCTCTCATTCTTCGAAACTCTATAGAATACAGGCCCAGTTTCCCCAATCTCTCTTCATGGAACAGTCCCGCCATCCCGGGAGTGAGTTCGGTGAACTTTCGTTGCACTCCCTCAATGACAATTATATCCTTCCTAAGGTAAGGGGACCAAAACTGCATGCAGTACTCTACGTGCGGTCTAACCAAGGTTCTATACAATTGAAGCAAGACTTCTGTACTCCTGTACTCAAATCCTCTAGCGATAAAGGCTAACATACCATTAGCCTTCCTAATAGCTTGCTGCACCTGCATGTTAGCTTTCAGTGACTTATTGATGAGGTCCCCAGGTCCTTTTGTACATTTGAACTTTCTAATCTCTTACCATATAAGAAATACTCTGCACATCTATTCCTCCTACCTAAGTGGATAACCTCACATTTTTCCACATTATATCCCAACTGCCATGTTCTTGCTAAGTCTGTCCAAATCTCCTTGAAGCCACTTTGCATCTTCCTCACAACGTACATTCTCACCTAGTTTTGCGTCATCTGCAAACTTGGAAATATTACATTTGGTCCCCACATCCAAATCATTGTCATATATTGTGAACAGCTGGGGCCCAAGTACTGATCCTTGTGGTACCCCACTAGTCACAGCCCGTCAACGCAAGAATGACCCTTTTATTCATGCTTTGTCTTCTTCCTGTTAACCAATCGTTAATCCATGCCACTATATTACCTCCTATCCCACGTGCTTTAATTTTGCTAACTAACCTCCTGTGGGGTTATCAAAAGCGGAAAAACCCCTGCATGAAAAACCAGGAGGGGTTTCTGAGCCTATCAATTCTGTTAGTGACATCCTCAAAAAACTTCAACAAGTTCGTCAAACTTGATTTCCCATTCATAAATCCATGTTGACTATGCCCAATCAGATCATTATTATCCATGTCCATTTATCACATCCTTTAGAATAGATTCTAGCTTTTTCCCGACTACTGATGTAAGGCTAACAGGTCTGTAATTCCGTTTTCTCTCTCCCTTCTTAAATGGTGTGGTGACGTTTGCTACCTTCCAATCAGCAGGAACCGTTCCAGAATCTATAGAATTTTGGAAAATGATCACCAATGCATCCACTATCTCCATAGCTACCTCTTTCAATACTCTGGGATGTAGAATATTCTCCAATACATTCTTCTTACTAATACTATTTTCCCTCAATCTTCATTCTATCTAGTCCCTTGGATCTCTAATTCTGGGAGATTTCTTGTATATTCCTTAGTGAAGACAGACACAAAGTAATCATTGAGCTTCTCTGCCATTTCTCTATTCTCCATTATAAATTCTCTTGACTCTGCCTGTAATGGACCCACATTAGAGCTTTTACAGTCCATTTTTATGTTTTTACTAGTTTACCTTAATATTCTATTCTCTTTTTTATCAGTTTCTTTGCTGTATATTAAAATCCTCCCAATCCTCAGGTTTGCTACTATTTCTGGCAACTTTATAGGCCTTTTCTTTTAATATTATAAATCCTTAACTTCCTTTATTATCCACGGTTGACTGCCTTCACCTTTGGGGTTTTTGTGCCTTGAAGGAATGTATAGTTGCTGTAAACTTTGTAATATTTCTTTAAAGAATATCCATTGCCTATGTACTGTCATACCTTTTAATGTATTTTCCCAATCCATCTCAGCCAATTTGCCCCTCATACCTTCATAATTTCCTTTGTTGAAATTAAACACCCTGGCTTCAGATTGAACTACCGTACTTTCAAACATACAAAGAACAAAGAAAATTACAGCACAGGAACAGGCCCTTCGGCCCTCCAAGCCTACGCCGATCCAGATCCTCTGTCAGGGCGGCACAGTGGCGCAGTGGTTAGCACCGCAGCCTCACAGCTCCAGGGACCCGGGTTCGATTCTGGGTACTGCCTGTGTGGAGTTTGCAAGTTCTCCCTGTGTCTGCGTGGGTTTTCTCCGGGTGCTCCGGTTTCTTCCCACAAGCCAAAAGACTTGCAGGTTGGTAGGTAAATTGGCCATTATAAATTGTCACTAGAATAGGTAGGTGGTAGGGAAATACAGGGGCAGGTGGGGATGTTTGGTAGGAATATGGGATTAGTGTAGGATTAGTATAAATGGGTGGTTGATGGTCGGCACAGACTCGGTGGGCCGAAGGGCCTGTTTCAGTGCTGTATCTCTAATCTAATCTAATCTAATTGAATCCCCCACTCTGGGAAAAAGCTTCTTGCTATCCAACCTGTCTATACCTCTCATGATTTTGTACACCTCAATCAGGTCCTCCCTCAACCTTCGTCTTTCTAATGAAAATAATCCTAATCTACTCAACCTCTCTTCATAGCTAGCGCCCTCCATACCAGGCAACATCCTGGTGAACCTGCTCTGCACCCTCTCCAAAGCATCCACATCCTTTTGGTAATGTGGCGACCAGAACTGCACGCAGTATTCCAAATGTGGCCGTACCAAAGTCCTATACAAATGTAACATGACCTGCCAACTCTTGTACTCAATACCCCGTCCGATGAAGGAAAGCATGCCGTATGCCTTCTTGACCACTCTATTGACCTGCGTTGCCACCTTCAGGGAACAATGGACCTGAACACCCAAATCTCTCTGTACATCAATTTTCCCCAGGACTTTTCCATTTACTGTATAGTTCACTCTTGAATTGGATCTTCCAAAATGCATCACCTCGCATTTGTCCTGATTGAACTCCATCTGCCATTTCTCTGCCCAACTCTCCAATCTATCTATATTCTGCTGTATTCTCTGACAGTCCCCTTCACTATCTGCTACTCCACCAATCTTAGTGTCGTCTGCAAACTGTAAAATTCTATCATATTATGGTCACTCATCCCTAAAGGTTCTTTTACAACAAAATTATTAATTAGCCCTTTCTCATTACATAATACTAGCTCTAAAAAAAGCCCGTTCTCTAGTTTGTTCCTCAATATACTGCTCCAGAAAACCATCCCTAACACACTCTAGAAACCCGTCCCCCACAGCATTAGTGCTCATTAGGTTAACCCAGTCTATATGCAGATTGATGTCACCAATGATGACTGTATTGCCCATGCTACATGCTTCTCCAATCACCTGATTAATAACATGCCCCACACTACCACTACTGTTTGCTGGCCTATCAAAGTCCTACCAAAGTTTGCTGCCCTTTGCTGTTTCTTAGCTCCACCCAAACAGATTCCACATTATGTTCTTCCAATCTGAGATCCTCCCTTACTAATGTACTGATCCCATCCCATATTATCAGTGCAACACCACCACCTTTTCCTTTTTGCCTGTCCTTCCTAAGTGTCGAATATCCTTGAATATTCAGTTCCCAGTCTTGGTCACCCTGTAGCCACGTTTCCGTAATGGCAATTAGATTATACCCATTTGCTTCTATTTGTGTTTCTCAATCATCTACCTTGTTGCAAATGCTGCGTGAATTCAGCTAGAGTGCTCTTAACTTTGTCTTTTTGACATTATTCTGCATTCTAAGCCTAGTTGATGCTCGCCTTTGTTTTGCCTGCCTTCTAATTTCTTTTGCTACTTTTCTACTTCCTGTTACCAGCTTTACTTCCTTTTAATTTGAGCTACCCCCTCAGGTTCCCATCCCCCCTGACAAGCTAGTTTAAACCCTCCCCAACAGCATTAGCAAATCTCCCTGCCAGGATATTAGTTCCGGTCCTGTTAAGGTGTAGCACATCCATTTTGTACAGGTCCTACCTGCCCAGAACTAGTCCCAATGCCTCAGAAATCAGATGCCCTCCCTCCTACACCAATTTTCCAGCCATGTATTCAATTGATCAGTCCACCTACTCCTTTGCTCACTAGCATATGACACTGGGAGTAATCCTGAGATTACTGCTCTTGAGGTCATGCTTTTCAGTTTCCTTCCTAACTCTCTCAAATCTGCTTTCAGGACCTCATCCCTCTTCATACCCATGTCATTGATACAAATATGGATCATGACCTCTGGCTGTTCACCCTCCCCCAGAAGGATGTCCTGCAGCTGCTCTGTGACATCCTTGACCCTGGCACCAGGGAGGCAACTCACCATCCTGGAGTCACGTTTACTGCCACAGAAATGCCAGTCTGATCCCCTGACTATTGAATCCCCTATTACTATTGCTCTTCCACCCTTCTTCATCCCCTCCTGTGCAGCTGAGCCACCCGTGGTGCCATGGACATTGCTCTGGCTGTGCTCCCCTGAGGAACTATCGCCCTCACCAGTAATAAAAGGAAAACCGATTAGCAAGCAAGATAGTCTCGGGGTCTCCTGTAATATCTTCCTGGTTCTCTTAGACTGCCTGGCGATCACCCATTCCCTCTCTGCCGGCATGTTCCTTACCTGTGGTGTGACCACCTCCCTAAACATATTATCCACAGATCATTCATCTCGCGGATGCACAACAGTGACTCCAGCCGCTGCTCAAGTTCTGAAACCTGGAGCTGAAGCTTCTGCAGCCGGTGACACTTCGTGCAGATGTGTTCGTCTAGGACACATGGTGCATCCATGACTTCCCACATACTGCAGAATGTACATTCCACTTGGCTGAGTTGACCTGCCATACCGTAACTTTAAAACTATTTATTACAATTAGAATAATTTACCAGTTACTCATCAATCAGCTTCTTTCCATGTAACGAAGTAAGAGCCAGCTACTAGAGGCTGAAAAATGGTAGAAAAAGAAAGAAAGGAGCACCTCCCTCACTGAACTCCCTCGCTCACCAAACTCCCACTTTGCATTCCATGCACTCAAAGTAGCACTCAGTGCAGATGAAGCAGCACTGAGGAAGCCCTGCTTTTCTACTTTCTGAAATAAATAACTGATTCAATCTTCTGCAAACCAGTTTAAGCCAACTACCTAAGTAATTAGCTGCAGCTGCTACCAGAGGGCTTGGATACCCCTATTTTAAGGTTGAAATAAAACTTAACTTCTCTTAACAAGGAGTAATTTTTAGTTAATTGCTAAATTGAAGAAAAAAATAGGCTTTAGATAGAAATTAACGCTTAAAACTCTCTCTCACCAGACTCACCAGCTCTCAGTGCAGTTCCCTTTCTCACTTTCTGTATTTAACAAGTGAACAAAATGCACATTTACCTTCTTGGCATAGTTTTCATGCCTGAAATGTTGCTTTTTCTTTTCATATTTGCTTCCCCTTCCTGATTTTCTATGGTTTGTGACTCTGATTTGGAGGGTTTTTTTGTATATTGTGTCATGAAGATGCTTCCATTATTAATATTTTTTGAGGATTTGTGTTTAAAAGACTGTGGAAAATACCTGAGGAGATGCTGGAACTGTTTTTTTCCCCCAAAGGGTCACTGGAAGGACATTTTGGACTTTGTTTAAAAACATTTACTGGAAGTCACCTCTTTTAAGCTAAGTAAATAGCAGGAGCCTTACTGGCTATTGGAGTTGTTTACAGAGAAGTCACATGTCTGGGTTTATGGCTCAGGAATTTTGGTTTCTTTTTGAACTGTTTGAATGGGCTGTTGGTGTGTATCCTGCCAAAAGAGAAGCCACATGACTCATTCTCTGCCAACTGTGTTGAAACATCTTCTGAGAATCCAGTGTCATTGCTGAACCCACTAATGCAATAATTCTCCTGAAAAACCTGCAAGACTTCCTCTCGACATCTCCTAAACAAACTGCTCCAGAAAGATCCCAGTGACAACCGCAAGTGTCTCGTGACGCACGTCTACATGTACCAAGGCGCCAGACTGAAAGCCATCTGGAACATTTCATATCTTATCCTTTTTTTCTTGAAGAATTAACAAATATTTGGCCAAATTATTTTTATTTTGTAAAGTTGATCTCTGCAGAGAAAGCTTCTTTATTTTTCTTTAACCATTGTGGGCGCATGTGTCTGTGTGCTGGGTTATTTAGAAGGGAAAATATTTATATTATTTCAACCTGTGTTAATAAGCTTGTTTTATAATAAATTAGTAATTTTGTTCTTTGTTGAAGAAACCTGATTGGTGGATTTGTATTCTGAAACGGATAAAGTATATAATTGGCAATATCCATAACTGGTTAAAATATTTTAAAATATATATTGTGACCAGTGGAGTAGTGAGACTAGAGGGAGACTGCAGTCCTCCAACCTTGGTTGTAACAATTGTTAGTCAAATTTGCCAACTCTAAGCATAAACAACAGGTCCTCTGTCAAAAATTGCTGAGTGTTAGCCGAATGTGGTGGAGGTTATGCAACATGGGAGGGGTAGAATGTCACGTAACTTCTGTATCAATCAGTCTGTGGTAGGGCAATGGGTTTGCCTTAAGGCATAGGGTGGAAAGGTAAAAAATGCTGATAGTGGGGAGGCAACTGCCAAAAATAAACTTCTGAACTTTGTGAGGAAACAAATCCTCAAACAAAATACATGATTGTTGCATTCAAGCAAGCAGTCAGGCAGCAAAGGAAGAACATGCATTCGAGAGTGCCTTTCACCACCTCAGAATGTCCCAAAGTGCTTGACAGACAGTTGAACAATTTTGAAGCTTGGTCACTATTGTAATATAGGAACAGGTCTCAAAATCTAGAGGAAGAAACAGCAAATGATAGGAGAGATTCATTGCATGGCTTATACCAAATTGAAAAGTTTGAACAGTCTGGGGCTCTTTTCCCTACAAAGATGGAAGTCTGAGGGGTGACGTGATAGAGGTCTTTAAGATTATGAAAGATTCTGATAGGGTAGACAACGAGAAGATGGTTCCACTTGCGGGGAGATCAAAACCAGGGACCGTAAAAATAAGATAGTCACTATTAAATCCAGTAGGGAATTCAGGAGAAATTTCCTTATCCAGAGAATGGCTAGAATGTGGAGCTTGCAACCACAAGGAATGGTTGAGACGAATAGCATGGATGCATTTAAGGGGAAGCATGCTCCCTGGTTATTGATCTCTCTGCTAACAGATGTAAGTCCTTCCTAGCCACTCTATCTAGGCCCCTCATATACCTCAATTAAATCTCCCCTCAATCTCCTCTGTTCCAAAGAAAACAAGCCCTCCCTATCCAATCTTTCCTCAAATAAAATTCTCCATTCCTGGCAATATGAAGGAGAAAGGGATAGAAGGATATGTTGATGGGGTTAGATGAAGAGGGATAGGAGGAGGCAGGTGTGGAGCAGACAAGATGGGCCAAATAACCTTTTTCTCTGCAGTACATTTTATGTAAAACCAGGTGCTTTATTGCTAGCTATAGGAAGGGAAAGATTTGCAGAGGGTAACATAAGGATTAAAAGTACAGCCATTTTTTTCAGTAAGTGTCTGGAGTTGTGCAATAGTCTCATCAACTCCTGCCCAGAACTAAAGTCCATGATGCAATCAAATGCTGATAAATTCAGAACCATATGTTACTAACCAGTTGAAGGAAACTGAACTTATACTGGAGTGCAAGCAATTCCTGTACAGACTGTGGCTGACAGCACAAGCTTTCTCCCTGCCCAGGACAGATGTAAAGCAGAGTTATCGAGAAAGCTTCCAGCTTTCATCAGAAACATCTACCTGCTGTAAGGTTGTGTCTTTCAGATTAACAAAGGAGGACCTTGAGGGCCACAACATTACATGAAGGATGTGATTGCACGAGAGAGGATACAGAGGAGATTTACAAGGATATTGCCAGGAATGGAGAATTTTAATTGAGGAAAGATTGGATAGGCAGGGCTTGTTTTCTTTGGAAGAGAGGAGATTGAGGGGAGATTTAATTGAGGTATATAACGATATGAGGGGCCTGAATAGAGTGGCTGGGAAGGACTTATATCTGTTAGCAGAGAGATCAATAATCAGGGGGCATGATTTAAAGTAAATGGTAGAAGGATTAGAGGGGAGTGGAGGAGTAATTATTTTCACCCAGACGGTGTTGGGGGTCTGGAACTCACTGTGTGAAAAGGTGATAAGGGCAGAAAACCTTATTGCATTTAAAAAATAGTTGGATATGCACTTGAGGTATTGTAACCTACAGGGCAATGGACCAAGAGCTGGAAAGTGGGATTAGGTTGTGTCGCACTTTTTTGGTCAGTACGGACATAATGGGCCAAATGGCCTCCTTCTGTGCCATAAATTTCTCTGATTCCAGAACCTGAGTGGAATTATTTGCCTTTTACAAAATATATTCCTGTCAAAACAACTATAAACATAGAAAAATATGTTTTGCACTCAACAGAATTAAATCCTCCAAAATAGTTTCTGTTACAGAGGCTGAGATTTCCCATTTCCATTCATCATGCAGAAGTAGGGGTGTTCAGTCAGAGTGGAAGGAAAGTCAGAGAGACAGAACTTCTTGTTTAAAGTTTTAAAGTACTCCACCAGCTGGGTTTTAGAAAGTAATAGCAGTAAATGCAATCTTATCTCTTTTTAAATATTATTAAATTTGCTACTTTTCTGAATGTGAGTGCCCATTAGTACTGCTTCAGGCAAAGTCAAACCAATGGGACTGACCAGATGGGCAGCAAACCTCTTGCCCAGTCCTGTCCAATCCTAAGTAACTAAGTGAAATTGAGTCCAACTTATTTCATGCAAGTCCATACCAGCCAGCTGAGATAAGAAAGACTTTTGTCCCACCAGTCAGGGCTGGATCCATCCATGAGGTCTCTTTCCTTCCTCAGCTACCTCAGTGATGTTGGTTATTGTGATCAGATGGTGCATGCCCTGGAGTGGGGCTTAATGTATGAACTGGTGAGGCCACATTCACTGAAGCAAGGATCGGACTGGAAACTGGCCCTATCGGAACTTCTCTCTACTCATTTGAGTATGCAGCAGCGCCCAGCAAATTTCTCTGAGGCAGCCTGCTTGATGTCTTTTTGTGAGGAAACCATACAAAGACTCCTGCTTTATGTGAAGCTATCTGAACAAGCTACCTGGAAATAGAAATGATCCTACACTTGATGATTTGCCATGTGTCCCTGTTAGTTACCCCCATTTATTGTTTTTTTTAATTCATCCCATTGCTGTTTTTCCTTCTTTATATCTCCCACACATCTGCTGCAAAGGGTAAGTAACTTACTTCCAAAGATTCTGCTGGTAGGAGCTTTCCTGTGACTCAGTTCATGAAGGGCATCAGTTGCTGAGATCCTTCACACCACAAAGGTCGCAGGTTCTGACTGTGGTTTGTGCGGAGTTGGCTGATTTCAACTTGGGTGCCATTCAGGGTGCTATGGTTGGCCTTCTTGCCTGTGCTGGAAAGGGAAGAATCAGGCACAGCTCCTTCTCCTGACTGCCCCAGTGGCCCCTATAGAAGAGCATTTGTAGGGACATTGGGTGAGGACAGCATTGGGCCGAGTTGTCAACATAGAAACATAGAAAATAGGAGCAGGAGTAGGCCATTCGACCCTTTGAACCTGCTCCGCCATTCATTATGATCATGGCTGATCATCCAACTCAGTAACCTGTTCCCGCTTTCGCCCCATATCCTCCCACTTTCCTTACTCCTTATGCTCAAACAGCTCATCAAGAAACACTAACCAGCTTCATTTGGATGAGGTACAGGAGAATACTGGGATTCCATGGAATTATAGCACAAGAAGGAGTTAATGTCTTAAGGATAGAAGAATGGGAGCTTGAGAATGGAGATTTGAAGAGAAAATTGACAAAAACCGAAGCTTTGATGAAGATCAGCCATGATCGTAATGAACGGTGGAGCAGGCTCGAGGGGCCATGTTGAATGGTGGGGTGAGCTTGAGGGGCCATATTGAATGATGGAGCAGGCATGATGGCCCTTATGGGCTACTCCTGCTCTTATTGCTTATGTTCTTAAGGTAGCCAATAAGGTGTTCACAGGACCAACACTCATTATATTAAAATCTTCCCTTCATGTCAAGAAAACCCAGAGCCAGAGTAGGAATTCCCTGGTCTCTGGATACCACGAGCATCCAGGGCCTCTCTGCATCCACCCCTCCAAAATCTATAAAAACACAAACATATAGTAAAACATATGAAGAAATAGGCCCATAGATTGTTTACACACTGCATTACCGATAAAGCAAATTGTATCACATTCTACTATGATTAGATGAACCTGAAACTGCAGTCATGTGTAGCATATTTGCCTTCTGTTGAATTTTTTGGGGTCCCGATGGTTTGCTGGGGCCTTTGGGCACAGGCCTCAAGTGTTAATTCACCAATCCCCCACCCTTGATCTGTATGGGCTGAATTTAGTCAAGTCAGTGGGGGTCCCAGCACGTGCTTCGGCTCTTCAGAACCCCCTCCCCCACCCCAATTGTCACTTGGAGCAATTCGGCGGCACTCAGGCAATTAACTGTCCTGTGCCACTTCCAACAGCTGCCAGCCAATCAGAGGGCTGGCAGCTTAGTAGTATGGGCAGTGCCACCTGGAGCAGTGGCCACTGCCGGTTCTGCACCTGGGCACGAGCTGGAGCCCCAGACCTCGGGGTCGCTGGAGTCCGCCTGGCAGGCCCAGGTGAGCTGAGGGTGGGTGTTGAGGGTAGGTGGGGATGGTCCCGGAAGGGCGTCCTTTGCTGCCGAGAGCCCTCAGTGGGCCCCAGATTGCCCACAAAGGAAGCCCCACCACCACCCAACCCCTGAATCCTGCAGGGAGGTCGGCTTGTTTCACTGAGCGACCTCCCACTGTGGCGGAAGGACCTCACCACTGATGTAATTCCAGCCGTGGTGGGATTTCAGGCCCTTAAGTGACTATTAATTAGACACTTAAGGGCCTCAATTGGCCTCTTGGCGGGAACGCAGTTTTCGTCCCGCCCCTGACTTAATTGCAGTGCAACGGGAAGGCAACAGGCATTCCAGTGCCACCGTCTTCCCGTTGTAATCCTTGACTCCTGAGGGCCCATTAAATTCTGCCTATATGTGCAACATGCTACACACTCTGTCATTGCTTCACCCCTTTCTCCAGTTTGTTTTGTTTTCTGTCACTGAATTACTTGAGTCACAGTCTTCCTTTAGGCCTTACTCGTGTCTTTAAATGTAATGAATGCCTATTTCCCTTGCAGAAACCCAGACATGTTGAAGGATATTGCACCAGGGAGTCAGCCGCCATTTCTTATTTACAACGGCGAACTCAAGACAGATAATAACAAAATCGAGGAATTTCTGGAGGAGGTTCTCGCTCCTCCCAAGTAAGTCAAGGCTGTATTTGATCTTCTCCTTCCGCGGTTTTACTTACTAGTTAAGGTTTAAAATGGGATCCGACATGATGCTCTGCTGCTTTTCCGAGACAGGGGGAAGTTAGTGGAGGCACAGTGCAGATCCAGTAACGAATTGAAGTTTTCATTTGTAATCCTGGGCACAGGATGAAAACCACTAGGTGGTGCAGTACTGGCAGATATGTGCAGCCTCACCGACCGAAACATCACTGCGACATCTGAAGCAGCTGCCAGTAATAAAAATGGCGCTGCTCAATTTGTCACAAAAAACAAATTCAACCCAAACCCCTTCAATGGCTGCAATCGGCACCTCTATTCCACCCCCATCAGTACCCCGCACCCTCCTGCCATCGCGCTTCTCTTCACCGCTCCCATCTGCTCACCCCTCGCTCCCTGCTTTGCCGCTGCCTCCCCTCAGCCACTCGCTCCCTGCCTCGCCTCTGCCTCCCCTCAGCCACTCGCTCCGTGCCTCGCCTCTGCCTCCCCTCAGCCACTCGCTCCCCGCTTTGCCGCTGCCTCCCCTCAGCCACTTGCTTCCCACCTCGCCACTTCCCCTCCTTGGCCTCTCACTCCCCGTGCTGCCCCATTAGCCCTCGGCGACACAGTCCACCCTCAACAGTGCAGTGGGGAGCGGGGGGGGGGGGAGTGGCGAGGCAGGGAGTGAGCAGCCAAAGGAGTGGGAAGCAGCGAGCTGGGGAACGAGCAGCTGAGGGCGGGGGGGCGGAACGTGACAAAGCCAGGAGCGGGCGGCCGAGGGAGGGGGATGCAGCGAGGTGGGGAGTGAGTAGCTCGGATGGCGGGGAATGTGACAAGTCCGGGAGCAAGTGGCTAAGGGAGGGGGAAGCAGCGAGGTGGGGAGTGAGAAGCTGAGGGAATGGGGGGGGGGAGGGGAAACGTGTCAAGGCTGGAAGCGAGTGACCGAGGGAGGGGGAAGCGTCGAGGTAAGGAACGAGCAGCTGTGGGGGTGGGGGGTAAGTGACAAGGCAAGGAGCGAGTGGCGGAGCGGGGGAAGTGGCAAGGCCAGGAGCAATCAGCCGAGCAGGGGGGATGAAGTGAAGTCGGGAGGGAGAGCTGAGGGGGAGAAGCGGCGAGGCCAGGGGCGAGCAGCCGAGCAGGGGGGATGAAGTGAAGTAGGGAGGGAGAGCTGAGGGGGAGAAGTGGTGAGGCCAGGAGCAATCAGCCGAGCAGGGGGCTGGTGAAGTAGGGAGGGAGAGCTGAGGGGGAGAAGTGGTGAGGCCAGGAGCGAGCAGCCGAGCAGGGGGGATGAAGTGAAGTCGGGAGGGAGAGCTGAGGGGGAGAAGCGGCGAGGCCAGGAGTGAGCAGCCGAGGGGGGGAGAAGTGGCGAGGCTAGGAGTGAGTGACCAAGAGGGGGAAGTAGCAAGGCCGGGAGCGATCAGCTGAGTGGGGGGAAGGAGTGAGGTAGGGAGTGAGCAGCTGAGGGGGGTGCGGGGAGGAAGTGACAAGGCTTTGAGCGAGCAGTGGAGGGAGTGAATGTTTGTGGATGGGGTGCCAATCAAGTGGGCTGCTTTGTCCTGGATGGTGTCGAGCTTCTTGAGTGTTGTTGGAGCTTAATTGTTTAATTGTCCACCACCATTCATGACTGGATGTGGCAGGACTGCAGAGCTTAGATCGGATCAGTTGGTTATGGGATCGCTTAGCTCTGTCTACCGCATGCTGCTTATGCAGTTTGCCACGCAAGTATTCCTGGCTTGTAGTTTCACCAGGTTGACACCACATTTTGAGGTATGCCAGGTGCTGCTCTTGGCATGCCCTCCTGCACTCTTCATTGAACCAGGATTGGTCTCCTGGCTTGATGGTAATGGTAGAGTGGGGGATATGCCAGACCATGAGGTTACAGATTGTGGTTGAGTACAGTTCTGCTGCTGCTGATGGCCCACAGTGCCTCATGGATGCCCAGTTTTGCATTGCTCGATCTGTTCGAAATCTATCCCATTTAGCACGGTAGTAGTGCCACACAAAACGATGGAGGGTATCCTCAATCCATAAAGACTGTGCGATGGTCAGTCCTCCCAATACTGTCATGGACTGATGCGTCTGCAGCAGGCAGAGTGGTGAGGATGAGGTCAAGTATGTTTTTCCCTCTTGTTGGTTCCCTCACCACCTGCCGCAGACCCAGACTAGCAGCTATGTACTTTAGGGCTCGGTCAGTAGTGGTGCTACCGAGCCACTCTTGGTGATGGACATTGAAGTCCCCCACCAAGAGTATATTCTGTGCCCTTGCCATCCTCAGTGCTTCCTCCAAGTGATGTTCAACATGGAGGAGTACTGAATCATCAGAGGAAGAGCAGTAGGTGGTAATCAGCAGGAGGTTTCCTTGTTCATGTTTGACCTGATCCATGAGACTTCATGGGGTCCAGAGTCGATGTTGAGGACTCCCAGGGCAACTCCCTCCCCACTATATACCACTGTGCCACCACCTCTGCTGGGTCTGTCCTGCCGGTGGGACTGGACATATCCGGGAATTGATGGTGGTGTCTGGGACATTGTCTGTAAGGTATTGCTTGACTAGTCTGTGGGACAGCTCTCCCAAAAAGAGGCACAAGCCCCCAGATTTTAGGGAGGAGGATTATGCAGGGTCGACAGGGCTGGGTTTGCCATTGTCATTTCCGGTACCCAGGTCAATGCTGGTGGTCTGTCCAATTTCATTCTTTATTGACGTTGTAGCTGTTGGATACAACTGAGTGGCTTGTTAGGCCATTTCAGAGGGCATTTAAGAGTCAACCACATTGCTGTGGGTTTGGAATCACATGTTAGCCAGACCAGGTAAGGACAGCAGATTTCCTTCCCGAAAGGGAATTGGTGAACCAGATGAGTTTTTACAACAATGAACAATGGTTTCATGGCCATCATTAGACTAGGTTTTAATTCCAGATTTATTAATTAAATTCAAGTTCCACCTTCTGCTGTGGTGGGATTCAAATCCATGTCCCGAAAGCAATACTCTGGGTCTCTGGGTTATTAGTCCCATGACAATACCACTACGCCACCGCTGACAATGACTCAAGGACTTCACAGTGAATGAGAAGTTATTTTGAAGTCCCAAATGCAATATCCTCTAGGGTTGCTAATCAACAGATTAAGTATTGTACAAAAAGCTGCATTTGCTCAAAAATGGAATGTTGGACAAGCCAAGTTTGAGAGATTATACAACATCTCTTGCATTACAGCCCAAGGCCATGCAGACTTGGTTTGGATGTAAGGTGCCTTTTTCCATTAAGCAACTGGACCATCAACCTTTAAAGGGGAAGAAGCTGAACTTTTGCTGTTATGAAAGAAAAAAAGAGTTGCATTTATATAGTGCCCTCATGACTACCAGACATCTCAAAACACTTTCAAGCCAATGAAGTAGTCACCGTTGTAATGAAGGAAACGCAGTAGCCAATTTGCACACGGCAAGATCCCAGAAATAGCAATGTGATAATGCCCAGATAATCTGTTTTTGTGATTTTGATTGAGGGATAAATATCGACCAGGACACCAGGCAGTATTTCTGACTGCCACACCCACTTTCCTACTCCTGGGGAGGTGGGAGCCTGACCTAGGAAGGAAAGAATGACTGGGAGGGGGCGCCACTGATGAGCCATCCCATTGTTTCACCTCATCCTCTTTTTACCACCCCCCCCAGGCTAGTAAATCCATTGTGCCCTTGGTCAGATCTTTTCGACCGTCTCACTTAAAATTTAGAAGTGGGCCCTAATTGTCCTTACAACCAGGGACTTTCTACAATTTGTTCCTGGGTTGTGGGCATTGCTGTCAATGCCAGCATTTATTGCCCATCCCTTGTTTCCCTGAGAAGATGGTGACACGTCTTCTTCTTGAACCATTGCAGAAGAAGTTTGATATAGTAAAGTAGCTTGCCAGGCCACTCCAGCAGGCAAGTAACTAGACTGGACTGGCTGAGGACAGCAAGATTGGACTGCCCCAGGTTACAACATCATCTGATCATTCTCGGCTTTTATTATTCCTCTTTGTATGTGGCAGGTCACACACTCTCAGTTGGGTTATAAGTGCCCAACAAGGGAGGTCATAGTGAAAGGAACAGACCAACACATAAAAATGGCTTTTAATAAAAATACTTTAGCTCACCCAAGTCAATTTGTATGATTCAGAAACACTGAGGCGCACAGCCATTTTATATATTAGTCTTTATTGACCATAAAGAGTTAAGTGATGTTTCATTCTTTCTCCAGGTACCCTAGACTGAGTGTCAGATACAAAGAATCCATGACTGCAGGCGATAATGTCTTCCAGAAATTCTCAGCTTACATTAAGAATTCAGTTGCTCAAAGGAATGATAGTAAGTTCACTATCTATTCACTTGAACCATTGCTGCTGTAATGGTGGTACACCGGTTAAGGTCCACTTCTTTGAATTGGTATCCATATGTTTGGCTTGTCTCCAGAGAATGCAGGAGGCATCATTGGTGGCCAGGTGGGGGAAATCTACCCTATTGCTTTTGGTTCAACCAATGTTTAATGTGTTTGGACAAAGGCTCAGTCAGCTTTGGATGTTCAGCGGCCCTTGCTGTTGATAATGACTGTGTGACTGGTGACGCTTTTTTGTATTGTGCTAATAGCTCTCTATGTTCAGATTTGGAGAGGTTGTTCCTGAAAACGCTAATGGAGCTGGAGCAGTATCTGAACAAAGCATTGCCACACGAGGATGGAGCCCACCCATCAAAGAGATTATTCCTGGATGGAAATGAACTGACATTGGCGGACTGCAACCTCCTACCGAAACTCTACGTGGTTAAGGTGAATGTGATTTTAAAGTTTTATCCTTATCACTGGATCCTCTCTATTTCCACAGAAAAGGTGCTTATTGTCCAACCTCTTCCTTGAGCTGGGAGAGCATGGGGCATCCTGGACTAAGAGACCACTTTGACTAACATTAACTGCACCTTCTGTTTTATTGGTATGAGGACAGGCTGCACAGACTTGGCTTATATTCCCTTGAGTATAAAGGATTAAGGGTGATCTAATTGAAATGTTTAAGATGTAAAGGATTTGATAGGGTACATAGAGAAAAACTATTTCCTCTGGTGAGGGAGTCCAAAACAAGGATCACAACCTTAAAATCAGAGCTAGACAATGATATCAGGAAGCACTTCTTCACAAAAAGATTAGTGGAAATCTAGAATTGTCTCCGCCAAAGAGCTGTTGAGGCTGGCAGTCAACTGCAAATATCAATACTGAGATTAATATTGGTATTAAAGGATATAAAACCAAAGTGGGTAACTGAAAAGATATAGATCAGCCATGATCTAATTGAAAGGTGGAACAGGATCGAGGGGCTGAATGACCTACTCCTGTTACTGTATATTTATTACCAAGATACTGCAGCAGAGGCCTGCCTTATGTTATTTTGTGGATCAAATTAATAGTGGATAATCCAGTTGCACAATTTGTGAGCAACCAAGTAATGGCTTTGCTAGGTTGCACAGTCCACTGCTTCTGAAAGTACTGGTTCAGCTTCATTGTGAAAAGTGATGCCATGAAGGTGCTTGAGGTGTTATGCCTTTGCTTGTATTGGGGATTGCTTCCCCCCAGTTTATTTTCACTGTGGGTTTTTGTTTGCTTGTTTTTTCCCCCTGCGCACTGGCTGGTTAAAGTAGAATTTGTTATGAAGGAGTAGTTGCCTAGCCTTGTTTGACCATGTCAGTTGGGAGGGGGAGAGACAGTGACTGCATCAAAACTTTTCAAGAAATACATTGGCCACTATACTAGATTCCTCCCCATGCCCACCCAAGCCTTTTCAATCCATCTAGAAGTGAACACCATGAATTTGCCTGTCTGTCTGATGCATTCTGCCCCTAGCGCAGGTCCTAACTCAAGTCTCGCACATGAGATTTTTGATCCACTTGCTAGGGAAGAGTAGCTGAGGTCTTTCCCTCAAGGTTTTTTTTTATCTTCAGAGTACCTTCTGCTAGGTGGACTGCAACCAAGGCTAAAGAGCCCCAGCTTCCCTTGACAATTGGAGGAGGGCCTCTCGCATCTATCGCACAAATCCCGCCCGGTGGACGTCATCCCAGTACTCAGAGCCGGTGCTCCATTCTCCACTCGCTGGAAGTGGGGCTTGAACTCTTCACCTTCTGACCCAGAGACAGTAATGGTGCTACTGAGCCCGGGGTCACTCTATCTGGACAAGAGTACCTCACTGGATGTTCACCCAGTATGTAGAGACCATACTCTCCACTCGCTTGGACACCTGTACTGTATAGAAGATTAATATGTTGACCCAGTTTAACTTCACAATATGAACTAAAGAAACAGTGATACCATTTAGTTAATACAGCGTAGGAATGGTTTGATGTGAAACCTACTATCTAGACTGGGATTTACTGGAAAAGGATTAAAGGAATCTAAATTCTTCACTTAAAAAAACAGATTATCTGGTCATTATCTCATTGGTGTTTGTGAGACCTTGTTGTATCCAACTTGGCTGTTGCATTTTCTACATTATGACTGTGACTATGCTTCAAAAGTACTTCATTGGCTGTAAAGCACCTTGAGACATCCTAAGGTTGTGTAAGGTACTCTATAAAGGCAAGTACTTTTTCCTATTGTAATTTTCCAAAGATAATATGCACTCCAATTTTCATGAACGAAGAGTCAAATGTGCCTTATCATGCATAATAAGCACTTAGACTTTTGTAAAACTGCAGTCAAAGTGACCCTTTATTGATAAAAGTAGTGAGCAAACCCAACTAAGCTAAAGGGTCCTTTCTCACCCTAGTTTGTTGAGTGGCCGGCTCCCACGCCCAAAATGTGCAATACTCAAGTAGACCAAATGAGCCGACAGCGTTAATTGATCTCTCAAACGTAGCATGTGACATACAGACAAGCTTCTCAGGGCAGCAAGGCATGATTCTTCATACTAATGTTTTGAGTTAAAAATCTTAACTATTGACACGGCAGAGAAAAGAACAAGTTATGCAGCAGTCTTCAAACTTAACTGATAGTCGTTGCTGAAAACCATGGCAATAGAGCAGCAGCATTGAAATTCAGTGTAAATGAGGCAAATGTTAGACTTTAGTGAAACTCAAAGGACAAGCTAAAGTCCCAAGGTAAACAAGCCAAGGATCCTGGATGTGGAAGAAAGGCTCAGCACCCACAGTTCAAGGAACAACTTCTGGAATATATTCACCAACTTCAAGCAAGTCGATGTGCAGTCAGCACTTGTAGAAATTCATTTGAAAGCCCTTTTTATCAAGAAAGGTTTGGATCCCAATAGCAACTCCATAATGGTGCTACCTCTTCAGGCAAATGCATAACTTACACACATCAACGATTTTTAGCTTTGAATGTGGTAGCTAGATTTTATTTCCAAACATTTCTAAGTATGCTTCTATACATGTAAATAAATTTAAGAATCTCATGACTTACCTTCTTGGTCATTTCTTTCAAAAGTTAAGTTTATAAATACTGAAAATTAATGGAAACAAGAGATAAGTCTCATTTATGCCTTAGAAACAGGAAGAAATAAAAAAAAAGAAACGCAACATTTCTAGTAGCATTATCATTCATAACACATCCGGAAAAGATGTTCTTGACCGGCTGGAAAAAAAGCTGCTTTTGTTTTGTTACCACATATAATACACACACCCTAAATTCTAGATTTAATTTTTAGAGGAAAAGGTGTGTACTATATTTGGAAAATTACAGTATTTCTGGTGCAATTCTGGTTAGCACGGGCTTCCCAAAGTGTTAAGGGAATCTACAGCTGCCTTCTTTCCCATTCCCGAGGCAAAGAATTTCAAGAAAGCAAGTGACTAAAAGACAATGAAAGTGGTTCTTGAAATTGGCACCATTGCATCGTGATGAACCATTGAGAGTTTATCATTGAACCATAGCTGACACCATGCACTTGCTGTTGACCACAGTATCTTGCCCTAGGTGGCAGAGAATTTATTTAGGAAAGAGAGAAACAGACTCAGTCCCTTGGATCTGCAGAACGATCACCATTTGCATGTGCAGAGAAACCTTTTTGGACATGTGTTGCACTGCGTAATACCTGGCTATCAGTTTATATACGGGTTGCCTGAGTGCAGAATTGACACTTAATCTATGCACTCTAAGGAATGTCCGATGTGCTGATATGGAAATCCCTTTGTTTGTGTGTCTTGATTTTTGAAAAAATTTTTCTGTGCTGAACGTGGATTGGTTCCTGAGTTGAGGGGTAGATGAAGAAGGGTGGAAGAAGGCTCGTGTGGAGCATAAACACCTGATGGGCTGAATGGCCTATTCCTGTGCTGTAGATTCTATGTAATTCTATCAATGAGTTTCTCCATCTCCCCTGTGGTCAGACAAGAATTGAAAAAGTAGGAGAGAGTGACTAGCTGTCATAGAATAGGAGGCTGCAAGTCATGGCTATAACCAAGTTCAGGGGCTAACTTGAGCGTTCATTTATATAGCGGTCTGGATGTCATCGACAATTGTCTGGTTTCTTAACAGGTTGTGTGCAAACATTATCGAAACTTTACAATCCCGAAGCAACTTACAGGTGTGTGTAAGTACCTGAGCAATGCAGAGAAACATGAAGAGTTCATGAATACCTGCCCCAATGAAGAGGAGATCAAGCTGGCATATAAAAATGTTGCTACCACATTAAGATAGATTTGGAGCACCAGTGCTGACTCGGGGATTATCTCCACTCGTGGGCCGGTTTATGCTGGAACTATCAAGCTTTAACCCAACACAGCACACTTGCAATCATCACCCACTTTTCGTGCTGGATATTGTGTTTATTTGAAGCTTCTATTCTTAAAGGGGCACTGTAGCTCACTGCGAAACTGCATATGAGAAATCTGTTACTGTGATCCAGTTCCTTCAGGTCTCTCATGATATAATCTCATAAATGAGAGGGATAGTAGAAGAGGGTCAGCATTAGCATTGTACAATATAATTCCCCTCAAAATCTCAACTCCAGCCAGTAATGATTTTATGGAATTTTTGGTGAATTGATCTTTATATCCTTAGTGCGCTTTTAAGATGAAACTTCCATTGATTCGAAATTAGCTCTGTATAAAGACATCCTCACAAAACATGACTGGATTCTCTCTAACTGTATCAATACCACCAATCTTACACCCCACATTTAATTTGAAGCTGCAAAAAATAATTTTGAAGATGTTTTAAAAAAAATAAATCTATATTTGCTGGGAAAATTAGAGGCCTCTGGGGACATGGGTGGGGAACTTGATTTTTTTATGCAGATGTGTTTTCCAGAAAAGTGGAGTTGCCTGTTCAGATGGCTCACAATGCTTTGTAGAAAAAAAACAAAGCTGCATGTTCTCACAGAACTATAATTATTGTTTTAAAATTCTAGAAGTCCAAATACAGAGTGTCAGGTTGATAAGGAGTTGGAGAAAATCGTAACAAATTGGACAAACTATGATGACAGAGAAAACTAAGTTAATAGATTAGATATACAGCACTGAAACAGGCCCTTCGGCCCACCGAGTCTGTGCCGAACATCAACCACCCATTTATACTAATCCCATATTCCCACCAAACATCCCCACCTGTTCCTATATTTCCCTACCACCTACCTATACTAGTGACAATTTATAATGGCCAATTTACCTATCAACCTGCAAGTCTTTTGGCTTGTGGGAGGAAACCGGAGCACCCGGAGAAAACCCACGCAGACACAGGGAGAACTTGCAAACTCCACACAGGCAGTACCCAGAATTGAACCCGGGTCGCTGGAGCTGTGAGGCTGCAGTGCTAACCACTGCGCCACTGTGCCATTTCCTCAAGCTAAAGCAATTTTTTATCTCTGCAATGCTGAATGAATTCCCAATTGTATTTGTTGGACAGGAATGATCCAGAGAAAGAGGCCAGGAATCAATCAATAACACCTAATGCAGCTTTACCAAAGTAAACTAAACCTTACATTGGCCATATGGATTGGAGTACTGATCAGGGAGGCAGAATGTGATTTTAAAGAGCGGATCAATAATTATAAATATATATATATTTTATAATTATAAATAAAATATAAATAAATATATAATGGCCCAGCTCATATCAGATTTCAGCCATTTTGTGAGTGTGTCTATTAAACACAGTCAGAACGTTATAGCGGTTACAATTAATTGCTTGTGCAGTTATATTAACTTTCTGATTAGCCTTTTTGTTACAGATTATGATTCGGATGCTGTTTAATTCTCTTTCATGTTGAGTTTTATTAATTCTGGGAGAGCCATACGTATTCTCGACGATTAACTCCAATGAAGGATGTCGCAATACTGTATTACAAACTCTTTAGACAAGCATAACTGCCTCAAACCAGCAGAAGCTCCGTTTACAGCCAGTAGAGAAATTTCAACCTTGATGGCCTATGTCCCTAATCAGAATTATTCTGTTGACTTCAAGCTTGCAATAAGGAGGCAGTCTACTGATAAAAGAAAGATTCGCATTTATATAGCATCTTTCATGTCCAAAGCCCTTCATTACCATTTTCCAAGGATTGGTGGCTCCTGCATTGTGGTACAGTGAGGAATGTCACTCCTGAGGCTTTGTAGTGTCCTCAGTTGCTGTCTCGACTGTAACACCTGCAGCGGCTCTTCCAAAGCTCTGATTGGGAGTTTATTTGGGTAGACGGAGTTTCTGGAAGCTACATGGCAAAATTTCTTGTTAGCTGTCAGGGATAATACTGGTTATATTTTATTTAATGTTAATTTTTGTGAAATGCTTCTGCCAGTGCTGCTGTCAATATGTGGTAAATTGACATCCCTTCTAATATTTAATTTGAGCACTTTACTGCCCTGGTTTGTCTGTATCTCTGTTGATCAGATGGTTTGGGTGTTTTTGGCACTGCTTATTGCATTCTTGAAGTTCAGTCCAGTTTAGGGTTGCCGCCTCTTGATGTATTCCTGGCAGGTTCATCACATGACCTCCCACCTCAAACAACCCTGTACAGTCAAAGATCATTTTTTCTCATTTCCAATATTCTTGTAGCGAAAAAGCAAAGATGTTAAAAAAAAATGTGCAAAATGCACATTTCTTCTAATGCCTCAATGTCTTTTCTCACGGATTTGCCCACATGGAGGGCAGGATTTTCAGGCCCCACTGAGGTCGGGAGCAGAGTTGAATGGGGCCCGAAAATACCAGGAGCGGCAGGAGTGCCAGTTTCCTGGCCTTGCCCAAACAGGTTTGGAGCCAGCAGGGCTGCCCACCCCCTTGAAGTGAACAACCAATTAGGCTCATTAAAAGTGTTGTTTAGACTACGTTAAGGAGGCTGACTGGGATTTTCCAGCCGGCCTCCGGTTTCCTGGCACGACGGGGAGCAGATCAACTACCTGGAGGCGGGTGTCAGTGTTCCAGGCAGGCCTAAAGCCCTCCCTGCCTGCCTGTGTTGGGGTGCAGCCAAAGACCTGCCTCCACAGTGGTGGCCTGGCTGCTTTCTCTATTTTTCATTTGAGGCTGAGAGGGCACCTTCCTTGTTGAGGCGTCCTTGCAGTTACTTATTGCTCATTGCAGCCGGGTGCACCTCTGAAGCTGATTTGCCCTCCAGCTTCGGGAGCCCGCCCACCACCCTAAATTGGCCAGGGAACCTATCTCCATGCTAATTCTAATGTGACTGTTACCCCCCGTGGTGGGTTCAGGACCCAGAAACAGACCTGGCTCTTGTTTGTGGCCCCCAATGTGAAAATCCAGCCCGTGGAGTCGAGGAGATGAATCTTCAAATCCTGGAGGATTGGCAACCCTAGTCCAGTTGTCTCTGTGTGCAAGACACACGATATGAAAAATTTCTAGGTCTGGGTACTGAGACTTGCACCCTAGTCTTGCTGTTGTAAATTTAAACTGCACTGAATATTAATATAAACAGTGCGGATTACAGGCTGCAGCATTGATCTGAGTTTGAGAACTGCATTTACAGAAGATTGACTGCTAATAGAAGTCTGATTGTCAAATTATGTTTGGGATTCACTTCCCAAGGAGATTAAACCTCTAAGCCTACTTAGTGTTTCATATCCCTCCTCTCTAACCTTGTTTATTGTTAGTGGTTTAACCAATAATAAGCTATCTTTGCCATTGCTTTAAATTCCTTTGCTCAATGTAAATTTCTGTAGCTTCTATTTGTATAGTTGGGGGATCTTAGAAACGTGCTTTGCCACAGTCCCCACCCCATGGAGAATTCCCTTCCATATTTATTGAGAAGTTGCATTGGTTCCCTGTGCCCCAGTTGTAAATTCACTTACTAATCTAGGATGGAACTGAGCTTACAAAGACCATGAAAGTACAATCATTGGTCTCAGTGTCCTAGGTCTAGGGAAAAGCAAAACAAAACTCTGGGATAATTCATTCCTGCTCCAAATTGCCTGTGAGTGGATATCCAATGAGGGCAGGATCAGGTGTCCCACCGTGATCAGATTTCCTAGGCTCTTCAACAGCACCTGTCAAACCACGACCTCCACCAGCTAGATGGACGAGGGCAGCAAGTACATAGGAACACCATCACCTTCAAGTTTCCTCCCAGTCACGCACCATTCCGATTTGGACATACACAACTGTTCCTCCTTTGTTGCTGGGACAAAATTCTCAAACTCCCTACCTAACAGCACTGTGGGACAACGTTCCCTCAATTTTTTTTTTGGGAGTACGTAGGTGAATTATTTAAGTGTGCAAACCCTTTAAATTATTTTGCGTGACTGTGTATGCACGGTAACTTCGAGGGGCTGATGTGCACGGCCTGAGCAGGGCCTTCCGGGTTGCAGCTTACAGGGAACATTGCTGTGGGAGTATCTTCACCACATGGGCTGCAGCATTCAAGAACGTGGAGAAACCACCAATTTCTCAAGGGCAGTTGGGATGGGCCTTGCCAGAAACTCCCACATCCCAAGAATAAATAAAAAATATAAAGAACAGTCACTTGGATGAAGTTCTCAGGAGAGATGGGAAGAAATTTGGAGGGAGGGAGGAGGCAAACAGTTTAAAAACTAAACAGGGTCACAAGTGCACTTAAAAAAAACCCCTCTTAAATCTTACATTATGCTCACATTACTTTGTAACCATGAATATTTGTGTCACAACCTGATCTTGAGTATCATATATTTAAGATGCCTTGCACTGTCTTAAATGGATTAACCGTTTGTGAAATGATTATTGGTGTAGTTGAATTGTTTACTTGTAAATAAATATATCTTGACTAAAACCCTGAAAGAATTCCATCTCTTTCTCCTGAATTTGTTTCTGATTATTTATTACTTGTCAGTTATTTATACTTAAGACAGTTTGGAGTTCACTGAAGGCCTTTCTCTCTTTATATGACAGCAAGGCTGCAGGATTTCCTAGTAAATGCCAGTTAACTTACTGATGCCATTCTATATAGAAACCATCCGAAGTCCTTTTTGTAAAATTCTAGGTAGTAGCCATCATTCTATTGTTATAACCAGGTGAGAAAGGGGTCTAGGGGTTCTCTCTCAGCCTTTGCCTGATTTAACCGTAAGAGGGTTTTATTTTAAAACACTGTTTTTAGCTTCCCCTCAGTGAATCCTTGTTCACTGCTTTCCAATTGCAAGGCAAAGAAATCAAATCAGACAGGTTTTCTTAGATTTAAATAAGAAAGGTGGAAGTTTATTAATCTTAAACTCTAATTCTATTAATGACTATGCGATGCAACCACGCTAGCATGCATATGCGATAAACACGCATGCAGATAAGAGACAGAAAAGGTAGAAAGACTAAAGGGGAAAAGTTTGAGGCACTAGTTGGGTTTCTATTTACTTTCCTTTGATGTAGAGCCTTTGGTTGCCGTTAAGTCTTGCCGTTTCATTGGGGCTCAGTGGATGCTTTAAACCTGTTTCAATGTAGGAGTCTTCTCTGTTAGGATTTAAGTGTGTTCAGTGGATCTGGAAATCAGTGAGAGAGAGAGCCAGACAGGAGAGAGGCACTCTTCCAAGTTCATTTGCAATCTGCAGTCTCTGTCTTCAAACTGTTCTGTAAGCACAATTCAAAACTCCAAGCTGGCCAGCAGGTTAGTCATGTGACAAACCCCTTATTTGGGATCAATCCTGTGGTTTGTGGATTTCAAAGCTCTGTGAGGGGGTGTAGTGCTGCCTCTTACACTGACGAGATGTGGATCACCAGACCAATCTCTGTTAATTGAATCAGTGAGCAATTCTTTAGTCTCTCCAAGCACTGTCTCCTAGTATACAAATGCTTCTCCAGCCACTGCTGATCTCTCTAACCAAGTCATCTCTTCACTCTAGCAACAGCTTAAAATGAATGTTCATGTGATGAAATTAATATTAATGGGCGGCACAGTGGCGCAGTGGTTAGCACTGCAGCCTCACAGCTCCAGCAACCTGGGTTCGATTCTGGGTACTGCCTGTGCGGAGTTTGCAAGTTCTCCCTGTGACCGCGTGGGTTTTTGCCGGGTGCTCTGGTTTCCTTCCACAGCCAAAGACTTGCAGGTTGACAGGTAAATTGGCCATTGTAAATTGCCCCTAGTGTAGGTAGGTGGCAGGGGAAGTGAGGGAAGGTGAGGATGTGGTAGGAATATGGGATTAATGTAGGATTAGTATAAATGGGTGGTTGATGGTCGGCACAGACTCGGGCAAATAAATAAAAATATGCCTCATTCGTGGCAGGGGGGGTCTTACTGACACTATGGGCTGGATTTTACGTCAGGCGGACGTGAGTGGCCACCGACAGAAAAGTCAGTGGTTAGGCCACTTCTAGAACATAGAACATAGAACATTACAGCGCAGTACAGGCCCTTCAGCCCTCGATGTTGCGCCGACCTGTGAAACCATCTGACCTACACTATTCCATTTTCATCCATATGTCTATCCAATGACCACTTAAATGCCCTTAAAGTTGGCGAGTCTACTACTGTTGCAGGCAGGGCGTTCCACGCCCCTACTACTCTCTGTGTAAAGAAACTACCTCTGACATCTGTTCTATATCTATCACCCCTCAACTTAAAGCTATGTCCCCTCGTGTTTGCCATCACCATCCGAGGAAAAAGGCTCTCACTATCCACCCTGTCCAACCCTCTGATTATCTTATATGTCTCTATTAAGTCACCTCTTCTCCTCCTTCTCTCTAACGAAAACAACCTCAAGTCCCTCAGCCTTTCCTCGTAAGACCTTCCCTCCATTCCAGGCAACATCCTAGTAAATCTCCTCTGCACCTTTTCCAAAGCTTCCACATCCTTCCGAAAATGCGGTGACCAGAACTGCACGCAATACTCCAGGTGCAGCCTCACCAGAGTTCTGTACAGCTGCAGCATGACCTCGTGGCTCCGAAACTCGATCCCCCTACTAATAAAAGCTAACACACCATATGCCTTCTTAACAGCTCTATTAACCTGGGTGGCAACTTTCAAGGATTTATGTACCTGGACACCAAGATCTCTCTGCTCATCTACACTACCAAGAATCTTCTGCCTAACCTGGGAATCCATCCCACATTTTACAGATCCCCAAGCTTTAATTGTTCCGAGGTGGGACTTCCACCCACTGGAGGAAGGAAGTCCTGCCTCATTGAGCTGCTGGCCAATCATCAGGCCGGCAGCTCTTAGTCCCAACAGCGCCATCAGGAGAGGTGGCCATTGCTGGGACTGCAGCCCAGCCAAGGACATGGAGCCAGGAGTGCAGGTAGGTTTGGTTTGTCTCGCTGGGTCAGGCCCCCGTGAGGCAATGGTGGTCGTTTGGGGGGAAGGGGGGTGCGTCTTGGGTCCTGGGGATGGTTGGGGAAGTGGGGGCGGCCCTCAATGGGGCCCCCTGCACCCGTCCCCGGGGTGCTGAGAGGCCGCCAGCTTTCACTGGTCGGCTTTTCCTGGCTCCAGGATGCCCACTTGTCATGGGTAAAATCCCCGTGGAGACAGTTAAAACTCTACCGCTTCCTACTGACAAACGTGGCTTCTGTTTCCACAATTCTTTTGTTCTTGGTTTTATACTTTCACTATTTACACTTCCAATTTTACATGGAAACACTTGTGATAATATTGGATGTCAGGCAGTTGCCTGTCATGGTGTATTGCAGGCTCTGGCTACTAGGTGGCACTGTGGCTTGGGTCCCAGTCTCTGAACTGTTTCTGCCAACTCCAGCTGCCGTTATGTTAATCTCCTCTGTCAATGTATTTTAAAAACTTTTGTAAAGAAACACATGCACCCATCAGCCCATGACTGACATCTTGCTGCCGTGGGGAGGGTGGAATTTGAAATTCAATGCTCCATTGTTATAGGGGCTGACGTTTGGATGAGACGTTAAACCGAGGCCCTGTCTAACCTCTCAGGTGGATGTAAAAGAGCTCGTGCACTATTTTGAAGAACAGCAGAGGAGTTCTCGCCAATGTCCTGGTCACTATTTATCCCTCAACCAACATCACAAGAACAGATTCTCATTATCACATGCTGCTTGAGCTAGCTTGTTGTTTGTAAATTTGCTGCCATGTTTCCCACATTGCAACAGTGACTACGCTTCAAATGTACTTTATTGGCTGTAAAGTGCTTTGAATGCTCAGATAGCTTTACCTCCATTGTGTTCTTGTGCACTCCAGTGTCTCTGTGCAAGTTCTTCACTAAATATAGCAGAGTTGGTCGGCCTGGCTTAGACTGCATGGTTGGGTAGAGCAGAGGAAGTGTAATTTTACAATTTTCCACCTCATATGAGAAGTGGGAACTCCAATTGCATCAGGTGCTGGAAGTGTTCTGTTTCCAGACATGAATATCCTAACATTGATGAGCACAAAAATCCACCTAAAAGTACAAATTTTACCAACCAATTATTATATAGAAAACCCTGTATTTTAACATCCTGTAAAAGCGAATTTATGTGTGCCTGTTTAAATGCTTTCTCTTTGTTACTCCTTCCCCTCTTCCCCCGACCTGTACCAACTCCAGGTCTAACTATTTACCTCACACTTCATGGGAAGGAAGGGGTACTTACTGTCATTTTATGTTTATATCTAACATGTTTGTCTATGGAAGTTAATCATTCAGCACCAGTGTCCCATCTGCTTCTCTAAACCAGGTTTGAAAAGCTGTTACAACAGTGGGGACTTAAAAGTGCCCAAACAAAACGGAAGATCTATATCACACATTCTGCAGCTGTTGGACACAGAGCTCCAGAAACCAATTTACCATGGCCAAGAAGCTGAATGTTTTGTTTCCTGTTTTATCACAACAATCAAATTTAGATGAAGTGGTTTTGTTTTCTGCAGCTGCGTGAAGCACCCATTATGTTTTTAACTGCTTCAGGAAGACAAAGGCTTATTTATCTCAGTGATTTGTTCAGCGTTGTAATTGTCATATTTACAGGGTACACGGTTTAATTGCTGCCGTTAAATTTGCAAATATTGTGGCTCATCCGATTAAAATATATAATTTAAATGGGGATTTAAAAAATACAGAGGTTGAGCTCATGCCACGAGAGGTTACATAGGTTGCATTTTGTATAGCTTGTGCTTTACATGTCAACAACAAGAAGTTACATCTTAATTATGTCTTTAATTTAGTGAAAAGACTTAAGGCTCTTCACAGGAGCACCGAATCAAAGCAGCGACATTAGGACAGGTGACCAAGGGCCTGTTCAAAGAGGTTGGTTTTAATGAATCTTAAAAGAGAAGTGGAGAGGTTTTGGTTGGGAATTTGAGAACTTGGAGCCTCAACAGCTTAAGACACGGCTGCCAATAGTGGTGTAAAGGAATAAGCGAATGGGCAAGAGGCCATGAACATCCCACAAGTACTTCACAACCAAAGAATTATTTTTGGAAATGCAGTCACTGTTGTTTTGTAGGCAATGAGACAATCAATGTGGGCATTGTATGGACCTACCAAGCATAAATGAGATAAACGCCCAGCTTATCTGTTTTACGGGTGTAGATTGAGGCAGGATTGATGGCTAAGGACACTGGGAGAACTGCCCTACTTTTCAAATAGTGCCATGGGATCTTTTCCATCCACTTAGACAGGTAGCTGGGGCCTTGGTTTAACGTCTCTTCTGAAAGACAGCACCTCTAACATAGCAGTTGAAATTGTACTCAGGGAAGTTAGGAAAGAGAAAAAAAATAACATTTATACAGCATCTTTCATGTCCTCAGAACATCCAAAAAGCATTTCACAGTCAATTTATTACTTTTGAAATTGAGTTTGTAGGCAAACGTGACATAGGAACAGAAGGTCATTCAGCCCATCGAGCCTGCTCCACTATTCAATTAGATCATGGCTGATCATCTACCTCAACATGCTCAATGATTGAGCTTCCACAGCCCTCTGGGGTAGAGAATTCCAAAAATTCACCATCCTCTGAGTAAGGAAATTCCTCCTCATCTCAGTCTTAAATGGCCTGCCCTTATTCTAAGACTATGCCTCTGGTTCTATACTCACCAGCCAGCGGAAATATCCTATCTACATCCACCCTGTCACGCTCTATAAGAGTTTGTAAGTTTCAATGAGATCACCTCTCATTCTTTGAAACTGGAGAGAATACAGGCCCAGTTCCCTCAATCTCGCCTCATAAAATAATCCCACCATTGTAGGGATTAGACTGGTGAACCTCCGTTGCATTCCCTCTATGGCAAGTATATCTTTCTTTTGATAAGGAGACCAAAACTGTGCACAATACTCAACTTAAACCCCACTCCTGTTTGTGAACTTTACCAAATACACAGAGCATGCTACACACTGTGAAACATTTTTTTTTTTGCTTTCAACCTTTAATTTACAAAGCTTTATAAAATGTCCCACTACTATTTGTTAAACAAACACGGACAGTATTTTTAAAATCAATATTCATTATTTTCTATAAGAAGAAATAATTTATGATAAACTATACTTCATTATAAATATCTTCAGCAAATTCATTTCAAGCCCAATGGGATGCTTCACTCATCGCTGTCATCAAGGCAGTTATCTTCAAAACTCACTCCAGTGGGAGTCTTCGTTCTGAATGGAGGAGGAAAGAGACAGTTTGTATCTGTGACACAGGGAGTCCAACCTTTGATGTGTACAAAACACTATTACAGCAGTGACTATACTTCAAAAGTACCTAACTGGCTGTACAGCGCTTTGGGATATCTGGTGGTCGTGATAGGCACTATGTAAAGACAAGTTTTTTTTTCCTTTTCAGTGGCACCACTTATTTGCAAAGTATAAGACTTAGACGGTCAATGCTCAGGGTAACAGCAGCTGAAGAACAGGTACTGTAAAAGCAAAAGAGCTTTAAAGGCAAAGTGCCTTGTGAGACACCTCAGTTGCCATCACAATTTTTTCTTCATATATTCTTTCATTTTTCTCTTCATTTGACATCATCAGCAATGTTCTGGGACATTCAATGAACTGGGAAACACCTGGAAATTTCCCTTAGGCGATGAGGCTCCTTTAAGTGTCATTTGTGAGTCGCACTGCTTTGAAACAAAAAGAAAACAGAGGAGCCAGGGGTACCGTGAATTAGAGGCTGGCTTTTCGCATCTCAGACTTGCGTGAAAGTCCAGCGTAGACTGGTGTCATTAAAAGTTTTGTTTGTCTGTCAGAATCCTTTGTGAAAATGATTTTATTTTCAGTCCACTAATGGGGTTGGGCCTACACCACAAAATTGGCACTCATCACGCTAGCCAAGGCTGTGCTAGTGGTTATGGTATTGGAATTAGCAACCCAGAGGTTGTGTGTTCATAGATCCGACATGGCAAATTGTGAAATTGAAAATGACGTAGAAAACTGTTAGATTATAGTAAAAACCTAACTAATTCACTAATGCCCTGTAGGGAGAGCAACCTGTCACCTCTGCCTGGTCTGGCCTACATGTGACTCCATTTCAACACTGTGTGGCTGTCTCTTAATACGCTCAGGGCTGATAGGGATGGGCAATATGTACTGTTATTGCCAGTGTCATCCACCCAAGAACAAATAAACAAAAGAGAATTGACAAGGCCATTCAAACTAGCCCAAAGATGGCCAATATGGGATACAGCAACTTGCATTTAGATAGCGCCTTTAACATAGCAAAACATCCCAAGGTGCATCACAGGAGTGTTATCAGACAAAAGAAGTCAGGCATCTATAGCTTCACCCCTCCCTATCTCTGTAACCTTGTCCAGCCCCATCACTCTCCAAGATCTCTGTGCTCCTCCAACTTCTGTTCATCCCCAATTTCAATCACTGCATCATTGGGGGCTGTGCCTTCAGCTCCCTAGGCCCTAAGCTCTGGAATTCCCTCCCAAGCTTCCTTACTGCTCTCTCCTCCTTGAAGACGCTCAGTAAACCTACCTCTTTAACCAAGCTTTTGCTCACCTGTCCTAATATCTCCTTATGTGGCTTGGTGTCAAACTTTGATCACTAAATCTCTCGTGTAGCGTCCAGAGATCTATTATTACATTAAAGGCACTATATAAATGCAAGTGGTTGATGTAGAAGGTGGTCTTCTAAGGTTGAGGTTTGGATAGAGAAGAAGGTGCTTTACTTTGCATCAAAGTGACGCGAGGCACTAAATATCTGCAAAAAGAAAATACGAAATGAAGGATATGCCGCTGGGACCTGGCCTCGTATACTTCACAGTTGTTGGCCCAAAGGCAGTTTCAGCAAAGCCTGAGTAGCATAAAAAAATTGGAGGAAGCAGATTACCTCTTACTGCCAGGATTTATCAGGGACTCTCCTGCAAGCCTCTTCTTAGCCACTGGTGAAGATTCAGGTCCATTTCCCTTCCTCTTGGAATCATAGTCTACAACCAAATAGCAACAGAATTCAATCATGGAAACATAGAATGATACAGCATACAAGGAGAGCATGTTGTCCATCATGTCTTTGCCTGCTCTTTGAAAGAGCAATATAATTAATCTCACTCCCTAGTTCATAACAACTCACTGTGTAAAAGATGTTTTCCTCATCTCGCCTCTGGTTCGTTTGCAAATTATCTTAAATCTGTGCCCTCTGGTTACCAACCCTTCCGCCACTGTTCACAGTTTCTCCTTACTTACGCCATCAAAATCCTTCATGATTTTGAACACCTAGGACCATAGAACAATTGCAGCACAGAAGGAGGCCATTCAGCCCATCGTGTCTGCGCCAGCTGACAAAACTAGCCGCCCAATCTAATCCCACCTTCCAGCACCATGTCCATAACCTTGCAGGTTTCAGCACTTCAGGTGCATGTCCAGGTACCTTTTAAAAGAATTGAGGGTTTCTGTCTCCACCACCATTCCTGGCAGTGAATTCCAGACACCCGCCACCCTCTGGGTGAAAAAGTTTTTCCTCATGTTCCCTCTAATCCTTCTACCAATCACCTTAAATCTGTGCCCCCTGGTAACTGACCTCCCCTCCAGGGGAAACAGGTCCTTCCTGTCCACTCTATCTAGGCCCCTCAATTTTGTACACCTCAATTAAGTCTCCCCTCAGCCTCCTCAGTTCCAGGGAAAACAACCCTAGCCTATCCAATCTTTTCTTTTCGCTGTAACTTTCAAGCCCTGGAAACATTCTTGTAAATCTCCTCTGTACTCTCTTCCGAGCAATTATGTCCTTTCTGTAATGTGGTGACCAGAATGGTACACAATACTCCAGCTGTGGCCTAACCAGCGTTTTATACAGTGTCAGCATCACTTCCCTGTTTGTGTATTCTATACTTCGGCCAATAACCGAAAGCAATCCATATGCCTTCTTCACAACTCTATCTACCTGTCTTGCACTCCAAGGTTTCTCACTTCTTCTACCCCTTGTTTTATTTGCCCTCCCCAAATGTATTAGCTCACACTTCACTGGATTGAATTCCATTTGCCACTTCCCCGCCCATTCGACCAAACCATTGATATCATTCTGGAGTCTATGGTTATCCTCTTCACAATTAACTGCACGGCCAATTTTTGTGTCATCTGCAAATTTCCCAATCATGCCTCCCACATTTGAGTCTAAATCATTAATATATACAAACAGCAAAGGACCCAACACTGAGCCCTGTGGAATGCCACTGGAAACCGCTTTCCATTCGCAAAAACATCTGTCGACTACTACCCTTTGTTTCCTTTCCTTGAGCCAATTCTGGATTCAACCTGCCATGTTCTCCTGTATCCCATGGGCTTTCAGTTTACTGACCAGTCTGCCATGCGGGACCTTGTCAAATGCCTTACTAAAATCCATGTAGACCATATCCACTGCACTACCCTCATCAATCCTCCCTGTTACTTCCTCAAAAAACTCAATTAAGTTAGTAAGACATGACACTCCTCTAACAAATCCATCTACCAACCTATATCAAATCTCTCCTTAACCTTTCCTGCTGTATGGAAAACAATCCCAGCTTCTTGAATCTCTCCATGTAACCATTGTTGCCATTCTACTAAATCTCCTCTGCACCTTCTCTAAGGTTGTGGCATACTTCCTAAAATGTGGCGCTCAGAATTGACCACAGAAAGACTTTTAGAAAGGCTTAGCTCACCTTCCTTTCTTTAGTACTCTATTCCTCTACTAATAAGGTCAAGGATTCCATATGCCTTTTTAAGTACTGCCACCTTCAAAACATGTGTACTTACACCCCCAGGTTTCTCTGTTCCTGCACCCCTTAAAATTGTACCATTTAGTTTATATTGCCTCTCCACATTGTTTCAATGAAAATGAACCACTTCACACTTCCCTGTGTTAAATTTTATCTTCCATGTGTTTGAATATTTCACCTGTCTGCCTAAAGTCTGTTACCAACATCCTCATTATTTACTACATTTCAGAGTTTTGTGTCATAGAGATAGACAGCACTGAAACAGGCCCTTCGGCCCACTGAGTCTGTGCCGACCAACAACCACCCATTGATACTAATTCTACATTAATCCAATATTCCCTACCACATCCCCACCATTCTCCTACCTACACTAGGGGCAATTTATAATGGCCAATTTACCTATCAACCTGCAAGTCTTTGGCTGTGGGAGGAAACCAGAGCACCCGGCAGAAACCCACGCGGTCACAGAGAGAACTGCAAACTCCGCACAGGCAGTACCCAGAACCGAACCCGAGTCACTGGAGCTGTGAGGCTGCGGTGCTAACCACTGCGCCGCCCCATCTATTTGTCATCTGCAAACTTTGAAATTATGCCATGTATACCCAAGTCCAGTTCATTAATATATGTCAAAAAAAGAGAAGTGGTCCTAACACTGACCCCTGAGGGACACCACTGTATACTTCACTCCAGTCTCAAAACAACAGTTCACCACTACTCTGCTTTCTGTCCCTTAGCCAGTTTCATATCCAGGCAGACACGATCCCTTTAAAACAGTTGAATTAACCTAGAAACTGTCAGAACTCTCCATAACTGAAATAGTGAAAATAATCAATAAAATGACCAATATTTCTAACTTACCAATTTCTTCTCTATTTTTAATCTGTAAGTCTTTGCTCGAGTCGCTCTGAACAGGCTCCAGAAGCTGGCCGAGCGCGTCTACCCTGAGGCACAGTGTGGTTTTCGTGCAGAGAGATCGACCATTGACATGCTGTTCTCCCTTCGTCAGATACAGGAGAAATGCCATGAACAACAGATGCCCCTCTCCATTGCTTTCATTGATCTCACCAAAGCCTTTGACCTCGTCAGCAGACGTGGTCTCTTCAGACTACTAGAAAAGATCGGATGTCCACCAAAGCTACTAAGTATCATCACCTCATTCCATGACAATATGAAAGGCACAATTCAACATGGTGGCTCCTCATCAGAGCCCTTTCCTATCCTGAGTGGTGTGAAACAGGGCTGTGTTCTCGCACCCACACTTTTTGGGATTTTCTTCTCCCTGCTGCTTTCACATGCGTTCAAATCCTCTGAAGAAGGAATTTTCCTCCACACAAGATCAGGGGGCAGGTTGTTCAACCTTGCCCATCTAAGAGTGAAGTCCAAAGTACGGAAAGTCCTCATCAGAGAACTCCTCTTTGCTGACGATGCTGCTTTAACATCTCACACTGAAGAGTGCCTGCAGAGTCTCATCGACAGGTTTGCGTCTGCCTGCAATGAATTTGGCCTAACCATCAGCCTCAAGAAAACGAACATCATGGGGCAGGACGTCAGAAATGCTCCATCCATCAATATTGGCGACCACGCTCTGGAAGTGGTTCAAGAGTTCACCTACCTAGGCTCAACTATCACCAGTAACCTGTCTCTAGATGCAGAAATCAACAAGCGCATGGGAAAGGCTTCCACTGCGATGTCCAGACTGGCCAAGAGAGTGTGGGAAAATGGCGCACTGACACGGAACACAAAAGTCCGAGTGTATCAGGCCTGTGTCCTCAGTACCTTGCTCTACGGCAGCGAGGCCTGGACAACGTATGCCAGCCAAGAGCGACGTCTCAATTCATTCCATCTTCGCTGCCTTTGGAGAATACTTGGCATCAGGTGGCAGGACCGTATTTCCAACACAGAAGTCCTTGAAGCGGCCAACACCCCCAGCTTATACACACTACTGAGTCAGCGGCGCTTGAGATGGCTTGGCCATGTGAGCCGCATGGAAGATGGCAGGATCCCCAAAGACACATTGTACAGCGAGCTCGCCACTGGTATCAGACCCACCGGCCGTCCATGTCTCCGCTATAAAGACGTCTGCAAACGCGACATGAAATCGTGTGACATTGATCACAAGTCGTGGGAGTCAATTGCCAGCATTTGCCAGAGCTGGCGGGCAGCCATAAAGACAGGGCTAAATTGTGGCGAGTCGAAGAGACTTAGTAGTTGGCGGGAAAAAAGACAGAGGCGCAAGGGGAGAGCCAACTGTGCAACAGCCCCGACAAACAAATTTCTCTGCAGCACCTGTGGAAGAGCCTGTCACTCCAGAATTGGCTTTTATAGCCACTCCAGGCACTGCTTCACAAACCACTGACCACCTCCAGGCGCATATCCATTGTCTCTCGAGATAAGGAGGCCCAAAAGGAAAAAGGAGAATGAAAGAATAACTGGACAGTTTTCCTACTTTGAACTATCACTCTGAGGAAATGATGAAGCCAGACTCTTCTCGATATTAAAATTATTTTCCAGATTTCCTCAGTGACTTGCAGGTGAGGGGGTTAACTGTCTAATGACACACTGGAGACTTCCTGTTACGTGTTGCCAGTGTCTTGGAATATTGCCCTCCCAATCCCCCCAGGCTCAATGATAGAGCAGTTCAGCACATCATTGCAAAAGACAAGGCTGAACATTTGCAACCATCTTCAGCCAGAAGTGCTGAGTGGATGATCCATCTTGGCCTTCTCCTGAGGTGCCCACTATTATAGATGCCAGTCTTCAGACAATTCGACTCACCCCACGTGTTATCAAGAAACGGCTGAAGACACTGGATACAGAAAAGGATATGGGCTCTTGACAACATTCCAGCAATAGTACTAAAGATTGTGCTCCAGAACTAGCCATGCCTGTAGCCAAGCTGTTCCCGTACAGCTACAATACTAGTATCTACCCGACAATGTGGAATATTGTCCAGTTATGTCCTGTCCATAAAAAGTAGGACAAATCCAATCCAGCCAATTACTGCCTGATCATTCTATTCTCAATCATGAGCAAAGTGATGAAAGATGTCGTCAACAGTGCTATCAAGTGGCAGTTACTCACTAATAACTTGCTCAATGATGCTCATTGTGGGTTCTGCCAGGGCTACCCAGCTCCAGACCTCATCACAGCATTGGTCCAAACATGGACAAAAGAGCAGAATTCCAGAGGTGAGGTGAGAGTGACTGCCTTTGTCATCAAGGCAACATTTGACCGAGTGTGGCACCAAGGGGCCTGAGCCAAATTGAAGTAAATGGGAATCAGGGGGAATATTCACCACTGGTTGCAGTCATACCTAGCACAAAGGAAGATGGTTGTGATTGTTGGAAGCCAATCTTCTCAGCCCCAGGACATCACTGTAGAAGTTCCTCAGGGTAACGTTCTAGGCCTAACCATCTTCAGCTGCTTTATCAATGATCTTCTTTCCAACATAAGGTCAGAAGTGAGGATGTTTGCTTATGATTTTACAGTGTTCAGTACCATTTACAATCCCTCAGATACTGAAGCAGACCGTGCCCACATGCAGCAAGAACTGGACAACATTCAGGCTCGGGCTCAGAAGTAGCAAGTATCATTCACATCACGCAAGTGCCGGGGAATGACCATCTCCAGCAACAGAGAATCTAACCACCTCCCAATGCTTTGACATTCAACGGCATTACCATCGCTGAATTCCCCACAATCAACATCCTGCGGGTTATCATTGACCAGAAACTTAACTAGACTAGTCACATAAATATCGTGGCTACAAGAGAAGGTGAGCAACTCATTTCCTGACTCCACAAAGCCTGTCCACCATCCACAAGACACAAGTCAGGAGTGTGATGAAATATGCTCCACTTGCTGGATGAATGCAGCTTTGACAACACTGAAGTAGCTCAACAGTATCCAAGGCAAAGCAGCCCACTTGATCGGCACCCCATCCACCACCTTAAACATTCACTCCCTCCACCACCAGTGGATAGTGGCTGCAGTGTGTATCATCGACAAGATACATTACAGCAACTCACCAAGGCTCCTTCGACAGCACCTTCCAAATCCGCGACCTTTACCACCTACAAGAACAAGGGCAGGAGACTCATGGGAACATCACCACCTGCAAGTTCCCCTCCAAGTCACACATCACCCCGATTTGGAACTATATTGCCATTTCTTCATTGTCACTGGGTCAAAATCCTGGAACTCCCTCCCTAAGAGCACTGTGGATGTATCTACATCACATGGACTGCAGCGGTTCAAGAAGGCGGCTTACCAACAGTTTCTCAAGGGCAGTTAGGGATGGGCAATAAATGCTGATCTTGCCAGCGATGCTCAATCTCAAGAACAACTGAAAAAAACCTGGAGTAAGTAAAAGAGTCAAACACACCTAGGAGAACACAGTTTTTAGTTGCTGTTAATTATACAATATTGTGTTTAATTACATGCAGGTGGGGGGTGTTAACTGGGGTTGTGCTTGAGCACATATAAGGAGATGCTTACTGAGTCTGGTGGAAGATTCGAGTAAGGAGCTTTATGATTACCCTTCAATGTTCTCTGAGTCTGAACCATATGACCAGTGGAAGAATGAAGTGGATATTTTTATGAACAAGTGGTGGATTTTTAAAAAGAAACATTCTTTGTATTTCCCACAAACTGTAAACAGATTATGATTGAATTTTTTTCTCCCTTGAACCCTGACTAGTAAAGGACCCCAACAACAATACAATTGTTAAGATTAAAACAAAGAAGTAGGGTTTATTAACACACACTCTTAAACTCGGGAAGGGGATTAACTTTGCAATGCACACTCACAAAATTACACAGAAAGGTTAAAGGCATAAAAAAGGCAAGGATATTTACTAAATAGATAATTAGCTTAACTATGAACTAACATGAGTTTCAGTTGAAACGAAAATCTGTTTTAATTAACAGTATGTCCAAAACTGGAGATCACCGACTGGAAATGCTGAGTGGGGTAGGAGTCGTTGACAATACCTCTTCTCCTACACTTTCTTCTTCTTGCACTCTCAGAGGCAGCTTAATTGCTGAAGTCACATTATTTGACAGAGAGAAAACTGGCAGAAAGCAGACTTTCCTGCTATTTTGCAGCCAGTGTCTTTTTTTAAAATTTTCTAGCTGTTTTGCTGACTGTGTCTTCTTTTTAATTTTTCTTGCTGCTTACAAGAAGGCCTCAGAGAAAACAAAATGCAGCTTGAAGGCAGCTGGGTAGCACAGTTCCCTGTCCCGCTACATGACCCAGGTAAGTCACCCTGGCCTCAGCGAACTCGCTTTTTTTCCTAAGTTGACCACAAGATTTGCCCTTTTCAGACCCTGGAACAGCCTCCAGCTGCTTTAAATGCTCGTCCCAGGTGTTACTGTAAATGATCAAGTTGTCCAGGTACACAGCACAATTGCTAAGTCCAGCTACTAGCTGATTTGTCAACCTTGGAAATGTTGCTGGGGCATTTGTAAGACCAAAGGGCATAACTTTACACTGATATAGGCCATCCGGAGTTACAAAGGCTGAGATCGCTCTCGCTCTGGGGGTCATAGGGAGTTGCTAGTACCCTTTTAAAAGGGCAATTTTGCTGAGGTAGGTTGAGTGGCCCACCTTGTCTTTACAATCCTCAAGGCATGGGATTGGATAGGAATCGGCTCTGGTTAGAGCGTTTACATTTCAGCAATCAACACAGAGCAGTGTGGATCCATCCGGCTTCAGGACCAGTACAATAGGGGAGCTCCAACTGCTTTGGCTCGGCTCAATTATATCATTATCCAGCATGTACTGGATTTCCTGCCTAACCTGTGTCAGCTTGTCGGGGCTCAGCCAGTAGGGGTTTTGTTTGATTGGTGGTGTGTCCCCCACATCCACGTCATGAACTGTTAAGGTGGTACATTCCGGCTGATCTTTACAGATCTCTTTCCCAGCAAGGTGGACACCTCCTTCCACAGCTTTTGGGTCAGGTATGTCAGCTCAGTGGTTAATTCTTTCAAGACTTCAGCGTTTGTCAGTCTGGTACCCGGGGGTTCAACTGGGGTCTCCTCCTCCTCAACTGACTCCTCCTGGCTGCCCTCAGATATTACCACCCTCTGGCAAACACCCCCAGTTGACTGGGCTCTCGGCTATAATATTTCTTAAGCATGTTAATGTGGCATAACCGGTGCTTCTTCCTACTGTCAGGGGTGCGGATTAGGTAATTAACTGTACTGAGCTGTTTAGCCACCTGATACTGGCCACTGAATTTGGCTCAGATAGGGGCAGTAGGTAGGGGTAGTAGCACTAGGACCTGGTCTCCTGGTTGAAGGGTCCAGGCCTGGGCATGCCTGTCTGCTTGTTGTTTCATGATTCTGAGAGGTCTTTAAATGCTCTTTGGCCACCGCGCAGGCATTGAAGAGACGTTCCCGGAAGGTGGAAACATATTCTCACATGGCGATGTCCTTCTGGTGTTCCAGGAATTTCTCTTTCAGGAACTTTAGGGGGCCCCGCATGTCATGCCCACAAATTAATTCGAAGGGGCTGAAGCCGGTGGTCTCATTTGGGGAGTCCCTGGTGACAAACAGCAGGAACCCTAAACTTTAGGCCCAGTCATGTGGATACTCAGAGCAATAGATCCTTATCATGGTTTTCAGGTGTCTGGTGATACCTCTCTAGCACTCCCTGGGACTGAGGTTGATACCACGACGACTTCAGCTGGGTCATTCCTAAGCCGTGTACAACCTCGTGAAAAACGCAGGACATGAAGTTGGATCACTGGTCTGACTGGATCTCCCTTGGCGGACTGTACCTGGTGAAGAACTGGGTTAGTCCTTTTCTCACGGCCTTGGCTGTGATTTTCCTGAGGGGTATGGCTTCGGGGAATCGGGTGGCTAAGTCCATTATGGTAAGGAGGTAGTGACAGCTGGTCTTGGTTTTGGCCCCACGCAGTCTATTAATATTCAGTACATGACAATAACACCAAGTGCACAAAACACAATGGACAGCTGGTTCTTATCTGTTCACAACAATATGTGGACATGGGTTATGCCCCTAGAGGAAACAAGGTAAGGCCTTGACGTTGTCACTTCCTACCAGAAGTAAAATCAAAAGTAAAGTATTTTGTGAGCTGGATGTTTGTCAGTTGGATACTGATGAAGGTTTGGATCTGATATTAGAGTTCTTGAATTAAATATACAAGAAAGATGATCTATTAAATGCCGATGTGGCATGGTCAGACTTTGATAGATTTTGGAAGACAGATGGTTAATCAATGGGGGAATATATCATGGACTTTTACAGACTGCATAAAAGATTGAGGAAATTCAATTTAGAGATCCCTGGTTCAGTGCTAGCATTTAAATTGCTAGATTGTGCTAGGGTGTCACATATGGACAGGCTCCTTGTTCTAACTGGGGTCCAGTTCTCCGAAAAAGACATCCTGTTAGATCAGGTGTCTGCTGCCTTAAAGAATTTCCTGGGGAAACAGTCATTTCCTGCAGCCTAGGTGGAACAAATGGAAAATTCTGTGGTGACACGAAGAATAGAGGACTCAATGATTGCCAGATTTCAAAATGGTTCCGATACTAGATGCAGGCATCAGTACAATGGAAGAGTTACAGACAGGAGGGGCTGGATTTTACCAGCCCCTCAGTGTCATGGATAGTGGCGGTTAGGCCCCTAAAATGCTTGCGGTAGCAACCCGCCACAACTCACGACAGCGAGAAGACCCCGCCGGATATTAGCGGCAGTGGCAGCGAGGCCTCGTTGCGGCCAACCCGCCGCAAATGAACGAACCTGCTTCCAGTGGCCATCCCATGCCAATTTTATGGCCGCCGGCCGCAACATGCATGCCTTCGGAACTCTGTATGGCATTCTGAGACGAGACACTGGTGGGGAGGGGAGAGGACTAAAATTATCAGGGTGGGGGGGGGGGAGCGGGTAAAACAATCCTTATTGGCTGTAGGGAAGGTAGGAAGGGGTCAAAGGGGATAAAGTTCAAGGGGGAAAGGTCGTGAGTGAGAATTCATTTTTTGGGGGGGATGGGAAATAAAACTAATTATTTATGCATTGGGGAGGTGGGAGGGGGGATTTGAAGTTTTAATAATTTTTTTTAATTGATTGGAAACCATGTCACTTTAAAAATGTAAATGTCTCCTGAAGGGCTTCAAGCCCTTTAAAAATGGCTCTGGTGCCTGCATGGTGTTGCAGGACGCTGTTGCTGGGGATGCGGTGGCTGCCTCCTCTATGTCATTGAGGACAGCCGTTCCGCCCCCTCTATTTAAATGAGTCCCCGCGTGTAATATCGGGGGGCTCTGCAGCAGCACTTCCAGGTTGGATGTGCGACGCGCTTGGAAAACTCAGGCTGAGGAGTGACGATGACAACACCTTTAACAGATCGAGTTATTACAGAAGACAGAATTGGAACAGCAATAATAGGTAAATGAATCCCATGAATGTCCAAGAAACAGTTAATAGGTGCTTCAGGTGTAACTTATAGCATCATTATGCAATGAACTGCCCAAAATGGGGAAGCAGGGTTCTCAAAATGACACATGACACAGAGAATTCTGAGGCAAAGAGGAAGATAATGATGAATCTGAATGAACTGTACTAGTCACAAGGAGTTTTAGTCCTGTGATTAATGTCTTAGTCATGGATTCATTCTACTGTGCTGTGTTAGATAGTGCTTTCACATCGATGGCATGTGGAACAGATTGGTTAAAATGTTGTCTAGATTCACTCAGTACTGATGCAAGGTTAAGGAGTATAAGGAGTTTGGTGATGGCAACACATTGAGTTCGCTGAAGAGAGTTGTAATTCCATGTAAAGTAGCTAGAGTAAGCCATTTTATCAGTACTGATGTAGACTCTAGTGAGAGACCTTTGCTGTTGAGTAAACCTTCTATGAAAAAGGCACAAATGAAACTTGACATGGAGTATGATATAAGGCAATTGTTTCTGGAAAGTCAGTGGATCTGCAGTTTACTAAGTCAGGGCATTATTGTATCCCCTTAACAAAACCTGATGTTTCTCATCAGAGTGTTAAAGAAGTATTAATGGCATCAGGTGATAAGAATCAGAGAAAAAAAGCAAGTGTCTTAAAGTTACACAGACAGTTTGCTCACTCTTTTTGTCAAAGATTAAAAACACTGCTAAAGGATGCAGGTGTGGTTCATATAGTGTATGCAAGGCTAATAGAAGAGATTAGTGACAACTGTGAAATCAGTAAAAAGTATCAGAGGATGTCGTTATGTTCCATTGTATGCCTTCCATTGGTATGTCACTTTAATGAGGTAGTTGCCATGGATTTAAAAGTATGGAACAAAGACAGAATTATTTACATTCTACACCAGATTCAGTTTTTCTACAATAATATATAGCAAGGACAAAAGGCACAATCGTGGAGAAATGGATAGGTACCGGACTTGGGGCACAAGTGAACTTTCTGATGAATATTGCAGGGAAATTTGCCAATGATGCATTTAGCGACATGTGTGAAAACATGAATATTATGGTCATGAATACCGCAGCTGAAATTCTTTTCAGCAAGGAGCTCCGTGAAAGGAATCATGCGGTGATCAATGAAATACTGCAGAAAGTCATAGCTGACCAACCTAACCGCAAGTTCATGCGAATAATTCACTTCAGGTTGTTACGGCCAGGTGACGACAGGTCACAAGGTTCTCATCTTGTCCTTCCTCTTGTTTCACCGCAACAGGGTTTAATCAGTTTTAAACTGTGGATGTGCTTACCACTTAGTGAGTGTTCTACCTTTTATCTTTGTTGTGATCATAAAAGAACCAATCAGGCAGGTTTTCTTGAGTTTAAACAAGAAAGAGGTGAGTTTCTTGTACCTAAAAATCTAAATCCGATCTAAATAAAATAACGTCACACACACACACACACACACACACACACACACACACACACACACACACACACACAGACACAGACACACACACAGTCTGTGTTGGATTAGAGTCCAGAACAAATAAAAATAATATACAGTCTGTCGTGTCTGTTAACTTAGTTGTCTTCTGGCTGTAGTTGGGGTTCTGAAGTCTCTGGCTGGTAGCAGTATTTTTGCAGCTGGCCCATCTGGTTCAGGTTCTTCTTGGAGGCAGTGATGTAGGTGGCTTTCTTCCCCCAGGGCCTTTGTCTTGCATTTTCCCAATCAGCAGGCAAGCTGTGGGAGATCCACTGTACCATCTGTACCAACCAGTCACTCTTCAAAACCCCTAGTAACTAACCTCGCCTTATAAGTCCCATCCACAAGGACTTTTTTTTAAGTACAAATCCATCTATGTGACAAGGCTGGCAGTCCCTTATCTTGTACCTCAGAAAAAAACATCAAATTCTCCCAACTCTAATTCCTTTTGTTTTGCCTCTCTTATCAATTTATCCTGAAGTTTATTGGCAGTCACCAAAACTTCATGGTCATGAGGACTTCTGCTTTTAGTTCTACTGCAAAATTGTTCTTTAGCCCTCATTTCATTGTGTAATCTGTTCAAACTACGGCCTCTCCCAGCACTTTGATGTCTTTCAAGACTATTACTATAAGATCTCATTCTCACACTACTGGAGGCTCTTTCTCCAGTACGTGATCATTTCCTGATACAAGAGTCACTGCTAGACCCACTATTAAAACTTGCACTGCGCTTTCTTACACTCCACTCTTTCGCCCTATTCTGCCAGTCCATGGTCCTCACTTCTTGGCCATCATCCTGAATATTCAACCAATATTTAAACTTGCCAGTGGATTAAATCTGGAGAAATGCATACTTAAGTTCCCATCCTTAGGTGACCCAAAGAACATGAAGATAGTTATTTTTAGTATTGCCTGACATGCTAATCTTCCTGATGGGTATTCAAGTGCAGCTGGTTTCATAATATTTTTGATGGGTGAAAATGGGAAATGTTGTCTTTTAGCTTGGGAAACTAAGAAAATAAAAAAGGATTGTTAAAAGCACTTTAACTGTGGAAACACTGGCTCATGTAGAGACAGTGGATATAGGTTCTATTTGCCAAATATTCTAGGCGAAATTCTGTATAAGGAGTATACTGAAGATAGTATAGCCTTTGAATGTTATGTGGATAATTGATCCTTGTGGGATAATGTACACTCGACAAGAATTGTAAGTGAGAAAAGGTTATGAATTAATATTGCTGGCTCGAAATAAATGCTGGAGAGAAAAGAGATCTCCAAAATTAAATGGGTAGATGCAAGTCATCAACTATGATTGTATAAGCATTTCTTTTTGTAAAACAAAGACATTGTTAGGGGTCCGAGAGGAGGTGCATCCCACAATGTAATGCTTTGCACAGAATATGGAATTTATTTTTATTTGTTTTAAAATATTGTTTGTACCATATTAAACTGTAAGTTTTTTATTCAAAGAGAAAGAAGGGAATCTGTTAATTGTACATCAATTGTGTTTAATTATGAGGTGGAAGGTGTTAATTGGGGTCTTGCTTGATCACATACAAGGTGGCACTTCGTGAGACTGTTGAAAGGAGCTATATGTTTGTAATCTTTACTATGTAAATAAATGTAAGACTGAATAAAGATTGGCTCCAATTTTATCATTTAACAACTGGCTTTCTGGAGTATAACAGTTCTCCTCCCAGGCGGTGTTGGCCATTCTCAGCTGGGACAGTAAAAGGGATCTGAACAACATGTCTATTAGACAGGGAAAAATCAGCCAGGGTAGAAACTCCCAATAACTATCCAGTGACTCTTCCTGGATGTATGTGTATATGTTTTTCTTTGAATTCATTCACAGGATGTGGGCATCGCTGGTCAGGCCAGCATGTGCTGCCCATCCCTAATTGTGCTTGAGAAGGTGGTGGTAAGCCACCTTCTTGAACTGCTGCAAGAGTAGTTAAGGGTCAACCACATTGCTGTGGGTCTGGAGTCACATAGGTCTGGAGTTACCAGACTGGTAAGTACAACAGATTTCTTACCCTTGAACCCAGATGGGTTTTTATGACAATCCAGTAATTTCACAGTCACCGTTACTGAGAACAGTTTTCTATCCCAGACTGAATTTAAGTTCCCCAGCTGCCATGTGAACTCATGTCTCCACATCATTAGTCCATAACTCTGGATTACTAGCCCAGTAACACAAACACTATGCTACCATGCCCAGCATGGTGTGTGCAAATGAATGTCAAGGTAGGAAGGGATTGGGCTGTCATTCCCTCCAGTCAAATAGCCTGCTGATATTAGGGTCAGGATTTGTTGGAGCTGCGGGCTGACAAGTCCCCAGGTCCTGATGGACTTCATCCTAGGGTGTTAAAAGAAGTGGCTAGTGAGATAGTTGATGCGTTGGTTTTAATTTTCCAAAATTCCCTAGATTAGGGGAAGGTTTCATTTGATTGGAAAATAGCCAATGTAACTCCTTTATTCAAAATGGGAGGGAGACAGAAAGCAGGAAACTGCAGGCCAGTTAGCTTAACATCTGTCTTAGGAAAAATGTTAGAAGCTATTATTAAAGATGTTATAGCAAGGCATTTAGAAAAATTCAAGGTAATCAGGCAGAATCAACATGGTTTTGTGAATGGGAAATCACGTTTAACCAAATTATTGGAGATCTTTGAAGGAGGTACACATGCTGTGGATAACCGGGGGGATTTCCAGAAGGCATTTGATAAGGTGCCACATCAAAGGTTATTGCAGAAAATAAAAGCTCATGGTGTAGGGGGTAACATATTGGCATGGATAGAAGATTGGTTAGCTAACAGGAAACAGAGAGTAGGTCATTTTCTGGTTGGCAAGATGTAACGAGTGGTGTGCCACAGGGATTTGTACTTTGGCCTCAACTTTTTACAATTTATATAAATGACTTAGATGAAGGGACTGAAGGTATGGTTGCTAAGTTTGCTTATAGCGCAAAGATAGGTAGGAAAGGAACTTGTGAAGAGGACATAAGGGGGCTACAAAGGGATATAGATAGGTTAAGTGAGTGGGCAAAGATCTGGCAAATGGAGTATCATGTGGAATAGGGCGAAATTGTCCACTTTGGCAGGAAAAATAAAACAGAAACAATATTATCTAAATGGTGAGAGATTGCAGAGCTCTGAGATGCAGAGGGATCTGGGTGTCCTAGTGCATGAATTGCAAAAGGTTAATATGCAAGTACACCACGTAATTAGGAAAGCGAATAGAATGTTATCGTTTATCGTGAGGGGAATTGAATATGAAAGTAGGGAGGTTACACTTCAGTTATACAGGCCAGTGGTGAGACCACATCTGTGTGCAGTACTGGTCTCCTTATTTAAGAAAGGATGTAAATGCATTGGCGGCAGTACAGAGAAGGTTTACTTGACTAATACCTGAAATGGGTGGGCTGTCTTACAAGGAAAGATTGGACAGGCTAGGCTTGTATCTGCTGGAATTTAGAAGAGTAAGAGGTGACTTGATTGAAACAGATAAGATCCTGAGGGGTCTTGACAAGGTGGATGTGGAAAGGAAGTTTCCGCTTGTGGGAGAATCTAGAACTAGGGGTCACTGTTTAAAAATAAGTGGTCACCCAGTTAAGACAGAGATGAGGAGAAATTTTTTCTCTCAGAGGGTCGTGAGTCTTTGGAATTCTCTTCCTCAAAAGGCGGTGAAAGCAGAGTCTTTGAATATTTTTAAGGCAGGTAGAGAGATTCTTGATAAGCAAGGGGGTGGAAGGTTATCGGGGGTAGGTGGAAATGTGGAGTGATCAGTTCAGCCATGAACTTATTGAATGGCAGAGTTGGCTCGAATGGCCGAGTGGCCTACTCCTGCTCCAAATTCATATGGTCGTATGATTTGTGGTTTTGGCACGGGACCCTGACATCAGGGTCAAGTGGGGGTCAGGATCCCGCACGTTGGGAAACAGTCAACGTGATTTTCCCCAAATTGGCCAATTCGTGACTCGAGAGTGGGTTCGCTGTCCTGTCCTGTTCTGAAACTGGGGGGGCCAATAAGAGACCCTCCGGCACGGACGGAGCAGCAGCATGAAGTTCAGGTAAGAGAGAGTGAGAGAAAAAGTGTCTCTGTCTTGAGGCGTCTTCTCTCCAACTTTTCAAACCTTTAAATTAAAAATGCCATCAACATTGTGGAGGGGTGGGGGAGGGTATCCCTTCTACAGAGCAGCCTTTGGCCACAGCTGTTCCCAGACAGGCAGGGAGGGCCTCAAAGCTTACTTGGAGTGCTGGCCCCTTGGTCAGCTACTGTGAGGCCGCCTCCAGGCAGCTGGCCTACTCCCTGACGAATTGGGGGATCCACATGACCAACTGGAATATTCCCAGTCGGCCTCTGTTAATTGACCTTAAGTGGCCATTTACCTTCCTCAAGTGGCTACCTGCCAACTTCTGCTGCTTATCCTGTGACCAGGAAAATGGCCCAGGGGCAGGATGGTATTGGCCAGGGGTGCAAATATTCGTACCTGCCTGCCTTTGTACTCGTGCCCATATGGGGGCGACAATTCAGCCTTGGGTGTCAGTTATGGCTCAGTGGTAGCACTCTTGCTTCTCAAGCTAGATAGGTTGTGGGTTCAAAATGCACTCAGAAGAATCAAGCAAAGTATTGAGGCACTGTTGCACTGTCGAAGGTGCTGCCCTTCAGATGAGCAGTTAAATTGAGGCCTTGGGTGACTACAACTGCTACTATATGAAGAAGAACAGAGGAGAGCTCCCTGGTGTCCTGGTCAATATGTATCCCTCAACTGACACCTTTAAACAGATTGTCACTGTCAGATTGCTGTTTGTGGGAGTTTGCTGTGTGCAAATTGGCTGCTGTTTCCTACATTACAGTAAGAACTACATTTCAAAAGTAGTTTATTGACTGTAAAGCAGTTGGAGTGTTCATTTGTTAATTGTGCATTTATTGTGTGATTGTATGCAAGTGGGTGGGGGGGGGGTGTTAATTGCAGTCTTACTTGAGCACTTTTAAGCATTTACTGAGACAGGTGAAGGGTTTGAGTGAGGAGCTACATGTCTGTAATCCTGTGTACAATAAATGTGAAACTGAGTAAAGATAGGCTCCAGCATTATCCTTCCATAACAAGCTTTCTGGAGTTTAACATGGGGCATCTGAAGGTCATGAAAGGTGCCACATAAATGATGTCTTTCTCTTTATTTTTAACCAAGGCTCACACATCATTGTTGTCCAGTTGGATAGGTTACTAGCGGGCTCCCCATTGCTTGCAGAACTGATCCTCAGTGAGGAGCGATGTTTTCTGAGCAGCAAGTGGGAAACTAATTTTAAATCAAATCAGGACAAATGGCACAATGGTAATTATAGAAAAAAAACCATGGACGCTTATCCAATCCTACAATACCAGGCCCAGAGGGATTTCCATCTGCCTATTTACTTTCAGCTCAGGTCAATCAATGAGGGAGGCAATGTGCTTAAAAGAAACTGGTAAAGGGGAAAAGTGGTGACGGGCTTTTAAATACAAGCAGAAAATGCAGGAAATACATAGCAATTTAATCAACACTTATAAAGATCCGGTGTTGGAGCTCCATGACTCGTCTTACCTGCTAGAAACATTCTTTGTGTCCTCTGCATCGTCTTCTTAAGGTTTAAGGCGTTGCTTTCTTCAGACACTGCAGGGGGAAAATGTAGCACTGAGGTAAAAGCTTACGTATTCATCAGGGGTTTGCCCCCTCGGCGCGACAGTAAGGAACGGCCTTCGCTACACACACAGACACACAGACACACACACACGTCATTAGCAGCATCTCCTAGCAATTCTGATTGCTCAAACCAGCCACAATGATGACTTGGTGACAGAGTAAGGCAGCCAGTTTGTTCTGAAAGAAAGTTAATGCATGTGACACTCTTCTACACCTCTAAGGTGTCATTTGTGGTTCAGTGGGTAGGACTTTTTGCCTTAGAGTCAGAAGGCCATGGGCTCAAGATCCACTCCAGAGACTTGAGCATAAAATCTTGGCTGATACTCTAATGCAGTACTGAGAACATAAGAAATAGGAGCAGGAGTAGACCATATGGCTCCACCATTCAATACGACCATGGCTGATCTTCTGCCTCAACTCTACTTTCCCACCCCCTCTCCATATCCCTTGATTCCCTGACAGATCAAAAATCTATCTATCCTAGATTTGAATATACTCAATGATGGAGGATCCACATCCCTCTGAGATAGAGAATTCAAAACACTCACAAGCCTCTGAGAGTGAAGAAATTTCTCCTCAGCTCAGTCTTAAATGATTGATACCTTATCCTGAGACAGTGTCCCCGTGTTCTAGATAGCCCAGCCAGGGGAAACAACTTCTCAGTGTCTACGCTGCGTCATGCTAGACCTCCACCTGCCAAGAATGAGGCACATTAATGTTGTCATGAACATTGATTTTAAACTGTTACCGGAGTGAAGGAAGGACTTATTAAACAGATCAGCTGTGACTGGAAAAGATATTTGCGTATTAACAGACAGTGATTGGAAGGACAAAGGACCATTCCCTCACACATTCAACCAACAATGGACCTTGATCACCCAGGTGTTGTGTGTAAGAGGCGACTTCCAGAGACTGCTAAGGTGATACAATCCAAGATGTGGTCAGATCAGTTAGTCACATGACTAACCTGTTTGGCAACCTGGGTTTTTCTGAATTGTACAAACAGTTTGAACTCAGAGTGTCTGTTTGCTCCTGGACTGAGAAGATCTCTCCTACCTGCTCCCATGTCTTTCTCACAAGCCTCTGAAACCACTGAAGACACATGAACCCCAAGAGAGAAAAGTCTCCGACAGTTAACAATGTTTAAGAATAATACTGGCCCCCAACGAAAAGCAAGATCTACCTACAATCAAGGACTCTACAGTGAGCTCAAAGAACCGTAACAAAATCCCTTCAGATATTGCCTCAAACGTTTCACTTTACTTTTTCTTCTGCTCTTTTCTGTCTCTATTTGCATGTGTGTATCGCATATGCATGCTAGCGTGGGCGCGTCGTATATCCGTAGGCATTAACCGAATTAGAGTTTAGGTTTAAGTATAATAAATTTCAACTTTTCTTCTTTAAACCTCAGAAAACTTGTTTGTGCTGGCTTCTTTGTCTTATAATTGGAAAGCAGTGAACAAGGATTCACCAAGGGGGAGTTAAAAACACTGTGTGTTACGTTAAGACCAAGTGAAGGCTGAGAGGGACCCCTAGACACCTTTCTCACCTGGTCATAACACCTGTCAGAATCTTGTATTTTCAATGAGATGACATCTCATTCTTAATCCCAGAGAGTATAGGTCCAATTTACACAGCCTTTCATCATAGGACAAGCCTCCCATCCCAGGAGCTGAACTAATGAACCATCGATGTACCGCCTCCAAGGCAAGTTTATCCTTCCTTCGATATGGAGACCCAAATTGCACAGAGTATTCCAGGTGTGGTCTCACCAAAGCCTGATCCAATTGTAGCAAGAATTCCTTGCTCGTGTACTCCAGTCTTCTTGCAAAAAAGACCAACATGCCGTTTACCTTCTTGCTTGCTGCACCTGCATGCTGACTTTCTGTGTTCCTTGTACAAGTCACTCTGAAGATCAACATTTAAAAGTTCCATGCCTTTAAAAAACATTCTGCTCTCTATTCCTATTACCAAAGCAAATACCCTCACACTTCCCCATATTATGCTCCATCTGCCACCTTGTTGCCCACTCACTTAACCTGTCTACACCTCTTTGCAGCCTCTTTGTGTCCTTCCTACAGCTTACATTCCAATCTAGCTTTGCACCATCAGCAAACTTGGATACATTACTCTCAATCTTTTCATCTGTCACGAATATAGATTGTAAATAGCTGAGGCCCCAGCACTGATCCTTGCAGCACTCACTAGTTACAGCCTGCCAACATGAAAATGCAATATCTATCCCTACTCTCTGCTTCCTGTCCCCTAACCAATCCTCCATCCATGCTAATATATTACCGTAACTCCACGAGTCCTCATCTTGTGTGTTAAACTTTTGTGTGGTGCCTTATCGAAATCCAAGAATTCTACATCTCCTGGCTCCCCTTTATCGACCATATTAGATACAACCTCAAAAACACTATTTAATTTGTCAGAAGCAATCTCTCTTTCATAAAACCATGTTAATTTCTGTCTGATCATACTCTGATTATCTAAATGTATTGTTAAGACTGCCTTAATAATAAGCATTTTCCCAATAACTGACATCAGGCTAACTGTCAGGAAACAGTTTCCTATTTTCACCCTCCCTCCTTTCTTAAATACTAGTGTTACATTTACTAACTTCCAATCTGCTGGGTCTGTTCTAGAATCTTAACATTTTGGAAAATCATAGCCAGTGCATCCACTATCTCTGCAGCTACCTCTTTTAGAACCCTAGGATTTGTTGACTTTTAGTCCCTTAAGTTTCGCAAATACTTTTTCTCTGCTGATATTGTTATGAACGTGCTTCCATTTTTAAATATTTTTTGAGGACTCGTGTTTAAAAATTGCGGAAATTGATTCATTTGAAAGACTGAAGACATTCCATAGGTGGTGGACTGTAATTTTTTAAAAAAAGGTCACGTTCATAAATCCATGCTAACTTTGTCCAATCATTATGATTATCTAAGCCTCATGTTATCACATCCCTAATGTATTGGCTGAAAAGCACTTTGGGACGTCCTGGGGTTATAAAAGGGGCGATAGAAATGCAAGTCCTTCCTTCTGTCCTGCTCAGCCAGGCTGCCACATGGTGCTGCATGTGCTAGTACTGCACAACCTCGTGGTTGCATTGTCAGCAAACACAGATGACATTGCTACTGACCAAAACAACTACCTCTGCGCCCCACAAAAAAGCAATGAGGACATTTCCAAAACTTTTCCCATTTTCTGACCCCCCCACTCCCGTGTACCTTTCAGTTGGTTTTGTAGGTGATGTACTTGATCTACCAGGTGAAACATGACTGACTGGATCTCTGCCTTAGCCTCAGAAATGGGCAACTTGTAGAGGTCAAAGGTGAGTCCCAAGTCATCTTGGCTGAGTTTCAGTATTATTATGTTGTCCAGGACTGTGAGGCTGACAGCGGCCTTCTGGAAAGCGTCTCTGTGGGTACAGCAGAAAGTGAGTGGTAACATTGATTTATTACATCGAGCGCTCAGTTTTCCTGATCCAAAGGACAATGTGTTGGGATCACTCGCAACAGTTGACCTGACTTTCTTGCCAATATGTATGGCCCCATTCTCTCATTTCCCCATTGATTTCTCTCCCTCGTTGACAGGACCTTCCGAATAAATAGAACTTTAGCATTAAAATAAAATGCTTAGTAAGACCAAAATGCCTCAGCCACATGGTATTGAGTCACATAGGAAAAGAAGGAGGCCATTCAGTCCCTGCAGCTTGTTCCGCCATTCAGTTAGATCATGGTTGATCTGTATTTTAACTCAATTTATCTGCCTTGGTTCCATATCCCTTAGTATGCTGTGATTCAGTTAGCCCATTTTAGATCTCAACTTGGCTCAGGGAGTAGCTGAGTGACACAGATTTGGAAGGCTCTGGTTAAATGCTACTATCTGGGGTGACAATTGGGAAGCGACAATTGATTGCAGCTTCTGTCGGTTAGGAAGGTGGAATACAGCTCGATCTCCCACTCCTGATCACAGTCCAGCAACTCTTGTTGGGAGCATGTGTGTTTTGAGGACAGGTCTGGGCTGTGGCTGTGATGCTATTCCCGTCAACTAGCTTGTCAGCACTCACTAAGTTGCCACAGGGAGATTGGCCACCTGCGTGAGGTGCTGCATTGTGTCTGGGACCATGGAGCTGTACACCAATAGAGAGGTTTAGGGTGAAGGCAGGAAGAGGGAAGAGAGAAAATCAGCAAGGAGGAGTAACAATAAAGACTGTTATGGTTAATAAGTTTCAGTGGCTTAACAGGTCATATTACATACATTTCGCACCCAAATAACTCTCCGTAGGAATTACAATATATTGTAAGAAGTTGTCAAATATATGACTGTGCGTTTAAGTAGATATTACAGCCACCAAGTATGATGCCTGCTCCAGGGTGCTGTCATGCCAGCAGCCAGGAAAAGCTCTTTCTGTCACAATGTTCCCTTGTAAGGTTTTGCAATGCCTTTCTGGCTTTTCTGTTTATCACGTCTGCTTTCCTCTTAATATTATACTCTCGCTGGCTCCTTCTCCTCTGCTTAGATACTTTGTACACCCAGGCACCACCAATGCTGCACTTGGTCTGTGGTTAATTAAGTGGCTGAGAGCAGCTGCTGTAGACTTCCATCTATTTAGGTGTCAGCACAGCTCAGTGGGTAGTACTCTCACCTCTGAATCAGAAGGTTGTGGGTTCAAGTTATACTCCCGAGACAGGAGCACATAATCTAGGTTGACACTCCAGTGCAGTACAAAGGGAGTGCTGCATGATTGGCGGTGTTGTCTTTCAGATGAGACATTAAAACAAAACCCCATCTGCCAATTCGGGTGTATGTAACAGATCCCACTCAGAGAAGATAGGGGAAATTCCCCCCAGTATCCTGGCCAATATTCATCCCACAACTAACATCACTAAAACAGATTATCTGGTCATTATCACATTGCTGTTTGTGGGAGCTTGCTGTACGCATATTGGCTGCCATGTTTCCTACTTTATAACAGGGACTACACTTTAAAAGCACTTCATTGGCTCTAAATCGTTTTGGGATGACCTGAGGTTATGATATAAATACAAATCATTTTTTTTCTCTCCCTCTTGTGACCATTGCCTGGCAGCTCCCAGGCACAGTGTGGTTGAGAGAGAGAGGGGTCCTGTAGATTATACAAGATCGAGCTGCTTCCTACTACCCAGGCTACACTGGCTGGCATGCCAGAATTCTCTGTACTGCCTTTATGGATAAAAATGCTTCTAGCCACAAGACCGATTAGTAATGAGATGATGCCGGCTGCATGGCATAATTCTTCCCCTCTATTTACTCAATGGGTCAAACGTCTGTCAGGACAGATTGCCTGCCATCAATACTGAGTGGCCTAATGCAGGTGAGTAAAATCCCACGACATGGAAGATTCATGAGGAGCCACAGTGAATACTGATGATCTGAGTGAGGTGTTCAAAATATTAAAAGGATGGATGCAGAGAAATAACCTGCCCTGGTGGAGGGAAATCAAGAATGAAGAAGTATAATCTTAAAATTTGAGCTCAGCCATTTAGGAAGGAAATTGGGAAGCACTTCTACACACAAAGGGTAGTAGAAATCTGGAACTCTCTCCCTCAAGTGGCGTAAGCTGCGGGGCTACGGACCAAATGCTGGAAGGTGGGATTAGAATAGGTGGATGGTTTTTCGGCCGGCACAGACAGGATGGGCCAAGTGGCCTCTTTCTGTGCCTTAAATTTTCTATGATTCTAAAAGGCTGTGGCTTCTGGAACTTTCAAGACTGAGATCGATGGATTTTTGTTAGATCAGGGTATCCAGGGATATGGAGCTGAGGCAAGTAAATGGAGTTGAGGTACAGATCAGCCATGATCCAACTGAATAGCGGAGCAGGCTCAAGGAACTTCTGATCCTATATTCCTAGATCATCTTCAGTCATTATAGGAGATTCCATAGTTAGGGGCACAAACAGGCATTTCTGTAACTGTCATCGTGAGTCCCGCATGATGTGCTGCCTCACTGGTGCCAGCGTAAAGGACATCATGGAGAGGGTGCAGAATATTCTGCAGGGAGAAGGGAGTGAGCCAGAAGTTGTGGTACATGTCAGTACCAACATAGAGAGGCAGGTATTGAGGTCCTACGGTTAAACTTTCAGGAGCTAGAGAGGACTCTGGATTAGTTCCAGTGTCACACACTAACAAGAGTAGAAATAGGAAGATAGGGAGGATCAATGCATGGGTTAAGGCATGGTGCAGGAGGGAGGGCTTCAGATTCTTGGGGCATTGAGATCAATTCTGGGGCAGGAAGCACTTATTCAAAAGGGATGGGTTGCACCTCAACAGGACTGGGACCAATGTCCTCATGAGGTAGATTCACTAGTGGGGTTGGGGAGGATATAAACAAAATTGGCAGGGGGATAGGCACCAGCATATAGAAGTAAAAAAGCGGAATAAGGTGCATCAAGGAGTGAGTGTGTTGGATAGTACTAGAGGAGGAAGTGGTGCCATATTAGACAGGAGCAGAGTAAGAAGGACTACGAGGAATAATACAAAGGTTTAGAATGCATGTATATTAATTCACAAAATGTGCTGAATAAGGTTGGTGAGCTACAAGCACAAATACCTGTGTGGGAATATGATGTAGTGGCAATAACAGAAACAAGGCTTAAAATTGGTGAGTACTGGGTGCTTAATGTTCAAGGATATAAAGTGTTCAGAAAAGATAGGGAAGGAAAAAAGGGAGGTGAGGTGGCAGTAATACTTAGGAAAAACTGTGCAGCTTTGGGAAGAGGGAAGATGTCCTTGAGGGGGCAGGGACAGAATCCATTTGGATAGAGTTGAGAAGATAAGATTACACTATTGGGGGTGAGAGAGAGATAGAAGAGCAAATCTGCAGGGAAGTCATAAAGATGTGTAAGTACTACAGTGGTGATATTCGGGGACTTCAATTACCCAAATATCGATTGGGATGTTTTTTTTTCCTTTTTGGCCTTCTTGTCCAGAGAAACAATGGGTAAGCGCCGAGAGGTGGTCAGTGGCTTGTGGAACAGCGCCTGGAGTGGCTATAAAGGCTAATTTTAGAGTGACAGACTCTTCCACAGGCACTGCAGGTGAAGTTGGTTGTCGGGGCTGTTACACAGTTGACTCTCTCCCTACACTGCTGTCTCTTTTCCTGCCAACTGCTGAGTCTCTTTGACTTGTCTCTCTTCAGGCCCACCTTTATAGCCGTCCACCAGGCCTGGCGATCGCTGGCAAGCGGCTCCCACGACTTGTGGTCAATGTCGCAGGACTTCATGTTGCGTTTGCAAACGTCTTTAAAGCAGAGACTTGGACGGCCGGTGGGTCTGGTACCAGTGACGAACTCGCTGTACAATGCGTCCTTGGGGATCCTGCCATCTTCCGTGCAGCTCACATGGCCAAGCCATCTGAAGCACCGTTGACTCAGTAGGGCATATATGCTGGGGATGTTGGCTGCCTCGAGGACTTCTCTGTTGGAGATACGGTCCTGCCACCTGATGCCAAGGATTCTCCGGAGACAGTGAAGATGGAATGCGTTGAGTCTTGGCTGACATACATTGTCCAGGCCTCATGGCTGTAGAGCAAGGTACTGAGGACACAGGCTTGATACACTCGGACTTTTGTGTTCTGTGTCAGTGCACCATTTTCCCACACTCTCTTGGCCAGTCTGGACATAGCAGCAGACACCTTTCCCATGTGCTTGTTGATTTCTGCATCGAGAGACAGGTTACTGGTGATAGTTGAGCCCAAGTAGGTGAACTCTTGAACCACTTCCAGAGCGTTGTCGTCGATATTGATGGATGGAGCATTTCTGACGTCCTGTCCCATGATGTTCGTTTTCTTGAAACTGATGGTGAAGCCAAATTCGTTGCAGGCAGCTGCAATCCTGTCAATGAGTCTCTGTGACACTCTTCAATGTGGGATGTTAATGCAGCATCGTCAGCAAAGAGGAGTTCCCTGATGAGGACTTTCCGTACTTTGGTCTTCGCTCTAAGACAGACAAGTTGAACAATCTGCCATCTGATCTTGTGTGGAGGAAAATTCCTTCTTCTGAAGACTAGGATAATCGATTGGGATAATGTTAAAATAAAGGCAAGAGGAGGGAGGAATTTCTCAAATGCTTTCAGGAGAATTTCTTTAACCAGTATGTTCTTAGCCCAACTAGGAAGGAGGTATTGCTAGATTGGGAGCTGGGGAAAGAGGTGGGCCAAGTGGAGCAAGTGTCTGTGGGGAAACATTTGGGTAAGAGTGATCATCGTATCATAAGGTTTAGAGTAGTAATGGAGAAGAGCAAGGAACAATCTAAAATAGAATTTCTAAAATGGATGAGTGTTAACTTCAAAGGGATGAGAGGGAATCTAGCCAGGGTTAAATGAAACCAAAGATTGACAGGAAAAACTGTAACGGAATTGTAATGGGTGATCATTAAGGAAGAGATGTTTCACATACAGGCCAGGTACATTCCAACAAGGGGGAAAGGTAGGGGAACCAAAGCCAGGGAGCCTTAGATGATGAGGGAGATAGAGAATATGATGAAACAAGAGGGTATATGATGCATGTCAGGTGAATTCTTCAAGTGAGAATCAAACCAAATACAATAAGTTGAGAGGAGAAGTGAAGAGGAAAATAAGACTGGTGAAGAGAGGATATGAGAATAGAATGGCAGTTAACATAAAAGGGAACCCAAAAATATTCCAGCAGCATGTAAATAGTGAGCGGGTAGTAAGTGGCTGACTGGGGTCTATTAGGGACAAAGAGGATGATATATGCTTAGAGGTGCAGGGCAAGACTAGAATACTTAATGAGTACTTTGTATCGGAGTTTACTAAGGAAGAGGATGCTGACAAAATATTGGTAGAAGCGGAGATGGTAGAGGTAATGGATGAAGTGAAAATTGATACGCAGAATGTACTGAAAAGGCTGGCTATGCTTAGACTAGATAAGTCATCTGGCCTGAATGGCTTACATCCCAGGTTGCTAAAGGAAGTGGGGAGTGGAGATAGCAGAAGGGCTCGTCATAATCTTCCAATCTTCCCCAGATACAGGCGAGGCACCAGCGGATTGGAAAGTGGGAAATGTGACAACCTTATTCAAGGAAAGGTGTAAGGACATTCCTAATAACTACAGGCCGGTCAGTTTAACATCAGTTTGGGCAAGGTGTTAGAGACGATAATCAAGGAAAGAATTAACAGGTACTTGGAGAGGTTTGAGTTAATTAAGGACAGGCAGCACGGATTTGTAAAAGGCAGATCATGTTTCACTAATCTCATTGAATTTCATGATGGAGTAACAGAAAAGGTTCAAGAGGAGAATGTGGTGGATGTTACCAGGATGTTGCCTGGTCTGGAGGGTATTAGCTATGAGGAGAGGTTGGATAAACTTGGGTTGTTTTCACTGGAACGACGGAGGTGGACAGGCGAGCTGACAGAGGTTTACAAAGTTATGAGTGGCATGGACAGAGTGGATAGTCAGAAGCTTTTTCCCAGGGTGGAAGAGTTAGTTACTAGGGGACATAGGTTTAAGGTGAGAGGGGCAAAGTTTAGAGGGGATGTGCGAGGCAAGTGTTTTTTACATGGAGGGTGGTGAGTGCCTGGAACTTGCTGCCGGGGGAGGTGGTGGAAGCAGGTATGATAGCGACCTTTAAGAGGCATCTTGACAAATACATGAATAGGATGGGAATAGAGGGATATGGACCCCGGAAGTGCAGAAGGTTTTAGTTTAGACAGGCATCAAGATCGGCGCAGGCTTGGAGGGCCGAATGGCCTGTTCCTGTGCTGTACTGTTCTTTGTTGTCTATATGGACATAGATAGTCTAACAGAATAGGCAGATAAGTGGCAGATGAAATTTAATACAGAAAAGTGTGAGGTGATGCATTTTGGGAAAAGGGATATGGTGAGGTAATATAGACTTAAGGCACAGTTCTAAAGAGTATGCAGGAACAGAGGGACCTGAGGGTTCATGTGCATAAATCTTTGAAGGTGGCAGAACATATTGAGAGAGTAGTTAGCAAAGCATAAGGGATCTTGGGCTTCATAAATAGAGGTATTAATTATAAAAGCAGAGAAGTTATGCTCAACCTTTATAAAGCTCTGGTTAGGCCACAACTAGAGTATTGTGTCCAGTTCTAGTCACCACACTTTAGGAAGAATGTGAGGGTCCTCGAGATGATGCACAGTAGATTTATCAGAATGGTTCCAGGGATGAGGAATTTTAGCTACAAGGTAGGTTGGAGAGGCTGGGGATGTTCTCCTTGGAGCAAAGGAGATTGAGGGGAGATTTAATAGAGGTGTGCAAGATTATGACAGGTTTAGTTAATGAGGTAGACAAAGAAAGGCTGTTCCCATTAGCTGATGGTACAAGGACTAGGGGTCACAGATTGAAGGTTTTAGGCAGGAGATACAGTGGGGATGTGAGGAAGAACTTTTTTACGCAGTGAGTGGTAATGATCTGGAACTCTGCCTATAATGGTGGTGGAAGCAGAGAATATCAATAATTTCAAAAAGAAATTGGTTGGGCACTTGAGGGAAATAAACTTGTAGGGCTACAAGGATAGAAGAGGGAATAGGACTGACTGGATTGCTCTACAGAGAGCTGGCATGGACTCGATAGGCTGAATGGCCTCCTTCTGTGACGCTATGACTCTCCTTTCTTCTGAGGAGTGACAGTTACAAACCTGGTTCTGGTGTGGTATTCTTCACAGGTTTTCACCCCATGTGCAGATTTCTGTAAAGAAAAAATAAATACTGTTATCTTCCAACATGAGAAATGGAGTTTAATAGCGGTACAGTGTAGATTAGATTAGATTAGATTAGATTAGAGATACAGCACTGAAACAGGCCCTTCAGCCCACCGAGTCTGTGCCGACCATCAACCACCCATTTATACTAATCCTACATTCCTACCAAACCCAAACATCCCCACCTGTCCCTATATTTCCCTACCACCTACCTATACTAATGACAATTTATAATGGCCAATTTGCCTATCAACCTGCAAGTCTTTTGGCTTGTGGGAGGAAACCGGAGCACCCGGAGAAAACCCACGCAGACACAGGGAGAACTTGCAAACTCCACACAGGCAGTACCCAGAATCGAACCCGGGTCGCTGGAGCTGTGAGGCTGCAGTGCTAACCACTGCGCCACTGTGCCGTAGTGTTGATGAATCATGCTCCAGGGGATGAACCCATGTTGGAGTGGGGCGGGGAAAGAACGTAAGAAAGCAGTCAACAAGACATTAGGATTAAGCATCCCCTAGACATCATCCGGCAAGGGCACTTGCAATAGCCATGGGATCAGGACAGCCACCCTGTAACCCCATCTCAGCAAAGGAGGTATTTGGGCCAACAGAAACTATGGTGGAGAGTGAATTGAAAGGATAATATATTTGGAAAAAACAAGAGTGTCAATATTCCTCTTTAATAATTCACATACTTAATTTTCACACCCATGAATCCCCCCACAATGCAGGTTCTCAAACTCTGCCACATTGCAATGGAGAGATACTGAGAAGGGGACAGGCTCCAAAGGATTTGGAAGAAGAAGCGTGCCAGGGCCATATGCATTATTTTCTGGCACACCCACAATCCACACCAGTCCACCGGACTCTGCTGTGTCTTGAGCCATATACAGTGACAGAATCATAGAATCCGTCCATGTGTGACGACTGCCTTGGCAATGGCGTGAGACTACAACTGGGCAGAAGCCAGTCACTCAGACATTGGCATCTCTTGTTCTTCCACTTAATGTCCCATGGCATTGATCATGGATGACTTGCTGTTTTATAACAATAGGGATGTAATCAGCAAAGCACGATAACTAAAGTGTGTCAAGGAAAGTGTTATAGGAAATAAATGTGACAATTACAAGATGTGCACACAGAGTTAGTGTAGATGGCAGAAACTTGCTTGATGGGGCCATCTGGTGGTGATGGCCTGGAGCTACACTGACAATTTACACAGCACAATTTAAAGGCAAATATTGACACAAAAGCATGACCAAACATCTTGACAACAGAAACTAAGGTTTGTATTTAAGAACTGTTCATCTTATGCAAAGTTTTTGATAGCATATAATTATAAAAACATATGACCAATCATCAGCAGCAGAATGCAATGGTCCCAGTCCTCCCAACATTCGGAAAATTAGCAGCTCTGCTACTTACATGCTCCTCCAGCTTTTGTGGACTGAAAGCTGTACTCCAAACATCCACAACATTTGTAACACTGCAAAGTAAAGGGGGACAGTTGTTGTCAGTACTTTATCTTACAGAGTCATATACGCAAGAGTGACGTGAGAGGCTAGACCTGGAGGCACTGTAGAGCTAATGCAGTCCTTTCAACTTCGGAACTCCATCCAGGATCCAGATCAAGGTAATGGTTTAAAAGTCTCCTCTGACAGCTGTAAAGGTTTGAAGTGAAAATGAATGCACCAGTTTGAGCCCGATGGTGCTTGGCTCAGTTGGTAGTACTGTTGCTTCTGGGTTAGAATCCTGAACTGAGACCTAAATATATCATCCCAGTTGACACTCCACTGCAATACTGAGAGAGTGTTGTATTGATGGACATGCTGACCTCTAAACTGCCCCTCTCCCTCTTCAGGTAGGCATCAGGATTTCACATGCTCATTTCCTTGAGGACTCTAAGGCCTGACTTACATATTCAAGTGCCTTTCACACATTTCAGCTTTTGAATTTCTTTATTACACTCGCTTTCCTGACCTCAATTGGACAATGTCATCCTCAGATCGAGTCTTCAGTTGTGAAGAATTTGTTTCAAATACCTGCCTTTCCCCACAATAGTGTAAATTTACACCATCAATTACATTTCTCTGCAGTCGCACAGGTTTGGAAGTAGGGAGCAGTCTCAGAGATTATAGCAGAGACGGAGGCAATTCAGCCCACTGCTCCTGTGCTCGCTCTTCATCTAGAGCTACTTAACCCCAATTTCCCTGCACATACCCTAGTCAGAAATGTTAATTATTTATTAATTGGGTGTTAATTGAATTCATGTGGCAGGTATCAATTGGGGACACACCTGTGTCATACATACATATATATATATTAGACTATTCGTCACTACCTGGCTATCTGAGTTTTGACAATAAAGGAGGTACATACAGGAGAAATTGTGGGTAGGAAAAGATGGGAGGGGAGGAATAATATCAGAAGTAATCGGAGCTCAACGAGGAGATCTAGACACTGATCCTTGGGGTTAGGTGTGGACTTGCTCCCCTGACCGATAAGTAGTGAACATCAGCTGAGTAACTGGTGCAATAAGCAGCCAATGATAAGTTTACATTAGTAATCAGTGGACCAATATAGATGGGGAACTGAGTGGATGGTCAATTATCCTAACAGTTATGTGCACCTCCTGTGGCCAGCTGGGAGTTGTGTGTCTACCTGCCTTTTCTACTAAGATATGGGGGAGGGAAGAGGAGAACCAAGGGAGCAGAGGTGGATGGAAGATTTTATTCTTGGAATCAATCTCAATTGTGTGCTTGTGTTATTTTACATTTTGGAGGCCTTATAGGATTAAAATAAAAATGAACTGCAGAGCTCCAAGGGGACAACTGTCCTACATGCAAACTTGCAATAATATGTGTCCCCTTGTGTGATTTTCAAACTAGGGTCTGGTAGATGTTGATGTGACATCTGGTACCCTGTCAGTGCACCCATAATTCTGACATTGGTGTGAAATTCCTGTTGTGATATTCATGGAAGCTGTTTTCTGCAGTGATAACAGTGCCCTACTTTTGTGTCACTATTGGAAGTTTTAGTGTCAGGGACTGTTTTGAAGTGGGCCAGTACTTGTAGAGATCCCTGAGGTTGTATCCACCTTTTCAGGGGGTTCTAATGTGAAAGTGTGCCAATATTTACAGGGTCCCATAAGCATGCATTAATTGTCATAGCCCCTGAGAATGTGCCAATGTTTGCACAGCTCTCTGAAAGTATGCCAATCTTTGCAGGCGGCTGATGTGTGGGAGGAGGGCCTGCGAATATTTACACAACTGCATGAAAAGCACTGGTGTACTATTTTGGCTGACCCCTAGCATAATGCAAAATGCTCAATTATCTAAGCATCGAAAAATAAATGCTGGCCTAGCCCATGACGCTCACATCCCAGGAATGAATAAAATAAAAAGGGTAGTCTGATTTCAAAAATGGAAACTGGACACCAAAGAGTCTAATTTTTACATTAATCCATTTCCAAGTTACTTCTGTTTCATATATTAGTTATTAGTGAGTTACTGAGGTTACTAATTATCATAGTATCATATAACACAGAAGGAGGCCATTTGGCCAAACGTGCCAGTGTTGGCTCTTTGAAAGAGCTATTCAATTAGTTCTACTCCCCTGCACTTTCCCCATAGTCCTGCAATTTTTTCCATTTCAAGTATTTATCCAATGCCCTTTTGAAAGTTATCATTGAATCTGCTTCCACTCCCTTTCAAATATTGAATTCCAGATCATCATACCTCATGGCATTAATGTCTTCCTCATGTCGCTTCTAGTTCTTTTGCCAAATACCTTCAATCGGCGTCCTCTGGTTGCTGACACTTCTGTCACTGGAAACCCTTTTTCTCTTTATTTACTCCATCAAAATGCTTCCTAATTTTGAACATCTCGAATAAATCTGAACCTTCTCTGTTCTAAGGAGAACAACCTCAGTTTTTCTAGTTGTTTCATGTAACTGATGTCTTTCATCCTTGGTATCATTCTAGTAAGTCCCCTCTGAGCACTGTTTAAAGCCTTGACTTCCTTCCCAGAGTGTGGTGTCCAGAAGTGGCCACAATACCCCAGATGAAGCCTAACCAGTGTTTTAGAAAGGTTTAGCATAACTTCCTTGCTTTTGAAGTCTGTCACTATTAATATAACAAAGGATCCTATAAGCCTTTTTAACTGCCTTTACTTGTCCTGCCACATTTAAAGACTTGCATACATACACTCTCAGATCTCTGTTCCTGAGCCCCTTTAATATTGTACCATTTAATTTATATTGCCTCTTCTCATTCTTCCTACCAAAATAAATCACTTCACACTTCTTTAAATTTCATCTGCCATGTGTCTGCCCATTCCTCCTGAAGTCTGTAACTATTCTCACCGTTTGTTATATTTCCAAGTTTTGTGTCCTCTACAAGTTTTGAAATTATGCCCATAGTACCCAAAAAGGCAGTGTTCTGAACACGGACCCCTGGAGAACACCACTACACAGTTCTCATTAATAGTCGCTGCTTTTTGTCCGCTAGTTACTGAGGTTGAAAATTATCGCAGTTACTGTGGTTCATTTGTTAATGTTTTGAGGTAATTAAAAGTTAGAGAGGGTATTAGAGTTGCTGAAGGTTTGTTATTTGAACCGTTTATTGAGAATTATTGAAGTTTTTGGCTATTTGAGTTACTGAGAAAAATTTTGAAACACGATCTGTAGGGGCTGCCTCTTTTTAAAACATTAATAAACACGCCTGTAAGTTTAAAAAGTGATATAAAATCCAACGGGCAATCTGTGCACTTTTTTAAAACCTGGCTTGATGTTATTACCAGAATTGTACTATAAATGGCGTCAAACTCAAGTGGTGTGTGGAAGCCTCACCAGGGAGGCTCACACTGCTGTACTCATGAATCAAAGCAGGACCTGACTCCAGAGTTGTACTATAAATTCCCATCAATATGCAGCACAATAGGACATGCAAATGGCACTATAACTAGAATGGCCCTAGAATCCCCAGTGCAGCTGGCGCAAGCAACAAAGTTCTTGTACTGGAATTATTTTCTTGTCTCTCACGGACATACCACAGATTGAAGTTCTGAGGGCCAGGGCGGGTATAGCAAAGGTACCTCTGGTGGCTTTGAGGAAGCTTGTGGATGTGCAGAGATCCAATGGAGGGCAATCGTTGCTCTGCTTCCATCTTCCAGATGACGCTCGTTTCTTGAAAAAATTGCATACAATAAAGCAGTCAGTATGTAGTGTCACATACAAACACGAGCATGAAAGAATCTGGCCATAATAAGGGGTTATAAGGTTAAAAGTCATTTTCCTATGAAGTGGGCATTAAAAAATTTAAAAGATCTTCATCTGCCTGGAAGGGTACAAGGGGCTTATAATCCTGCCAGGGCATGTTCACCAACATCCTGTGGCATGTTAACTTTACCCCCTAACACAAAGGCAGTTTCTGAAAAACAGGAACTCGCTCCTGAAAAGCATGAACATATTCACTTCAACAAAGCACTGATAATAAAGTCTTATAGATAATCATTGTAACTTACCACAACCAAACAATGGATGACATTATTTTCTATGGATGCACTTAAATCACCTGTCAACTGAATCTGAGAAACTGAGTTATAATCTTAAAACATTGGTATGTAGTTAGCAAGTTACCATCTGCAATTTCAGCATCTTGCTAACGCTAAGTATGTTGACCAGCCTATGTGCTCACAGCTTCCTGATAGCGCAGCCTTTTCTTAGAAATGAAATAATGTGGATTTCAACTGGAAAATGACAGTTATACAGCCTTTTTTGGGAAAAAGAAAGGATGAACCTACTTGCAAGAGGGGTAACACCCCCATAAATAAAACAAACTAGTTATGCAGCTTAGAAACAGTATAAATACTGGAACTACACACTGGAACTTTAGAATCATTGGATTAATGCCAGGTTTTCTCACGGTAAAGGTATGAGCTACTATGGTGAGGCGATGATCGTTCTCCCCTTAATTGGTATAGAGGTATCTTGCTAAACTCTAGCATTCTACTCAGGGATTTAAGGTAAATGCTGCTTTAAATGTTGATGAATATTTTAAATATTTTACTGTAACAATATTTAGACTTGGGTTCTCTACTAGGAATAAGATTATACTTTTGTTTTACCCATCAAATGTGAATTGCATGTTTGGTTCTTTAATAAACTTTTATATAATTTTAAAAATATATTCTCATGTGCAGACTTCTGTATCTTAAATTTGAGAACCCATCTCCGTACACACTTCAGTGGGGAGGCACATTATTGAGGAGAGATGCCAGACCCTTGTAATATCAAGGTTATTATAATCTGGCTAAAACTTGTTAAAAATGCTATCTGGAAGATGGTAATATGCTCAGCTGGCTCCTTTCCTTGGGGGAAAGTTAGATCAGTTCTTCAGACCCACCCAAGTGTCTGAGATCTGTCTTTCTCAACCTTAAGTGAGTGTGATCCTCTAGGGAGTACACCTGATCCAGGATGGTCCCAAAAAAGGGGCTAGATTATAATCCACTTCAATCACATAGTACATTCTGTAATGTGCAGTAAATAACAATGCAATATGCACTGTAACAATACTCAGCACATTGTGCAACAAATAGACCCAATGTAGATAGTGTAATGTGTACCAAGTACTAACAGAACACGATATAACATACAGTAAATACTGACATAATGTATACTGTAGTGCATATTAGATATTAACATGCAGTATATACTGTAATTATATTAATATTGAACAGACAATATTGTCAAGGACAAAATGAATTCTTACTTGAAGTATGGGTTAATAAGGGACAGCCAGCACAGATTTGTTAAAGGCAAATCATGTCTGACGAACCTGATTGAATTCTTTGTAACAGAGAGGCTTGATGAAGGTAGCAGTAGATGTTTTATATGTGGATCTTTAAAAGGCATTTGATCATGCAAAACTTGGCAATGTGGTAAATCGTGAACAGGATAGTAGTAAACTTCAGGAGAACGTGGCCAGGCTGATGAAATGGGCAGACACATAACGGATGCAGTTTAATACAGATGATTGTGAAGCGTGCATTTTGAGAAACTATGTGGAGACACATGGAGAGGCAGTATACTGCCAATGGTACTGTTTTAAGAGGGGTGTAAGAACAGATAGAACTGGCGGTGCATATTCATAAATTCAAGGTGGCAGGGCAAGTTGATAAGGCCATTAAAGCATATGGGATACTTGGCTCTCTAAATAGAGGCACTGAATGCAAAAACAAGGACATCATGCTAAACCTTTAAAAAATCACTGGTTAGGCCTCAGCTGGACTACTGTGTACAATTCTGGGCACCTCACTTTTGAAAAGATGCCAAGACCTTGGAGAAGGTACAGAGGAGGGTTGTCAGGGTGATACTGGGGATGAAGGAGAGCAGCTATGTGGAGATTAAAGAAGCTGTTATTATGTGTCTTAAAGCTGAGGTACAGGGGAGACCTAATAGAGGAGCTCAGAATTGAGGGTTATTGAGAGAGAATGTGGGGAAATGACAAGTTGGTTGGAAATCAGAGATCATAGATTTTTTAAAAAAATTGGTAAAAGAACTAGAGAGGAAATGAGATTATTTTTTCAGAGGGTTATGATCTGGAACACACAACCTGCAAGGGTGGTGGAAGCAGATTCCATAGTAACTTTCAAAAGGAAAATGGAAGTGAACGTGAAGAGAACTAATTATGGGGAAAAGCTGCGGCACAGTGGCGCAGTGGTTAGCACCGCAGCCTCACAGCTCCAGCAACCTGGGTTCAGTTCTGGGTACTGCCTGTGTGGAGTTTGCAAGTTCTCCCTGTGACCGCGTGGGTTTCCGCCGGGTGCTCTGGTTTCCTTCCACAGCCAAAGACTTGCAGGTTGATAGGTAAATTGGCCATTGTAAATTGCCCCTAGTGTAGGTAGGAGAATGGTGGGGATGTGATAGGGAATATGGAATTAATGTAGGATTAGTATAAATGGGTGGTTGTTGGTCAGCACAGACTCGGTGGGCCGAAGGGCCTGTTTCAGTGCTGTATCTCTTTAAAAAAAAGCTGGGGAATGGAACTAGTTTGATGTCTCTTTTAAGAAGTATTTAGATGAGCACTTGAAACGCCATAGCATACAAGGCTATGGACCAAGTGCTGGAAAATGGGATTAGAATAGTTCGGTGCTTGATGTCTGGCACAGACACGATGGGCCAAAGGGCCTGTTTCTGTGCTGTTTCGCTCTGACTCTAGGATGGGCCGAAGGGCTGCCTCCTGTACTGTAGGATTCTGTTTCTATGTAATATACACTAACACTAGCTGGACATCTATACAGTAATATAAAAACTATAAAGCAATTAGGGTGCATAAAGTACTGTACAATAAATACTTAATACTAGTAAACACTGCCTTAAATACTGTAACAGAAGTACTGACAAATACTATAATATATAGACAGTAAATACGTTTGCATATGTAATACCGTAACGCTATGTACTATAACAAATACAGTAAGCACTGTAACATTAATATACACTCTAACTAAATACTGTAACATAGCAGTTCGTACTATAACACGATTAATATTATAACAGTACTGAGTCGGCTCTTTCTACCTACATTTGCAAGGCTGATGTTCAGGTCTTTGGGTTTAACAATGGCCAATAATAATCTGTATTTTACAATGTGTAAGAATGGTTTTTCTCACCGACCCCTCTTCTGCCAGCAGCCTGTTTAATACTGTCTGTAGTGCAGTCACTGGGTCTGGCTCGCTGACTCTGCTGAGAAACCTGCGGTCCCTTTAATCGCACTGACAGCAACCCCGCTCATGCGGAAGCACTGGGCACCGACCTGTCAAGCCGGTTCCCCGCATACCAAACACTGGACAAGAAAACTTTCCGAGAAAAGTCCCAGTGCTTTTCTTTACAGCACCATCTAGTGCTGTGGGAGTACTGCGGACATGAGGAATTTCTAATTCCTTATTTTTCGATCGTACAATGTTAAGGCACGGAAACAGAGCATGAGCTCTGTCAGTCCGGCTGCTCTCATTCCCACTCTCCCGTTTGCTCCATGTACACTTTCAGCGTCTGGGACGTTTTTCTGTGTTAAAAGTATAAATGCAAACGACAATAATGTCGTTTAAAATTTCTCTTTTTCGAGCAACTGATTCCCTTTAAAATTAGTCTTCCCATGTTTTAAAAAGTACAGTGCCTTCTGATAAATAATACTTACATTTATATAGGGCTTTATCTTCAGCCTCGAAGTTTGATCTGAAAGCACTAGAGACAAGGAATCACTCTTTGGAACGTAGCAAAGTTTTGTACAAAAAGAAAAGTTTTTATAGTGCTTTTCACGACCATTGGATGTCTCAAAGCGCTTCACAGCCAAGGAAGTAGTTTTGAAGTGTAGTCACTGTTGTAATGTAGGAAATTTGCATGAATAGTCGCCAGATGAATGAACAGTTAATCTATTTTGTGTTTCTGGTCACAATAAGGAGAAACTGTTTCCATTAACAGAAAGTTCATAAACCAGTGGACACCAATTTAAGGTATTTGGCAAGGAGCCAGTGGTGAGCTGAGGGGCTGGATTTTACCTTAGGTGGACAGGAAATTACATAAAAGTCGGTGGTGAACCCGCTTCCGTCTAGCCCGGGATCCGTCTTCAGCAAACCTACAGATGGAGCGCAACATAGATACACGTGGTCAAGATCGGACGGGTCTGCCCGTTCCAGGATTGACTTACTGTTTGTGTCCCGTGCTGTCACAGTCAGATCCACCAATGCCAAGCCGGTGTTCTTCTCCGACCACTGTCTCTTACTGGTCGACTGTCACTTACAGGATGACCAGCGGGTTGACGGGGTCATGGAAGCTCAATGCTACACTGCTAACCCCAGAGAACGTTGAGGAACTCAAAAGGGATTACAAAGATTGGAGAATATTGAAACCCCTCTTTGAGTCTCCAGTTCACTGGTGGGAGGTGATCAAGGAGAACATCAAGAGGTTCTTTATCTTCAAAGGTCTTCAGAGGGTGAGAAAGAGACAGAGGGAAATGTCCGACTCCAGAAATGAATGCAAAATTTGCTCTGGCTGCAGTTGATGCGGGTCGAGGGCCTCCACGAGGTGAAGAGTCAGCAGGCCTCGCTCTTTGCCATGGAGGCCTCCAAGATCATCTTCCAGTCCAGAGTCCGCTCCATTGAGCAGGATGAGACGTGCTCGCTTTACTACTTCCAAAAGGTAGAGAGCTCTGTGATCAGCAGCCTGAAGGAAGAGGATGGCTCGGTGACGTCTTCGCAGTCTGACATACTAAGGATCAGCAAATCCTTTTATGCTGGGCTGTACATCACAAAGCCCACAGACAGCACGGCCTCCCAGTCCTTCCTGTCATCTATCACAGAGCTCTTAGATGACAGCATGAGGGAGAGACTGGACAAGCCGCTAACTCTGGACGAGCTGACAAAGGCAGTCAGGTCCTTTGAGACGAGTAAAACTCTCGGAAGCGATGGCATACCGGTTGAGTTGTTTTTGGCCCTGTGGGACTGGATCAGCCCACACCTGCTGAAAGTGTACGAGAGTATGCTTCTGGCCGGCAGCATGTCAGAATCCATGAGAAAAGGCATCATCACCCTCATCTACAAGCGGAAGGGGGAAGAGGGCAGAAATCAGAAATTGGAGGCCCATCTCACTGCTTAATGTTGACTACAAGATTCTATCTAAAGTCATAGCCAGTCGAGTCAAGTCTGCTCTGGAGTTGGTGATCCACCCCGATCAGACCTGTACTGTACCCGGCAGGAAGATATCTGATAGTCTTGCGCTACTCAGGGATACGATCGCCTATGTACGGGACAGTAGGATGGACACCTGCCTCATCAGCCTGGACCAGGAGAAGGCTTTTGACAGGATATCGCGCACCTACATGATGGACGTGCTTTCCAAAATGGGGTTTGGGGAGGGAATCTGCAATTGGATCAAACTGCTCTACACAAACATCAGTAGTGCAGTCTCAATCAATGGGTGGGAATCAGAAAGTTTCCTGATCCAATCTGGAGTCAGACAGGGCTGTCCTCTCTCCCCGGTCTTGTTTGTTTGCTGTATTGAACGCAATGCTGAGTCTATTAGGAAGGATACGAACATAAGAGGGGTGACAATCCCAGGCAGCGGACGCACTCAGGTTAAATCCTCCCTGTACATGGATGACGTTGCCGTCTTCTGCTCGGATCTGCTGTCCGTTCGCAGACTGATGAGCATCTGCGACCAGTTAGAACTGGCTTCGGGAGCCAAAGTTAACCACGACAAGAGCGAGGCCATGTTCTTTGGGAACTAGGTTGACCGATTCTTTGTCCCCTTCACCGTCAGGTCAGACTACCTGAAGGTGCTGGGGATATGGTTTGGAAGGGCTGGGACGTGCACCAAAACCTGGAGGGAGCGAGTAGCCAGGGTACAACACAAGCTGAGCATGTGTGAGCAGCGATCTCTCTCCATTGTGGGTAAGAACCTGGTCATCAGGTGCGAGGCGCTCACGTTGTTGCTATACCTGTCGCAGGTCTGGCCCATACCCCACTTCTGCGTTGTGGCGGTCACACGAGCCATTTTCCACTTCATCTGGGGATTCAAAATGGACCGAGTCCGGAGGGACACAATGTTCAAATCTCTGGATAAGGGCGGGAAAAATGTTCTCAATGTCGCCCTGATCCTGATGACCACCTTCATGTGCAGCTGCATCAAGCTGTGTGTAGACCTCCAGTACGCAAACTCCAAATGTCACTATGTGCTGAGGTTCTATCTGTCCCCGGTGTTGCGAAGGATGGGCCTGGTCACATTACCGCGGAACGGTCCATCCAGTTGGACTGTGCTGTACCACCGATCCTTCGTGGAAAAGTTTCTGTGGAAAAACACCTTTGACCATCAATCCATCAGGCAGTGGTCTGCACAGAATGTCCTCAAGGCCCTACGGGAAAAGGAGATGGTGGATCCTGTCGGATGGTTTCCCGAGCAGACTGCCAAAGTTATTTGGCAGAATGCTTCATCATCAGAACTTTCAAACAAGCACCAAGATATAGCTTGGCTGGTGGTGAGAAGAGCCCGCCCCGTCAGATCCTTTCTGCATGCCCAGAGTCTCACCCCCTCCACACAATGCCCTCGAGGTGGCTGAGGTGGGGAAGTGACAGTTGCCCACCTCCTTCTGGAATGTGTCTTTGCAAAGCAGGTGTGGAATGAGATGCAGCGGTTTTTGTCGAGGTTCATCCCAGCCAGCTCTGTAACACAGGAGTCTGTGCTCTACAGGCTGTTCCCAGGGATGCACATGGAGATAAACATCAACTGCTGCTGGAGGACCATCAATTCGGTGAAAGATGCCATTTGGTCTGCCCGAGACTTGCTGGTTTTCCAGTGCAAAGAGTTGTTCACGACCAAGTGTTGCAGACTGGCACATTCCAAGGTCCAGGACTACGTGCTGAGGGACGAACTAAACCTTGGGGCAGCCACGGCAAAGGCTTAATGGGGAAAGACCACTGTGTAAGATCCCCCCACCAAGCTGAACTGAGGGGCTGCATCCAGAAAATATGGGTTTGCTGCAAAATGTACATGGCATGTAAAATGGAATGGAAGGGTTGTGAGGCAACTCACTCCTGCATTGCAGGAAACTGATCTCCTTGGCACTCTTTGTATTGTCGACTTGGTGCTGTTTTGAACTGTTTTGTAATGTATTTTTTACAGATTTTTATGAATAAAATATATTTTGGGGAAAAAAGGATCCATCCCACATTTTACAGGTCCCCGAGTTTAATTGTCCCCAGGCGGGACTTCCACCTGCTTGAGGGAGGAAGTCATTGAGTCAGTTATACAGCAGAGAAACAGGCATAACTAGGTACCCATAGCAGCACCTTTTCCTTGAACAGAATCCCAACCAGTCCCCATCCACCACCACCTTCCTCCGCCTGGCTGAACTTGTTCTCACATTGAACAACTTCTCCTTCAACTCCACTCACTTCCTTCAAGTAAAAGGTGTTGCTATGGGTACCTGCATGGGTCCTACTTATGCCTGTCTTTTTGTGGGATATGTCGAGCATTCTTTGTTCCAGTCCTACTCAGGCCCCCTCCCCCAACTCTTTTTTCCAGTACACTGATGACTGTATCGGTGCCGTTTCCTGCTCCCGCCCCGAACTGGAAAACTTTATCAACTTTGCTTCCAATTTCCACCCTTCTCTCACCTTTACATGGTCCATGTTCGACACTTCCCTTCCCTTCCGCGACTTCTCTGTCTCCGTCTCTGGGGATAGGTTGTCTACTAATATCCATTATAAGCCCACTGACTCCCACAGCTACCTCGACTACACTTCTTCACACCCTGCCTCCTGTAAGGACTCCATTCCATTCTCCCAGTTTCTCCGTCTCCGACGCATCTGCTCTGATGATGCTACGTTCCATGACGGTGCTTCTGATATGACCTCCTTTTTCCTCAACCGTGGAATTCCCCCCCCCACTGTTGTTGACAGGGCCCTCAACCGTGTCCGGCCCATTTCCCGCACCTCTACTCTCACCCCGTCCCCTCCCTCCCAGAACCGTGACAGGGTTCCCCCTGTCCTCACTTTCCACCCCATCAGCCTCCATATCCAAAGGATCATCCTCCGCCATTTCCGCCACCTTCAGCGTGATGCCACTACCAAACGCATCTTCCCCTCGTTCCCCTGTCAGCATTCCGAAGGGATCGTTCCCTCCGCGACACCCTGGTCCACTCCTCCATTACCCCCACCACCTCGTCCCCGTCCCATGGCACCTTCCCCTGCAATCGCAGGAGGTGTAATACCTGCCCATTTACCTCCTCTCTCCTCACTATCCCAAGCCCCAAACACTCCTTTCAGGTGAAGCAGCGATTTACTTGTACTTCTTTCAATTTAGTATACTGTATTCGCTGCTCACAATGTGGTCTCCTCTACATTGAGAAGACCAAACGCAGACTGGGTGATTGCTTTGCTGAACACCTCCGCTCAGTCCGCAAGCAGGACCCTGAGCTTCCGGTTGCTTGCCATTTCAACACTCGCCCCTGCTCTCATGCTCACATCTCTGTCCTGGGATTGCTGCAGTGTTCCAGTGAACATCAACGCAAGCTCGAGGAACAGCATCTCATTTACTGATTAGGCACACTATAGCCTGCCGGACTGAATATTGAGTTCAATAATTTCAGAGCATGAAGGGCCCCCCATTTTACTTTTATTTTTTGTTATTTTTTTCTTTTTTCTTTTTTACATTTTTTACAATTTTTAAAAAATGTTTATTTCATTTCATCTTGGTTGTTCAGTTTGCTTACCCACTGTTTTTTTCATGTTTGTACTTGCTGATACTCAATCTTCAGTCCGTTAACACACTCTCTGTACTAATGCTTTGTCTTTCAACACACCATTAACATATTGTTTGCCTTTGCTCCATGACCTTTTGGTCAGCTATGTGGCCTTGTCCAAACTACACCTTCTCCTTTGTTATCTCTTGCCTCACCCCCGCCTCACTTGCTTATGACCGTTGACATTTCTAATATTTGCCAGTTCCGAAGAAGGGTCACTGACCCGAAACATCAACTCTGCTTCTCTTTCCACAGATGCTGCCAGACCTGCTGAGTGAATACTTTGCATATGTTCACTAAGGAAGAGGATGCTGACAAAATATTGCTAGAAGTAGAGATGTTGGATGAGGTGAAAATTGATAGGCAGGATGCACTGGAAAAGTGGGCTATGCTTAGTGGATAAGTTGCCTGGTCCAGATGGATTTCAAAAGGAAATTGGATGGGCACTTGAGGGAAATAAAATTTCAGGGCTATGGGGATAGACCTGGGGAATGGACTTATTGGATTGCTCTGAAGAGACCTGGCATGGATTCGATGGGCTAAATGGCCTCCTTCTGTGCTGGTAAAACAAAAAGAAAAAAACAGTCCTAACTTTTCAAACCTCATTTATAACTAAAGTCCCTCATCCCAGGTAACATCTTGGTAAACCTCTTTTGTACCCTTTCTGAGCCCTTTAAATCTTTCCCGACATGTGGTGCTCTGAGTTGTCCACTGTACTCCAGCTGAAGCCGAAACAACGATTTATAAGGTTCCAGCATGTTTCTTTGCTTTTAGATTTTATTCCTCTGTTTATATACTCAAATAACCCAAATGCTTTTCTTAATCACCTTATCACTTTGCCCTTCTACCTTTGAGTAATTGTGTCTATGCACACCAAAATCTCGTCGCTCATCTACAATTTTTAATCTTGTGCCATTTGTAGTATACTGTCTTTCCATATTAGTCCTCCCAAAGGACATCACTTCACACTTCTCTGCATTAAACTCCATCTGCGATGCTTCTGCTCATTTCACCATTCTGTCTTTGTAACCTTCAAAGGGGAATTTGATATATTTGAAAAGGAAAAAAAAATTAGGGCTATGGGGAAAGAATAAGTTTTGATCTGCAATGCATTGCTTGAAAGGCTAGTAGAAGCAGATTCAATAACTTTCAAAAGGGAATTGGATATATACTCGAAAAGGAGAAATTTGCAGGGCTGTGGGGAAAGTGTAGAGAAATGGGACTAATTGGGTAAGATTTTCAAAGTCTGCACAGGTATGATGGGCCAAATGGCCTCCTCCTATCTTGGAAGATTCAATGATCTTTAATATCTACCTGTGCACAGCAGTACAGTTTAATGTCATTTGCATGTTATCACTTTCAACAATGTACTACTCCCTCCTCTCCGTGTCATCACAGATCGTGTTCAAAACCTAGAGTAGGGCTTGAACCTGCAAATTTCCAACCCAAAAGTGTGAATACTATCATCCCCAACTGATCCATAGCTTGCATGTAGCATGGATAATTTCAGGTTTGTTTGTGAGGTACAGTTTGTTGTGCCATAATTTGTTTGTGTAACTATCCCATCTCAAATGAGAAACTGATCAGAATCATAGCTTGGATTTCATGTTGAATGCCGATGAGAATGAATTGTAAACTTTAATAATGAAGCACCTTGACATAATGACACAGACCCAAATGGAAATCAACCGACTTCTGTTTAAAAGTGTAATCTTCGGCCTAGACATTGGATCAAGCAGCACCCATTTTACAAGCTCCATGTCCTTTGCATATAAAATAGGGGGCTTAATGCCTGTTTCAGGATCCCTTTGCAAAATTCAGTTGCACGTGACTGTTAATTGCACTGTGCATGCTGCAATCAGTTTTGTCAGGTATTCAATAGCAAACTACTGAGACCATCAGTTTAACCATAAAGACGTGGATTTTAGAGAGTTTTGCAATAGTTGAGGTGACAAAGACCTAGATGAAGGTTTTGGCAGCAAATAGTTTGAGGTGAGGTGGGTGATGGTACGGAGGTGGAAATAGTCTTTGTGATGGAGAGGATGTGGAAATTCAGCTCGGGGTAGAATAAGATGCCATGGTGTGCTTCAGCCCAAGGCAGTGGACAAGGAGATGTTGGAACTGATGGTAAGAGTACAGAGTTTATGACGGGGGCTGAAAATGATGGCATCAGTTCTCCTAATGTTAAGCTGGAGAAAACTCAATTCATCCAAGCCTGCTTATCAGATAAGCAAGCTGGCAACACAATGGAGTGATCTGGACAATGGTGGAAAGGTAGAGGCCTGTGTTGTCAGCATACATATGGATCTTGACTCTGTATCTGTAGGTCATGTTACTGAGGAACAGCGTGTAGATGAGGAAGTGGTGGACGGCCAAGGATAGAACCATGGGGGTTTGGGAGGTAATATTATGCGGGTGGTGGGTCTTGGGAAGACGAGCAAATACTGGAGGTGCTGTGGCTGATTGGATAGGGAAAAGTGGAACCAAGTCCCACTGAGCTGGATAATGAAGGTTAGGCATTGAAGGAGAATGGTGTGGCCCAATGTATGGATGGTTGCAGAGATCAATAGATGAGATCACAATCAGAGAACCGTTATAAGCAACAGCATATAACAAAAGGGGAATAACAATTATCAAGGTAAAAAAGTACAGTTGCAACAGTAATTTCCATCACTTTTTTTTTGGGTTATAACTGCAGGGCTGATATTTTGTTAGACCAGAATGTGAAAGAGACCTGAAACAATTGACAGCTTGTGTAAGGTGGGAGAGGTGGGCGTTGTCCCAGCTCTTGTAAATGAGTAACCATGACCATTTCTCCCAGCCGTGCCTGTTAGAGGGGCGGCTCCCTGAACCAGATTGGAGCCTCAGGAACATTTATCACTCTCGAACAAAGGGGTGGAGCGACAGCCACCCGTCAACGTGTGAAATATGTGGCAACTGCTTCTGCAAAGTCTGAGTAGCCCGGAAAAGCGGCACAAGTTAGAGTGAGCAGAGGGCACAATGCTACATTCCGAGCAACTCTGTTGCCCTGTGTAACCTCAGTGTGTTAATTGCAGCGCAATTTCGCCGCATTTGCGATCTTTATTTGACGAGCGTGACATTGACTCGGGTGTGTTAGACATTGCCCAGATTCGGATCTGCCGCTTCTCCGGGAGGGGTGATTTTTATACATCGGCAGAGAGATTAAAAGTCCCAACTTTTGCCAGTGCCCCGGGATGTTGCGGTGCGTCGGTGCTGAAGGTGCGGACCGGCACCGTTACTTCTCCCAGTTGCTGTCTGCGGACCCGACACAGTTCCAGCAAACGGTTGACAGTCTGGTGCTGGGGATGCACCGGGATAAGGAGAAGCTGGTCCGGTCTTTCCTGGAGGAGCCCAACAGCCAACAGCTTCTCTTAGCTCTTTGCAGGTCCCTGACTTCGGGAGAGACGCGGTATGTCAAAGCTCTCTCCATATCTGATAGCAAGGGGTCTGACAGGGTTTACTGGCGGTAGGCACTGACACTGTTTTAACTACAACACTTGGACTCTTCAAAACTGGCACAGGACAAGCTCAGTCTTTATTCTATCTATGTAATCTCCGTGCCCACCTATGGTAGAGTGTGATGTAATATAGCTGGAGTTTATAAGAATTAGAGGCGACTTGATTGAAACATATAAATCTTGAGGGATCTTGACTGGGTGGATGTGGAAAGGATGTTTCCCCTTGTGGGAGAATTGATAACTAGGGATCACCCTTTTTAAAAAAAAAGGGATCTCCCATTAAGACAGAAATGAGGAGAAACTCTTCTAAAAAAGCGATGGAAGTAGAGTCTTTGAATATTTTTAAGGCAGAGGTAGCTAGATTCTAGATAAGCAAGGGAGTGAAAGATTATTGGGGGTAGGCAGGAATGTGGAGTTGAGGTTACAATCAGATCAGCCGTTGAATGATGGAGCAGGCTTGAGTGACCCAGTGGTCTGTTCCTGCTCCTAATTTGTTTGTTTGTAAGAAAACCGACTGAGTGAGTGGGACAGGCAGATGTGTGTTGTGTATATGTCTGTGCACGTGTATGTTGAGGAGAGAGTAAAGAACTGAGAGGAACAAGAGTTTAAGGAGCACATGAAATAGAAATTATAATGTGGATTAAGGACTATTAATCCTCCCCAACAGCAGTGGTCCAAATTCCATGCGTCTCCCCTGTTCCAAAGTCCTTTTTATTCTTTCCACCACCTGTCTAACCTGTAGTGACCTATTCCTGGAGCCAGGATGTTCCTGGCCCATCTTGTCTACCATGTTGCCAGGCATGCTTCCAGCAAGCAACCTCCTCAATAACTCTCTGGCCACCAAGTGGTTGGCCACCCCCCCCACCCCCCAAACCCAAACATGGTCCCAGATCACCAGCCTGAAGTTTTGGACTGAAGTTAATTTTAACCACAAGAAGAATTTTAAATATTGACAACTATTTGCTGGCAAGATTCAACAGAGATTTTGCACTTAAACTCCAACTTTTCCTGGAAACTGAACTGATGGCAGGAAATGTCAGCTGTGGCTTGAGCTATCTTGGAATGCGTGTCCATCTCTGGGCCACTTTAATACTACCTGACCCTTATGTCTATTTTGATGCTCCCAGACGTCATGCCCAGTAAAGACATCATATTTCTACTTTTTTAAGATACTAAATTTTTTCAAGGTGGACTCTTTAAAATTGACTTTACCTTTTTTTAAAAAAAGGTGGGCAATACTACAAAAGATGGCCACCAAAGGTCAGACTACCTGGCCTGTGTATTTGAACACTGCTTCACTGTTATTTTAAGGACAAAAAGAAACATTCCAGACTAAGGTGTCAATTACACCCATTCTGTAATTATCAAGAGACGTTCCTGAATTGAATGGTTTCTTCTGAAACAAGGAAGGTATGAAGTAGCCACATCATAACAGGATTATAATCATCCAGATATTAATAGATGACCATGGATTTCACATCCTTGTCCATTGTTTTTATCCCCTGGTGTGATCAAACAATGTGTCAGGTACCAGAAATACTAATGATGAATTGTGACCTTAAATGGTAACCATCTAGAGAGAAAAGAAGTCCAGCCAGGCAATGAAGGAGTCCTGCTGCTAATTCTACACTTCAACTCGTTACAGCAGAACTGAAAGTAACTGCCACCTCCAATCTGAAATCTTAACTACCAGAGATCTATAACCTCAGTCAAGACTACAAACAACCCAGGCCTGCATCTTTAAATGAGACTGTTCTACTTAGAAAATTCAACAGGTTTACCGTAAACCATGAATATCTACCACACCTTGAACCCTTACCCTTTGCCTTCTATCTTGCTTCTCTTGAGTGCAGGCGAGAGTGAATGCATGCTTGTGTTGTGAACTTTTCAGGGAATGAATATTGTTCAATAAATAGTTGATCATCTGTTTAAACCTCTAAGAAAACCTGTCACTATCTGTTTATTTGGCAAGTAAAACAGGGGGCTAACTCATCATTTTAAACAAAATATGATTGTGGTCAGTTGCGAGGTGAAAAGCGGGAACCACCCACACCCCTTACCACCTGGCCGTAACACAGTCTTTGGGGACCCCTGCTTCTCCAGTGCCTGTGATTCTAGGACCATCTGCTGCTCCTGGCAGGTCTGTTGGTGCATTGATGACTACATGGGTGTAATTGATAACCCCCTGCACCTGAAGGAATCCATTGATGGTGGCTGTTTGTGCCTGCGCTGGCCCATCTGTGTAAGTGGATCTAGTCCCCGGCCCTCAGGAATATGACATTCATGGCCTGCCTGATGTCGTGATGAGCTGCCGACTGCAAGATGCCACCTAGGTCCACAGCTGATACCCAGAACAATCCAGTTGCATAAAATTTCAGGGTGCTGGTGACCTTGACAGCTGCAGCTAAGGGACTGCCATGAGGGCCACGAGGCCTCAATCATTGTGGATCAGAATACAAAGGTTAGAGACCATCTGCTTGGATAGGCGCAGCCTTCTATGGCATTGGCGCTCTGTCATTAGCAGGTAGCTGACTCTTGGACAGTAGACCCCATGTCTTCACCTTCTACCCCTTGCAGCCCCTCACTGTGCTTCTTTGACCTCCCTACTATCTAGGAGGTTGCACTACTGAAACTCATCCTGGCTGCTCTGTCCAATATCTGTCTGACCAGCCTATTCCCACCTGAACTTCCTCAGCTGGGCTTTGTGTTCACCAGGCCTTCCCCTGCCAATCCCAACTGCCCATGTGATTCCGGCAGGCTCACATCCCTTTCCAGATTCCTACCACTCACCTCTGAAAAGCAGTCTTACAGTTCTAGCAATGGCTGCTCTGTGGCACTTTGGAGCAGCAGAGCTTTATTTTGGACGTCTGCATCATTTTAATCAGCCCTTCCCATTGCCTTCATGGTCCGCCACATTGTTCACATCTTCTAAACCCTGATGTGACTCAGACATGGTGTTTTCTCCATGCCCTTCCATTGAAAATCCCAAACTGCTGCTGACAAGCCCGTTAACGAGCTCCACAGGCAATTAATTGGGAGCATTCTGGCTTGCTATTCCCTACCTCTTGACGTCCCTTTAAAAATGGCTTTGCATTCTGGAGGCAGCAGGACCCAGTGCCAACCTCCAAGGACGCATTCCTCAAATTGCCCATGCGGCTGTTCCCAGTGCGCTATAAAAATCCATCCATGGTCCTTTTTAAACAATGTTGCACTCCTTCAGTATTAGACTAGTGTTAGCCTAGATTACATGGTCAAGTATTGAATTGGGGCTTGAACTTGCACCCTTTTGACTGAGATGACGGTGCTGCCACTATAACGTTTGTGTTTTAGTATGAGCGAAAAATTCACTAAGTGTTGGCAGCCAGTTTGGTGAAGTCACATTGGGGAATCAATTTTATTTGGAATGCTTTGACTCAAGGAGCTGATTCCATTAAACGAAATTACCCCTGGTACTGCAAAAAGATTCAGATTGAGATCTGCTGCTGTTTAAATTCAGACCTGCCTTGTGGACTGTCCCACTGTTTGTTTCTAAGCCTTCTATTCCTCAAGTAAAAATCTGCTCCCTGAACCTCAGTCTATACTATAACCACTAGCTTAATGCTTGAGACTTGATGACCACTAAAGGAAGCTGGCTGAGTGGTATGATTTCCCTACAGTTCCTATGTTCCAGTCACCAGCCTCTGATGTGAGGTTTCTCTGAGCCCTGATACTGTAATGTGGTTAAGAGCAGTCTTGTGTCTCTATGAATTATGGTTGGTCTGAAGTTATGATGAACTTTTATAAAACACTAATTCTGTCACAACTAGAGTATTGAACAATTCTGGGCATGGTGCTTTAAGAAGGATGTGAAGGTCTTAGAGAGGGTGCAGAAAAATTACTGGACTGGTTCCAGGGATGAGGGACTTCAGTTACATGGATAGATTGGAGAAGCTGGTTTTCTTTTCTTTAAAGCAGAGAAGGTTATGAAGAGATTTGATAGAGGTGCTTAAAATCGTGAGGTCTCTAGACAAAGAAACTGTTCCCATTGGCAGAAGGGGCTAGAACCAGAGGACACTAAAGTCGATTGCCTATGGTTCATTTTGCCAATGCGAGGAAATGTGTTTTACGCAGCGAGAGATTATGATCTGGAATGCACTGCCTGATAGGGTGGTGGAGGCAGATTCAAAAGAGAATTAGATAAGTACTTGAAGGGAAACTATTTTCTGGGATGTGGGGGAGTGGGAGTGAATCTGGATTGCTCTTGTAAAGAGCCAGCAAGGACTTGATGGTCTGAATGGCCTCATTCTGTGCTGTAACGATTCTATTCCATTAATCTCCATGTCTGAGTTTCACTTACACTTATGGCTTACCTTCTGGTGGCTGCTGTTTTATTGTCTGTCCCATTCGTACACTGTTAAGTATATGCCAGTGAATCATTGACCAATGTTTGATAGAAAAACACATTGGTCATGGGATTCAGTGTTTTTAGCTGCAGTGGGAGGGGAACCTGACTGAGTTCATCAAAATCTAACTTAGCATTCATTGTGAATTATATTTTGGTACATTGAGTTCACCTGGTTAGCTTGACTAACTTCTTGATTAGATGCTTGCAATTGCTTAATGAAGGAAAAAATGACATACTAGTCCATTGGAATGCTTTTATTTTGCTTAATGATTCTTTTAACTACCTTACCATTGCACCTTTGTTAGAAAGCAGCCATTGGGAAAACCTTAATCAAGTTTGACTGAAAGGGTTTTGCTAACTGATTGAGGAGCAATGCCAACACATTTTTGTGGTCTCTATGCTTTCTTACTTGATTGCTCATGGCTGTTTATTTAGTTTACAAATCAGTTGCCAGGTGTCCTCCACTTAGGACTCTTTCAAAGCACAACCCTTTTGAAAAGTATTATGATCACCTGCCTCATGCACTCTCTTGGTCAAAGTCTATTCCCAAGTCATCATTCCTTATATTTTGGACAGGTCGTGTCTTTTTGCTTAAATTAATGTTTCAGCCCCTGTTTTCTTGTCCAAATAAATACATTGACAGGTTGTCTTGTGGGTTTAAAACAGAAGATTAAATATTTATTGAACAATCACTCTCTCAGCCTTGTGCTGGATTTAAAGATGGCTTTTGATCTCTAGCTGGAGATCCCAGATTGATCTTGCTGTTCTGATGACTGACTCCCTTTGTTCTCTAAAAACAGGTTATCTTTAAATGTAAATTCATAAGTGTTTTTCTCCATGTGACTATGGGTTGTACAATAGCTTCCGATGGTATTTTGATAAGATGAGGGCTGTTCACACTCCATTGTGGTATGTGTAGCTGGAGACGTAGAGTCTGTGAGAGTCTTTGTCTCAGCTGGTTTTGTGGATAGCTCACATCCAAGTGTGATGAGCTGTCTCATTTCAATGAAGATGATAATGAGTTTTCGTTCTTAGCAGACCTGGATATGTATTATAGTGTGGGAGATGGTATTTGTTATGTGACTGTATCCTCCATCTTGTTGAAGGCAAAAATGTACCAGTCTTTTTTAAACTCTTCCAAGTTTTTTTTTAAGAACTCCTCAGTTTATTTTTGTATTATCATTGCACTTGTGAACATGACACCTGTTTTAGATTTCATTTTATTCATTTCCGGTGGCTTAAAAGAAAGGAAAAAAGAAAATATAATGTCACACTACTACACACACTCATTTCATGCACTCCTCAGTCTGAGTCTTCAAGCTTTTGTTAATGTTTTTGAAATCCTGGACAGTGTATCAGCCAGGATGTTTTTTTCCCTGCTGTGTATAATTTTTAGATTGAATGGTTGGAGAAGTAAACTGCATCAAAAAAGCCTGGCATTTTTAACTTTGAATTTTTCTAGGAATGAGAGGGTTGTGGTCCATGTAAATTTGAATCTTTGTGTCCATTATTTACATAGACGTTGAAATGTTGAAGAGCTAGGAGGAGGCCTAATGCTTTTTCTATGGTGGAATATTTCTTTTGATGTCTGTTTATTTTCTATTGAAAAATAGCCAATTGGTTTCTCAAAGCCTGAATTATCATCATGGAGTAAAACAGCACCCACTCTAAAATCACTGGCATCAATAGCCATCTTAAAAGGTTGATTTGAAATTCAGGGCTGCCAATACAGAGTCGTTTTCAATTTTTCAAATGCTAGCTGACACTGCTCTGACCACACAACGTTTGCATTTTTCTTTAGTGACTGGAAGCCAGTGGCATACCACAGGGATCTGTGCTGGGTCCCCTATTGTTTGTCATTTATATAAAATGACATAGATGACTATGGGGTAGGATTAGTAGGTTCGCGGATGACACAAAGATTGGCCGAGTGGTTAACAGTGAAGTGGAGTGTCTTGGGTTACAGGAAGATATGGACGGTCAAATGGGCAGAAAACTGGCAGATGGAATTTAACCCTGAAAAGTGTGAGGTGATACACTTTGGAAGGAGTAATGTGACACGGAAGTATTCAATGAATGGCCTGACACTGGGAAGTTCCGAGGAACAAAGCGACCTTGGCGTGTTTGTCCATAGATCTCTGAAGGCAGAAGGGAAGGTTAATCGGGTGGTGAAAAAGGCATATGGGACACTTGCCTTTATCAATCGAGGCATAGATTACAAAAGCAGGGAAGTCATGTTGGAGTTGTATAGCACCTTGGTAAAGCCACAGCTGGAGTACTGTGTGCAGTTCTGGTTGCCACATTATAGGAAGGATGTGATTGCACTGGAGGGGGTGCAGAGGCAATTCACCAGGATGGTGCCTGGGATGGAACATTTAAGCTATGAAGAGAGGTTGGATCAGCTTGGGTTGTTTTCGCTGGAGCAGAGAAGATTGAGGGGTGACCTGATCGAGGTGTACAAGATTATGAGGGGCATGGACAGGTGGATAGGGAGCAACTGTTCCCCTTAGTTGAAGGGGCAGTTACAAGGGGACACAAGTTTAAGGTGAGGGGCAGGAGGTTTAAGGGGGATTGGAGGAAGAACTTTTTTACCCAGAGGGTGGTGACGGTCTGGAATGCACTGCCTGGGAGGATGGTAGAGGCAGGTTGCCTCACATCCTTTAAAAAGTACCTGGATGAGCACTTGGCATGTCATAACATTCAAGGCTATGGGCCAAGTGTTGGCAAATGGGATTAGGCAGACAAGTCAGGTGTCTTTAATGCATCGGTGCAGACTCGATGTTAATGGAGCAGCTAAGGTGCTGAAGTAGAGAACAAATTTACGCTAGAACCTTGGGAACCGCATGCTTTCCCTCTTGGTTTATGGAATGGGGAAATCTACTAGGGCTTGCACTTTTGCTGCCCTTGGCAACACTTGTCCTTGGCCTAAAATTTGGCCTAAATAGGTTACTTTAGCTTTGGCAAATTTGCTTTTATCCAAGTCAACCACTAGGTGGGCCTTCTGTACACTCCTTAAAGTTCCCTTAAATCATTTAAATAGTCTTCCCAGGTGCTGAAAACCAGCAAGTCATCAAGGTAAACTGTTGTTTAAACCAGCTACCACCTGGTTCAGTAATCATTGGAATGGCTGGGGCATTTTTCAGATCGAATGGCATTACTTTGCACTGAAATAAGCCATTGTGGGTGACAAAGGCTGAGGTTTCCTATGCTTGCTGTGTAATTGGAGTGTGGAAGTATCCTTTTAATAAATCTATTTCACTGATGTAGGTGGTTTTTCCTACTTGGTCTATGCAGTCTTCAATATGGGGAGTTGGCTATGAGTTATTTTTTGTAACTGCATTGACCTTGCAGTAATCAGTGTAGAGTCTGGCTGAACCATCAGGTTTGGGAATAGTACAATCGGAGAGCTGCAGCTGCTTTGACTGGGTTCAATTAAATAATGTTCTAGCATGTACTGGACCTCCTTGCAGACCTGAAATAGCTTAACAGGGCTCAATCTATAGTGGTTCTGTTTTATTGGTGGGGTCTCTCCTACATCTACATGTATTGTTAAAGGCGTGCAACCCAGTTTGTCCCTACAGACTTCCTTGAATGCCTTTAGTAATGTGATTAGGTCCTGTCTTTGCTGTTCAGAGAGATAGTCTAGCATTGTGTCATATGTGTTTTCCAACCTGGCAGTAGGGCGTTCAATTTTAAAATTTTCGGGGTTCTCTTACTAGTCTAGTTTGTCCTCACTACTGCTCTGTCCCTCGACTGCTTTTACTGCCTGGCACACTACCAGTCTGTCCTGATCCCAACTGTGGTATCTTTTTTAATGTTAACATGGCACAGGCTTTGTGTTTTTTCCCTCCTATCTGGGTATTAATTAAGTAGTTTACATTGTTCACTTTTTTCCCCCCCTACACTATATGGGCCACTAAACCTGGCTTTTAGAGGTTTGCCCTGCAAGGGTAACAGTGCCAGAACTTGGTCTCAGGGCTTAAAATCATAGACTGCAGCTTTCTTATCTGCCTGGCTTTTCATTTTTTGTGTTCCTTTGCTAATGCACAGGCTTCTTTCTCAGAAGGTGGATGCATAATTTAGGAATGAGGTCTCCTCCCTTTGATCCAGGAACTTTTCTTTGATTTAATTTTAGGGAGCTTCTCACCACCTGTCCAAAAATAATTCCTAATGGGTTAAGGCCTGTGGATTCATTGGGAAAAACCCTGGTAGTGAACAGCACAACTGTTATTCTTTGTCCCAGTAGTGGGGTATTCACTGCAATATGCTCAGGGATCGTTATTAGGGTCTGATGGTGCCATTCCAGGGCCCCTTGTGAATGACTGCACTGAAGATTTCAGCTGGTCACAGTGGTGCAGTGGCTAGCGCCGCAGCCTCACAGCTCCAGCGACCTGGGTTCAGTTCTGGGTACTGCCTGTGCGGAGTTTGAAAGTTCTCCCTGTGACCGCGTGGGTTTCTTCCGGGTGCTCTGGTTTCCTCCCACATGCCAAAAGACTTGTGGGTTGATAGGTAAATTGGCCATTGTAAAAAAAAAAAAAATTGCCCCTAGTGTAGGTAGGTGGTAGGAGAGTTGAGGGAAAAGTGGGGGTGAGGGGGAAAATGGGATTAATGTAGGAGTAGTATAAATGGGTGGTTGATGGTCGACACGGACTAGGTGGGCCAAAGGGCCTGTTTCGGTGCTGTATCTCTCCGTGACTCTGAGACTAATACCAAGGCTTTGTATGACCTCCTGGAACATTTGGGTCATGAAATTGGTTCCCTGATTGGATTGTATTTTTCTGGAAAGTCTGTATCTGGTGAAAAACTGGGTAACCCCTCGACTACGGCTTTGGCAGTAATTTTCCTCAACTGTATGGTTTCTGGGAATTCGGTGGCCATATCCAAGATGGTTAAAAGGGATTGATAATCTGTCTTGGCTTTGGGTTGGGGTCCTACACAATTAATTAAAACTCTAGATAGAGGATCTGGATCGGCGCAGGCTTGGAGGGCCGAAGGGCCTGTTCCTGTGCTGTAATTTTCTTTGTTCTTTGTTCTATTAAAAGGTTCCTTGAAAGCAGGAAAGGGGCCGAGGAGCAGGTTTGATTGTAGGTTGTGGTTTCCCTAGAGCTTGGCAGGTCTGACAAAATTTAATCACATCTTTGTGGATTTGGGACCAGTACAAGTGTCTGCTAATCTGGGCCTGGGTGTTCTGATACCCACGTGCCCAGCCAAAGGGATTTCATGGGAAATTCACAGAATCTCTCTGCAATATTTAGGGGGAACTATAATTTGGTGAACTACTGTCCACTCTTCCTCTGCGAGTCGCTGTAGGGGTCCCAACTTCCTCATTTAAGATTTCATTTCTAAAATAGTAACACTCAAGCAATTTCTCTGCCTCTGCCTCAGAATAGGTAGTCTGTGCTATCCTTTTTAAGCAGGGTCTGCCTGCTGGGCATCAATTAAGGAGGGTGTTATGGCCAGGTGAGAAATGGGGTCTAGGGTTCCCTCTCAGCCTTCACCTGGTCTTACCATGACAGGATTTAATTTTTAAACAGTATTTTTTTAGCTCCCCCTTGTTGAATCCTTGTTCAACACTAAGGCAAAGAAACTAGCCAAACAGGTTTTCTTAGATTTAAAGAAAAAAAGGTTGAACTTTATTAAACTGAAACTTTAATTTGGTTAACGCCTATGGATACGCAACATGCCTGCGCTCGCGATACATGAATGCAAATAGAGACAGAAAAGAGCAGAAGAAATAAAGTGGAAAATTTTGAGGCAGTACCTGAAGATGATTACTGTTCTTCAAGCTCACTGTAAAGTACTTGATAGTAGGTAGGTCTTGCTTTTCATTGGGGCCCAGTATTATTCTTAAATCTTGGTTGATGTAGGAGACTTTTCTCTCAGTTCATGTGAGCTCATTGGGTCCAGAGGCTTGAGAGAGATGGGAGCAGACAGGAGGTCTTCTCACACCAGGAGCATAAACAGTCTTTCTCCGTTCAGACTCTTTGTACAATTCAGAAAAACCCAGGTTGCCAAGCAGGTTAGTCATGTGACTAGCTGGTCTGACCATATCTGTTTGTGGATTGTTGTTTTAGCCGACCCTGGTGCTCAAAGTCCATTGGAGCAGGGAGTCGCCCCTTTGTCCCTCCAAGCATTGTCTGTTGGTATGCAAATGTTTTTTCCAGCCGCGGCTGATCTGTTTAGCAAGTCATTTTCTCACTCCAGCAACAACTGAAAGTCAATGTTCATATGGCAAAATTAATATGACTCGTTCTTGGCAGGTGGGGAGGTGGGGGGGTGGGGGGGGGGTGCGGGGGGGAGGTGAGATCTGCATGACAAGGGTATACTTTCCCTTAAATTTTCAAAAAATGTTTCAGCCAGCCAGACTTGAGTCATCTGACTGCTTTATTGGTTCAGATCTCTGGGGAGCTTGCTTGGTCATGGCCCTGGTTACTACACAGGCAAGAAAGATTCCAGGCACTTCTTCCTGGATTTGTTCTCTCTCTGGTCTCATTTGGTTGCTCTAAGACCACTGGGGCTGCTGCCACCTTACCCCCAGCCAAATCACTGCTGAGTAGCAAGTCTATTCTGGCCATGGTAGACGAGAGACAATTCCTATAGTAATCGGTCCAGAAACTAGGTTGCACTGCAAACGAACCCGATACAGGGTACAGATGGTTATCTTTTCTCAATCCCTTCAACCAGAACCTTCACTTTTAGTGAGCTCTCTGGGAAGGACATTCCTTTACCCAGCATGAGCAATTGAGTGGCCCCTGTGTCTCGAAGTAGGACAATGGGTTTGCCTGTCTCAAGTAATATGGGAACACTTTTCCTTTTAAAACTAAACCCTGCTAGCCTTCAGGAATTTCCTCTAATTCTTCCTCCCCCATGGCGGTATTCTTTGCTGGGTGCCTTACCGTGGTTAGGGCCACAGGCGTATCTGCCTTTCTACCTGCTTGGGCACCTTTTTTCTTGGTTAGCTTTGTGACTCCTACAAAATTAATTGGCTTTAATGTCCAGCAGCCAGCTTTCACATTCCCTGTTTTACTGCAATGGGAAAACACAGGTCTGTGGAAAACATTTCTGCCCTCTGCAATTTGTTTCCTAACTGCTGGAGGACGTCTTGCATTCTCCCTGGTCACTAACACCTCATCTCATCACTTTCCCATTTTCTGTCCTTTCCAAACTTCGGAGTTGTTATTATGGAAGGATTTTCCCTGAGAAAAGGATTTGAGTAAGCTCATAGTCGCCGCCATGGCGGCTTCGCTCACCTTTGTCATTTTTGCGCCTCGATATGGGTTCTTATGTTAATTGCGATGCTAGTTTTAAATTCTTCTAATAATAGAATTACCTTTCAAATTTTCATTTTGAGAGGTCTAACTTTAGAGATCGTATCCAGCAATCAAACGCCATTTGTTTAATTCTTTCAAATTCAATAGAAGTATGGGTAGGTCTTTTCCTCATGCTTTTTAAATTTCTGTCCACGGGCTTCAAGTACCAACTCGTGCATTCAGAATTGCCATTTTAGTTTGTTCATAGTCAGAAGAACTTGCTTCTGACAACAGAGAAAAAGCTTTGAAAGCCCTACTCACCAATTCGCCTTGCAGGAGGATTGACCAGTTTTTTTGTGTGGCCATTTTAACCTATTAGCTATTTTTTCAAAAGATATAAAATAGGGTGGTCCAACATACAGCCTGCAGGCCAGCTTCCAGCCTACCAAAGGTTTCTACAGGTGTAAACTGTACCTGGGGCTGTCCTCATTCTCGCCAGGGCTCTGACTGGAGATAGGAAATTTCCTTTTATCATACAGATCGGCCTTTGTAAAAACATCGCGGAAACCCTGAATTTGTCAGTTGGGAAGCGCGTTTTCAGCGTTCCTGCTTCAGCACCTGTCAGCTGTGAAATTCAGCACGATGTTTTTAAATGAACCTGTCACAAAGCTGTTGTGCTGAGCGCTCCTGCTCAGTGCAATTGGGAGAGGGAGTGGGGGGGAAACAGAGGTGTGGAAAAAGAGATCAAGATCACTCATGATGGATGAACATCTATCCAGAATACTCTGCATTGTTACCTCAAGTGTGCAGGCAGATGTGACTACTTATGCAAGCAAAAGCAATGCCAGGTATGTCGCTAAATCAGTTTTTAATTTTGTGACGAGGAAGTAAATCAATCAATTAGTCTTCACCTTTAAAGCTTCTTCACAAAAATGCACATTTGTTGTTTTTATTAGTAAGATAAATTTTTAATGCCTTTATCTTTTGAAATTTGCTCACCTGGCAGAGCAAAAATCACAATTCGGCCCTCTGCCTGAAAAGGTTGGACAACCCTGATTATAAAATAAGACTCGACCTCCTCCTTAAATTTTGGCACTAGTCTTGAGCGTCTCATGTCAAAGCTTTGCTCCGAATTGGGGATACTGTTTGAATTGATGGTGCCTGCGGCCATTCTAACGCATCCTTTTCACCACTTCCTCTCTTTCCTCTTATCCTCTGCAATTGTATTTCCTCTTAAAACTGAAACTTTCTTTCCTCTCTTTCCTTTTGAAGCTGAAACTTTTTTTTTCCCCCCTTCTGCAACTGCAATTCCTGTTTCAATTGAACTTGCATCTCCTCGTTTTTCAATTGCATTTCCTCTCTTGCCTTCTGAATTCTAGTTAGGGCTACCTTTTTCATTCTTGCTTCTTCTGCTTTAGGGGCAAGATTTAAATAACTAGACACTTCACTATTTCAGGTTTCTTTGCCTTTTGCTTGAAAGTGACTCCCACTTGCATAGCTAGGATTTTAAAATATTCAATACTTAATTGATTTGATATATCATGAGATATGTCTAGCTGCTCGACAAACCCCTTGGCATTAAATGCGGCCATGTCTTTTGTTTCCAGCATAGAGAAGAAAAAGTACAAGAAAACCTGTGTTCATTTTCCCACAGTTTTAGAGGTCAATTTTCCTCCCATTTCCAACTCTCTCGTTTAACCTGATGTTTCATAAACTGGTGGCCCTGGGCCAGGATTTTTATTATGGGCAGGTGGGAAATGGCATGGCTGGTTTCCAATGGTCACCTCCCAAATGACCACTGGTAGGGCTTGATTTTATAATCTCGCTGCCCGATCTCTGTGGCGAGATGAAAAAATGGCGGCCCGTTTGTGCAGGCCACACGCCATAGTTACCACTATCTTCCGTGAGGTGGCTCATTTACCTCCCTGTGGTGATCATGTGGAGGGGTGGACTGATGTCATCGGAAATGGTGTCTGCAGCCTGTGCGCGAGCACAGCATCGTTTTTAAAGGGCTGTCAGCCCTATCGGCTAGTTTGGATATTTAAAGGTAAATTGAATTTAAATACATTTCTTTTTTGCCCCTTTCCCACCCCCAATAACAAATTAATTTGCCTCCCCCACCACCCCCCCCAACACTTAGCTTTTACCATCTGACTTTCCCCTCCTCCACAAAATGCACAAACTTTCAGCTACAACCCTTCCCACTATCCCCTACACCATGACATTAATTTGACACCGCTTTCCTCCCCACATTGAAACTTATCCCCAACCCCCCACCAGTGTTGTGCCTCATTTCCCCAGAGGGGGATCTGAAGGTGTGGGAGTGCCGGCCACCAGGCCGAAGATCGCACTGGCACATCAGGCAGCAACATCCAGCTTAATTAAATCAATCCTTTTAATTTATTTAAATATTCAAACAGGGGTCCTGTCACTGAGCGGTGGTGGGGGGCCGGGGGGGCACCATGAGGCCTCCCCACCACCAGTAATGCTGGGCCCTTCTGGCGTCTGGGTGCGTGGCAGCATTCTCCCAGATGCATTTTCCGGCTCCCCCGCCATGGAACTAGATGTCGGGTGGTTGGTAAAATCCAGCCTGTAGTATGTGTGATAATTACATAATAGTGCCTCACTCAATGCTGCCTGATGTATGCCTAAATGTTCTCATTTATTTGATCTTTCAGATACAGACCCCTGTACACTGGATTTTATGAACTTTTTTTATTTTGGTGAAATTTTTAAATAAATTCCACATTAAAATTTGGGGAGGCAAATGGGGAGAGAATCCTTTTTGTTTTGATATTTGTTGAAATTATCAAGGTGAGGGATGTTGGTGCTGGAAAAGGAACATTTCACTTTTCAGTATCAAGTACTCCACGGTCAGATCTCCCACTGTGGCATGTAGGGTAAACCTCTGTCCCAACAAGAATTCAAAGGTGTCAGCCTTGACTCAGTGGTAGCACTCTTTCCTCTGAGTCAGAGGTTCATGGTCTCGAGTCCCATTCCAGAGACTTGAGCATATAATCAAGACTGATTCTTCAGTGCAGCATGATAGAGCACTAAAGGCCTGCTCGGGTCTGCAAAAAAAACCTCGACCCAAGCCAGACAGAACCACATCCCACCCGAGCTCAACCCAGCCAGAGTCCTTCCATTTTTCCTGTGCCCGACTTGACCATCAGTTAACTTCTGTTTTTCACTTTGTTGCTGATCTACACAAGCTTAAAATAACTGTTAATTAAATTTTTTGACTAGAAAGGATTTTTAACAGTGCAGCCACTTACCTGTGATCGAGTGTACCCAACCTGAGCCTGAATGCCGGACCCGGAAGTTCAACCCGACCTGACCCCGACACATCGTCGGGTTTGGGTCGGGTAGTAGGCCTTTATAGAGCACTGCATGGTCAGAGATGTTGCATTTCAGATGAAATGTTAAGCTGAGGCCCATTTCCACTCTCAAGTGGACATAAAAGTTTTCATGGCATTATGTTGAAGAGCAGTGGAATTTTTCATGGTGTCCTGGCCAATATTTATCCCTCAACCAAAAACAGATTATCTCTTTATTCCACATTGCAACAAAAAAAAGTACTTCATTGGCTGTAAAGCACTTTGAGATATCCTGAAGTCATGAAATGAGATATAAATGCTGTCTTTTTTTTCTTTCCACAGGATAAAAATCTCTCAGAAATTGAGGCTAATTTTAAAATTATTAACTTGAACAATGTGTAAAGGGTAAGATTAGGAATTGGCTACTTCAGATCATCTATTTATTTTCTTTCCAAAGTTTAGATCCATGTAGGAGAAACCCTTTGAACATTTTCATCCCTTAATTCTGTGGTGACATCAAGCCGGAGCCCAAGAGTCCTATCTCAAATCCAAAATTTTGCATTGCTTCATTGTACATCTGAGTCCTTCTTCATTCTGCTGGGGGCAGTCTGTTTTGTGAATTGCCAATTTTATGTGGAGGACATGAATGAGGGGATTACCAGTGATCACAGTTGCTCCTGGATTAAATTTAGCCTCCTGTTAAACTCCCAGAGTCAATTTGAACAGATGAAAAATAAAGATCAGATTCAACAATTTAAAATAACTGAATATATTTTATTAATCAGGTAGAGATGTAAACTACAGTATCAGGCCATTATGATTTCAGTATTTTAGTGCTCTTGTAAATCATTCTTCCACAGTAAGATTAACCTCTTGAAATTGAAAGACAAGTCCTCACGCGAATGTTAACGGCCTGTCTCTGTGCTGTATAACTCTATGACTCTGTGACTTCAATCTACTTGTGCTCATCTCCCAGGTGGCGAGCTTCTGGTGAACTATGTAAACCATATGCCCATGGAGCGCTTTAGAATTATAGAATGATACAGCAGAGGAGATGGTCATTTGGCCCATTGTGTCTGTGCTGACTCTTTGTAAAAAGCTATCCAATTTGTCCCACTCCTCTGCTCTTTCCCCATAGCCATGCTCCTTGTTTCCCATCAAGTATTTATCCCTTTTCACATTTATTGTTGAATCTGCTTCCACCACCATTTCAGTCAGCCCATTCCAACAAATTGCTATGTAAAAGAACAAATCTGCTCTCTCACCTCTGGTTCTTTAACTTGAACAAGGTTCAGAATCAAGCTGCAACTGTGGGATTTGTATAAATTTACTTATGTTGATCAAGGAATGCTGATAAATATTTAAAATCTGAGCAAACAAACTTATGCTGCAACCTTTGAGTGGACCAGAGTCATTTCTCATATGCCAGTTGACCAGTTTTGTCTCAATGCAACAAAACAGTGTTTTGAGTTTGACTTTCCACCATTGTGCAGTGACAAACACAAACATGCTGAAGTGAATGTCAGCATTGTGCACTGACATGTAACCATGCTTGTGTCTGTCACTGCACAATGGGGAACTTCACATAAACAATTCTTGGAATTGAATGGTTGGAACCAATTTCAGAGTCTGCAGGACTTGGCAATTACACTTAGCATTTAGATGAGCTAATTACTTTAGTTTGCAAAAACAAATGCAACTAAAAGCTTTTGAGATGAAAGGAAACAAGTCACCTTTGTAATGCTTGTTTGGCAAAAATACTGTTTCTTTAAATATTCAGTGCACATTTCATCATTTGTGATGGTTACCTTTTGCTCCTGGTTTCTTTAATATATGAAAAATAAATCTGGGTTTTTAGTTCTGTATAGAAAGGAAGATGTATCTGACTCCAGTTTGCATTGTTGTGGCACAGCCATGCTGTCCATGGTAAATTCAAATCGATTTCATGCTTTTTGTGTTCCTCTCTGACCCTTTGTCCTTCGCAGGTAATTACACCATCGAAGGAAGGAGGTTTTGGAAGGTGGGAGAGGTTTAGCATTGATGTACTGTGTGGGCTCCAGCCTTCATAACAGTTTTGTTGAAACATTTAACAAGAAAAAAATGTGCTGGTCTGAATGCAAGTCTTTAGCATTGGCTTCTTAAGACTGAAGGGATTGGGTTCACTTTGTTTAGAAACGGGGAATTCCAAGTAATGAAGTTTTTCTGGCTTGAAAGGATCTCACCAGTGTGGTCTAATTAAGCAAATGCCAAATTCAACTGACAAGTTGAAATACATGGGATTGGAATTAGATTTACAGGAAGCAAGAGCAAAAGTTGGGTGGAACTTTTTCACTCAAAGGGTGTAAATAACGTTCTCAGTTAGCAAGGAAGATCTTTGAAATTATAAGGAACATCAGTACTCAGACCCACGCAAAAAGAGCTCACAATGTATGGAAAGCAAAGTCACAGTACCTGTACATAACCACTTTTGTTGAAAGGCACCAGATGAATCTTGCTTTCTCAGTTATTTTGGGGAAGTAGATTTCATGCATAGAATCTTACAGCACAAAATGAGACCATTCAGCCCATGTCTCTGCTGGCTCCTTTTGAAAGAGGTGGCCAATTTAGTCCCACACCCCTATTTTCTGCCAACAAGCCTGCAAATTCATCCTCTTCAAGTACATGCCCTTTCAGGTAGCATGTTCCCGACCATAACCCTCTGTCAAGACATTTCTCCTCGCTTCCCCTCTAATTCTTTTGCCAATTGTTTTAAACCTATGACCTCTGGTTATCAATCCACTTGCCAGGGGAAATAGTTCATCCCTACGTGCTCTATCAAAACCCCTCATAATTTTAATTACCTCTACCAGGTCTCCTCTTAACCTTCCCTGCTCTAAAGAGAACAATCCCAGCATCTCCAATTGCTTCACATAACTGAAATCCCTTATCCCTGGTATTATCCTGGTAAAACCCCTCTATTCCCTGTCCAAGGCCATGATAACCTTGCTAATTGTGGTGCCCAGAATGGAGTCGTAGGTCAGAGTTTTACACCACCCCACAAGCCAGATGGTGATGAGAGGGTGGTGTAAAATTGAGCAGGAGGCCTTCGTGGCCCGCTTCCGCCTCCGCCCGATGGGGCAAGAAATGGCTAGCCTGCCCCAGGCCAATCAAGGCCCTTAACTGGCCACTTAAGGGCCTTTGCCCACTTCCACGGGGATTTTACCTACAAGTGAGCATCCGGGAGTAATGAAAGGCCGCCCAGTGAAACCTGGCAGCCTCTCTGCACTGGGGTGGGGAGCTGGACAAACAGGCACAGGGTGCCTGATTGAGGGCCGCCCCTGCTTTCCCAACCACCCCCAGGACCTGACGCCCCCCTTTTCCCCCACCACACAGCCACCTTGCCTTTCCGGGACGCGACCAATCACACCGAGGCAAACCAAACTTACCTGTAGTCCTGGCTCCATGTTCTCGGCTGGGCTGCAGTCCTAGCAGTGGCCAACGTCCCGGTGGTGCTGCTGGGACTAAGCTGCTGGCCCGATGATTGGCCAGAAGCTCAATGAGACGGGACTACTTCCCTCAGTTGGAAGTCCCACCTCGGAACAATTAAAGCGCAGGAACCTGTAAAATGCAGGTTGGATCCCCAGGCCGGGCAGAAGCAGGTTTGTCACTGACTTTAACGTCAGTGGCTTGCTCCTGTCCAACCAACGTAAAATCCAGCCCATAGTCATTTATGGCACAGAAGGAGGCCATTTGGCCCATCAAGTCCATGCTGGTTCTCTGCAGAGCAATCCAGTCAGTCGCTCACCTGCTTGATCCCCATGGCCCTGCAAATGTATTTCCTTCAAGTGGCCATACAATTTCCTTTTGAAATCATTGATTGTCTCCACTTTGACCACCCTCGTGGACAGTGAGTTCCATGTCACTACCATTCGCTGGAACCAGTCTGGTGAAACTTCTCTCTACTCAAAGACTTTTTCATTCTTCCTAAAGTGTGTTGAGCAGAACTGGATGCAATACTCCAGTTGGGGCCTAACCAGAGCTTTATAAATATTCAGCATGATTTCCCTGCTTTTTTTACTCCATGCCTCTATTTATCAAGCACAAGATCTCAATGCTTTGCTAGTTTCTCAATATGTCCTGCCACCCATGTCCCTCTGTTCCTGCACACTCTTTAGAACTGTGCCAGTGAGTCTAGTCACCTCACACTTGTCTGTATTAAATTCCATCTGCCACTTGTCTGCCCATTCTGCTAGCCTACCTATATCCTGTTGCAGGCAGTTCATAACAGCCTCAGTGTTTGCCGCTCCTCTGCAGTGATTCCAGCTGGTGTCATTGACAAACTTGGAAATTTTACTCTGTATTCCAAGATCCAAGTCATTTATATATAGCAAAAAAAAAAACAGTGGTCCCAACATTGACCCATGTGGAACACCACTGTCTATCATCCTCCAGTCTGAAAAACAACCATTTATCATGATTCAAATAAAAGCAAAATACTATGAATGATGGAAATCTGAAATAAAAACAAAGTGCGCTGGAAATACTCAGCAGGACAGGCAGCAACTGTGGTGAGAGAAGCAGAGTTAATGTTTCAGGTCTGTGATCTGTCATCAGTTCTCAAATTTCTCATCACTGAAATTACCAGTCATTGACCTCAACATCTTTTCCCACGACCACTGGTGTCCATGTATAGACATGTTGTGGACCCCTGCCCGTCCCTTTTTGAACAGGTGCCTTCTGCCACAGAATTGGTTCCAATGCCCCATGAACCTGAAGCCCTTCCTCCTGCGCTAGGCTTCAAGCCGAGCATTGATCCTCTCTGTCTTCCTATTTATACTCTCTAGCATGTGGCACTGGGAGTAATCTAGAGATTACTACCTTTGAGGTCCTACTCTTTAACCTCTTCCCTAGCTCGTGAAAATATGACTAGGACCTCAAGGCCTGCCCACTGTCATTGGCACCAACGTGTCACAATGTCTGGCTCACTACCTTCCCCCTGCAGAATATTCTCTACCCTCTCCATGATGTCCTCTACTCTGGCACCAGGGAGACGACTCACAATGACATTACAGAAATGCCTCTCTGTCTCCCTGACAATAGAATCTCCTAGGACAACTGCATTTGTACCCTTTGCTGTTTCCTTCTATACAGTCCCTTGCGCATTGGTGCCATGGTCTTCACTCCCAGCAGTCTCCAATGCTGAGTACCTGTTTGTGGGTGACACACACCCCAAAGACTCCTTCACCACCTGCCTCTTCCTAGTCTTCTGGATGTCCACCCACCTAGTATCCTGAACTCTTACCTGCCTATGGGTATCCTGGAAACTCTTCTACCCCCTGATGCTCTGCAGTGATTCCAGCTGTTCTACAAGTTCAGAAATCCTTAGCTGGAGGTGAAGCAGATGGATACACCTCCTGCACACATGTTCCCCTGAGACATTTGAGATGTCCTGAAATTCCCACATGGTGCAGGAATTGCAAACAGCTGCCCATCAATGATGGAAAAAAAAATGTACACAATGCTCCAGCTAAGGCCCAAAATTTGTATAGGTACAGCATGACCACCTTGTTTTTGTATTCAATGCCCCATTGACAAAGCCAAGTATTCTATGTTTTCTTAACTGTCTTGTCAACTTGCCCTGCCACATTCAAAGATTTGTGACTATGCACCTCCAGGTTTCTCTGTTTTTGTACATCCCTTAAAATAGTGCCATATATATTATACTGGGTCTCCACTTTATTTCTCCCAAAGTGCATTGTTGTATTAACGTGTTGTGATGTCCCATTTAAAGACTCAATATGATAATGAGCTAAGTACCAGGATGCTAGATGCCATAATCACTCTGCACAGCAACACCTTGCACAAAGGTTCTGTATATAGTTTGCTCTGTATTGTATATACTAGCTTAACTGTGAATAATCCTCCTGGAGATCTTCAAGGAACTGGAATCCACATACCTCATTGTGTTGCTTAAGGTAACATAATGAGGTACGTGTTGTGTGATAGCCTTTAAGAGTAATCTATCTTTAGGATCTTGATATGCTAATGAGCTATGTGCCAGTATGTAGTCATGTGACTACATGCCAGTGTCACTCTGCTACTGTCACACCAAAGGCAAGTTCTATAATAGTTAGCTGTATTGTCTATAGTTGCTAGCTGTTTAATAAACATGTTTTGAGATAGTCAATCAATCTGAACTTCATGCATCTCATTTATGTTGCATCAACCAACAGTTTGAAGACTACCTCCCACAGCCAGAAGAGAGAAAGATAAAGAAAAATACTGCCCCAGAGAGGGAAAGAAGAAAACACTTGCCTCAAGCTATAGGTTACAGAGCTAAACAACAGGCTGCAAGGAAATTGGGTGAGTCATTCTGCTGAGCGAGTCATACTGCTTTGAAAGCAAAAAAACTTTGAAGTCCTTTAGCAGATTGATTTTTTTTCCAAAAAGCTCAAGTGCTTAAAAACTGATCTTTCTCAAAGCCTCTTTTTTAAAAATGAAGACCAACTCCCCTCCCAGGCTGAACGGTGGTCCCCGCCATTACAGAAGATGCCCGACAATGAAAAGTATGGAATTCTCCATTCTCTCAGCTCACAGCTGAAGCTATAAAAAGAAACCCCATCAAAATCACTCAACTGTGAAGAGCTTTAATTCACTCAATCTGAGTTTTTAAAAAAACTCAACTACTCAAGCATTAAGAATTGCCTATTGAACGGCTGTATAAACAAACTAGCAAAAAAAAGGCCCTTGAAATACCTATTGGACAGCTCTGTAAGCAGGACAGGCTCAATGCTGGAAGCTAGACAAACAAGCTGCTGCTGCTGTCAATCAAATCAGCCAGGAGAGTTTCTTAAAGGGGAAAGCAGTACAGAGTCACAAAGCAAGTTCTTAAGGCAAGTTTAAAGCAAAACAGCAGAAACATGGATACCAATTTTCCCAGCATAAAATGGAGAGCCTTGGATATCCTATGAGTTCCAGCTGTTCAAACAAAGAATGCAATTATGCTTCATGGACCAAGTGATGGTAAAACCAGAGAAGCAAGCTCTAAAAATAATAGCGATTGGAAATGATGGATTGCACAGAATCAATACCTCTGGATTATCTGAAGAGGACCAGAAAAATCCTGCTAAGATATGGAAAGTGCTGGAAGATCAGCTGATTTGAGTGAATTTCAGAATTCACCATCTAGAATTCATGTCCTATTTGCAACAGCCACAGGAGTCAATCGACAACTTCATAAGCAGATGCCATAGTAAGGGCAACAAATGCGATTTCTCAGAAGCTGAGCTGTCGGACTGAATAATGGAGCTGGTAATCATAACACCCATTGAAGCATTCCAGAAAGACTGCGTGGGGGGTGGGTGCAGAGAAAGGTCACAGCATTGATGCACTGCTGGAAGATGGCAGGAAATATGAAACCATTTGTAGCTGGACAACAACTGCATTCACTAGGTGCAGTAAAAATTATTGGCAGTGTAACTAGGTTGAAAAGAGCATACAAGCTGTGTGGTAAGTGTAATTGGTCCCACTCATGGTGAAATTACCTGCATTTTGAGACCTGAGCAAGGCATGTAGTGTAAAAGGGCACTGGGCCTGCCTATGCAGGATTTCTGGCTCCAAAGATGCAGCCAGAAGCCATGGTAGGATATGAGCCAACAGAAGACTGGCTTAGTAACATGGCAACAGCAGCAAGAAAAGCACCAGAGACCTGTATAAATGCGAGCTGATACATGAAGCTTGCAGCAAAACAGACCTGAGGCAAAACGCTGGTAGGAACAAGTCTCAGTCAGAAGACGAGCAGGCATTCTACATTGTGAACCTGACACATCACATTGAAGTTAAGCAACTGGAAGCTTTTGCCACTATTAACAGCACGTGCCCAAAGGAAGCTGGAAAACATACACTTGGTCAAGGTTGACACCGGCACTAGTGCAAATATCGTAGCAGTCTGAATCTTCAAAGATATGTCATGGGAGATTGATACAACCGACAACTGCCAAACTATCTGCATACAATGGGTCACCCATCTCTTGCAGTGGCACATTAATAATGCAATGCAGATACAGCAAATCAGCTTGGAAACCACAAACATTCTACCTAGTAGACACGAGTGGACCAGCAATGGCAGGACTACCAGTGTATAAGGACCTCAAAGTCACCACAAGAGCATTGCCAAGGGGAAATCTCTAAGGACCGGAACCCACTCGCAGACTCTGACCAGCATCAAATGGTGCAGTGTGGAAACCCAACAGCATAAGTATGCTGCTGTTCACTTCTGCTCTCTAGAGAACTGCCAGCACCACAACAAGCCAGAATGGGCAGGTATCTCCATGAGACCAAGTACTCTTTTCCCCCAACAAATCCTCTACCTTGACTCCTAGACAGAGGATGAGAGGCAAATGACAAGCAATGTCCTGAGGAGGCAGAGGAGGAATGAGTTGAAGCATTGTACATTGGTTCTTCAAGATGAGGTGCTGGAACTTTCTAAGAATGACAAGGCCTCAAAGATGGTCATCTTGAGAAAAGCAACAGAGTATGTTAGCAAGCTGAAGGCGGAGAAGGAAAGACAACTGAAACTGAATGCAGAGAGGGAGAAATTTCAGAAAGAACAGGAACAGCTGAAATGCAAAGTCCCTGAACAAGAGTTCTCAAATCACCAAGATGACTTTTGAGTCTCTAATTGTAAAGATCAAAATTATTTATATAGGTGAAGATTATGAAATCTAATTTGTGTATCTTTTTAGCATGCAAGACTCTGGAAAGAAGGGGGATGTGTGATTGCCTTGAAGAGTAATATACCTTTAAGATCTTAGTATGCTAATGAGCCATATGCCAGGAAGTCACCATGTGACTACATGCCAGTGTCACTGTTACTGTAACACCAAGAGGCATATTTTGTAATAGCTCTGTAATGTATATAGTTAACTGTTTAATAAACCTGTTTTGAGATCTTCATTCAACATAAAGCTTCTCATTGCATTATGTGGATTAAACCAGTCAAGCATGAAGTTAGACAAACTCTAGCAAAAAAAAGAAAACACATAGAAGCAAAGTGCTAACAGAACACTGTCAAGCACCTGTTACACTCTGTCAAAGCAGCTAACCTGAAAAAAAAATTCTTATGGGGCATCACTCTTAAGGTGATCATGTATGCACATGCACATTTATTCATATTAATTTGCATGTTCCATGTGTCTGCCCATTCCACAAGTCTATGTCCTCCTGAAGTCTGCTACTATTATGTTACTTATTACACTGCCAAGTTTTGTGTTGTCCGCAACCTTTACCCAAGTCCAGGTAATTTATACATCACACGAACAATAGTCCAAAAACTGATCCCAGGGGAACCCCACTTTCAGAAAAACATTCATTCATCACTACTCCCTGTCTCCTCGTGACACGTGTTGGCCTGCTTTGAACCATCTTAAATAAACCAGTTTATTGGGTATTGATTATGAACTAAGTTTGATATGTCAACAGGAAGACCACTGTTTACATGTAAAGATCTTTGTGCATTGTGTTACAAGGTTTTTGTTGTATTAAAAACTTAAACTGGAAAAGGATTTTTCAATGGACATCAACATCTGCAAATAGTTGAAATTTTTGGATGTTTGAAAAGAAACTGACTTTTTGTATACAAGGACAGGAAAGCAGGCAATTTCAAGGAAACCAGCAAGGGGTTTGACCTCCTCAGAGTAACACTTTGAATGACAAGGGAGACTCTGTCTGGACATGTGACCTGTTAAGAAGGTTTTGGTTTCACTTTGGACCCTTTAAAAAGCCAGTGAGTTGGAAAAAGAGCAGGCATTTGAAAATTGGTTTTTGACCTCCCTGGAGATCAGAGTGGAAGACCCAGGAAAAAGTGTTAGTGCTGTCTCAGGACCTTGCATCTCTTGAAAAGAAACTCCTGTATTTCAAAGGTGGCAGATTCCTATTGCCTCCTTTCTCAGATGAATCCCTGCATCAAATATGGTTCCTGTTGTCTCGTGTTTTAAGAAATCCTGAAATCTGAAGAAAGCTTTTGCTAGATTGCTGCTGTGAAACCTAAGACTTGTTGCTACACCCCTGATGAAAGTCCTATGTGAAGCCTGCTACAGTTGAAGTGCCTTGAATACCTACCCATCAACTGTTCATGGACTTCGAGTGGCATTCGACTATGGGACACCTCACCAAACCAAAGAACATTCTACCAGAACGTGACAAACATAAAATAATTTTATTCCTTTTATTCTTATAAACAGCTGTTAACCAAAATCCTTTTTCCCCGGTTAACCAGTTTTTTGTTTTTTTGAATGTATGTGTGCTTGAGGGCTAGGAACATAAGGAGCTTTCCCTATATAGAGTTATCTCACTATTGGTTAAGACGCGTCTTTAATCCACAACAAAATTGACTATTTCTTATAAAGAAACCTGGTTGGTGTGCTTTATTGTGGGGGACAAATAGAGTATTTAATTGGCTGTTCTTCAGTAGGTGGGAAAATTTATTGGTATGCTGTGACCCGTAGAGAAGTGGGATTGAATTAACAGTGCACTACTCCCACCTCTGTCGTAACAATTGGCCCAGCTAAAAATATATAATGTAACACAAGCTATAACTCTTGTAGCTAGATGCAGGATGGAGCCCATATCTGTTAGTCACATGTTTCATAAATTATGCGTGCCTGAAATTTGGCATCACATGCGAAATAGTAGAGTTGAAGAGGAAGGATCGAGCTCTAGGTGACAAATGCTCTGATAGCATTCAGATTACTAGGGATGAAAGTGGAAGCCTGCAGGCGAACTGATGCTGTGATGTGTTTCTGTGTCTGAAACTACAGGGGCATGTGTTTTCTTAAAGGAGAGTTTTTTGAAAAATGCTACCTTCATGTTCGTTTTTCTTTGACATGTTAGTTTATATTTGAGCTTTAGATTTAGAACAGGGAAAGGGATGAGAGGGAATTGGGACCACAGACCAATGTCTGTGCAAAAGTAATGCCTCCAGGCTTGTGGAATACAGAGGCTGCTCCGTAAGTCTGTAAATGGAGCTGTTGACTTGCATTGTGGAATGAATGATCTGCATTTCCTTTTTGAAGGTTTTGTAACTAGTGATCAGAGGAGACAAAGGATGGACTGGATTTTCGTTAAAAGCGGGAAACTGGAACCGTGCCTGGTTCTGGTGGGAAACTGACTCAGATTGAGATTTTCAAATGGGTGTCCTTAATTGGTAGGGAGATGAATTTCCTGTCCACTTAGTGGCAGTGGGCTACGAGTGGAGGTGGCTCAGATCAAGTGTGGAGCTCATGAGGACACCTCATGGCAGCCATCACTGAGGCTGCTGGTTGCCCTGAAGGAGAGATCTGCGGTTTGTGCCAACACCTTCCACTGCATCAGAGGGAAGCAAGATGTCACAGGGAGCCAGAAGCCTAGCATTAGGGGCAGAACAGAGGATTGATAGCTGACCTGGATCTAAAGCTAGATGCCATGAGTGCGGTCCTCTTCCCAGAGGGTGACAGGAAGAGGACCTTGTCATGCAGCAGGGGCACCCCCCTCTGTCCAGTGTTTCTCCCTCTGCCTCCTCTTTCTCTGTCTTACCTCCTGCTCCACTCCTTCCAGGGCCTCATTATCCTGAATGTTCGCAACTCTCTGGAGGGCCACGCTATAGAGAGCGCAGCAGACCATCACAATGACGGAAACCCTTGCAGGAGGGTATTGGTGGGCGCCACCTGACCAGTCCAGGCACTGTAATTGCTTCTTCAGAAGCCCAATGGCCTGCCCAATGGTTGGCTTGCTGGGCAGGTGGCATTGGTTGTATCACCTCTGTGGGGCTCACAGAGGGGTCTGTAGCCATCTGTTCAATGGATATCCCTTGTACCTTGGATCCATCCGTGCATTTTGGGCAATGGAGTGAAGATCCGAGGCAGCCTGGACTGGTTGAACATGAAGGAGCCATGGCAGCTGCCAGGAAAGTGAGTGCACACATGGAGGAAGCTCTTGTAGTTGTAGACCAGTTGGACACTGAGGGAGCGGAATCCCTTCCTGTTAGATCTCACTGGCCAGTCACCGGGTGCCTTGATGGCCACTTGGGGCAATAGAAGATGTCCTGCACCTGGGGAATCCAGTGGTGGAGGCAAAACCGACTCCAGTTTGTCTGAGCAGGTCCATCTGTCGATGTATGTAGTCCTCTGCCCTCATGAATAAGGCATTAGTGACCTTCCTGATGACATGATGAGCTGCCAACTGCGTGATGCCACTTGGCTCCACAGCTGACCCCCTGGAATGACCCAGTTTTATAGAACCTTAGGGCAGCGGTGACATTGATGGCTGCAGGTAAGGGACTGCCATTAGTGGCTGTGAGGCCTCTGGTCGTTGTGGATCAGAATACAAAGGTCTGAGAGCATCTGCCTGGATAGGCACAGCCTCCTATGGCCCTGTGCTCTGCCATTTGCAGGTAGCTGACTCTTGGGCAGCAGACCCAATGTTTTGGGTAGTGCCTTCTTCCTCTTGCAGCCCCTTGCTGTCTTCATCTGAGCTCCTGTCCAGGAGGTTGCATCTGATGAAGATCAACCTGGCTGCTCTGTCCATTGTCAGAATAGCCTATTCCTATCTGAAGTCCCTCAGTTGGGCTTTGTGAATTCACCAGGCCTTCCCCTGCCAACCCCAGCTGCCCGGTGATGCCAGCAGGCTCACGTCCCTCTCTGGATTCACTCGCTCACTGAGCAAAGCAAGTCTTCCAGCTCCAGCAATAGCTACTCTGTGGCACTTTTGGAACAGTTGAACTTTATTTTGTGCCTCAGCATCATTTTAATCAGCCCTTTCCATAGCCCTCTTGGTCCCCTGCAGTGTTCACACCTTGTACACCCTGCTGTGTTCCACACGTGGCATTCTCCCCATTCCCTACCTTTAAAAATCCCATACTGCTGCTGACAAGCCTGTAAATGAGCTCCATAATGAGCTCAAAGGGCATTTAATTGGAGACGTGCGGGATTGCTGTTCCCTCCCTCCTGACGACTCTTTAAATATGGCGTTGTGCTGTATTCCGGAGGTGCTGTGTTCCAGTGCCGACCTTTGAGAACACTATCTGTGAATTGAGCTCACCCCGGCTCCAGCTGCCAGTGGGCTTTAAAAAGCCAGCCCCTCTTCTGTGAGCCTCCCCTTTTTCCTTGCCTTGATTTGGCACTTCCTCTTGATTTGTCTGATCATGAACTCTCACATGCTGGTGTCAGTCCTCATCTGTGTTAGTGCACTGCTGTGGCAGACTGTTCTGTGAAAGAAAGAAAAACTTGCATGTAAATAGTGCCTTTCACAACCTCAGGACATCTCAAAGTGCTTTACAGTCAAGAAAGTTAACTTCGAAGTGTAGTTACTATTGTGATGAAGGAAATACAGTGGCCAATTTGTGCACAGCAAGCTCCCACAATCTTCAAATTGATAATGACAAGATAATCAATTTTTTTTTGGAAGTTGGTTGAAGAATAAATGTTGGCTAGGACACCAATAAGAACTCCCCTGATCATCAGAATAATGCCAAGGGATCTTTTACATACACCTGCAAGAGGCAGCCAGGGATTTGGTTTAACATTAATCTGAAAGACTTTGCAGCACGCCCTCAGTACTGCAATGGAGTATCGGGCAAGATTTTTGTGTTTAAATCTCTGGAGTGAGGCTTGAACCCACAACCTTCTAACTCTGGTGAGAGTGTTACTACTTGAGCCACGGCTGCCACTGGTCAATTTTGTGTTGCCCTTGGAAATCTGTGAGGTGAACAGTTCAAATACCAGGCCCATAAGCCACTATGAATTGCCAATGCATAAAAAGGTCTTGCATTTATATAGTGCCTTTCAAGCACTTTATAGATATTAAGAACTTCTGAAGTGTAGTCATTGTTATAATGTATGAAACATGGCAGCAATGTAATAATGGTCCTACAAACAGCAATGCGATATTGAGCCAAATCTTGCTGGAGCATGGCATCTTGCTGGTTGCATCTTTTTCCTATACAATTTCAGCATGAATGTAATTGGTACTATAACTTGCTGCAAGTGTAAGCTGATAATGGGGCAGTGGGGCATCTGGGATCTTAGATAATGATGGGACCAACATATTTATCACCTTAACCAATGAGCTTTAAGGGTAGAGAAAGAGGAGGGTGAATTGGAGTTAATTCATATACAGGAAGAGAAAGAAAAAGGAAAGATGATTAGATTGAGAGAGAAAGTGACAGAAGAAAAAATATGAATGAATTTTTACATGTCTCTAACAGAACAGATTAACCAGCTTTTACCTGAATTAGTAATATTTCCCCAATCATATTAAACAGTACTCCAGCAAGACATCTAGAGACTAGTTTTGAGAGTAGCCCATATCAATTTTATCTTATCTGGATTGTCCCATGGTTTATATTCTGCACTTGTTAGTAAGGGGTGTAGAAGACTCAAGTTTTCAGTTGAAGTTAGAGAAACTTTTATGATATAGTTGATATTGTTGGCATGGTGAAGTATTTCTTTTTTGCAGTGACTCCCAGAGATGGAGAATGTTTGGACATGAAATGTTCAGTCAACAGTGTCACAGTGACCATCACCCAGTTGCCAATGTATTTGCCTAAGAACAATGACAACTGTGCTTCAAATGTAATCATTGGTTGTAAAGTGCTATGGGACATCCAGAAGATGCCATGAGATGCTATATGAAAGGAAGTGCACCATCTGCATGTTTAACAGAATCAAAAAGCGTGAGTCTGTTCCATATCTGCAAACGTTTAACATTTAAAATCTTCTAATTGCGATGTAATTGCATTTGCACTGTGCGAAGCAAAATAAACGTGGTCTCAGTGTGTTGAGATTTCGACACGATGGAAGCTTTGTGGGGTTTATGGTCCTTTTTTGTAATGTCTCAAATTCTACTGTATAATCTCCAATTCCACTCAAGTCCACTCCACTTGAGGATGACTAAGGAAAGGGTAGGGCCTAACAGATGTACAAGGGAACTTATGCGTGGTTGCAGAAGATATAGGAAGGGTTCTTAATGAGTTTTTTTTTGTCTGTCTTCACAAAGGAGAGGGATGATGCAGAATTTGTAGTAAAAGAGGAGTGTGAAATATTAGATAAGATGAACATAATGAGAGAGGAAGTGCAAGAGAGTGTGACATCCTTGAATGGATAAATAGCCAGGGCTGGATGGATTGCATCCCAGGTTGTTGAAGTCAGGGAGGAAATAACATGCTCTGAGAATCCTCTTCAAATCCTCATTAGATACATACGAGGTACCAGAGGATTGGAGGTCTGTGAATGTTGTACCATTGTTTAAAAAGGGTGCGAGGGATAGGCCAAATAATTATAGGCTGGTCAGTCTGACCTCAGTGGTGGGTAAATTATTAGAATCAATTCTGAAATAGGATAAATTGTCACTTGGAAAGGCATGGATTTGTTAAGGGAAGATAGTGTCTTATTAACTTGATTGACTTTTTTGAGGAAGTAACAAGGAGGATTGGTGAGGGTAGTGCAGTGGATGTGGTCTACTTGGATTTTAGTAAGGCATTTGACAAGGTCCCACATGGCAGACTGGTCAGAAAAAATAAAAGCCTGTAGGATACCGGGGAATGTGGTAAGTTGGATCCAAAATTGGCTCAGTGACAGGAAACAAAGGGTAGTGGTCGACAGATGTTTTTTTGAATGGAAAGCTGTTTCCAGTGGCGTTCCACAGGGCTCAGTGTTGGGTCCCTTGCTGTTTGTGGTATATATTAATGATTTGCAATTAAATGTGGGAGGCATGATTGGGAAATTTGCAGATGGCACAAAAATTAGCCATGTAGTTGATAGTGAAGAGGATAGCTGTAGACTCCAGAATTATATCAATGGTTTGGTCGAGTGGGCGGAGAAGTGGCAAATGGAATTCAATCCGGAGAAGTGTGAGGTAATGCATTTGGAGAGGGCAAACAAAGCAAGGGAATAGACAACAAATGGGAGGATATTGAGAGGGGTAGAAAAAGTGAGAGACCTTGGAGTGCATGTCCACAGGTCCCTGAAGGTGGCAGGACAGGTAGATAAAGTCGTGAAGAAGGCATATGGAATGCTTTCCTTTATTGGCTGAGGTTTAGAATACAAAAGCAGGGATGTGATGCTGGAACTGTATAAAACGCTGGTTAGGCCACAGTTGGAGTATTGTGTACAGTTCTGGTCACCACATTACAGGAGGGACATAATTGCTCTGAAGAGAGTACAGAGGAGATTTTCAAGATGTTGCCAGGGCTTGAAAGTTGCAGCTTTGAGGAAAGATTGGATCAGCTAGGGTTGTTTTCCTTAGAACAGAGGAGGTTGGGGGGTGACTTAATTGAGGTGTACAAAATTACAAAGGGCCTTGATAGAGGAGACAGGAAGGACCTGTTTGCCCCTAGTGGAGAGGTCAGTTACCAGGGGGCACAGATTTAAGGTGATTGGTAGAAGGATTAGAAGGTACATGAGAAAAAACTTTCTCACCCAGAGGGCGGTGGGTGTCTGGAATTCACTGCACGGATCGGTGGTGGAGGCAGAAACCCTCAATTCGTTTAAAAGGTACCTGGACCTGCACCTGAAGGTGGGATTAGATTGGGTGGCCAATTTTTTTAGCCGGTGCAGACACGATGGGCTGAATGGCCTCCTGTGCTATAGCTTTTCTATGTTTTCTAAACTCTCAGGATTCAAGAGGGTGTCATTGTCCTTATAAAGTTGCTAGGTGACTTTGGAACTCTGTTTATAAAGTTATTAAAACAGTAAATAATTGGTAGAATAAAGACACCACATAATGAGATTGCCTGAGATTTAAGATCTCCATGCCTATTTGGGGATGTTTGTCTCCGTCTCCGTCTCCGTCTCCGTCTCCCTCTCTGTCTCCGTCTCCCTCTCTGTCTCTGTCTCTCTCTCAGCCCAATTTTGCTTTGTTGGCTTTTTTGTAGTGTCAGCGGTGGCTCAGTTGTCTGCACTCTCATCTGAGTCAGAAGATTCTGGGTTCAAGTCGCACTCCAGCACTGAAGCACCAAAATCTAGGTTGCACTGCCATGCAGTACTGAGGGAGTGCTGTGTTGCTTTTCAGGTAAACTGAAGCCCTGCCTGCCCTCTTAGGAGGACATAAAATATACCAGGGCATTATCTTGAAAAAGAGCAGGGTAGTTATCTCCAGTGACAAAAATGAAAACTGCTGGAAATACTCAGCAGGTCTGGCAGCGTCTGTGGAGAGAGAAGCAAAGTTAACTTTCAGGTCTGTGACCTTTCACCAGAACACAGATCTGAAATGTTAACTTTGCTTGTCTCTCTACAGACACTGCCAGACCTGATGAGCTTTTTCGTTTACCAGCCCTTTTCGTTTTTGTTTTGGATTTCCAGCACCTACAGTATTTTGTTTTTATTTTAGTTATCTCTAGTGACCTGGCCAATGCTTATCCCTCAATTAATACCATAGCTCAAAGATTATTTGGTCACTATCAGACTGCTGTTTTTGGGAGCTTGCAGTGTGCAAATTGACTGTTTCCTATGTTACAACAATGACTACACTTCAAAACTACTTCAGTGGCTGTAAAGCACTTTGGGTGTCCTGGGATGGTGAAAGGCACTATATAAATGCAAGTCTGTTTTTTTTTGCCTGAGAATGTAGCTGAACTTATCCAAGTGCCTTTGACAGTTCAGCTGTTGTGGTGCTATCCAAATCATTGTTCTAGAAGTGCCAGTGACACTCACTTCTCCAATACAATTTCACTGGCCCCAGCCATGTCTTCATGCAGTAATTCGTGGCATGAGTTCTCTAAGGCTGATGCTAAAAGTTTTCACCAAAAGGCTACAGCATTTGGAAGAGGAATTCACACTTTCAACTCCAAGTACTGATTTCAGACTGGCATGTCAAAATCTAACAGGGCATCATTGAATGGGCAAGCAGTCTGCAATCAGATGTACCAGTTTGGGGAAGCACCAGGCCTGTTTGTGCGAAATGGACACAGCAGGTAAAATAAGAGATTCAAGCTGGTGTAATTCTTGTGCATCACCCAGCAGATGACTGGAGTGGCATTGAGAGAAGATTGTCACTTTATTGCTATGGGAAAAGAGAGAGCTTTACTTGGGTTTGTTTTATCTGGCCACTCCTGTACGTGAGCCCTCGCTCACTGAGCTGGCATGTGGCTTTAACTGGCCAGTGCCAAGTAATTTGTAGCCTAGGGATCGAAAACAAAACCCTTGTTACTATATTTTGTTTTGCTGGTTGTTTCATGTGCCCACCTTTATTTTCCTTGACTTCAGAAAGCGATAAAATAAACACTTCCGTGAACAATAGCATACTCTATAAATGGAAAGCTGATTTATTAAACTTTAAATGAGTAAGCCAACAGAAATAATGACACACTTTAGCTTTACAGTAGCTGAATATTAACCTTTTATATAATGGCCTGTTCTCCATCCACAGTTTTTTTTCCTTGCCCTATCTATCAATCTCTGGCTTCAGATGGTTGTCTCAATTTTTACAGAACAGTCTGAGGAATATTTTTCATAAAAATGAACGGGAAAAAGAAAATGTATATTTTTCTGTCTTAAAACCAAGTAGAGCTGCCAATCAAACATTTACACAAGAAAACCCACAAGGTGCTTCAATTTGAATTAAATAGCTTGCTCCTCACTCAAGTACCTGACCAGATAAAAAGTTCATACTCTGCAGGAATTATATACAAAAATTTTTGATTGTGCTTCATTTTTAATCCCATTTGGGCTATGACCGAACCAATGAAGCCAATATCACAATACATATTCAGACAAAAATGTCTAATTTTTTTGCCATTGCTGTTCCAGGGAACTAGAGAGGGTGAGTTTAAAAACATAATGAACTATGTGGAAATGGGATCAATTGAGTGACAATTGTTAAAAATCAGGGGAATGAAGCAACAAAGAAGTATCTGGTAATTCTGCAAGCATGATTTCAAAGAGCAGGATTTGCCAATGTGCTGCTCTCTATTCCTCCCTCAACCAGTAGTGCCCAAAAACAGAATTAACTGGGTACCTGTCTCTTTGCTGATTATGAGATGGTGCTATGCAACAAAATGATAGCTGCTTTTGACTACCTAACAACGTGACTGCTTTTCAAAAGCTATGAGTACACTATGAGTAAAGTGCTTGGGTGCACATCTGAGAGGCAAATTGAGGTGCCATGCAAATACAAGTTTAAAATTTAAAAAAAAATTGTTCAAGTAAACATCTTGTGCAAATCTCGTGCCTGGGCGTTGTAAATTAGAATCTAATTACCATGGTAGAGAGCCTCCATGTCTGTCACCATGTTCATATTTCGAGTCAGTGTTCCTTTGCACTGACTGTTCTTGACAAGTCAATAGCCCTTGTTACAACATATCACTCAATCAAAAGTGTTCTCTGTAATTTACCATTGGTAATACGGGACCATTTTAGTATAATTTTTTGGAGACTTTTAATTCAAAACTTGTAAGAGAGAAGTCATGTATATTCTTTTTGAAAATGAGGTGTTTGTTTATTAAACCCCACATATTTGAATTTGTTTTGCTTGAAACATTTGAGTACATTTCAGTAATATAGAATTTCAATTCAAATTAACATAATTTGAACTAAAAGCTTGCATTCATTTCATGTATTTCATGTTCTCAGGATGTCGCAAAATGTCTCACAGCCAATGAAAACCTTTTAAGTGTAGTCAGCTTGTGGACAATTAGTGCACAGCAAGAGCCCACAAACTGCAACTAGGTGAATGAGTGGTTTAATCTATTTTTATGGTGTTGGTCAAATGATGAATGTTGGTGAGGATGCAGGGACAATTACTTACTCCTATTCAAAAAATGCCACTGGCTCTTTTACAGTGAGTTAGTTTTAATAACTTCACCAGAAGATGATATCTCGGCCAATGTCACATTCCCTCTGCGCTGAAGTATTAATCCAGATTGTGTGCTCAAATCCTGGAGTTGGGTCCTTTAAACCCCCAATCTTCCAACGTAGAGGCCAGTGTACTACCACTGAGCCAACCTGAATTAGGACCACATACTACATGTTGTCATTATTTGGCTACACAATAATATAAGATCCATATAAATCCCCCAGGCCTTCCTCTAGCTTGTCCTCACTGTACCTTTCGTCTCCTTCCTTCCTGACTGTCTGACTGACGGGTTTGTCTGTCCCTTTCCTAGCTGTGATAATGTTTTAACATGTCAATGTGGCACAGCCTTTGTTTTTCCTTCGGTCTGGGTTGTCAGTTAGATAATTTACCTGGCTAATCCTTTTTGCCACTCGGTATGGGTCACTGATCTGGGCTTTCAGGGGTTCACCCTGAATTGGGAGTAATACTAATACATGGCTTTCAGGCTGAAATGTTCTGGCCTTGGCATGTTTGTCTGCTTGCCTTTTCATAGCTGCCTGGGAGATCTTTAGGTGTTCTTGAGCCACTATACAGGCTCTTGTGAGCTGCTCCTGGAACATGGAGATGTAGTCTAACATGGAAGACTCATCCCTGTATCCCAAAAACTTCTTGATTAGTTTGACGACCTCTCACCTTGTGTCCATAAACTAATTCAGAGACTAAAGCCAGTGAACTAATTGGGTGAGTCCCTATTGGCAAAAGGAGAAATCCTAGCCTTTTGTCCCAGTCATGGGGGTACTCATAGCAGTATGCCCTGATCATTATCTTTAGGGTCAGGTGGTACAGGTCCAAAGCCACTTGTGACAGTGGGTGGTAGGCTGAGGACTTTAGCTGGGTTATGCCTCGATTATCCATGACTCTTTGAAAGGTCCTGGACATGAAATTTGTGCCCTGATTCATCTGGATCGCAGCAGGCAGCCCATATTGAGTAAAGAATTGGTTTAGCCCCTCCACCACTACCTTGGAAGAGATAGTTCTTGGAGGAATGGCCTCTGGGAATCAGGTAGACACATCTATAATGGTGAGAAGATACTGGTAGCTCCCCTTTTGTTTTCAACAGGGGTCCCACACAATCCACCAGCACTATGCTGAAGGGTTCTCCAATAGCCAGTATGGGAATTAGGGGTGCAGGTTTTATTGCAGGTTGGGGCATCCCCACAACCTGGCATGTGTGGCAAGTTTTACAGAACTCCACAACATTTTTGTGGCGTTGTGGCCAGTGAAAATGCTGTCTTATGTGGGCTTGGGTTTTTCGTATGCCGACATGTCCAGCCGTTGGAAGGTCGTGGGGTAGTCTTAGTATTTTCTTAAGGTACCTCGGCAGCACCACTATCTGGTGAACCACTGTCCGCAGGTCTCTGAGGAGGTCTCCACTTCCTCATCTCATTCTTGAAATAGTAGCGCTCTGGGACTCCCTCTGCTTCAGCTGCACTTTTGGCAGTCTGTGCTAATGTTTTTCTAATACTGGGTCAGCTTGCTGAGCCAAAGAATCAATTGTTCTAGTGCAGCAGGAGGCCATTCGGCCCATCGTGTCCACACCAGCTCTCTGAAGGAGCAATTCCCTCAGTTCCATTCTCCTGCCTTTTCCCCATAACCTGCGCATTCTTCCTTTTTTATAAAACTGCCTAATTCCCTTTTGAACACTTCAATTGAATCTGCCTCCACCACGTTCTCAGGCAGCGCATTCCAGACCTTAATCACTTGCTGCGTGAAAAAGCTTTTCCTTGTGTCACTTTTGTTTCTCTTACCAAATACTTTAAATCTGTGCCCTCTTGTTCTCGATCCTTTCATGAATGGTAACAGTTTCTCTCTATCTCAACCAAGGAAATTCTGTTAAACCCATCCTTTGGGTCCTCTAACATCCCAAAAATGATTTCAGATAACCAGAAGTAGGGTCATCTGTCTGAAGTGCCAGTTCAGCCTCCTCTGACATAGCTTCTATGGCCATGGACTGAGTCACCACACAGTCAGGGAAAATGCCAGGAACCTTCTCCTGCAACTGCTCTGTTTCCTTGACTTCTTTTGTTCTCTCTAAAACTACAGGGGAAGCTACCACCTTTGTCTGTGCAGATCATTACCCTGGAGCAGGTCGACCCCATCCACAGTTTAAATTAGGGACAATCCCCACGGTTACCGATCCCGAAACCAGGTCACACTCCAGGTGCGCCCGCTATAAGGGTATGGGCATATACTGCCCTCTGATACCATTCATTAACACCCTAGCATTCACTGCACTCTCTGGGGGAAAGTTCATTACTTTTCCCAGCAGAAGGGATTTGGTGGTCCCTGCATCCCTGAGTATGACTAAGGACTTGCTTGCCCCATTCGAGGGATATGGGGTCACCTTTCCTTGGGACAAAAAATCCTGGTAACTTTCAGGGATTTTGTTAAGGCTTCCCGCACTTTCTGCAGTAGGCTTACTGGGTCCTACTGCTGCAGTTAAAGCCACAACCTGATCTGATGTGTTTTCTATCAGGGCCCCTTCTCCTGCCTTGGACTGGTGTGCCCTGATTAATCCTACAGGTTTTCCCTGAAATTTCCAGCAGTCAGTTCGAAAAGTGACTTGCCTTGTTGCAATGGAAACGCAGGTCTTTGGGTTTCACTCCTGCTCTCAGCACTGTCCTTTTTGGCTTGAGGTGGGCCCCCTGTGTCCAGCTTTCCCTTCTTGCCCATATCTGTTCAGTCTCCTATCACCCTTCCACCTTTTTATCCTTCTCAGATTTGTGCGGGTGACTAGGTAAGTGTTCCCCTTGGAGTAAGGGCTGGTGTACAAGGGTAAATTCATCAAGCAGAATTGCGGCCTGCCTGGCTCTTTGAAACTTTTGTTCCTCTATGTGGGCTTAAAAGAAAGGGGAAGTGAGTTTTTACACACCTCGAGAAGGATCACCACTCTGAGGTTTTCATATGTGTGCTGTATCTTAAATACCTGTATCCACTGGTCGAAAGCAAGCTGCTTAACTCTTTCAAACTCGGTAAGTTTGGTCAGGCTGCTTCCAGAGGGTTCAGAATTTCTGGCGCTACGCTTCTGGTACTAGCTCATTTGCCCCCAGAATAGCATTTTTAGTCCTCTCATAGTCTGATAAACTTTCATCTGGCAACAGTGAATAAACCACATGGGCTTTTCCTGTTAGTTTGCTTTGTAACAACAGCATCCAGCTCTCGGCCAGCCATTTCAGCTGTTCTGCAAGCTTTTCCAACGTGACGAAAAATGCTTCCACGCCCCCCTCACTGAACTTGAGTCAACTGGGAGACCTTTAAGAGCTCAGCACATGGTCCTGAGCTAGGGGTAGTTTCCTCACTAGCCGTGCCTTCGCTGGGTGTACTAGGTCTTCCCCTAGTCAATTCAAGCTGCCTTAACTCTCTTTCCTCCTCCTCTTTCATCTGGAAAGCTTTTTCTTTTTCCTTCCCTTTTTTCTGTTCCCCTTTTTCCCTCTCTTCCTTTTCTTTTTCCCTTTCTTCCTTTTCTTTTTCCCTTTCTTAATACTCTCTGGAAAGTTCTCTCTTTTGCTGGAATTCTAATTGTAGTCTCCTCTGTTCTAATTGTATTTTTGCTAACATTCTCTGTCTGTTTCTGATTCTAACCCTGTTTCTGAATCTTCAGGTTCAAGTGAAAAATGGTTGGCCGCAAGCCTTAGGATCTCGGATTTCCTAGCTTTTGAATGGAAAATAATCCCTAACTGTCCAGCTACATTTCTCAAGTCTTCAAGAGATGGGGCCTTTAACCTGTCACAAGTTACTTCACTCTGGTTTAGGAAGGTACTGGCCTCGAATGTGCACACGTTAATATTTTAGCAGTGAAATACAAGAAATCCCGTGTTGAAGTTTAAATTTTTTTTTTTACTAGGGATCAATTTGGTTTCTCACTTCCAATTTCTCATTTGTTGGATTACAATCACCGACTAGCCCCCAAATTTCTGTTATGGCCAGGTGAGGAGGAGCTCCCCTCTTGCCCTGCCTCTTATTTGACCGTAACCAGGTTTATTGCTTTTTAACAGTGGTTGTGCCTAACATCTCTTGAGTGTTTTACCTTTTTAATGTGATTGGTTCTTTCACAATCTGACAGGTTATCTTGAGTGTATTATCAATCTAACCCCGATCTCATAAAAAACTAAAAAAAAAAATGTTACACATTCACAGGAGAATTGCACACACAAATAGATTACAGAGTGAAAAGTGGATTTTGCAGTTGGATTAGTGTCCAGAATAAATGGAAATTAAATGCAGTCTGTGAACTTGGATGATTCAGTGGTCTTCTGGATTAAGTTGTATTTTTGAAGTCTTTGGCTGGTCAAAGTGCAGTTTGTGGCTGGCCCACTTGGCTCAGGGCTTTCTTCGAGGCAGACTTGTAGGTGGCTCTCTTCCCCTGGTCTTTCTGTAGCAATTTGTAGGTTTGGAGGGTCCACAGTCAGATGTTTTTCAAACTTGTGGTGTTATCTGGAGAGAGAGAAGCACACAGCTGCTGCACAGTCTGAGTTACTGGCTTGATTATGATTATGATTAGAGATACAGTACTGAAACAGGCCCTTCGGCCCACCGAGTCTGTGCTGAACATCAACCACCCATTTATACTAATCCTACACTAATCCCATATTCCTACCAAACATCCCCACCTGTCCCTATATTTCCCTACCACCTACCTATACTAGTGACAATTTACAATGGCCAATTTACCTATCAACCTGCAAGTCTTTTGGCTAGTGGGAGGAAACCGGAGCACCCGGAGAAAACCCACGCAGACACAGGGAGAACTTGCAAACTCCACACAGGCAGTACCCGGAATCGAACCCGGGTCCCTGGAGCTGTGAGGCTGCAGTGCTAACCACTGCGCCACTGTGCCGCCCTAAGGCTTGACTCCCTTTGTTCGAGGAAGCTCCCAGCTTTCACAGAGATGGACAGACGGTCACACGACTGTCTCAGGGTATTCTCTGGAACTTTTAAAATCAGATTTGAGGTTTGGAACTATCTCCCCATGCCCCAGGATGCCAATATTTAGAGGGGTTTGCTCTTTCAAAGTCAAGGTGTTAGGATTGCCCTGAATGTCATGCTAATTAAGCAGTCTTGGGTCATTCAATCACTTAGAGCAAGCTATTGTTCTGGGTCCATGCTCCTCAGATTCATGTCTCTTGTTGGCCTTGGAATGTGTAAGAGTGTTTCAGATGCAAATTACGGTGGCTATCTTGGCTGACAGTTTTTTTTAAAGTTAACTGCGGGATTTTTTCCATTCAAACATTTTATGTAAGTTTCCAACTGATTAATTAATATTCCTTATTTGGCATATTTTTCTTGAGAGGGGAAAAAGAAACCGAGCAAAAGTAAAAAAATACTTAATTTTTAAAAAAACTCCAACAATCATTAAAATCTGAAGAAATGAGATTCCATGAAGCAGCATTACTCACCAATAATCTGCTCACTGATGCTCAGTCTGGGTTCCATCAGGGCCCTTCAGTTCCAGATCTCACTACAGCCTTGGTCCAATAATGGACAAAAGAGCTGAATTCCAGAGGTGAGATGAGAGTGACTGCCCTTGACATCAAGGCAGCATTTGACCGAGTTGGCATCAAGGAGCCCGAGCAAAATTGAAGTCAATGGGAATTGGGTGGAAAACGCTTCGCTGGTTAGAGTCATACTTAGCACAACGGAAGATGGTTGTGGTTGTTGGTGGCCAATCAACTCAGCCCCAGGACATCACTGCAGGAGTTTCTCAGGGCAGTGTCCTATGGGCCCAACCATCAATGAAGCTTCGTCAATGGCCTTCCCTCCATTATACGGTCAGAAGCTGAAGGAGTCCGTGTCTGCATGATGCAAGGTTTGGGTTGATAAGTGCCAAGTAACATTAGCACCACACAAGTGGCAGGCAATGACCATCTCCAACAAGCCAGAATCTAACCATCTCCCCTTGACGTTGAACAGCATTACCATCACTGAATTACCCGCCATCAAGATCCTGAGGGTTACCATTAACCAGAGACTCAAGTGAACAAGCCATATAAATATTGTGGCTACAAGAGCAGGTCAGAGCATGGGAATTCTACTGTGAATAACTTTTATCTCCTGACTCCTCAAAGCCTGTCCACCACCTACAAGGCACAAGTCAGGAGAGTGATGGAATACTGTCTCTCTTGCCTGGATGAGTGCAGCTCCAACAACACTCAAGAAGCTAGACACCATCCAGGACAAAACAGCCTGCTTGATTAGCACCCCATCCACCAACTTAAGCATCCACTCCCTCCACCATTGGCGCACAGTGGCAGTAACATGTACCATCTACAAGATGCATTGCAGCAACTCACCGAGGCTTCTTCAGCAGCAGCTTCCAAACATGTGACCTCTACCACCTAGAAGAACAAGGGCAGCAGACACATGGGAACACCACCAGTTGCAAGTTTCCCTCCAAGTCACACGCCATCCTAATTTGGAACTATGTTGCCGTTCCTTCAATGTTGCTGGGCCAAGATCCTGGAACTTCCTCCCTAACAGCACTGTGGGTGTACCTACACCATATGGACTACAGCAGTTCAAGAAGGTGGCTCACCACTACTTTCTTAAGGGTGACTAACTGCACGTGAGGACACTAAGTTGCTGTCCGATTTATTTTTGAATAACGGTCATGGCAGATAGTTGTGTCTTCATTCTTAATGCACAATCAGGCTATTACCTGTAACTTGCTGGACACAGCTGTGAACCGGAGACTGGCCCCTGTGGCTGATGTTCGTGTGGTCAGCTGGAATAATCTAGTTGCTTGGAAAGCTATGGTAGTTCTGGCTGAAAATCAAAGCTTGGAATTGCTGAATGTTGCTACCTCTGGTACTTCTGCTGCAGCCACTTTAAGGATAACAGGCTTAACACATCAGGGCAGAGTTTGAGGTCTCCTACAGCTGGGCACGTGACTCATATTCCTGGAGGTTTTATCGCATGACCTCTTGCCTCCAAAGCCCCCACCCCCACACTCCTGCCGTTGGTCACCTGACACGTTCTACCTCATGGTGCACTGCCTTCCCACGCCAATTGGGAAGTGAACAAGGGCTTCATTATATGATTGACAGTCAAGAATTGCCCAACCAGCCATTTTATTGCCCACCTCGAATTGTTTTTAATAACTTATAAATGAAAGTGTTCTAAAGAAAATGAAATGTCCATATCCTGGAGATTAACCTTTACTCCAGAACAATCTGGAGGGTTGGCAACTCTATCTCGAGGTCACTCCAGGGCAGGTACCACTAAAAAGGCTGAGTAATTGCATACAGGTACAATAATAAAGCTTTGTGCCCATCAGCCTAGTGTTGTACAACTGGTCTAATTAGATCTTGTATTGATTTTATCTCCTTTGCCTTGTCTGTCAGAAAGTAGGATGCCACTGAAGTACGAGAGAGGTTGGAAACTCATTGGGTAATTGTAACACAAACTGCACCACGGAACAGAATTGAAAAGCAGAGAAGTTATGTTAAACCTGTATTGTGCCTTGATTACACCACAGTTAGAATTCCCCATCCACCCTCTGGCGATCGTGCCAAGTCCAGAACTGAGAGCTTGTAACTATCAGGAAAGACTGAACAAACTGAGGATTAATTCTCTAGAATAAAGGACTGAAGGTGATATAAATAGAGGTCTTTAAAATAATGAAGGGATTTGATTGGGTAGACATGGGCAAGATGTTTTCATTTCTGGGGAGGCAGTGGGGCGGGGGTGAGCGGTGTGGGTGGGGAGTCCAAAACAAGAGGTCATCAATATAAGATAGTCACTAATAAATCCAATAGGCAATTCTGGAGAAACGTTTTTTATTCCAAGAGTGGCTAGAATGTAGAATTCACTACTACATGGAATTTTTTGGCCTCCTTGTCTCGAGAGACAATGGGTAAGCGCCTGGAGGTGGTCAGTGGTGTGTGGAGCAGCGCCTGGAGTGGCTATAAAGGCCAATTCTGGAGTGACAGACTCTTCCACATGTGCTGCAGAAAGATTTGTTTGTCGGGGCTGTTACACAGTTGGCTCTCTCCTTGCGCCTCTGTATTTTTTCCTGCCGACTGCTAAGTCTCTTCGACTCGCCACACTTCAGCCCCGCCTTTATGGCTGCCCGCCAGCTCTGGCGATCGCTGGCAACTGACTCCCACGACTTGTGATCAATGTCACAGGACTTCATGTCGCGTTTGCAGATGTCTTTAAAGCGGAGACATGGATGGCCGGTGGGTCTGATACCAGTGGCGAGCTCGCTGTACAATGTGTCTTTGGGGATCCTGCCATCTTCCATGCGACTCACATGGCCAAGCCATCTCAAGCGCCGCTGACTCAGTAGTGTGTATAAGCTGGGGATGTTGGCCGCCTCGAGGACTTCTGTGTTGGAGATACGGTCCTGCCACCTGATGCCAAGTATTCTCCGGAGGCAGCGAAGATGGAATGAATTGAGACGTCGCTGTTGGCTGACATACGTTGTCCAGGCCTCGCTGCCATAGAGCAAGGTGCTGAGGACACAGGTTTGATACACTCGGACTTTTGTGTAATTGTGTAATTGAGGCAAATAACATAGTTGCATTTAAAGGGAAGCTAAATAAGCACATAAAGGAGAGAAGATTAGAAGATATGCTGACAGGGTGAGATGAAATCAGGTGGGAGGAGGCTTGTGTGGAGCATAAACACCAGCACAGATCAGTTGGGCTGAATGCCCTGTTTCTGTGCTGTAGATAATATGTAATCTCCAGGCCAACTGAGAGTTAATATTTTGCTCTTATGGTAATGAAATTGCTTTCTGGCATGAGAATGACCAACTCGCAAAATTCTCACTTTCCAAATGTCTATCACCAGTTTAGTTCTGGGACTTTGCCATATCCTGTCAAAAATGTAGTAAGTGCACTGACCACAAATAAATCTTTATTTTGTACTTGAAGTACTTGTGTTCCACATAAATGCACGTGCACACACACTATTCTTTGAGTCCAAAACTTGGTGTATTTTCTCTGCCACTTGATGACAAACAAGCTGTAGTAGATTGTTCCCAATCAGTCCTCCCTCAGCAGCCAAGATGTTTTGGAGTTTGTTTACTTCGTAACTATAGTAACATGGGTCCTTTTAGTCTGAACTGTAGCCGGTCAATTTGTGCAGGTCAGGTCCTGATGTGCCTGCAAAACTAAACAAATCAAAACCAGCTCTTCTGTTCAAAATCGCTTGGCTGTTCATTGTAAATCAGAGATAGAATAGGGTCTGTCATTTCAAGCCTGAATCCACCCTTTGCCAACATTGCGACTGCTGGTCATAGTTAAAATTAAGACTTGCTAACACAGTGATAGGGCCAGTACTGACTTTGTCTGAAATAAACTGAACCCAGTAATGATTTGCTGATAGCATTTACTTGTTAATAAAAAAAACTCATGTAAAAAAGGATTACTGATGATTTCAATCAGTGCGGTTCCATTTTATTGGGCGTTGACATTTATTCTGCATTTTTCAAGAGAAAATAAGGCCTCAGGTAAGGAATAAATGGTCAATGTTTAGAGTCATAGTTATACAACACAGAAACAGGCCCTTCGGCCCATCATATTTGGGCCATCAAGCACCTATCTATTCTAATCCCATTTTCCAGCACTTGGCCTGTAGCCTAGAATATCCTGCTATTTAAAGACATTATTATAAGTAATAGTGATCCTAGGTAGGATATGGGGGGAGGAGGAAAATCTGTTTTTATATTTACTTTTTGCTAATTTAAATCTTTGTTTCTTTTTCTATTGCCGAACCAACCTAAAGTAATATTCCAGGTCTGTCTGATGTATGTTATTGAATGCTTCATATATCTTCTCCACTTCACCTGCAAACTAGAATATGAAACTTAACCCTTTCTTATCTTTCCTGGTAACTCATCCCTTCTAAATTTGGATTGATTTTTGATTTTCTATCCATTCCAGTGTATATATGACCCTTGAGAAGTATAATAACCAGGATTGTATACTGTCCTTCAAGTGAGGTCTGATCAGTGTGCGACTTCTGTTGACTTGTATTCCAGTCTGCTGCTTATGTTCTATGTTTCTATATTCTATATTTTTAAAGTTTTTTTTTCCTCGGATATAGAATGGTAACAGCATAGCAGGAGCCCATTTGGCCTATCATGCCTGTGCCAACCCTTTGGAAGAAGGTTCAAATTAGTCTGACTCCCCTGCCCTTTCCCTGCAGCCCTGCAAATTTTTCCTCTTTTAAATATATATTCACTTCCCTTTTAAAAGTCACTATTGAATCCACATCCACCACACTTCCAAGCAGCACATTCCAGATCATAACTCGCTGTGTAAAAAAAAAAAAATTCTCTTAGTGCCACATTTATCTGTAGGGCCACTGGCATAGGGTGACCCCCAAATCCCAGAGGTTGCAAATCATCCTGCAGAAGGCTGCTAAAATTTTGAGGGGCCTGAATGGAGTGGAGGTGAATGGTCTATTCAGCTTAGCAGAGAGGTCAGTGACGAGAGGGCATAGATTTAAAGTGATTGGTAGAATGATTAGAGGGGAGATGAGGAAAAACTTTCACCCAGAGGGTGGTGGGGGTCTGGAACTCACTACCTGAAAGGGTATTTGAGGCAGAAACCCTCAACTCATTCCAAAGGACTCTGACTATGCACCTCAAGTGCCGTAATCTGCAGGGCTACGGATCAAATGCTGGAAGGTGGGATTAGAATGGGGGGATCATTTGTCAGCCAGAGATGGGCCACGTGGCCTCTTCTGTGTCTTAGACTTTCTATGATTCTATGATAAGTTGGTGACAGCCTCCCTGGGGAGCTGTACTCTTTGCTAACAGTATCGCTTGGACATTTGGAGGTAGCTGATGTGAGTCCTGTCGACTCTCTGGTGTATGTGAGCTCTTTTTGGCCTAGCTGGCTGCTGCTGCTCTTGTCATGGAGCTTCAAGGTCAGGCATAGCTGCCTCTTGGGTCTTTCTTGGTGGAGGCGCCTGAACATGTCAAGAGGATCCAAAAGCAGAGTGCATGAGACCCATGGCAGATGACTTGGGGCCTTCGGATTGCTTCAGATGCAGAGACGAGTCTGCCTGGCAACTATGCTTATCAATATTTGCTTGTCTGAATGCCCGATGTGTCTCAAGACTAAAGGTTACTGTTAGGCTACCATCTTCTCCAACAGTATGAGACACCACACACAGAAAAATGGCATTCATGATACCCCACCTCGGCTGATATACCCAACCTAGCCCCTTGCAAAGCCCACCGATGCACATAATTCCCTTGCAGAGCCTCCGATAGACACAGCGTCCTTGCAGACCCTACATCAGCATAGCAGCAATAGCCACAGAACCCCATGCTTTCCCAATGCTGCAATGATCAGAATACCTTCCCATCATTTTTCTTTAATTCATTCATGGGATGCGGGTGTTGCTGGCGAGGACAGCATTTATTGTCCATTCCTAATTGCCCTTGAGAAGGTGGTGGTGAACCGCCTTCTTGAACCACTGCAGTCCTTGCAGGGTAGGTACGACCACAATGCTGTTAAGAAGGGAGTTCCAGGATTTTGACCCAGCGACAGTCAAGGAATGGCGATTATAGTTCCAAGTCAGGATGGTGTTTGGCTTGGAGGGGATCTTGCAGGTGGTGGTGTTCCCATGCACCTTGTCCTTCTAGGTGGTAAAGGTCACAGGTTTGGAAGATGCTGTCTAAGGAGCCTTGGTGAGTTGCTGCAGTGCATCTTGTAGATGGTACACACTGCTGCCACTGTGCGTCGATGGTGGAAGAAGTGAATGTTTATGGATGATTGCCAGTCAAACAGGCTTCTTTGTCCTGGATGGTGTCGAGCTTCTTGAGTGTTGTTGGAGCTGCACCCATCCAGTCAAATGGAGAGTATTCCATCACACTCCTGACTTGTGCCTTGTAGATAGTGGACAGGCTTTGGGGAGCCAAGAGGTGAGTTACTCGCCGCAGGATTCCTAGCCTCTGACCTGCTCTTGATAGTGGGGGATTCAGCAATCATAATGCCGTTGAACGTCAAGGGAAGATGGTTAGATTCTCTCTTGTTGGAGATGGTCGTTGTCCGCCACTTGTGTGGCATGAATGTTTCGTGCCACTTATCAGCCCTAGGGGGAGGCGGTGGAGTAGTGGTATTGTCACTGGACTAGTAAACCAGAGACCCAGGGTACTGCTCTGGGGACATGGGTTCAAAATCCACCACAGCAGAAGGTGGAATTTGAATTTATTTAATAAATCTGGAATTAAAAAGCTAGTCTAATGATGGCCATGAAACCATTGTCGATTTGTTGTAAAAACCCATCTGGTTCACTAATGTCCTTTCGGGAAGGAAATCTGCTGTCCTTACCTGGTCTGGCCACATGAATGTGGTTAACTCCTACATGCCCTCTGAAATGGCCCAGCAAGCCACTCATTTGTATCTAACCGCTACGAAGTCAATAAAAAAAAAGGAATGAAACCGGACGAACCACCCGGCATTGACCTAGGCACTGGAAACGACAATGGCAAACCCAGCCCTGTCGATCCTGCAAAGTCCACCTTACTAACATCTGGGGGCTTGTGCCAAAGTTGGGAGAGCTGTCCCACAGACTAGTCAAGCAACAGCCTGACATATTCATACTCACGGAATCATACCGGTCGCCATATTACCAAAAGGATGTGGATGCTTTGGAGAGGGTGCAGAGGAGGTTCACCAGGATGTTGCCTGGTATGGAGGGCGCCAGCTATGAAGAGAGGTTGAGTAGATTAGGATTATTTTCATTAGAAAGACGGAGGTTGAGGGAGAACCTGATTGAGGTGTACAAAATCATGAGAGGTATAGACAGGTTGGATAGCAAGAAGCTTTTTCCCAGAGTGGGGGATTCAATTACTAGGGGTCACGAGTTCAAAGTGAGAGGGGAAAAGTTTAGGGGGGATATGCGTGGAAAGTTCTTTACGCAGAGGGTGGTGGGTGCCTGGAACGCGTTGCCAGCGGAGGTGGTAGACGCGGGCACGATAGCGTCTTTTAAGATGTATCTAGACAGATACATGAATGGGCAGGAAGTAAAGAGATACAGACCCTTAGAAAATAGGCGTCATGTTTAGATAGAGGATCTGGATCGGCGCAGGCTTGGAGGGCCGAAGGGCCTGTTCCTGTGCTGTAATTTTCTTTGTTCTATACCTGACAGACAATGTCCCAGACCCTGCAATCACTATCCCCGGGTATGTCCTGTCCCACCGGCAGGACAGATCCACCAGAGGTGGCGGGACAGTGGTCTACAGTAGGGAGGGAGTTGCCCTGGGAGTCCTCAACATCGACTCTGGACCCCATGAAGTCTCATGGCATCAGGTCAAACATGGGCAAGGTAAACTCCGACTGATTTGCAACCTACCGCCCTCCCTCAGCTGATGAATCAATACTCTGCCATGTTGAACACCACTTGGAGGAAGCACTGAGGGTGGAAAGGGCACAAAATGTACTCTGGGTGGGGGACTTCAATGTCCATCACCAAGAGTGGCTCAGTAGCACCACTACTGACCGAGCTGGCCGAGTACAAAAGGACATAACTGCTAGACTGGGTCTGCGGCAGTTGGTGGGGGAACCAACACGAGGGAAAAACATACTTGACCTTGTTCTCACCAATCTGCCTGCTGCAGATACTTCTGACCATGGCAGTATTGGTAGGAGTGTCAACCGCACAGTCCTTGAGGAGACAAAGTCCCGCCTTCACATTGAGGATACCCTCCGTCGTGTTGTGTGGCACTATCACCATGCGAAATGGGATAGATTTCGAACAGATCTAGCAATGCAAAACTGGGCATCCATGAGGCGCTGTGGGCCATCAGCAGCAGCAGAATTGTACTCAACCACAATCTGTAACCTCATGGCCGGGCATATCCCCCACTCTACCATTACCATCAAGCCAGAAGATCAACCCTGGTTCAATGAAGAGTGCAGGAGGGCATGCCAGGAGCAGCACCAGGCAGACCTCAAAATGAAGTGTCAACCTGGTGAAGCTATTACCCAGGACTACTTGCATGCCAAACTGCGTAAGCAGCATGCAATAGACAGAGCTAAGCTCTGCAGTCCTGCCACATCCTGTCGTTAATGGTGGTGGACAATTAAACAACTAACTGGAGGAGGTGGATCCACAAATATCCCCATCCTCAATGATGGGGGAGCCCAGCACATCAGTGCGAAAGATAAGGCAGAAGCATTTGCAACAATCTTCAGCCAGAAGTGCCAAGTTGATGATCCATCTTGGCCTCCGCCTGAAGTCCCCAGCATTTCAGATGCCAGACTTCAGCCAATTCGTTTCACTCCACGTGATATCAAGAAACGACTGAAGGCACTGGATATTGCAAAGGCTATGGGTCCTGACAATATTCCGGCAATAGTACTGAAGACCTGTGCTCCGGAACTTGCCACGCCCCTAGCCAAGCTGTTCCACTACAGCTACAACACTGGCATGTACCCGGCAATGTGGAAAATTGCTCGGGTATGTCCTGTACACAAAAAGCAGGATAAGTCCAACCCGACCAATTACCGCCCCATCAGTGTACTCTCAATCATCAGTAAAGTGATGGAAGGTGTCATCAACAGTGCCATCAAGCAGCACTTGCTCAGCAATAACCTGCTCAGTGATGCTCCGTTTGGGTTCTGCCAGGGCCACTCAGCACCTGACTTCATTACAGCCTTGGTTCTTCTTCTTCTTTGGGCCTCCTTATCTCGAGAGACAATGGATATGCGCCTGGAGGTGGTCAGTGGTTTGTGAAGCAACGCCTGGAGTGGCTATAAAGGCCAATTCTAGAGTGACAGGCTCTTCCACAGGTGCTGCAGAGAAATTTGTTTGTCGGGGCTGTTACACAGTTGGCTCTCCCCTTGCACCTCTGTCTTTTTTCCTGCCAACTGCTAAGTCTCTTCGACTCGCCACATTTTAGCCCTGTCTTTATGGCTGCCCGCCAGCTCTGGCGAACGCTGGCAACTGACTCCCACGACTTGTGATCAATGTCACAGGACTTCATGTCGCGTTTGCAGACGTCTTTAAAGCTGAGACATGGACGGCTGGTGGGTCTGATACCAGTGGCGAGCTCGCTGTACAATGTGTCTTTGGGGATCCTGCCATCTTCCATGCGGCTCACATGGCCAAGCCATCTCAAGCGCCGCTGACTCAGTAGTGTGTACAAGCTGGGGATATTGGCCGCCTCGAGGACTTCTGTGTTGGAGATACGGTCCTGCCACCTGATGCCAAGTATTCTCCGGAGGCAGCGAAGATGGAATGAATTGAGACGTCGCTCTTGGTTGACATACGTTGTCCAGGCCTCGCTGCCATAGAGCAAGGTACTGAGGACACAGGCCTGATACACTCGGACTTTTGTGTTCCGTGTCAGTGTGCCATTTTCCTACACTCTCTTGGCCAGTCTGGACATAGCAGTGGAAGCCTTACCCATGCGCTTGTTGATTTCTGCATCTAGAGACAGGTTACTGGTGATAGTTGAGCCTAGGTAGGTGAACTCTTGAACCACTTCCAGAGCGTGGTCGCCAATATTGATGGATGGAGCATTTCTGACATCCTGCCCCATGATGTTCGTTTTCTTGAGGCTGATGGTTAGGCCAAATTCATTGCAGGCAGACGCAAACCTGTCGATGAGACTCTGCAGGCACTCTTCAGTGTGAGATGTTAAAGCAGCATCGTCAGCAAAGAGGAGTTCTCTGATGAGGACTTTCCGTACTTTGGACTTCGCTCTTAGACGGGCAAGGTTGAACAACCTGCCCCCTGATCTTGTGTGGAGGAAAATTCCTTCTTCAGAGGACTTGAACGCATGTGAAAGCAGCAGGGAGAAGAAAATCCCAAAAAGTGTGGGTGCGAGAACACAGCCCTGTTTCATGCCACTCAGGATAGGAAAGGGCTCTGATGAGGAGCCACCATGTTGAATTGTGCCTTTCATATTGTCATGGAATGAGGTGATGATACTTAGTAGCTTTGGTGGACATCCGATCTTTTCTAGTAGTCTGAAGAGATCACGTCTGCTGACGAGGTCAAAGGTTTTGGTGAGATCAATGAAAGCAATGTAGAGGGGCATCTGTTGTTCACGGCATTTCTCCTGTATCTGACGAAGGGAGAGCAGCATGTCAACGGTCGATCTCTCTGCACGAAAGCCACACTGTGCCTCAGGGTAGACGCGCTCGGCCAGCTTCTGGAGCCTGTTCAGAGCGACTCGAGCAAAGACTTTGCCCACTATGCTGAGCAGGGAGATTCCACGGTAGTTGTTGCAGTCACCGCGGTCACCTTTGTTTTTATAGAGGGTGATGATATTGGCATCGCGCATGTCCTGTGGTACTGCTCCCTCGTCCCAGCACAGGCATAGCAGTTCATGTAGCGCTGAGAGTATAGCAGGCTTGGCACTCTTGATTATTTCAGGGTTAATGCTGGCTAGCGAATCAATGGCATCACTGAGTTCTGATTTGGTTGGCTGTATGTCCAGCTCATCCATGACTGGTAGAGGCTGGGCTGCATTGAGGGCAGTCTCAGTGACAGCATTCTCCCTGGAGTACAGGGAATTCACTTGTAATAGCCCTTCAAAACACTCCCACAGGGGATGCTGAGACCAAGTGGGCCCACATCAGAGACGCCATCTATGAGTCAGCTTTGACCACCTACGGCAAAAGTGCGAAGAGAAATGCAGACTGGTTTCAATCTCACTTTGAAGAGCTGGAACCTGTCATCGCCGTTAAGCGCATTGCACTGTTGAACTACAAGAAAGCACCCAGCGATTTAACATCCGCAGCACTGAAAGCAGCCAGAAGCACTGCACAAAGAACAGCCAGGCGCTGCGCAAACGACTACTGGCATCACCTATGCAGTCATATTCAGCTGGCCTCAGACACCGGAAACATCAGAGGAATGTATGATGGCATGAAGAGAGCTCTTGAGCCAACTATCAAGAAGATCGCCCCCCTCAAATCTAAATCAGGGGACATAATCACTGACCAACACAAACAAATGGACCGCTGGGTTGAACACTACCTAGAACTGTATGATGCCATTGATTCTCTAGCCTTGGTTCTAACATGGACAAAAGAGCTGAACTGGTGAGGTGAGAGTGACTGCTTTTGACATCAAGGCAACATTTGACCGAATATGGCATCAAGGAGCCCTAGCAAAACTGGAGTCAATGGGAATCAGGGAAACTCTCCGCTGGTTGGAGTCATACCTCGCACAAAGGAAGATGGTTGTGGTTGTTGGAGGTCAATCTTCTGAGCTCCAGGACATCACTGCAGGAGTTCCTCAGGGTAGTGTCCTAGGCCCAACCATCCTCAGCTGCTTCATCAATGACCTTCCTTCTATCATAAGGTCAGAAGTGGGGATGTTCGCTGATGATTGCACAATGTTCTACACCATTCGTGGCTCCTCAAATAGTGAAGCAGTCCGTGTAGAAATGCAGCAAGATTTGGACAATATCCAGGCTTGGGCTGATAAGTGGCAAGTAACATTTGCGCCACACAAGTGCCAGGCGATGACCATCTCCAGCAAGAGAGAATCTAACCATCTCCCCTAGACATTCAACAGCATTACCATCGCTGAATCCCCCACTATCAACATCCTGGGGGTTACCATTGACCAGAAACTGAACTGGAGTAGCCAAATAAATACCGTGGCTATAAGAGCAGGTCAGAGGCTAGGAATCCTGTGGCAAGTAACTCATCTCCTGACTCCCCAAAGCCTATCCACCATCTACAAGGCATAAGTCAGGAGTGTGATGGAATACTCTCCACTTGCCTGGATGGGTGCAGCTTCAACAACACTCAAGAAGCTCGACACCATCCAGGACAAAGCAGCCCACTTGATTGGCACCCCATCCACAAACATTCACTCCCTTCACCACCGACGCACAGTGGCAGCAATGTGTACCATCTACAAGATGCACTGCAGCAACGCACCAAGGCTCCTTAGACAGCACCTTCCAAACCCGCGACGTCTACCACCTCAAAGGACTAGAGCAGCAGATGCATGGGAGCATCACCACCTGCAAGTTCCCGTCCAAGTCACACACCATCCTAACTTGGAACTGGATCACCGTTCCTTCACTGTCGCTGGGTCAGAATCCTGGAACTCCTTTCCAAACAGCACTGTGGGTGTACCTACCCCACATGGACTGCAGCGGTTCAAGAAGGCAGCTCACCACCACCTTCTCAGGGGCAATTAGGGATGGGCAATGAATGCTGTCATAGCCAGTGACGCCCACATCCCATGAATGAATTAAAAAAAAGGTGGATGTTGTCCAGGTCTTGCTGCAATTTTGCACGGACTTCTTCAGTATCTGAGGTGTCACGAATGGTGCTGAACATTGTGCAATCATGAGCAAACATCCCTACTTCTGACCTTATGATTGAAGGAAGATCATTGATGAAGTAGCTGAAGATGGTTGGGCCTAGGACACTACCCTGAGGAACTCCTGCAGTGATGTCCAGGAGCTAAGCCCACAACCATCTTCCTTTGCGCTCGGGGTGACTCCAACGACCGGAGTATTTACCCCCTGATTCCCATTGACCTCACGTTTTGCTAGGGCTCCTTGATGCCTTATTCGGTCAAATGCTGCTTTGATTTCAAGGGTAGTTACTCTCACCGTACCTCTTGTGTTCAGCTGTTTTGTCCATGTTTGAACCAAGGCTGTAATGAGGTCAGGAGCTGAGTGGCCCTGGCGGAACCCAAACTGGGCATCACTAAGCAAATTATTGCTAAGCAAGTGCCGCTTGATAGCACTGTTGATGACACCTTCCATCACTTTACTGATGATTGGGAGTAGACTGGGGCGGTAATTGGCCGGGTTGGACTTGTCCTGTACACAAAAATGCAGGACATACCTGGGCAATTTTCCATATTGCCGGGTAGATGCCAGTGTTGTAGCTGTAGTGGAACAGCTTGGCTAGGGGTGCGGCAAGTGCTGGAGCACAGGTCTTCAGTACTATTGCCGGAATATTGTCACGGTCCATCGCCTTTTCAGTATCCAATGCCTTCGTCGTTTCATGATATCACACGGAGTGAATCGAATTGGCTGACGTCTGGCATCTGTGATGCTGAGGACTTCAGGAGGAAGCCGAGGTGGATCATCCACTCGGCACTTCTGGCTGAAGATTGTTGCAAATGCTTTAGCCTTATCTTTTGCACTGATGTACTGGGTTCCCCCATCATTGAGGATGGGGATACTTGTGGAGCCACCTTCTCCAGTTCGTTGTTTCACCACCATTCATGACTGTATGTGGCAGGACTGCAGAGCTTAGATCTGATCCGTTGGTTATGGGATCACTCAGCTCTGTATCGCATGCTGCTTGGCACACGTAGTCCTGGGTTGTGGCTGCACCAGGTTGACACCTAATTTTGAGGTATGCCTGGTGCTGCACCTGGCATGCCCACCTGCACTCTTCATTGAACCAGGGTTGGTCTCATGGCTTGATGGTGATGGTAGAGTGGGGGATATGCCAGGCTATGAGGTTACAGATTGTGGTTGAGTACAGTTCTGCTGCTGCTGATGGCCTACAGCGCCTCATGGAGGCCCAGTTTTGCACTGCTAGATCTGTTTGAAATCTATCCCATTTAGCACGGTGGAGGTGCCACGCAACACGATGGAAGATAGCTTCAATGTGAAGACTGGACTTTGTCTCCACAAGGACTGTGCGGTCGTCACTCCTACCAATACTGTCATGAACAGATGCATCTGCGGCAGGCAGATTGGTGAGTACGAGATGAAGTATATTTTTCCCTCTTGTTGGTTCCTTCATCATCTGCTGCAGACCCAGTCTAGCAGCTGTGTCCTTCAGCACTTGGCAACCTCAGTTAGCAGTGGTGCTACTGAGCCGGTCTTGGTGATGGACATTGAAGTTCCCCACCCAGACTACATTCTGCACCCTTGCCACTCTTGGTGCTTCCTCCAAGTGCTTCTCAACATGGAGTACTGATTCATTAGCCGGGGGTGGCAATCAGCAGGAGGTTTCCTTACCCATGTTTGACATGATGCCATGAGACTTTGTGGGTCCGGAGTCGATGTTGAGTACTCCCAGGGCAACTCCCTCCCGACTGTGCTGCCACCTCTGCTGGGTCTATCCTGCCCATGGGACAGGACATACCCAATGATGGTAGTGTCTTTGACATTGTCTGTAAGCTATGATTCAGTGAGTATGACTGTCAGCTGTTGCTTGATTAGCCTGTGGGACAGCTCTCCCAAATTTGGCACAAGCCCCCAGATGTTAGTAAGGAGGACTTTGCAGGGGCGAGAGAGCTGGGTTTGCTGTTGTCATTTTCAGTGCCGGGTGGTCCATCTGGTTTCATTCCTTATTGATTTTTGTAGTAGTTATTTACAACTGAGTGGCTTGCTAGGCCATTTCAGAGGGCAGTTAAGAGTCAACTACATTGCTGTGGGTCTAGAGTCACATGTAGGCCAGACCAGGTAGGGACAGCAGATTTCCTTCCCTAAAGGACATTGGAATCATTTCATGGCCATCATTTGATTCCACATTCTGCCATGGTGGGATTCAAACCTATGTCCCCAGAACAATATAATATAAAATAAAAACATGAAATGCTGGAAATACTCAGTAGGTCTGGCAGCATCTGTGGAGAGAGAAGCAGAGTTAACGTTTCAGGTCAGTGACACTTCATCAGACTTCCCCAGAACAATACGCTGGGTGTCTGGGTAACTAGTCCAGTGACAATACCACTACACCACCGCCTCCCCTCTTGGTCGACGATTGGAGGGGACATGAAGAAAAACTTTGTCACCCAAAAGGTGATGGGTGTCTGGAATTCACTGCCCGGATTGCTGGTGAAGGCAGAAACCCTTAACTCATTTAAAAGGTACCTGGACCTGCACCTGCACCTGAAGTGCGAAAACCTGCAAGGCTACGGACCAGGTGCTGGAAGGTGGAATTAGATTGGACGGCTTGTTTTGTCAGATGGTGCAGGCACGATGGGCTGAATGGCTTCTTTCTGTGCGCTAACTTTTCTCTGGTTCTTTGGTTGTACATTTTGCAGTCAGAGGAATTTCAGGATAGGCCAGTCAGTTGTACCATTTGACCGACCACCTTGTCCTTTCTTTTTCGAAATTAAATTTTCAAGAGTTTACTTGTCTGTCATGATTACATGGTGCCTCTGAAGAGAGGCCATTGTGTTTGTTGTGCATGGACTGTGCCAACTTAAAGCATGAGGCAAAATGTTTGGTCTTAGTCCCTGCTGGACTGAAGGGGAAGGTAGGCCCTTCTGTTTGGAGACACTGTTTTTGCTCAGCTTCAGGCAAATCACTGTTGTTGTCTTTTTTCCCCTTAGTTTGCATGCTTCCCCAGTGTAGTAGTATTGGGTATTTGGAAGAGGTCTTTTATGTAGGGGAACTAGGTGGGACTGAACAGAACCTTTTAAATTTATGCCCCAATAATGTATTGGTGCAATGAGACCGGCAGTCAGAGTTGAATTAAACCCATGCTACAGGATCTGCGAGGGGTGGGAGGGGATCTGCTTGCTGGTGAGTAGCCGAGCAGCCATTGGCTGGGTCTGGGGGTGAGGGAGGGATTGCAGTGCCTGTGATCTTTAATCACCACCTGGAATAATTGGATTTGGGATGCGATTGCAACATAGGAGCATATGCCCTCTGGTTAATTATCCATTAGAGAAAGGTGGAATTTGTGGAACCTATATAGAGTTTGCTCTATCATCTTGTTCTCCTCCTACATTTTGCTTGATGTGGCTGAGGTGGGATTCCTTATGCTTCTGAACCATAGGTCCTCAAAGTGGAGTTAACTGTGGGATTCCTGAGGCAATCAGATTTCTGCTTGTCTGGGGCCAGGAATTGATGACAGTTCTGCATTCTTTATTTCTTTTTCAGAATTTTTTGACTTGCTAGTTTGTTCTTTTGCTCCATACAAATGAATATACCCTTGCAATGATAGTATTTCTTGAAAATCTTTGACTAGCTAACACTGCCTTTTGAATGTCAGGTCAAGGGGTCCTCTGGATTTTGTCAATATTTAAAATGGGTCTCCCACGCAGAAAGCCCACTGTTCCAGACACTCCCTTTGTTTGACGAAGATTTCAGCACAGCACAAGCTGGCATATTATTGCTTAATTAAAGGGTTTCCCAGCAGTAAGAGTCACGTGATTGCAAAGATTCGATATTTACTCAGTAGTAGCTCTAATAACCTTATTTCTCTCAGTGCAAATCCATCATAGGGTATGTGACTTTCTCCTTGATAGATTGCCTGCACATTCTGTCAGCCGTTGTTATGGTGGAATGATGTGGAGTAGCAAGCCCGTGGTTGCATGGCCAAGATTATAAATGGGAGCAGGGCTGAACAATTTTATAATGGCAGTAATCACCATTGAAGCAAAGTGCCTCACTGAGATTAATGAAGATGGAAAAGACCAAGTGTTTTGGTTTTTGGCCATATTAACATTTTAATACATGGTTGATGTGTAATAAAGAATTAAAAGAGCTATAGGGTGATCACTGGCCTGGTCAGAGGTTAACAGTGGTATCATATTCATATAGGAACAGTGAAACAGTGATTGTAATTTAGCCTTTTAATACCTTTGTGACCAGGTTGTTATAGACTTCCTCAACCGTATGACTTGTAAAATAATTTTTTGATTATTGAGCAGATTAAGACATCAAAACCTGCCCCAATAATCTGATTGCTTAGCTCAGTTAGAGTATGAGGGGATAAGGAATAGGAGGATATGTTGATAGCGTTTGATGAAGCAAAGTGGGAAAAGGCATAACTGAAGCTTAAATACCAGCATGGATCAATTGGGCTGAATAGCCTCATTCTGTGATGTAAAATTCTATGTAATTTCCAAATCCTGAGATGAAGGGCTCTCCATTCTGGCTCTGATTTAACTCTTTGCAATCCTGACTCTGTGTAAAGCAGTTGGTCTGTATTGCCACGGTAGTGACAACATTTTGTTAATTATTCACATTCCTGACAAATGCAAAATTGTTTTGGGGGAAATTTTCTTAGGGTGAGATCAGTCCCGAGGAATTCAATGGTTTCCCACATTTTTTGTACCTAAGGTTGGGTCAAGTATTCCTATAGTTTGGGTCAGTTGTACAGCAAAGGTGATTCTGATCTGCAAACCCATCCCCTACCCCCACCCTGCAAAACAAAAGCACCTCCTACGCATCTAGGTTTACCAACGGCTTGTTGAATGTACTCATAGGAACAGGAATAGGCCATTTAGCCCCTCAAGCCTGTCCCTCCATTCAATGAAATCATGCTATTCCTAGAGGTGTCATCACATGACCTTTAGCCTTGAACTGCCCTGCCCCTAAGCTCCTGCCATTGGCCACTCAAAACATACATCCTGACAGCACACAGTCTTCCCACACCGACAAAAAAAAGCAAAAAAACTCTTCATTACCGAATTGGACGATTCGTGACTCAGTCAAACAGCCTTTTCTCCTGCCTCCAGTATTTTGTGGCTAATAAGAGTATTCAAAAATAATGAGAGCAACATTTGTTTAAGTCTCCAAGATTTTTCTCTGCGTTGCTCGCAATAATGTCCTGGAGATTAATCTTCAATTCCTGGAGACGCCAGGCCTATCCTGGAGGGTTCACAACCCTGACTGCATCACTGATGTCTCTATTTTCCAGCCCAGTAAATTCTGTGGCTCTCCTCAGGATGCTCACTGTTTTAAACAGCTTAATAGTGTTTTAAACAGTGCAGAGCAGAATTCAAGGTGAACTTGTCAGCCAGTATGGGTAAAGCTAGTACACAGAGGGTTATTAAACCGATTAGTTAATTTTGAATTAATGGCAAGGGGAAATTTAAAATCCCGAACCTTGTTTCACCATTCACCAGGTAGAGGAGACTTTCATCTCACCTGTCTGGACTGGAGTCAAACCCAGATTCAAGAGATGAAAGAATAAGCTCCATGGCAACAAATAAGGTTTAAGAACTACAATACTGAATGAGCATTCTGTGCTCTGCAATTGGAAAACCTCCCCATAAAGGAGCAGATAGATTTATAGAGAATACTTTTGATATTGGAGGACATCCTTCACCTCTCCAAAAATTGAATTGCAAAATATTATTTTCCTGCTTTTTGCCAGTTGCTCTAATTTTGTTTTCCATCGTAAGAAATCTCTTCCCTCTCTGCAAAAGACTAATCAAGCTCATCAGAAAGCAGTTCTACTTGGCATTCTGCAGAACAACCCTGGGTACTAATTAGTGAGTTACAGATACCACCTTCTTGCCTGTGCCAGCCTGTCACCTTCCTGCAGTGAGGCAGAGACATGACATGGAAGGCCTGCATTCTGAGGGAAGCAGATAAAGGCTACTATTATAACCTAACAGAGGGGAGAAATTTATTGCCGGGTAATTTTAACATCAATGGAATAGAAAATAGGATGGGGTGTCAAGCTGCCAATTCACTAACACCTGGTAATAAAAGTTAAAATTATCCTGATGTTTTGCCCAATACGATGGTCGGGAGAGGGGAGAAGGAGTAAACTTCGATATATTCTCTCTTTCTGCTTACCCACACCCCCCCACCCCCACACACAACACTTTAACAACAAAAAACTTCAATTAATTTTACAACGTAAACTCTCTATTCATACAGAATCAATAAATCTGTTCACAGAACCTCAGTTGACTCTTGTAAAATGGGTTACTGTAACTGAGCTCTGTGTGTGTTATTGGCTCAGTTGAATACAGCAGGCAATCATTGTTCACAGTTAACTGTGTATCTAAGTCTTGTGCTGCCCTATTTCATTCATACTGGTGTTTATTTTGAGTCCTTTTTAGGTCAGCCTGGTGTCTAATGTACAATGGAAATCTATTTCACTTTTCAAATGTAGTTACAGTTGTAGAAAATGCGGCAGCTGATTTGCACATAGCAAGGTCCCATAAACAGTAATAATGATCAGATAATCTGTTTTGGTGATGTTGGTTGAGGAATAAATATTGGCCAGGACACAGAGGAGAACTCTCCTCTTCAAAATAGTGCCATGCAATCTTTTATGTCCATCTGAGATGGTAGACGAACCTCAGTTTAATGTTTCATCTAAAAGATGCACCTCCAGCAATGCCGCAGTCCCTCAGTATTGCACTAGAATGTCAGTCTGGATTATGTACTCTGGTCTCTTGAGTGGGAGTTCCACCTTCTGACTCTGAGGTGAGAGTGCTACCGCTGAACCATGGCTAACCCCTGTCCCTGCAGAAACATCTCATCTGAGAGTTCAGGCAAAGGTTGACAGGGTCAATGCTTAGGGACCTTCAAGTGTGCAAATGCATATTGCTGGAGCTTATTAGGACTGTGCACAGCTTTTCACCAGGGCAACACAACCTGTTGGGGCACTGGTTTATAGGGCTATCTGAGGTGAATGGAAAGAATCCCAGCCCTGAGTTGTGGGTACATCCCTCAATGACCAGGAGTGCCTTGGAGTACTGTGGACCAGATTGACTGACTGAGAATTGGATTTTGAAGTCAGTCACAGACTTGCTTATGAACATTCATCGCAAGCCATTGAAACAACATTTACCTCCCTCTCTCCCACAGCAGGAAGTAGTTACTGGTTGTTATTTCAATTAATGTTTATGAAATGATTTATTCAGTTGTTTGAAACACCTTTAAAAATGGAATCATTGTAGCATTGTCATGATTTGCATGATTTTTAAAAATCTGCTTGTAAGTTGTCTGGCATTGGGATTCACTGTGGAATAAACTTGACCCTCTCCTGAAGGAGTGGTTCTGTTAAATTTTGATGGGGGTGTGTTGCATTTGAAACACGTCCAGAGGCTACGGATGCAGAGATAATGTACCATTGCATCAGCCCTCTTGTCGAGAGCCGACAGTCCGAATTTTCCTCAAACTGCTGGAATTTAAACTGGACTGGGTTCGGCATAGATTCTATATATTTGTGAGCATCAGCTCTTCCAATGGCTTGTTCATGTGGTCCCTTTTAATGTGAGAGGATTTTCAGTACTTTGAATCATCTTAATATTGTACGTGCACTGAATATATTGTGCAAGGACCCATGCCTAGAGGGCAGAGCAGTGTCAGAGATGAAGGTATGCCTAATCTTCTTGAGGCTCATACTGGACATGATGTATGTTGGCTATACAGGTTAATGACGCATTTACAGTGGACTGTGTGGATTAATTATCTTACTATTGACCCATGCTATGATAGGTCACTTAAATTTTGTGGAATGATTGAGAGCATTTAAAAAAGTCTGGACAGTAATATAAACACTGATCTATAGAAAATAATGTTTGGAGTCTAGTTGCAACTTCCACCTGTTATAAGCAAATCTGATTTATTTGCCAAGCGGTCTTTCAATTTATCCAGTGCTATCTTTTCCTGAGTGTTCCAAATATCATTTCTTTTTATTTGCTTTCTTCCCCGACAAGAAATACCTGTCTATAATCTCAATTTGAAAGGGAAAGTGATGTTGAGAGCAAAGATCAGCCGCAGTCTTACTGAATCACATAGCAGGCTCGAGGGGCTGCATGACCTACTGCTCTTATTTCTTACGTTCTTATGTTAGAAAAATCATTAGTAAATTCATGAAAAGTACAATTTGTGTAAAAACTGTTTGGGATAATGATTTTTATTCTGGATAGAAGTTGAGGTTTAATTTCCAAATCTAAATATAAATATTTATTGATTTTGATATGCATTAATGACGGCTTGAGAATAAGGAGAAGAATTTCAAAGTTTGCACAAGACTCAAAACTTGGAAATGTCGCAAATATAGTCGCGGACTCAGGAGGACAGAGACACATGGCAGAAATTTAATGCAGAGAAGTGTGAACTAACTCATTTTGGAAGCAAGAATAAGGAGAGACAATATAAATCAAATGGTACAATTTTAAATGGGGTGCAAGAATAGAAAGACCAGCTGGTGTTTCATATGCACAAACTCCGATGAGGAACTTCAGTTATGTGGAGAGACTAGAGAAGCTGGGATGTTCTCCATAGAATAGTGAAGGTCAAGGACCATTTAGTAGAGCTGTTCAAAACTCTAACGAGTTTTAATGGAGTAAATGGGGAGAAACTGTTTCCACTGGTGATATGGTCAGTAACCAGAGGACACAGATTTAATATAATTGGCAAAAGAACTGGTGGGGGGGGGGGTGCGGGGGGGCGATGGGAATATTTTTTACGCAGTCAATTATTATGATCTGGAATGTACTGCCTAAAAGGGTGTTGGAAGCAGATTTAGTAGTAACTTACAAGGGAAATTGGATAAATATTTGAAAAGGAAATATTTGTAAAGGCTACGGGGGATGGGACTTTCAAAGAGAGGCACGATGTGCTGAAGGGCCTCCTTCTGTTGTGGAAAATAAAAGCTCATGGTGCAGGGGGTAACGTTTTGGCATGGATAGTAGATTGGCTAGCTAACAGGAAACCGAGTAGGCATAAATGGGTCATGTTCTGTTTGGCAAGATGTAACGAGTGGTGTGCCACTGGGATCATTGCTGGGGCCTCAACTTTTTACGATTTCTATAAATAACTTGGATGAACGGACCAAAGTTATGGTTGCTAGATTTGCTGATGAGACAAAGATAGTTAGAAAAGTAAGTTGTGAAGAGGACAGAAGGAGGCTACAAAGGGATATAGATGGGTTAAGTGAGTGTGCAAAGATCTGGCAAATGGAGTATAATGTGGGAAAATGTGTAATTGTCCATTTTGACAGGAAGAATAAGAAAGCATAATATCTAAATGGTGTAGAGATTGCAGAGCTGTGAGATGCAGAGGGATCTGGGTGTCCTAGTGCATGAATTGCAAAAGGTTAGTATGCAGGTTCAGCAAGTAATTAGGAAAGCGGATAGAATGTTATTCCTTATTGCAAGAGGAATTGAATACAGAGGTAGGGAGGTTATGCTTTTGTTATGTAGGGCATCGGTGAGGCCATATCTGGAGTACTGTGTACAGTATTTGTCTCCTTATTTAAGGAAGGATATAAGTGCATTAGAAGCAGTTCAGAGAAGGATTACGAGACTAGTACCTGGAATGAGCGGGTTGTCTTGTGAGGAAAGGTTGGACAGGCTAGGCTTTCATCCGCTGGGGTTTTTTTTTAAATTCATTCATTCATGGGATGTGGGCATCACTGGCCAGGCCAGCATTTATAGCCCATCCCTAATTGCCCTTGAGAAGGTGGTGGTGAACTGCCTTCTTGAACTGCTGCAGTCCATTTGCGGTAGGTACACCCACAGTGCTGTTAGGAAGGGAGTTACAGGATTTTGACCCAGCGACAGTGAAGGAACGGCAATATAGTTCCAAATCAGGATGGTGTGTGACTTGGAGGAGAACTTGCAGGTTGTGGTGTTCCCATGTATTTGCTGCCCTTGTCCTTCTAGTTGGTAGCGGTCGCGGGTTTGGAAGGTGCTGTCTAAGGAGCCTTGGTGCGTTGCTGCAGTGTATCTTGTAGATGGTACACACTGCTGCCACTGTGCGTCGGTGGCGGAGGGAGTGAATGTTTGTAGATGGCCAATCAAGCGGGCTGCTTTGTCCTGGATGATGTCGAGCTTCCTGAGTGTTGGAGCTGCATCCATCCAGGCAGGTGGAGAGTAATCCATCACACTCCTGACTTGTGCTTTGTAGATGGTGGACAGGCTTTGGGGAGTCAGGAGGTGAGTTACTCGCCTCAGGATTCCTAGCCTCTGACCTGCTCTTGTAGCCAAGGTATTTATATGGCTACTCCAGTTCAGTTTCTGGTCAATGGTAGCCCCTAGGATGTTGATAGTGGGGGATTCAGCGACAGTAATGCTGTTGAATATTAAGGGGAGATGGTTAGATTCTCTCTTGTTGGAGATGGTCATTGCCTGGCACTTGTGTGGCGTGAATGTTACTTGCCACTTATCAGTCCAAGCCTGGATATTGTCCAGGTCTTGCTGTATTTCTACACGGACTGCATCAGTTTCTAAGGAGTCACGACTGGTGCTGAACATTGTGCAATCGTCAGCGAACATCCCCACTTCTGACCTTATGATTGAAGGAAGGTCATTGATGAAGCAGCTGAAGATGGTTGGGCCTAGGACACTACCCTGAGGTACTCCTGCAGTGATGTCCTGGAGCTCAGGTGATTGACCTCCCAACAACCACAACCATCTTCCTTTGCGCTAGGTATGACTCCAGCCAGCGGAGGGTTTTCCCCCTGATTCCCATTGACCTCGGTTTTGCTAGGGCTCCTTGATGCCATACTCGGTCAAATGCTGCCTTGATGTCAAGGGCAGTCACTCGGTATGCTCAATGTGAAGGTGGGACTTCGTCTCCACAAGGACTGTGTGGTGGTCCTACCAATACTGTCATGGACAGAAGCATCTGCAGAAGGCAGATTGGTGAGGAGGAGGTCAAGTATGTTTTTCCCTCGTGTTGGTTCCTCCACCACCTGCCGCAGACCCAGTCGAGCAGCTTTGTCCTTTTAGTACTCGGCCAGCTCGGTCAGTAGTGGTGCTACCGAGCCACTCTTGGTGATGGACATTGAAGTCCCCCACCCAGAGTACATTTTGTGCCCTTTCCAACCTCAGTGCTTCCTCCAAGTGGTGTTCAACATGGCAGAGTACTGATTCATCAGCTGAGTGAGGGCAGTAGGTGGTAATCAGTAGGAGGTTACCTTGCCCATGTTTGACCTGATGCCATGGGACTTCATGGGGTCCGGAGTCGATCTTGAGGACTCCCAGGGCAACTCCTTCCCTACTGTAGACCACTGTGTCACCACCTCTGGTGGGTCTGTCCTACCGGTGGGACAGGACATACCCGGGGATGGTGATGGCAGTGTCTGGGACATTGTCTGTAAGGTATGATTCCGTGAGTATGACTATGTCAGGCTGTTGCTTGACTAGTCTGTGGGACAGCTCTCCCAACTTTGGCACAAGCCCCCAGATGTTAGTAAGGAGGATTTTGCAGGGTCGACAGGGCTGGGTTTGCCGTTGTCGTTTCCGGTGCCTAGGTCGATACTGGGTGGTCCATCGGTTTCATTCCTTTTTATTGACTTCGTAGTGGTTAGGTACAACTGAGTGGCTTGCTAGGCCATTTCAGAGGGCATTTAAGAGTTAATCACATTGCTGTGGGTCTGGAGTCATATCTAGGCCAGACCAGGTAACGACAGCAGATACTGTTTAGAACTGTAAGAAACGACTTGATTGAAACATAAGATCCTGAGGGGTCTTGACAGGGTGGATGTGGAACGTTGGTTTCATCTTGCGGGAGAATCTAGAATTAGGGGGTCACTGTTTAAAAATAAGGGGTCGTCCATTTCAGACCGGGATGAGGAAAATGTTTTTCTCTCTGAGGGTCCTGAGTCTTTTGGGACACTCTTCTTCAAAAGACAGTGGAAGCAGTGTTTTTGAATATTTTTAAGGCAGAGTTGTATAGATTCTTGATAAGCAAGAGGGTGAAAGGTTATCAGGGGTAGGCGGATATGTGAAGTTGAGGTTAGTCAGATCAGCCATGATCTTGTTGAATGGCAGAGCAGGCTCGAGGGGCCGAGTGGCCTATTCCTGCTCTGAATTCGTATGTTCTGTCTTGTATGATTCTATGATATGAAGAGTTTCTATGATGAACAGTGATGTATCATTTCCAATATCCACCTGAAATCAATTACAATACCGGTATGCATTCTTCTACTTACAGGAATTTTGTGAATAAGTATTTAGGAGTGTGTGTACACAAAAAGCAGGGAACAAATGGCAGAAAATTATTTCATTTAATTAAATCCTTGAAGTTGTGAAAAAAAGAAAAAGGAACTTCAGATTGGTGTGATATAGTGAAAATAAAAATGATGGTTTTATTTGAAAGACATAAGCCGAACGAATGTGGCTGTTATAAAAAACAAGAAATGCTGGAAATACTCAGCAGGTTTGACAGCATCTGTGGAGAGAGAAGCAGAGTTAATGTTTCAGGTCAGTGACCCTCCATCAGAACTGGCAAATATTAGAAATGTAAAAGGTTATAAGCAAGTAAAGTGGGGGTGGGGCAAGAGATAACAAAGGAGGTGTAGATAGGACAAGGTCACAGAATAGCTGATCACCTTCTCCTTTGTTATCTCTTGCCCCACCCCTGCTTTACTTGCTTGTAACCTTTTACATTTCTAATATTTGCCAGTTCTGATGAAGGGTCACTGACCTGAAATGTTAACTCAGCAGGTCTGGCAGCATCTGTGGAGAGAGAAGCACAGTATTTCCAGCATTTCTCGTTTTTATTTCAAATTTCTAGCATCTGCAGTATTTTGCTTTTACATAAATGTGGCTGTTATCCTGATTAAAAATGTTAACACTATACTTTCCCAGACTATTTGGTTCCGAGCTTGATTAAACCACAGGTTAGTTTAATGGCTGCAGGGTATTGTTTCTATTCAACAGCATTTTTCCACAGTACAATGCAGCACTTTCATTTTACAAGTTTATCTGTTTCTTCTCAACACAACCATTTTGGATTGCTTTGATTTTTCTAATTCAACTAGTGCAAGCCATTGAGTTGCTCAGGGTTGTAAGAATGGGACCATGTAAGTTAATGCGTGAAAGACAGTAAAGATATACAACTGGACTGCAATTTAACAGCAGGCCAAAAACAATCAAGACATTTACGTGGGGAAAGGAAGGAGAATGCACAGCGAAAGGACAAAAGAACAACAGGCAAGGTAAAGAATCATAGTCCACTTCAAATCCTGGCAAATGTACCCGAAAACATGCACACGTTTCCTGGGCCAGAGTATGCCTGTAGTAAATCAATGTTGCACCATTAGCACTCATTCCTTCTTCAACAATTTCTAAATCCATAACTGCAAAAATGACACTTTATTGTACTTTATTTTTCCCCATTTAATACAACATGGAATGTAGGTCACGGCCGATGTCCAGTTCATGTCTCACTGAAATACTATAAATATTTGTCTATAAACGAGTGAACATTGGATTTTAGTTGTCACAGAACAACAAACAATTGCAGAATGTGATCCCAAAATACCAATAAAAATCCTGAAAAATGGTGCAATAAAAAGGAAGTAAACTTATTCAATTACCTTGAAGCAGTGGCCTTGGTTATAGACCTTTATTAAAGATTATTTGTCAGTTGTACTTTGTTTTTTGTCAAGGTGTCAGCTATTGGTTTGCTTTTCTGAGTTTAGCAGGGTGGCCTGTATCATTCTGACTCAATGAAATGGCCCAACAACACCAACAACTTACATTTATATAGCAACTTTAATGTAGTAAAATGTCCCAAGGCACTTCAAAGGAGCGTGATCAGACAAATAAAACTGACACGGCGCTAAAGACAGAGACATTGGGACAAGTGAGGAAGAGCTTGGTCAAAGAGGTAGGTTTTAAGCAGCATCTTAAAGTAGGAGAGAGAGAAAAGGAGAGGCGGAAAGATTTAAGAAGGGAATCCAGAGGTTAGGACTGAGACAGTGAAGGGACTGTCGCCAATGGTGGGGCGAAATAAATCGAGGAGGCACAAGTGGCCAGAATTTGAGGAATGCAAAGTTCCCAGAGGGTTGAAGCGTTGGAGAAGGTTACAGAGACAGAGAGGGGTGAGGGCAAGGAGGGGTTTGAACATGCATATGAAGTTGGGGTGATTGAAGCCATCTAGCATGAGTTAGTTCCAGTTACATCAGATCCTCTCAGCAGGATAACTCCTGTAACCCAACTGTTGATCTACACAATTGGAGTCGATGACAGTATCCTTTGCTCCACATTATTTTTTAATATTGCTGTGCATGTGTGCTGCACACTTCCTAAATGGGTGGTATGATGTTTGATTTTTTTTTTAAAAGTGTGGCAAACCTCTTTCTCCTTCAAAATGTATGGAGTAATAAATTGATGCAGATCCCATTAAAATACATTGTCATGTCATTTGGCTATGACTTCTTAAAATTAATTCATGGGATGTTGGCCTTGCTGGCAGGGGCAGCATTTATTGCCCATCCATAACTACCCTTGAGAAGGTAGTGATGAGCCACCTTCTTGAACTGCTGCAGTTCAATTGTTTCAATGTATGCTGAAAATGCAGGATGAATGCTACAGGATTAACAGTTACCCTTTCACCTTGGAGGTTGTATGGTCTACCCAACATGGGCTGCTGTCCACTCTAAAGAAAACAAAATGTCATCATATCATTGCTGAAGCTAGTAGTCAAATATTATTACAAGATTTAGAAATTTATCTTGAAGCAAAAGGCTAACCTGAAATACAGTACTTGACTTAGACAATCCTCTTGAACTTCCTTGGAAATAATATCTGAAGTCTTTAATCCTTTTGATGAATGTAATGTGGTCAATTTTTCATTCTATGGTGTTCCAGCTAATTGGCACAGCCATGTAAGGAAATATGGGCAGGTAGCCAAAAGCTTTGCCAAAGAGAGAGATTGTAAGGAGGTTTGAAAGGAGGAAAGAGAGGTAGAGCGGCAAAAAGGTTTAGGAATGAAAGTCCAGAGTTTAGGGCCCAGGCAGCTGAAGTCACGGCTTCTGGTGGCAGAACAATTAAAGTTGGAGATGCTTAAGAAGCCAGAGGAGCGCTGATACCTCAGAGGGTTCTAGAGTTGGAGAAGATTACAGAGTTAGAGAGGGGTGAGGCCTGCAGGGATTTGAAAATGAGGATGAGAATTTTTAAACCTAGGTGTTGCTTAACCTGGCTCGGTGCGAATTAGGATATGGGCAGAGGTTTGGATGACATTAAGATAATGGAGGGAGAAAATGAAGGCCAGTCAAGCATGTGTTGGAATAGTCAAGTCTACAGGTAAGAAAGGCATGGATAAGTGTTTCAGCAGCAGATGAGCTGAGTTGGGCAAAGTTGGGCAATGTCAAGGAGGTGGAAATAGACGGTGTTAGTTATGGCACAAATATGAGGTTGGAAGTTCATCTCGGGGTCAATTATGATACCAAGGCTACGAACAGACTGGTTTAGCCTCAGACAGTTGCCAGGGAGAGGGATTACATCAGTGGCTAGGGAATGGAGTTTGTGGCAGGGACTGAACACAATGGTTTTGGTCTTACCAGTATTTTGTTGGGTGAAATTTCTGCTCATCCAAATACTGGATGTCGGACAAACAGTCTGACAATTTAGAGGCAGTGGAGGGATGGAGAGAAGTGGTGGAGATGTAGAACTGGGTGATGTCAGCTTACATGTGGAAACTGGTGTTGTGTTTTTTGGATGATGTTACCAAGGGACAGAATGCAGATGAAAAAAAGGAGGGAAACACATGATGGGAATGGGATTACTGCAGAATAGGGAAATCCAGTAGCAAATGGACTATTTTGCTGGGTCATCCCAAACCAAAGCAATCCAATCACACAAAGCATGTTATTGATCAATTTTAGGTGGATAAAATGTGACCTGCAAACTTGTGACATTTGTTGGTTCTTGATTATTTTTAACAACCAATCTAAATTCTTAAATACAGGAGAGAATTGCTGATGCAATGAATTTGGAAGTGTAGGCAGTCAGGAGACGCAGCTATCTCGAGACACATTTGTGGATTATCTCATCACCCACGAAAGGAAAATGACATTCATTTCAGGAGACTGCAAAGTGTTCTATTTTACATTCATTATATTTTGAAATTCCACGTGCAAAAGGTATTTATAATACGGAGCAGGATGTAGTCACCATGATAAGTATGTCACATGGTACCACTACTTCTCCAAAGCAAGGATAAGTAGCTAAATGCTTTTCACCAAAGTCAATGCCCCATTAAAATAGCAAAGGAAGTGGGATGAGAACATGAAGCTGGATAATTAAGCACCTAAGGTGTGCAGTATGATGTAGAAAGTGGATAGAATAAGAGTGACCTATACTGGAATATATATAACCCACGTTAGTGTGAAACTGCCATCCTTAATGGTCCCACATTTATGTTCAATCACTTTAGCTGCATATTAGCACATATCTGCATTACTTAATGAGCAGCCCTGTGCCTTATTGATTAATAACCCTTGCTGTATTAATCAGTTGCACTGTTCTAAATTGCAGGCTCTGCAGTAATGTGGCATACATATTGGGCACAATTGCAGAAAATGAGGTTGGCGCTCAGCGTTTGGTGACAATGGCACAGACACAGCTGTTGGAATCCGACAATCTCCTTGGCAACCTGAATTCCATGTTAAAGTGCACAGATGCTGAAGCAATGATGAATGCTGCTGGGACACTCTGCACAATGGTAAGAATATTCATCAATGATGGGCATTGGACAGCTTCAGGGTCACCAGTGTGATTTTTTACACCAATTCAACAGCGGCATAAGTGACAAAGCAAAACTCAAAAGTTTGAAAGAGTAAGGAACACTGCGATCAGCATATGATAAATTGAACGGAATAAAATCATGATAGGCCACTGTTAATGAAAATCTCTTAACAACCTCTGGCCTGCTTCATAACTTAAGAAGGTATCATTCAATGTGTGCTGATACATTTGTTAATGATTTGACCATTCACATACACACAGAACCCACTTGGCGCATCAGTAATTAGTGAGTCAATGAGCCAGCACTATCCATTTCATAAGAAAATATTTGACCATTCGCACAGAATTCTTTCTTGGATCACTTGTCTGCATGACCTTGTGCAAGATCAGTTTCTTATAAAATTAATATTTGTTTAGCTTGTATGAATCTAAAAATGGACTTCCCTTGTATTTGGATCTCCTTTTCCAATGTATTGCTCATTATCCTCTTCAGTTACCATCATGAGGCAATCACCCTTCTTCCAGGCCTCCATGAAGGCTGTTTATGAGCCAATTGCTCAGATGTGTATGAGAATGGGTTGGGATTGTTTGGCCACCAAATCAATTTTTGCCTTAGTCCTAGGAGCCTACCTGTAACTGGCTCCACCTCCTTCTGTTGGGATAGAAACAAAAATAGGCCATTTAGTTCCTCGAGCTTGTACCGTCATTCAGTTCAGTCACGGATGATCTGTAACCCAACTCTATTTAACCCCCCCCCTCCCCACAGTGGTCTTTCTTTGTCTCTGCAGGTTCCTGTAAATGCTGTTAGTAACTCTGGTGGGGTGCTTCGAGAGTCTACATTTACATAGGTGGGGTCTAACTTTTCAAATTTTTCAGTGTTGGCTGACCAGCAAGTAGGGGATTTCATCCAGGATTCCTCTTGTACTTCCTCTAACCTGCCCTCTTGGTCAATTTTTCCCCTTTTTCTAAACTTTTGCCAGCTGTGTGCCTGTCTGTTCTCAGCGGGCGTCCCTTACAGTTCACCAGCCCTCTGCTGGAGGGTCCTCCTAACACTGGTACAGGACTTAGGGGTGCAAATTTCACTGTAGGTTGGGGTTTTCCCTCAACCTGGCACATATGGCAACTCTTGCAGTATTTCACCACATCTTTATGGAGTTTTGGCCAGTCAAACTGCTGTCTTATGCGGGCTTTGGTCTTTCGTATACCGGCATGTACAGCCACTGTAGGTCTCATGGGCCCTTCTTAATATTTCTCTCCAGTACCTCTGTGGCACCACTAACTGGTGAACTACTGTCCACTCCTTGCCCTCAGGTCTGTGAGGAGAACTCCATTTCCTTAACAGTACCTCATTCTTTAAATAGTAGCAATCAGGAACTCCCTCTGCTTCACTTTCAGATTGGACAGCCTTTGCTAACTCTCTCAATACTGGGTCTGCTCGCTGAGCCTCACCGAGGGAAAATCCATTTAATTCATTCCCTGGGTCTCCTAATTTTCCAAGGGAAGTCTCGGAAAGGCAGACCTCATGGTCATTTGCCTGCAGTGCCAATGTAGTCTCCTCTGGGGGAGCTGGTTTGATCATGGCCTAATCTACTACACATTCAGGGACTCTGCAGGGGACCGTTTCCTGCCACTGCTCTGTCTCTGACCTCCTGTGACCTTTCTTTCACTACTGGGGGGGCTACCACCTTCACCCCTAGATCATTACCTAGGAGCAGGTCAACCTCGTCCACAAGCAAACTAGGGACAATCCCTACGGTCACCGGTCCTGAAACTAGGTCGCACTCCAGGTGCACCCGGTGTACAGGTACAGGCATGCGCTGCTCTCCAATAGCATTCACCACCATTTTGCTGTTTACTGTACTCTGTGGGGAAAAAAATGAGCCCTTTTCCAAGTTAACAGGGACCTTGTGGCTCCTGTATCCCTGAGAATCACTATGGGCTTGCTTGGCCCACTTGAGGGGTATGGGATTACTTTCCCTTCAGACACAAAACCCTGATAACCTTCAGGAATCCTATTTAACTTTTACTGCACAGGCTGTAGTAAACTTCCTGGATTGCACTCTTACTGCAGTTAAAGCCACAGCTTGTTCTGTGCTTTCCATCAGGGTCCCGTCTGCACTGAGTGGGTGTGCCCTGATAAACCCTACCAGTTTCCCCTTTAATTTCCAGCAGTCAGCTTTTAAATGCCCTGCTTTATTACAATGGAAGCACACAGTCCTCCGGTCTCACTATTGCTCACAGCACCTTCCTTTTTGGCTGGAGGAGGGCCCCCTGTGTCTCCTGCTTTCCTTTCTCTCCCAGGACTGCCTGGGCTTCTATCACCTTCCCACTCTTTGTCCTTTTCAGATTTGTGGGGGTGATTTAGAAAAGGTTCTCCCCAGGAAACCGACTTATAAATTAAACCCATGCTTTCACTGGGATCACTCTGTCAGCCCCCAATTAACTCAAGCAGCCTCAACTCTCTTTTTTGCATTCTTTCTGGAATATTATTTCTCTTTCTCACTCCTGCCTTTCATTCTCTTCACATTCCTTTTGGAAGGCTCTCTCTTTGTCCCTCTCCTGCCTCTCTCGCTTTTTCCTGTCTCTCCCTTTCTCTTTTTCTTTCCCTGTCTTCTAATTCAAATTTCTTTTGTTTCAATTGTATCTTTGCTAGCAGTACCCTGTCTGGATCTACTTATAACACTGCTTCTGCTTCTTCAGATTCAAGGGAAAATAGTTGGCTACTAGCCTTAGGAGTTCAGACTTCCTAGTCTTGCCACATACAGTGATCCCACACTGCTCAGCCATTTTTCTCAACTCTTCCATAGACAGTGCTTTTAACTTATCCCACGTTACTTCACCCTGGTTTGGAGAGCTACTCGCTTCAGGTGCAGACAGGTTCATATTCAATCACACGCAACCACAAGAAAAGCTAGATTAATTTTCTTTTTTGAGTGGGAACAATTTGGCGTCCCACTTCCAATTTCTATCGTTTGTCTGTGGGTAAAATACCGGATGCTAGCACCTAAGTTTTTGTTACAACCAGGTGTGAAGGGTGTCTAGGGGTCTTTTTACTGTCTTCACCTGGTCTTATTGTAACAGGGTTTAATTTTTAAACACTGTTTTTAGCTCCTCCTTGGTGAATCCTTGGCTTTCCAATTATAAGGCAAAGAAACCAGCACAAACCCGCTTTATTGGGATTAAAGAAGAAAAGTTGAAAAGTTAAACTTAAACTCTAATTCGATTGATACCTACAGGTACACGACACGCCCATGCTAGCATGCATATGTGATACACATATGCAAACAGAGACAGAAAAGAGCGGAAGAGAAATAAAGTGGAAAAGTTTGAGTTTGTTACTGTTCTTCAAGCTCACTGTAGAGTCCTTGCTTTTTGTTGGGGCCCAGTATTCTTAAATCTTGTTCACTGTGCGAGGCTTTTCTGTCTTGGGGTTCACATGTCTTCAGTGGATTTAGAAGCTTGTGAGAAAGAGATGGGAGCCGGCAGACAGGAGAATTCTTCTCAGTCCAGGAGCAAACAGCCTTATTTATTTATTTATTTAGAGATACAGCACTGAAACAGGCACTTCGACCCGCCGAGTCTGTGCCAACCATCAAACACCCATTTATATTAATCCCATATTCCTACCGCATCCCGACCTTCCCTCAATTCTCCTACCACCTACCTACACTAGGGGCAATTTAGAATGGCCAATTTACCTATCAACCTTCAAGTCTTTGGCTGTGGGAAGAGCATCTGGCATCTGCAGGTTTTCAGTTCAAACTGTACAATTCAGAAACCCCCAGGTTGCCAAGCAGGTTAGTCATGTGACTAACTGGTCTGACCATGTCTTGGCTTTGTGTATTGTATCATCTCAGCAGGGAATGGAATGCGCTTCCCTGCCTTCAATGTCTATTAGTATGTAAACGTTTTTTTCCAGCCAAGGTCTGGCAGTCCTTGTAACAGGCCTTCTCCACTTCCCAGCACAATTTGAAATTTAATGTCCATGTGGCGAAATTAATATGCCTCATTCTTGGCAGGCGGGGGTCTGCATGACCAGCACCTTTAAAAGGAGCATTATAAAACGAAATATGACACCAAGCCACTTGAGATATTAGACCAAAAGACCACCAGCTTTGTCAAAGAGGTAGGTTTTAAGCAGTGCCTTAAAGAAAACAAAGTGGAGAGGCAGAGAGGTGTAGGGAGGGAATTCCAGAGCTTAGGACCTAGGCAACTGAAGGTGTGGCTACTAATGATGGAGTGACTAAATTTGGGGATTCTCAAGAGGCCAGAATGAGATGAGTGCCGATTCTCGGAGGGTTGTGGATCTGGAGGAGATTAGAGATAGGGATGGGCTAGGCCAAGAGGGATCTTAAAACAAGGATGAAAATTTTAAAATCAAGATGTTGCTTGAGCAGGAGCCAATGTAGGTTAGCAAGCACAGGGTTGATCAGTGAATGGACTGGATGTGAGTTAAGTCATGGGCAGCAGAATTTTGGATGACCACAAGTTTACAGAGGGTATGAACATATGAATTAGGAGCAGAAGTAGGCCATTTGGCTCCTTTAACCTGCCCCGCCATTCAATAAGATCATGGCTGATCTGTTTGTGTTTCGAATTCCACACTCCCATCTACACCTGATAACCTTTTGATTCCCTTGCCTAATAAGAATCTATCTACCCCCGCCTTAAAAATATTCAATGACCCCGCCTCCACCACCTTCTGAGGCAGAGAATTCGAAAGTCGCACAACCCTTGGAATAAAAATTTCTCCTCATCTCTGTCCTAAAAGGGAGACCCGAATTTTAAAACTGTGCCCCCTAGTTCTGGACTCACCCACAAGAGGAAACATCCTTTCCACATCCACCTTGTCAAGACCATTCAGGATCTTATAAACTTCAATCAAGTCTCCCCTCACTCTTCTAAACTCCAGTGAAAACAAGCCGAGTCTGTCTAAACTCCTCATAAGGCAACCTGCTCATTCCAGCTACCAATCTAGTAAACCTCCTCTGAACCACCTCCAATTCATTTACATCCTTCCTTTCAAAAAGGAGACCAAAATTGCATACAGTATTTGAGATGTGGTCTCACTAATGCCCTGTATAACTGATGTATAACATCCTTACTTTTATTTTCAACTCCTCGCCTAATGAAGGATAGCATTCCATTAGCCTTCTTTATTGCTTGCTGTACCTGCATACTAACTTTTCGTGACTTATGCACTCAAACGTCTAGATCCCTCTGCACCCCGGAATTCTGCAGTTCTCTGTTTAAGTAATACTCTGCTTTTTTATTCTTCCTGCCAAACTGAACAACTTCACATTTTCCCATATTATGCTCCATCTACCAAATTTTCGTCCACTCACTCAACCTATTTATATCAGGCTGTAACCTCCTTCTGTCCTCTTCACAACATATTTTCCTACCTATCTTTGTGTTATCTGCAAATTTAGCTACCATACCATCGTTCCTCTCATCTAAGTCATTGATACAAATTGTAAAAAGTTGAGGCCCCAGCGCAGACCCCTGCAGGAGTCCACTCATCACATCCTGCCAATCAGAAAAGGACCCATTTATGCATACTCTGTTTTCTGCCAGCCAGCCAGCCAATCTTCTATCCATGCTATTATTTTACCCGCTGCACCATGAGCTCCTACTTTGTGCAATAACCTTTTATGTGGCACTTTGTCAAATGCCTTCTGGAAATCCAACTACAGACGTCAATGGGCTCCCCTTTATCCACAGTGCATGTAACTCCTTCAAAGGACTCCAATAAATTGGTTTAATAAGATTTCCCTTTCACAAAACCATGCTGACTATTCCCGATTACTTTGAGTTTTTCTAAGTGCCCAGCTATCACCTCCTTAATCGATTCTAACACCTGCCTCACGACAGACCTCAAGCTAACTGGTCTATAGTTACCTGTTTCCTGCCTCCCACCCTTCTTGAATAGAGGGGTTATATTTGCTACTTTACAGTCTGATGGAAACTTTCCAGCATCTGGTAAGTTTTGAAAAATTAGCACCAACGCATCTAAGAGGTGGCTCATTAGCCACCTCTTAAGAACCTAGGATGATGTCCATCAGGACCCAGGGCCTTGTCAGCCTGCAGCTCCATTAGTTTGGTCAGTACCACTTCCCTGGTGATTATAATTTCACCAAGTTCCTCTCTTCCTTCCACCTCCTGATTTACAGCTATTACTGGAATGTTTTTTGTATTCTCTACAGTGAAGACAGAGGCAAAATATTTAGAGTCAGAGTTGTACAGCACAGAAACAGGCCATTTAATTTCTTTCGCCATGTTCTTATTATCTACTATTAACTCCCCATTCTCACTCCCTAGAGGACCAACACTCACTTTACTTGCTCTTTTCCATTTTGAATACCTGTAGAAACTCTTGCTATCTGTTGGAAAGTGGAAGACCAACCAGGAGTGCGTTGGAATAGTCAAATCTGGAGGTAGCAAAGACATGAATGAGGGTTTCAGCAGCACATGAGCTGAGACGGTGGTGAGGTCAGGCGATGTTATGGAAGTGGAAATAGGCGGTCTTAGTGATGGCACAAATATGTGGTTGGAAGCTGATCTCGGGGTCAAATATGAAACAAAGGTTGCGAACAGACTGCTTATTCTCAGATTCTTGCCAGGGAGAGGAATGGAGTCAATAGCTAGGGAATGGAGTTTGGGGTGGGGACTGAAAACAATGGCATCAGTCTTCCCAATATTTTATTGGAGGAAATTTACTCATCTTAAACACCTCAATTATATCACCCCTTAATCTTCCATACTGAAGCGAATATCTATGTAACCTGTCTTCCCAATTTAACCCTTTTAGCTCTGGTATCATTCTGGTGAATCTGCACCACGCCTCCTCCAAGGCCAGTATATCCTCCTTGAGGTACAATGCTTGAACTCAACACAGTGCTCCAGATGCTGTCTAACCCAATGTGATAGTGGGAACATTGCTTTTGTGGGAATCACTAGCATTGACTCAAATCCCAACACCCATACCATAGCTCATGTCAGTTCTTTAATTACAAATAAATATGAAATGCTCTTCAGCTCAATAGAGAAGTAAACACTTGAAATGCTTTTGATATATGCATTTTGTTTTTATGTTTCAAGGCCGAGACTAGTGAAGGCCGACAGTGGTTACTGAATGACCCTCACATTGAGGAGATAGTGGGCAACGTGACTGATCTGCTGGACAGTGTACATGAATGGACAGCCAGCAATGCTGCTCTGGTATTGGCGAGGATCGCTATCTGCGGGTCTGGCTGCAGGAAGCTCTTAGAGCAAGGTAACGCCCGGCACACACTTAGCAAGCTGATCGCAGCTCTGGGCGTGGATGAAGCAGGTAAGCAGCATTCCATTTTTCCATAGCATCTCTTGTCACATGCCATGAACACACAAGCACACAGATATTCACTCTGTGAACAAAGTTACTTTCTAAATACCTGGAAATCCTCTACTGGTGGTGTAGTGGAAAATATGTGCTGCAGGATAAACCAAGTCATCCATTGCCCCATGTGGAGTATAAATACTGGCATAGGCCTGTTGGGCTAAATGGCCCGTTTCTGTGCTGTAAATTCTAGTTAATTGTGAACTATGCACTTGTACCTTCAGCTCCTACTGTAGCAAGTTTCCAATTGTAGTCATGAGGTAAATGCACTGCATGAGATAACAGTTCCCTACCCTTGCCCTCAACTCCTACATGTGGACATAAGTGTCCGAAGGTAAGCCACCCAGGCTGCTTCTCAACATCTGCAACAGCTAACTTCAATGGCATTGACTAAAGTCCCTGCAATGGTTGGCTGTCAGACTTATTATGTAAACCTAAAGAGAAGAGAGTACATACGAAGAACCACCAACAGAATGGATAGAAGTGGGGGTTACATTTTTAGCTTTTACTCGAGATTATTTTTCCAAGCTTCAGCTGTGGCTCAGTTGGTAGCACTGTTGCCACTGAGTCAGAAAGTTGTGGGTTCAAGATCCACTCCAAAAGTTAAGTACTAAAGTTTTGGCTTGGAGCTGCTGTCTTTTGGATTAGATGTGAAACCAAGGCCCCATCAGCCCTCAGGTGAGCTTAAGAGATCGTGTGATACAATTTCAAAGAGCAGGCGTGTTTTCCCTGGTGTCGTGGTCAATATCCCTCATCAGTGCCACAAGATTATCTGGGCATTATCACATTGCTGTTTGCAGGACCTTGCTGCACCTTTCTCTTAACATCTCAGACCACCTGTGTGAATGAACTATTGCTCCCCAAGGCCTGGAGTTTACCTTTACCTGGATCTAGGTCATTTGTATCAGTCCCTAAGATTGAACAAAACAACCCCTTGCTCAGTTTATTTTGGCTCACTGGATATATCTCATGATTTTCCTTGAGCTTAATTGACAGTGTGGGTTTTATGTTAACTATCTCTACTTGAGTTGGTAGAAAATAATGAACAGTCACTTCTCCTGTGCTGAATTATAATATAAATATCAATTGTGGACTTTTCTTTTTGCTGGCAGTCTACGGACTCTCTCTGGCCCATCTATTTCTTCCTGGTAGTTCCAGATGAACTATTAAATTTGATGAAAATGGGTTGAAAGATATTTTAATAAAAATCAACAAAAGGAAATTTAAACATGTATCGCTAAAATGAAATGGAGTTGCAAATCAAGCATGTATTCCTTGGCTTCTCATCTGGACACTTGGCAGGTCATATGTTCCTGTTTTGGTAATATCAAAACAAGCTAGGCCATTTCAGATGAGTGTTCCCAGTTTTTATCCTTAAGTGCACTGTGACAAATAAAAAGAAGCCAACACCTTGTATATTAGAGATAGAAAATGCTTTCTATCCACGATGGACTTCTTGTTACAAACTCCACATATTGGGCAGAATTTCCACTGACCTGACTCTCGGAATGGGGCAGTCAACATTGGGTGGAGCTCACCATTCGGTTTTAATTCCACGGTGTGTTAGTGATGTCAATGGTTGGTTCCCTGACCAAGGCCCAGCTTAATTGACAGCTGGGCCTTAAGCCAAGCAGGGAGCAGGTCACTGGCGGCCTCACTAACAGGTGAGTCCATACCGAGAATGGGGGTTGACCATAGGTGGGGGGTGGTCGATTGGAACGGAACGGTGGGGGGGGGGGGGTCGAGTGGAATGGGGGCAACCGGAGGGGGGTGGGCATGACTGCAACCAGAGTGGGGGATGGGCGGTTGCAATCGGTGGGGGCTGCCGATCCCAGGGCTGGGTGGTGGTGGAGGGATCGGGCCTTAGTTGGGTTGGATTGGGGAAGATTGAAGGCCTCATAGGGAAGGCTGTTGGGTGGGACGGGAGGTTCCCGATTGCGGAGGCTCCTCGAAAAGGCCCCTGGATCCAGGAGGTACGTGTGAATGCATTTAACTTATGAATCCACCAAGTCCTCACCTTGAGGAAGCTATTGGGTTTCCCACAGCTTGGGAAAACCAACCGGCAACAGTAAAAGCCCGAAAGTTGCTTGACAATATGGCTGTAATCCTCCTCCTCTGGTTCGGTTGACAGCCCACTCACCTTCTGGCTTCAGTTAAAGCTGGAAATGGGCAGGTTAGAGGCAGGTTTGGGTTAGGAAACGGATTTCTAATTCTTTAACCCTCCACACTCTTTTCTTGAATAGCAGTGTGATATTTGCAAACTTCCAGTTCACTGGGTTCGTTCTAGAAATCTAAGCAATTTTGGAAAATCATAACTAGTACCTCCACTAGCTCTATAGCTACCTCTTGTAAAACTCTGGGATGTAGGCCATCAGGTCCTGGGGATTTGTCAGCTTGTAATCCCTTAAGCCTTTCCATTACTTTGTCTATGCTGATATTAATTATCTTACATTTGTAGCAAGAAGTCCATCATGGATAAAAAGCATTTTCTGTCTCTACTATATAATATTATCAAAACAGGAACATATGGCCTGTCAAGTGTCCTTACTCTTATTTACCCCTTGGGTACCCTTTTATTTTGATGTAATTTCTGTCTTCTACAGTGAAGACAGACACAAAATATTTAATATCTCGGTCATTTCCTAATACCTCATGATGATTTCTCCTGTCACTGCCTCTCAGGGACCAACAGAGATTTTTGTATCATTGTACAGAGATTTTTGTATCATCGTTAGCCACGAGTGAGGTACCGGAAGACTGGAGGACAGTTAATGTTGTGCCTTTATTTAAGAAGGGCAGCAGGGATAAGCCAGGGAACTACAGTCCAGTGAGCCTTACATCAGTAGTGGGAAAGTTATTGGAAGGGATTCTGAGAGACAGGATTTGTATGCATTTGGAAAGGCAAGGTCTGATTAGGGATAGTCATCATGGCTTTGTGCGTGGGAAATCATGTCTCACGAATTTGATTGAGTTTTTCGAGGAGGTGACCAAGAGGATTAACGAGGGCAGGGCGATGGACGTTGTCTACATGGACTTTAGCAAGGCCTTTGACAATGTCCCGCATGGTAGGCTGGTCCAGAAGGTTCAAACACATGGGATCCAGGGTGAGCTAGCAAACTGGATACAAATTTGGCTTGGTGATAGGCAGAGGGTGGTAGTGGTGGATTGTTTCTCAGATTGGAGGCCGGTGACCAGTGGTGTGCCACAGGGATCGGTGCTGGGCCCTCTGTTGTTTGTCATATATATTAATGACTTGGATGTAAATGTAAGGGACATAATTAGTAAGTTTGCAGATGATACCAAAATTGGTGGTATAGTGGACAGTGAAGAAGGTTGTCTAAGTTTACAACAGGATATAGATCAACTGGGAAAGTGGGCAAGGGAGTCGCAAATGGAACTTAACGCAGACAAGTGCGAAATGATGCATTGGGAAGTTAAACCAGGGCAGGACATAAACAGTGAATGGCAGGGCCCTGGGGAGTGTTGTTGAGCAAAGAGACCTTGGGGTGCAAGTACATAGTTCCCTGAAAGTGGCGACACAGGAGGACAGGGTGGTGAAAAAGGCATATGGCATGCTTGCCTTCATCGGCCGAGGCATTGAGTACAAGAGTTGGGACGTCACGTTACAGTTGTACATAATGTTGGTTAGGCTGCGTTTGGAGTACTGTGTGCAGTTCTGGTCGCCGCACTACAGGAAAGATGTGATTAAGCTAGAGAGGGTGCAGAAAAGATTCACAAGGATGTTGCCTGGTTTGGAGGGCTTGGGTTATAAAGAGAGATTGGATAGGCTGGGTCTGTTTTCCCTGGAGCGAAGGAGGCAGAGAGGGGACATGATAGAGGTATATAAAATTATGAGAGGCATAAATAGGGTAGATAGCCAGAGTCTGTTTCCCATGGTAGGGGTGACTAAAACTAGAGGGCATAGATTTAAGGTGAGAGGGAGGAGGTTTAAAGGGGATCAAAGGGGCAAATTTTTCACGCAAAGAATAGTGGGTATATGGAATGAGCTGCCTGGGGAGGTGCTGGAGGCAGGAACAGTTGTAACTTTTAAGAGGCATCTGGACAGGCACTTGAATGAGCAAGGCATAGAGGGATATGGAATTAATGCAGGCAGGTGGGATTAGTATAGATAGGCATTATGGTCGGCATGGACAGGGTGGGCTGAAGGGCCTGTTCCTATGCTGTATGACTCTATGACTTTATAACATTTACTTTAGCTACTGTCCTCCTGTGTATATATACTTGTAAAAGTTCTTATCTGTGTTTATATTCCCAGCTAGTTTACTGTCCTTTTCTATTTTTTCCCTTTGTTATCAACTTTTCTGGTTGCTCTTTGCTGGTTTCTAAAACTCTCCTAATCCCCAGCCTTACTACTATTCTTTGCAACATTATAAACTTCTTCTAATACTATCCTTAACTTCCCGAGTAAGCCATGTATGGATCTTTCTTGCTGAGCTTTTATTTTTTTAATGGAAAGTATTTTGGCAGAATATTGTAAATTATTTCTTTAAATATTTCTCACTGTTTATTTACCTCCATACCTTTTAGTCTATTTACCCAATCAACCTTAGCCAGCTCTCCCCTCATATCTATGTAATTGGCTTTGTTTAAGTTTAACATTCTTGTTTAGGACTGGAGTATGTCGCATTCAAACTTAATATAAAATGTAATTATATTATGATTACATATTCCCAGAGGATCTTTTACTGTGAGATGACTAATTAACCCTGCCTCATCACACAATACTAGATATAAAATAGCTTTATCTGTTGGTATGACATATTATTCCATGAAACTGTCAGGAAAACATTCTACAAACTCATCTTCCATACTCCCTTTGCCAATTTAATTTGTCCAGTCCATTTGAAGATTAAAGGCCCCACAATTATTACATTGCCTTTGTTACTTGTTTACTGGTCTGTCCAAAGGTCTAACTACTGTTAGGGGGCCTACAGACTACTCCTACCAGCATTTTCTGACCCTTGTTATTCCTCATCTCCACTCGTGTTGATTCTACTTCCTGATCTTCTGAGCCAAGATCCAGTCTCATGACTGTCCTTATGTTATTCTTCACTATCCGAGCTACTCATCCTCCTTTTCCATCTGTCTGTCTCTTCAAATTATTGTGTACTCTGGAATATTTATTTCCCAACCTTGGTCACCTTGTAACCATGCCTCTGTAATGCCAATTATATCTGCACCATTTATCTCTATTTGTGCCACTGGTTCATCCATCTTATTGTGAATGCTTTGTGCATTCAGACAAAGAGCCTTTAATTTTATTTGCCTTGACATTTCTCTTTAGATTTCTAAATCTCCCTTCACCTGAACCCTCCTCATTTCCTCGTCTTTTAATTTAAAGCCCTATCTACAGCCCTGGATGTATGATTCACCAGGACACTGATCCAAGCCTGGTTTAAGGAGAGCTGATCCCAATGGAACTGCTCCCTCTTGCCCGAGTACTGGTGCCAGTGCCCCATGAATCAAAACCCCTTCTTCCCACGCCACTCTTTGAGCCACATGTATAATTCTATAATCTGTTTGACCCAATGTTGATTGTTGTGTGGCTTAGGTAACAATCCAGAGATTATTACCTTTGAGTTTCTGCAGTTTAGTTTGGACCCTAACTCCTTAAGTTATTGAAGAACATCATTTCTAATTCTGCATTCACCGTTGGTTCCTACGCGAACCACAACAACTGGATCCTCCCCCCTCCCACTCCAAGTTTATCTCCAGCCGCGAGGGGATGTCCTTAACCTAGCAGGCATCACAACCTTCGTAACTCCCAATTTTGGCTTTAGAGAACAGTATCTATCCCCCTGACCGTACCGCCCCCTGTTACTACCACATTCCTTTTCACTCTTCCCACTTGAACGGCATCCTGCACCATGGTACTATGGTCAGTTTGCCCATCCACCCTGCAGTTCTTGTTCTCAATCACAGGTAGCAAGTACCTCTTACCTGTTGGTCAAAGTCAAGGGCCAAAGATCCTCCATCACTAAATGCTGGGTCCCAATATCTTCTTGTCTCAGTCACATCCACCTGTCCCTGATGATTGTCCAACTCGAGTTCTTTTTATTCTAAGGGGTGTCACTGCCTCCTGAAACAAAGTGTGCAGGTAACTTTCCCCGTCCCTGATGCCCCGCAATGTCTGCAGCTCAGATTCCAGCTCAGCAACTATGAGCAGAAGTTTCTCGAGCTGCAGACACTCGCCGCAGAGATGGTTGTCCAGGAATGCAGTGTTTTCCACAAACTCGCACAGGTTGCAGTCTTGGCACATCACCTGCCCTACCATGTTTGTCCAACCTTATTTATTTATTTGATTAGTTAACTCGTTACTAATTTAGTAATGTAAATTAATAGCAAGTTAGTTTCCTTGCTTGGAAACCAAAGAAAAACACTCACTGGAGGTAAAACATAGTATTAAAAAAAGCACCTCCTTTCCCTGCTACACCGAATTCCCACTTGCCCCGAATTCGTGACTTCGCACTTGGTTTATGAAGCACTCTGTTCCCAGATCATTGTGTGCTTCATTCAGGTAACTCGCCCAGCTTCCAGGCAAAGCAGAACTGAGAGTCTGGTGACCAGGTCCCCATTTTGTGATAGAAATCCAAGTGAAGACCCCACCTCAAATCCAAATGTCATTAACTATACACATTCAGATCCCCCATCTCCAGGCTATGAGTAATCACCATAAGCAGGGAAGAACCATGTGTTTTGTTGCAGACAGTTTTCCAATCTGAAAGTACCTCCATATAAAAAAGTGTAGGATTCTTTCCACCTGAAACGTGGCACATCTCCCTTCTGTCATAAGGGGGTTCAGGCAGTTTTTATAGTACACTAATGGATAACAAGGAGTGAATTACAGACTGGCATCAAATTGAAGGTTTTGGAAATGCAGATAATATAAACTGTCAGTTTGACTCTTGAACACCTTGAATCTACTGTATGAAACTTCATCTGAGACTAAGCCTTGAATTACTCCACAGTGTATTTTCTTTAGAAATCAGTTCTGTGGAATTTCCCTTCTCTGACAGATTTTACTTCCTGAGCCCATTTATCTGGGGATTGTTTTCTCCTGAAGTTAAGGAACTCTCCTCACTCTGAGTTGAGATGTGGATCATCTTCATATAGATCTTGATGCTCCTCACAATCCTTTTTTTAATGTTGAGACTTCCTCTTGTGATAACTTTGTTACGACCCAGTGAGGTCCCTCTCCGCATTCATCTGGTCTTACCCTAACGGTTTAATTTTAAACACATTGAGTTTTTAGCTCCTCCTTGGTGAATCCTGGTTCACCACTTTCCAATTATAAGGCAAAGAAACCAGCACAAACAGGTTTTCTTAGGTTTAAAGAAGAAAAGTTGAAATTTATTAAACTTGAACTTAAACTCTAATTCGGTTGACGCCTACGGATACATGACACGCCCACACTAGCACGCATACACGATACACACATGTAAATAGAGACAGAAAAGAGCAGAAGAAAAATAAAGTGGTCGAGTTTGAGGCAATATCTGAAGAGTTATTGTTACAGTTCTTTGAGCTCACTGTAGAGTCCTTGATTTGTAGGTAGATCTTGCTTTTCGTATTCTGAAACCTTGTTCGCTGTAGGAGACCTTTCTCTCCTTGGGGTTCATATGTCTTCATTGGATTCAGACAGTTTCAAACAGTCTTTCTTTTTGCTCAACCTCTCTGTGACTAGTTCAAAAAAACTCTCAAACAGCCAGTTAGACATCTGACTAGCTGGTCCAACCATTCCTGGCCCCTATGGATTGTATCACCCCAGCAGGCCCTGGAATGTTTTTGTTTTCGTTCATGGGATGTGGGTATCGCTGGCCAGGCCAGCATTTATTGCTCATCCCCAATTGCCCTTGAGAAGGTGGTGGTGAGCTGCCTTCTTGAACCGCTGCAGTCCATGTGGGGTAGGTACACCCACAGTGCTGTTAGGAAGGGAGTTCCAGGATTTTGACCCAGCGACAGTGAAGGAACGGCGATATAGTTCCAAGTCAGGATGGTATGTGACTTGGAGGGGAACTTGCAGTTGGTGGTGTTCCCATGCATTTGCTGCCCTTGTCCTTCTGGATGGTAGAGGTTGCAGGTTTGGAAGGTGCTGTCTAAGGAGCCTTGGTGCATTGCTGCAGTGCATCTTATAGATGGTACACACTGCTGCCACTGTGTGTTGGTGGTGGAGGGAGTGAATGTTTGTAGATGGGGTGCCAATCGAGTGGGCTGCTTTGTCCTGGATGGTGTCGAGCTTCTTGAGTGTTGGAGCTGCACCCATCCAGGCAGGTGGAGAGTATTCCATCACACTCCTTACTTGTGCCTTTGTAGATGGTGGACAGGGAGTCAGGAGGTGAGTTACTCGCCACAGGATTCCTAGCCTCTGACCTGCTCTTGTAGCCATGGTATTTATATGGCTACTCCAGTTCAGTTTCTTGTCAATGGTAGCCCCTAGGATGTTGATAGTGGGGGATTCAGCGATGGAAATGCCATTGAATGTCAAGGGGAGATGGTTAGATTCCCCACCCCCTCTGTCCGGTGATCGATATCCATTGTGGGTTGAATGTGTCAGGGAATGGTCCTTTGTCTACACAAGCACCCTCTGTTAGTATGCAAATATTTTTTCCAGCCACGGCTGATTTGTTCAGGTCATTTCTTCGCTCCAGCAACAGTTAAAAAATCAATGTTCATATGAGAAAACCAAGGTGCCTTATTCTTGGCAGGTGGGGGCTTGCATGGCGACTTGAATCGAATGGAATGGGCAGACTTGGAGCGCCATATCTCACGCATTTCATTGGAGCCCTGCATTTTCATTCCTCACATGAGCTGCTGTAATTGGAATAATATTGGCTGCACTTCCTCCCTGGTAATACCCACGATGAAGGCACTCAACCTACGGTACATATTATACTGGGTCTTGCTTCAGGGTTTACAGTAACATCAATGCAGAGGAAACAGTTAATATGTTTGAGTTATTGTCCTTGGTATTAAATATTTCATTCAGCAGAGATTTTTTAAATCAGTGACCAACACAGGAGGTTAACAACTTCTCGGGGTCATGATGCTCTTGGGAGAAGGTCATACTGGGTTTAGGCTTGGGATGAAATAGCAGTTTGAGAGCCAGTTGCCAAAACTGCAACATAAATCTAGTAACAATCTCAGTGTTTCCATTGTCTACATCATGATTTGCATGGGGGACAAATAAGAGGTTGGCATTGTCTGCCTCGAAGCTTATTGAAATAATCCAATCCACGGAGCGCTGAAGAAAATCCCTTGTTTATCTTACTGACCCAGACAGGTGTATGACTTGAATAACACCAGTCTGAGTCACACAGCTTGTAGTATTGTGGCGTGGTTTGTTGATGCTTCCACAGCAACGCTGCAAACGTAATTGTTGCCAATAGGTGTAGTTTGCGAATTATGGAACAATGCAGGGATGCACGTGGCACTGTACATTGACACATTTGTATATTTACAATCTCCACATGGTGAATTCCTGATCTTTTGTGAGACATTAACTATGGGAGCATGTGGAGAGAGAAACAGGTGACTCAATCATCTTCAGCTGCAATGTGAACAGTTTCCAGTAGTCAAACACAGAGCAACATTGCTAGACCCATAGGGGCAGGGATTCTTTTATCCTTCCTGGTCCGGAGGATTGATAGGTTTCTGTTACGGAAGTATATTAAGGGATATTTAACCAAGGTGGGTAAATGTGGTCAAGGTACAGATCAGCCATGATCTAAATGAATGGCAGAAAAGGCTTGAAGTAGCTGAATGGTCAACCCCTGTTCCTATGTTCCTCGAATCTCAATAGGAGGAATCTGAATATGGAAGGAAGCACCTAATTGAGAGACTGCCATTAATAACTGGATAATAAATATCAAATTGAAACCCTGATGATGTGTTGGGACTTCATGGGCATGATCGTAGAATCTTCCTACAGGAACATTCCAACTTAGCAAGGCTCCAGTCCTCTAAAATGTCACTTGTCAGAACTTACATATGAACATATGAATTAGGAGCAGCAGTAGGCCACTCAGCCCTTCGAACCTGCTCCACCATTCAGTAAGTTCATGGCTGACCTGATTACTCCACATTTCCACCCACCCCTGGTAACCTTGCCTATGAAGAATCTATTTACCTCTGCCTTAAAAATATTCAAAGGCCCTGTTTCCACCGCCTTTTGAGGAAGCGAATTCCAAAGACTCACGACCCTCAGAAAAAATTTCTGCTCATCTCTGTCTTAAATGGGTGACCCCTTATTTTTAAACAATGACCCCTAGTCCTAGATCCTCCCACAAGGGGAAACATCCTTTCCACATCCACCCTGTCAAGACCCCTCAGGATCTTGTCTGTTTCAATCAAGTCACCTCTTACTCTTCTAAATTCCAGCGAATACAAGCCTAGTCTGTCCAATCTTTTCTCGTAAGACAGCCCGCCCATTCTAGATATTAGTTTACATCTTCTCCTCCTGCTTAAATTAGCCCTTTTACCAATGACAAATTAACTGAGGCAAATAGAAAGTTACTGAGCAAAGAGCAAGTAGAAAGAGGTCTGTGGATTAGACTACCATTGAAAGCAGTTTTTAAACTTTGAGATTTAGCTATGGGATTGCAAAAGGTCCTTCTCCCTCGACCTGTACCTATGTTAACATTGACCTGATTTTATTCCTTCAAAAAGGAGCTGGACACGTGCAGAGATTTATTTTTGTTTAAAGTTGGAGAGAGATGGTCAATCCAAGGTGATGGGACACTCTGGAATACTGGGCTCCAGTAATGCAGAGATCATGATGTGCATGGAGGAAATCTCCTTTTCATTAGGGCTGATTGTACAACTGGGAATCCTGTGCTACAATCAAATGTTCATTCTGTAAACTGTTGGAGTTAAAGAACTACTTGCTTTTATTAACCAGGTTATCACAATGAAAAAATCTCCAATGGTTTCACATAAGGAAATACATTTGGCGAGTAGTGGTTGCTGATGTAAAGAAAAAGCAATGAGAACAATACTGCGTTATCCTGTTTTTTTTGAGCGAGGTATGTTAGTCAGGACAACATCCAAACTTGCTGAACTTCATTAAGCCGTATAATAAAGAATCTTAATGTCCCCATGAAGAGCTGGTAAGATCTACAGTTTAATGTCTCATCTATAAGCTGACCCATCTGATAATGCAGCACTGCATTGCAATGATACGCTCAACTCCTAAGGTGTGGGGCATGAACCCATATCCTTCAATTCAAAGCTGAGAGTGCTACCAATCAACTGTTCACCCATCACATCTGTGCTCGTTGGCATACGTTGGTTCCCAGTTAAGCAATGCCTCGATTTTAAAATTCTCTTCCTGGTTTTCTATCCCTCCATGTAAAGCTCTGGTCTGGAAAAGAAAACCCAGCCCGAGTCTTTCCATTTTTTCCCGAGCCCGACCCGACCAGAACGTAGTGCACTCGCTGTACTAACCACTTTTGGATGGATGGAATGGAAGGAAGCCGCAGCATGAGCGCGATGACATCATAGAGATGCTCACTCACTCACTGTGAAGGCCTGCTCAGGTTAGGAAAAAAAAAACCCGACCTAAACCCGACAGAACCACATCAGACCCGAGCCAGACCCGGCCCGAGTTCCTCCATTTTTTTTCCTGCACCCGCGCCCGACCCGACCACTGAAATGTTCACCTTACCTACCTGCCGATTCCGAATCCAATTTTTTTTAAACAACCTTTCAACTCCAATTAATACAGTGCGTGTCCAGCCCCGGCCCGAGCCCCAAAGCTGGACCCGGAAGAGCGACCCGAACTGAACCCGACACATGTTGTCAGGTCCCGTCTGGTTTGGGTCGGTTAGCAGGCCTTTAGCTCACTGCACAGACTCAGAGTCTGTGGAGTCTGGATGCACGCTTCCCTCCTTGGCATCCCGGACTCCCAGCTGAGGCAGGCTTTTCAAATTTTGATGCTTGCTCAACTTCCCTTTTCCTCCCATCAGAGCAAAAGGTAGCACTATGTGTGTCCGGCCTGGCCTGACCCGACCCAGAAGAGCAACCCAACACATGTCGTTATGTCCCGTCTGGTTCAGGACAGGTAGCAGGCCTTTACCTCCATGGCCTCACCGCTGCCTAACTCTGTAATCTCTGTGCTCCTGCACTTTTGGCCTCTTAAGCATCCCCAATTTTAATCGCTCTATCATTGATGGCCGTGACTTCAACTGCTGAGGCCCTAAGCTCTGGAATTACCTCTCTACCTCTCATTCCTCCTTTGAAGATGCTCCTTAAAACCTACCTCTTTGACCAAGCTTTTGGTCATCTGCCTTAATATCTCCTTATGTGTCTTGGTGTCAAATTTTGCTTTGTAACACTCCAATGAAGTGCTCTGGGACATTTTATCATGTTCAAGGCACTATATGTTGTTGGCCGACCTTAAGGGCAGGGCTACATTAAGAAGGTGCAAGTGAAGGTCACCAGAGGAAATTATGTCATGTCACACACGACCAGGGTGATGTGTTTAGATGTGGCTCGTGCAGTAAATATTCTAGTGAAGTTATAATAAACATTTTCTTTGGATTAAAAACAAGAAATGCTGGAATCACTCAGCAGGTCTGGCAGCATCTGTGGAAAGAAAAGCAGAGTTAACGTTTCGGGTCAGTGACCCTTCTTCGGATGGATATTACTTATAGTCCTGTGAATTTTACAATAGTTCACATACCAAAGGAACAAGTAATATCACACTATATAAATACAAGTTGTTATAGTACCAAATCTCGCCAATGTGGATTGGGTTGGACTTGCAGTGAACTGTTCTTGCTCAATTGTATATGACATCAAGGGCTGGATTTTCGTTACGGAGTAGGGAACCAACCCCTGGAACATTTATGGATTCCGATCCTGTATGGTGCTACTTTTAAATGAAAGTTACTTAATTGGCCTGGGGCTGAGTCTGGTGCCCAATTGGAGGTGCCAGAAGCATTCTGGAGGCAGGAAAAGGTCACTGAGGGTGGGATTTTTGCAGGATAAAGGAGTCATGACAGCTTCCCAGTAACCAAGTGCAGACCTGCATGATTCACTTCCTGTGGTCACAGACCAGCTGCACATTCAATGAGTGGTAGCCCTTTCTGTTCAGGAATCTGACTGGCTGGTCTGTTAGTGCCTTAGTGGCTATGTGGATAACCCACGGAGCTGAGGGAATCCATCGATGGTAGCAAAGTCCTTTGTGCCTGCTCTGGTCCATCTCTGTCAAAGTGGATGTCGCTCCTCCACCCTCCTGAGTATGGCATCTGTGACCTGCCTGATGGTATGATGAGCTATCGACTGTGTGATGCCACCTAGGTCCGCAGCAGATCACTGGAATGAGCCGCCGTATTGAAATTCAGGGTGATGGTGACCTTGATGCTACAGGTAAAGGACTGCCAAGGAGGCTGAGAGGCCTCAGGACATTGTTCAGCACAGCACAAAGGTCCGAGACCATCTGTCTGGATAGGCATAGCCTCCTACAGCACTGGCACTCTGTTTGCAGGTAGCTGACTCTTCGGCGGTTGACCTGATTGCTTGGGTAGCATCTTCTTCCCCTTGCAGCCCCCCGCTGTACTCTTCTGGCCTCCTGCTGTCCAGGGGGTTGCATCTGGTGAAGATCATCCTGGCTGCTCTGTCCAATGTCAGAGTAGCATATTCCCATCTGAACTCCCTCAGTTGGGCTTTGTGCATTCACCAGGCCTTACCCTGCCAGGCCCAGCTGCCAGTGATGCCAGCAGGCTCACGTCCCTCTTTGGATTCCTGCCACCTCACCACTGAGAAAATCAAGTCTTACAGCTCCAGCAATGGCTACTGTGGCACTTTTAGAGCAGCTGAGCTTCATTTTGTACCTCTGCATTATTTTAATCACACCTACCCATAGCCCTCATCACCCTCCACATTGTTCATGATTTGTACACCTTGTCATGTTCCAGACATGCCATTCTCCAAGCTCTTTTCCTTTTAAAAGTTGAAAACTGCTGCCAACAAGCCTGTTAATGATCTCCTCAATGAGCTGAACAGGCTCTTAATTGGAGGTGTGTGAGGTTACCTGTCTGAGGGTCTTAAAAGAAGTGGCTAATGAGGTAGTTGATGCCTTGGTTTTAATTTTCCAAAAGTCCCTAGATTCGGGGAAGGTTCCATTAGATTTGAAAATAGCTAATGTAACTCCTTTATTCAACAAGGGAGACAGAAAGCTGGAAACTACAGGCCAGTTAGCTTAACATCTGTCATAGGGAAAATGTTAGAAGATATTATGAAAGATATTATAGCAGGGCACTTAGAAAAATTCAAGGTAATCAGGAAGAGTCAACATGGTTTTGTGAAAGGGAAATCACGTTTAACCAATTTATTGGAGCTCTTTGAAGAAGTAACCTGTGTTGTGGATAAAGGAGAACCATTGGATGTACTGTACTTAGATTTCCAAAAGACATTTGATAAGGTGCCACATCAAAGGTTTTTGTAGAAAACAAAAGCTCATGGTGTTGGGAGTAACATGTTGGCATGGATATAAGGTTGGCTAGCTAATAGGAAACAGAGTAGACATAAATGGGTCATTTTCTGGTTGGCAAGATGTAAAGAGTGGTGTGCCGCAGGGATCAGTGCTGGGGCCTCAACTTTTTACAATTTATATAAATGACTTGGATAAAGGGACTGAAGGTTTTGCTGCTAAATTTGCTGATGACACAAAGGTAGGAAAGTAAGTTGTGAAGAGGACATAAAGAGGTTGTTTAAAAATTCATTCATGGAATGTGGTCGTCACTGGCTAGGCCAACATTTATTACCCATCCCTAATTGCTCTTGAGAAGGTGAACTGCCTTCTTGAACTGCTGCAGTCCATGTGGGGCAGGTACTCCCACAGTGCTGTTAGAAAGGGAGTTCCAGGATTTTGACCCAGTGACAATGAAGGAACAGTGATATAGTTCCAAGTCAGGATGGTGTGTGGCTTGGAGGGAAATTTGCAGGTGGTGGTGTTCCCATGCATCTGCTGTGCTTGTCCTTCTAGGTGGTAGAGATCATGGGTTTGGAAGGTGCTGTCTAAGTTGCCTTGGTGCGTTGCTGCAGTGCATCTTGTAGATGGTACACACTGCTGCCACTGCGCGTTGGTGGTGGAGGGAGTGAATGTTTGTGGATGGGTGCCAATCAAGCGGGCTGCTGGATGGTGTCGAGCTTCTTGAGTGTTGTTGGAGCTACACCCATCCAGGCAAGTGGAGAGTATTCCATCACACTCCTGACAGGTTAATTGAGTTGCCAAAGATCTGGCAAATGGAGTATAATGTGGGAAAATGTGAAATTGTCCATTTTGGCAGGAAGAATAAAAAAGAAGCATATTATCTAAATGGTGAGAGATTGCAGAGCTCTGAGATGCAGAGGGATCTGGGTGTCCTCATGCATGAATTGCAAAAGGTTAGTATGCAGGTACAGCAGTAATTCGGAAAGCTAATAGAATATTATTGTTTATTGCAAAGGGAATTGAATACAAAAGTAGGGAGGTTATGTTTCAGTTGGTGAGACCACATCCGGTATACTGTGGACAGTATTGGTCTCCTTATTTAAGGAAGGTTGTAACTGTGCTGGAAGCAGTTCAGATAACGTTTACTAAACTAATACCTGGAATGGGCAGGTTGTCTTATGAGGAAAGGTTGGACAGGCTAGGCCTGTATCTACTAGAGTTTAGAAGAGTAAGAGGTGGCTTGGCTGAAACATATAAGATGCTGAGGGGTCTTGACAAGGTGGATGTGGAAAGGATGTTTCCTCTTGTGGGAGAATCTAGAACTAGGAGTCACTGTTTAAAAATAAGGGATTGCCCATTTAAGACAGAGATGAGAAATTCTTTTCTCTGAGGGTCATGAGTCTTTGGAACTCTCTTCCTCAAAAGGCAGTGGAAGTAGAGACTTTGAATATTTTTAAGACAGACGTAGATAGATTCTTGATCAGCAAGGGGGTGAAAGGTTATCAGGAGCAGGCAGGAATGTGGAGTCAAGGTTACAATCTGATCAGCCATGAGCTTATTGAATGGCAGAACAGGCTCAAGGGGCCTACTCCTGCTCCTAATTCGAATGTTTGTGTGTTCATATGCTCCCTCCTGGCGTCCCTTTTAAAAATGGCATTGCACTCCATAGGTGGCGAGTCCCAGTGCCGACCTCCAAGAATGCGACCGTTAAGTTGTGCTTGCACTCGTCCCTGCATTCAGTGGGCTCTAAAAGTCCAGCCCCATGTTCTTTGTCTAGTCGTGTGTCTATATCTGCCTGTCATTCAGATGCAAAATATTCTAAAATCATAAGTTTCATGAGTGAATACATCGGGTCTCTTCACGCGTGTACTCTCCTCAGAATCACCTTTTCCTTTCCCTGAGAATGAATATGCCAACAAGAAATTTGTTATCGCTAATCCTTTTTAGACTCAGTCAAACCTTAGGAGAAAATGAAAGGAGAGCAGGGAGAACATTAGTTATATTTATTGATATTAAACAGAACGTTAAGGAACAAAGAATTGCTCTGAACTAATCCTTTTCCTTATCAGTTAGCTGGAACTGCAAATACAAATATTTATTGTGCACTTTTATTAAAGCTGTCGTTTACAATGCAGACACAAGAATTGTCAACCATCAGATGCAATATGCAGTATGTTCAACTTGTTGATGCATTCCTTTGTCAGTCCCTCAAGTGGAATAAGAACGTGTACAGGACAGGTATAGATCTGTCAAAGACTGTCTGTCGGGAAGTGATATTAAAAAAGATTCTTGTGCAATGCATTCGGAATTCAAAGTGACCCAGCAATTGATTATTAATTTATCATCTGGTTTAAAAAATGCCCTCAACTTTTTGGAGCATATGAGCCTTTTTAAAGAGGGAGAAGTGTCCCGTATCCCCACCATCTTCCCGTCTCACCCTAACAAGAATTAATTATTTCAAAAAGCAAGTGGAAGGATATTAATATGTTGGAGGGAAGATAAAGTAAATCAAGAAGTACTGATTAAATGAGACTGTGATTGAGTTTTAAAATCTTGTAAGGTTTAGGAAGAAGGACAGATGGAGGAGGGCCAGGTGCTCCACAGTGCTGGCTTCCGGTAAAGAATGAGCTAAAGCAGGAAACAGTGCGACAAGTCTACATTTCAACACATCGAGCGAGAATGAAGGGAGAAGGAAGGTCACGTAGGATGGCATATTTGGAGAAATAAGTGAGAAAGGTTCGGTGGAGCACTGACCGCATGTGTGTAGATTTAACAGAGATGAGCGAGTGAGAGTGAATGTCTTTTTAAATCATCGAGTTGCATCAATTCTGTGCTCCATCTGACTTGTTTGTCCTTTATACTGCCATTGAGTAGCTGAAGTGGCCAACTGTTCCAATTGTAAGCACTTAGATCTTTCTTGTTGAGCACAAGCTGAAAGAGAGAAGAGAAGTTCCACAGAAGATATCATTTCTAATTTGTCCTGTAACACACTCTTAATTCCCTGCAGGCTGTGGAATGAGCGCCGCATTTGCACTCGGCCGCCTCTGTGACTTGGACATAGGTCGCAAGCAGATCCTGGACATGGAGGAGGCTCCAAATATGGTGAGTCAGTGCGGTCTTTGCTTATACCAACAGACTCCAATGGATGAAAAGTAATTGAGATGTTTTCAGAAAAAATGCTCAGCAGATCAAGCAGCATCTGTGGCAGGAGAAACATAGTTAATGGACTGAATTTTATTCATGTGACGGGAGTCCTGTCGACAGGACAGAAGACGAGGGAAAATCCTGTCTCGGCCCTCCGTCGAACCCCTTTAGCAATTCCACGGCGGACAGGCAATTATCTGACTGCCATCAGAGATACTGTCCCTTTAAGGGACAAGCGCCCATATTTGGAGCTGCTGGCCAATCAGAAGGCTGGCAGCTCTGCAGTACTGGTAGCACCACCGGGAGTGGTGGCTATCAATACTGCAGGAGGCTGTGCAGTATCCGAGAGTGATGAAGATCCCAGGTAAGGTGAGTGGAGTTGAGGTTGCTGGGGCCATTCAGACAAGCCCTGGCGATGGGATGGGTTTTTTGAGAGTTGGGGGGGTGGTGGGTGGGGGTGGCGGCATGGTAATCGCTGCCAGGGACTTTAGTGCATTGAGAATTGCATTGTGCATTTTGTCCATTTAAGGCTACCATACACAGATATACCAGCAGAGGGAGCTGAAAGGAGAAATAAAAATGGAATCCATGGTTTCAACAGCTTGCAGCAGTTCTGACTGGATATTACTGTTTAGCCCCGAGAACATCACAGGGGGCCCTCCGGGGGCCCTGGTTTGGCCCCAAATGAAGGATGCTCCCTCCCCAACACTGCTGCAAGGCCGCCGGGCTTTACCTGGTGGTATCTCCATTTGGCGGTGGGCCCTTCCACCATCAATTAAATTGAGATGGAGGCGGGAAGAGGACCTTAAGTGGCCATTAATTGGCCTGAAACGTTTCAGCTTTCATCAACCTGAAATGTTAACTCTGTTTCTTTTCTTGACCTCCTGAGAGCTTCAAGCATTTTCTGCTTTTTATTTCAGATTTCTAGCATCTGGAATATTTTGCTTTTTTTTGAGTTGTGTTCCTTCATTTGAAAATTTGATAAGAACAAGAAGAGGCTTTGCCACCCAACCAGGTCATTGCACTCACTTCAGTTCATGGACAGAACTCTTCCAGATCATTTGAACTTGTCTCTGGCCCTGGTGCCAAGCCTGCAGGTCCATCTGTTGAGGCAGGAATCAGTCCTTTGAACAATTCCCCCAGTCTGTGTTCTCTGTCGCTGCCCTTCCATAAACAGCTCCAAGTTCGAAATCAATGAGACACAAAAAGGAAAACTTACTTCATTTAAAGTTAATATGGAATGTGAAACTCGATAGATGTAAACAGGTTAACTCGCATAACACTTGATGACCGGTTCGTTCAGTCAGTAATAGGCACTGATCCCGAGGGTTGTAAATTTTAATGCGCTAGTATCCAAAACTAAAAAAAAGATCAGTTGCTTCTGAGTGGACTGGGCTACAATGTCTTTTCCAACCTATTGAAAATTGAGATCTGTGTCCAAAATTGTCAAATATGGTTGTAACAACCCATTCTAATGCTTTCTACTGCTGCTCATTATTTTATTGGTGATATTTTGTGATTACGTTTCCTGTTTGCATGCCTGTGGAAGTATTGTTAGACAATAATACATTGGCATGAGGGAGCCAAGCAATAGTTAAGCTGCACAGATGTACAAGGGAACTTATGCATGGATGGAGAAGATGTGGGCAGGTTTCTTCATGAGTTTTTTGTCTCTGTCTTTACAAAGGACAGGGTTGATGCAGACATTGTAGTTAAAGAGGGGGAGTGTGAAATATTAGATACGATAAGCATAATGAGAAAGCAATAGAGGGTCTGACATCCTTGAAAGTGGATAAATCGCCAGGACCGGATGAATTGCATCCCAGGTTGTTAAAGGAAGCCAGGGAGGAAAAAGCGGATATGCTGGGGATCCTCTTCAAATCCTCACTAGATGCAGGCGAGGTACTGGATGATTGGCGGTTTGCGAACGTTGTACCATTGTTTCAAAAGGGTGTGATGGATAGGCCAAATAGTTATCGGCCAGTCAGTCTGACCTCGGTGGTGGGTAAATTGTTAGATTCAATTCTGAGGGACAGGATAAACTGCCACTTAGAAAGGCATGGATTGATTAGGGATAGTCAGCATGGATTTGTTAAGGGAAGATCGTGTCTTATTAACTTGATTGAGCTTTTTGAGGAAGTAACCAGGAGGATTGATGAGGGTAGTGCAGTGGACGTGGTCTACATGGATTTTAGTAAGGCATTTGACAAAGTCCCACACGGCAGATTGGTCAGTAAAATGAAAGCCAATGGGATACAGGATAATGTGGCAGGTTGGATCCAGAACTGGCTCAGGGACAGGAAACAAAAGGTAGTAGTCGACGGATGTTTTTGTGAATGGAAAGCTGTTTCCAGTGATGTTCCACAGGGTTCCATGTTGGGTCCCTTGCTGTTTGTGGTTATATATTGATGATTTGGACTTAAATATGGGAGGCATGATTGGGAAATTTGCTGATGACACAAAAATTGGCCGTGTAGTTAATAGTGAAGAGGATAACCATAGACTCCAGAATAATATCAGTGGTTTGGTTGAGTGGGTGGGAAAGTGGCACATGGAATTCAATCCAGAGAAGTGTGAGGTAATGCATTTGGGGAGGGCAAATAAAGCGAGGGAATACACAATAAACGGGAGGATATTGAGAGGGGTAGAAGAAGTGAGACCTTGGAGTGCAGGAGAGGTAGATAGTGGTGAAGAATGCATATGGAATGCTTTCCTTTATTGGTCGAGGTATGGAATACAAAAGCAGGGATGTGATGCTGGAACTGTATAAAATGCTGGTTAGGCCACAGCTGGAGTATTGTGTACAGTTCTGGTCACCACATTACAGAAAGGACATAATTGCTCTGGAGAGAGTACAGAGGAGATTTACAAGAATGTTGCCAGGGCTTGAAACTTGCAGCTATGAGGAACTGAGGAGGCTGAGGGAAGAGTTAATTGAGGTGTACAAAATTATGAGGGGCCTAGAGAGAGTGGACAAAATGGACCTATTTCTCCTGGTGGGGAGGTTCGTTACCAGGGGACACAGATTTAAGGTGATTGGTAGAAGGATTAGAGGGGAAATGAGGAAAAACCTTTCAACCCAGAGGGTGGTGGGTGTCTGGAATTCGCTGCCAGGAATGGTAGTGGAGGCAGAAACTCTCACTTTTTTAAAAAGGTACCTGGACATGCACCTGAAGTGCTGTAACCTGCAAGGCTATGGACCAGGTGCTGGTAGGTGGGATTAGATTGGGCAGCGAGTTTCTTCGGCTGGCACGGACACGATGAGCTGAATGGCCTCCATCCGTTGTTGTATGGTTCTATGGTTCTATAATGGAAATGGGTGGAATATAACAGGGGTAGGCCATTCGGCCTCTCAAGCCTTTTCCACCATTCAGAGAGATCATGGCTGATCTGTACCTCAACCCCATTTACCTACCTTTGCTCCATAACCTTTGATACTTTCACCTTCTAAAAATCTGATCATCCCAGCATTGAAAATTTCAATCGATGCAGCATTCCTGGCCTTTTGCGTGACACAATTCTAGATTGTGCACGGAAGAAGTGTGAAGGAGTGCTTCCTAATTTTACTCCTGAATGGTCCGACTCTAATTTTAAGCCTGTGCTCCCTATTTCTGGATTTCCCCCTCCCACCAAAGGAAAAAATCTTCTATGCATCGAAAAGAAATGGAGCTGAATCCCAAATTCCGAATGCTGCCAGGCAATTCACCTATTGTTTATCCTCGATCTGGGAGAGAATTGCAGCTCCCATTGTGTTTACCTGTGCAGATTTTTATACTTACCAATAGGCCATTTTCTAATTTTTCCTATCAGCTGATTCCCTCATGCTGAAACAAGTTCACACATTATTGGGGAAAGTAATTGGAATTAATGGCAAGATCAATCACAATGTCTCAGATTCATTGATTGAGAATTGAATGCTGCTACAACTATGCTGCCAGCTCATTTTAAAAGTACGTTGTGTTACATTTAATAGTGTGTTGACTTAACAGAAGAGTATAAATTGCAAGAATGCAAGCTCTATTAACTTTATATCTGCAATGAACTTTCTCATGTTTTATTTATCTCTTTCTCTTCACATCTTGGGCTAAATCACCAAGTTAGCTGATGGGGTGCTTGCTTCTTTCATTTACTGTCACTGATTCTGGTGTTTCAATTCATCAGGATGCAGAGAGCAGGTAGTGGACATAGCATTGTATTGAATAAAGATAATGATTCACTCACTTTGACTTGGAGACTTGCCAAAAAAAACAGCATGAAGGTGCCTCATCTTATAAAGATGTGTCTTCTCCATCTGATCCTCATAATAGTTATAGGGGACTCTATAGTCAGGGGCACAGATAGGCGCTTCTGTGGTCGTGAAAGAGACTCCAGGATGGTATGTTGCCTCCCTGGTGCCAGGGTCAAGGATGTCTCTGAACAGACAGGGGGCATTCTGAAGGGGAAGGGTGACCAGCCAGAGGTTGTGGTACACATCGGTACCAACGACATAGGCAGGAAGAGTGACGAGGTCCTGCAGGGGGAGTTTAGGGAGTTAGGTTGAAAGTTAAAAGACAGGACCTCTAGGGTTGTAATCTCGGGATTACTCCCTGTGCCACGTGCCAGTGAGGCGAGAAATAGGAAGATAGTGCAGCTAAACACGTGGTTGAACAGCTGGTGTAGAAGGGAGGGTTTCAGATATCTGGACCATTGGGATCACTTCAGGGACAGATGGGACCTGTACAAGAATGATGGGTTGTATCTAAACTGGAGGGGCTCAAATATCCTAGCTGCGAGGTTTGCTAGCGTCACTCGGGAGGGTTTAAACTAGTGTGGCAGGGGGTGAGAACCAGAGCAGTAGGACAGAAAGTGAAATAAATGAGGGGGAACTAGTAAATAAGGCCAGTAAGACTAAGAGGAACAGCAGGCAGGGAGATGTTGCGGAGCACAGCGGGACTGGTGGTCGGAAGTGCATTTGTTTCAATGCGAGAAGTATAACAGGTAAGGCAGATGAATTTAGAGCTTGGATTAGTACTTGGAACGATGATGTTGTTGCTATTACAGAGACTTGGCTGAGGGAAGGACAGGATTGGCAGCTAAATGTTCCAGGATTTAGAAGCTTCAGGCGGGATAGAGGGGGATGTAAAAGGGGTGGGAGAGTTGCATTACTGGTTCAGGAGAATATCACAGCTGTACTGCGGGAGGACACCTCGGAGGGGTCATGCAGCGAGGCAATATGGGTGGAGCTCAGGAATCGGAAGGGTGCAGTCATGATGTTGTGGGTTTACTACAAGCCTCCCAACAGCCAGCGGGAGGTAGAGGAGCAGATATGTAGACAGATTTTGGAAAGATGTAAAGGTAACAGGGTTGTAGTGGTGGGTGATTTTAACTTCCCCTATATTGACTGGGACTCACTTAGTGCTAGGGGCTTGGATGGGGCGGAATTTGTAAGGAGCATCCATGAGGGCTTCTTGAAACAATATGTAGATAGTCCAACTAGGGATGGGGCCGTACTGGACCTGATATTGGGGAATGAGCCCGGCCAGGTGGTCGAAGTTTCAGTAGGGGAGCATTTCGGGAACAGTGACCATAATTCCATAAGTTTTAAGGTACTTGTGGATAAGGATAAGAGTAGTCCTCGGGTGAAGGTGCTAAATTAGGGGAAGGCTAATTATAACAATATTAGGCAGGAACTGAAGAATTTAGATTGGGGGCGGCTGTTTGAGGGTAAATCACCATCTGACATGTGGGAGTTTTTCAAACGTCAGTTGATTAGAATCCAGGACCAGCATGTTCCTGTGAGGAAGAAGGATAAGTTTGGCAAGTTTCGGGAACCTTGGATAACGCGGGATATTGTGAGCCTAGTCAAAAAGAAAAAGGAAGTATTCGTAAGGACTGGAAGGCTAGGAACAGACGAATCCCTTGAGGAATATCATGACAGTAGGAAGGAACTTAAGCAAGGAGTCAGGAGGGCTAAAAGGGGTTATGAGAAGTCATTGGCAAACAGGATTAAGGAAAATCCCAAGGCTTTTTATATGTATATAAAGAGCAAGAGGGTAACCAGGGAAAGGGTTGGCCCACTCAAGGACAGAGAAGGGAATCTATGTGTGGAGCCAGAGGAAATGGGTGAGGTACTAAATGAGTACTTTGCATCAGTATTCACCAAAGAGAAGAACTTAGTGGATGTTGAGCCTAGGGAAGGGAGTGTAGATAGGCTCAGTCATCTCATTATCAAAAAGGAGGAGGTGTTGGGTGTCTTGCAAAGCATTAAGGTAGATAAGTCCCCAGGGCCTGATGGGACCTACCCCAGAATACTGAGGGAGGCAAGGGAAAAAATTGCTGGGGCCTTGACAGAAATCTTTGCATCCTCAGAGGACTGGAGAATAGCCAATGTTGTTCCTTTGTTTAAGAAGGGTAGCAAGGATAATCCAGGAAATTATAGGCCGGTGAGCCTTACGTCAGTGGTAGGGAAATTATTAGAGAGGATTCGTCGGGACAGGATTTACTGCCATTTGGAAACTAACGAACTTATTAGCGAGAGGCAGCATAGTTTTGTGACGGGGAGGTCGTGTCTCACTAATTTGATTGAATTTTTTGAGGAAGTGACGAAGATGATTGATGAAGGAAGGGCAGTGGATATTATCTTTATGGACTTCAGTAAAGCCTTTGACAAGGTCCCTCATGGCAGACTGGTACAAAAGGTGAAGTCACACGGGATCAGAGGTGAGCTGGCAAGATGGATACAGAACTGGCTTGGTCATAGAAGACAGAGGGTAGCAGTGGAAGGGTGCTTTTCTGAATGGAGGGATGTGACTAGTGGTGTTCCGCAGGGATCAGTGCTGGGACCTTTGCTGTTTGTAGTATATATAAATGATTTTGAGGAAAATGTAGCTGGTCTGATTGGTAAGTTTGCGGACGACAAAGTTTGGTGGAGTTGCGGATAGCGATGAGGATTGTCAGAGGATACAGCAGGATATTGATCGGTTGGAGACTTTGGTGGAGAAATGGCAGATGGAGTTTAATCCGGACAAATGTGAGGTAATACATTTTGGAAAGTCTAATGCAGGTGGGAAGTATACAGTAAATGGCAGAACCCTTTGGAGTATTGACAGGCAGAGAGATCTGGGCGTACAGGTCCACAGGTCACTGAAAGTGGCAACGCAGGTGGATAAGGTAGTCAAGAAGGCATACGGCACGCTTGCCTTCATCGGTGGGGGCATAGAGTATAAAAATTGGCAAGTCATGCTGCAGCTGTACAGAACCTTAGTTAGGCCTCACTTAGAATATTGCATGCAATTCTGGTCGCCACACTACCAGAAGGAGGTGGAGGCTTTGGAGAGGGTACAGAAGAGGTTTACCAGGATGTTGCCTGGACTGGAGGGCATTAGCTATGAGGAGAGGTTGGATAAACTCGGATTGTTTTCACTTGAACGACTGAGGGGGAAGGGCGACATGATAGAGGTTTACAAAGTTATGAGCGGCATGGACAGAGTGGATAGTCAGAAGCTTTTTCCCAGGGTGGAAGAGTCAGTTACTAGGGGACATAGGTTTAAGGTGAGAGGGGCAAAGTTTAGAGGGAATGTGCGAGGCAAGTTCTTTACACAGAGGGTGGTGAGTGCCTGGAACTTGCTGCCGGGGGACGTGGTGGAAGCAGGTACGATAGCGACGTTTAAGAGGCATCTTGACAAATACATGAATAGGATGGGAATAGAGGTCCCCGGAAGTGCAGAAGGTGTTAGTTTAGGCAGGCATCAAGATCGGCGCAGGCTTGGAGGGCCGAATGGCCTGTCCCTGTGCTGTACTGTTCTTTATTCTTTGTTCTAATAAAAGGACCCAAGGTGCTTCACATGAGCATAATCAGACAAAATTTGACACCAAGCCACATTAGGAAATATTCGGGCAGGTTGGTCAATGAAGTAGATTTTAAGGAGCATCTTAAAGGAGGAGAGAGGGTTCAAAAAGCAGAGAGGTTTAATGGGGGACATGCAGAGAAAGCCAAAGGGACGGCTGCCAATGGTGGAGTGAAGAAAATCAGGGATGCTCAAGAGGCCAGATTTGGAGGAATGTAACTGTAAACTCTTGCTGGCCCATTTTAAAAAGAAAATATGGAATACTGACTGACTTACTTTCTTTATTTTGATTTTCTGTTCATAATCTGTAGGAAAAAGAAAAAAAACACTAAATGACACGGAATTAGTAAATTTCCAACAACTGATGGAGCATCAATTTGTTTCAATAGCAGATCGTTTAAACACACCCCTTGTCTAGTTTTACCTGGAAAACATGATACACATTTAAGCAGACTTTAATCTTTTGAAGGATTTTCTTCGAGGTTTCCCTCCTTTCTGCTTCACACTCTCATTCATTATGCACTTCAAATTAAGAACCTAATAACCTGAAGTTACTGAGGTTGACGAGCATTTTGAAAGAATTCTGAGCAGATAAAATAAAAACAGAAAATGCTGGAAATATTCAGGTCAGGGAGCATCAGTGGAGAGGGAAACCGAGTTTCTTTGTGCTTTTCAATCTGTCTCTAGACTGACATTTATCTGACAGGTCATTGACCCGAAATGTCAACTCTGTTTCTCCCTCTGCAGATGTTGCCTGACCTGCTGAGTATTTTCCAGCATTTTAACTTTTATTTCAGATTTCCAGCATCCAGAGTATTTTGCTTTTGGCTGAGTGGATGAATCTTTTCCCGTGAAGTGTCAGTTAGCTCTGATTGTGGAATGTAGTATGATGCATCTTAACCATGACATTGGGGAGAGGTGGATACCAAGACCTCTGATAGGTTTGATTTTTCACCCCCTGTTCTCATGTTATAATCTGAGTCAGTGTCCCCTCCTTATGCAGATCATGGCACTAGAGAAGATGATGGCAAATGGGGACACCGGAGGAAGCAAAAATGCCTGCTTTGCACTGAGTTGCCTGGCTACAGACAAAGATGGCCATGCCTATATCCTGATGAACTCCAGCTTCTCAGAAATATTAAACACCTTGTGCATCTTACTGGAATCCAAAGAGCAAGAGTCAGCTTGGTTTGCTGCCATGTATGTAACTTAAAGGAGGAACTTTAACAACGCGTGAGCTAATTGTTCACCTCGATGGAAATCATGCTCAATGAAACCAAATTTTCTTTTCAATGTTGAGCATTTCTATGTCATTTTAAAGTAACGTGCTTCTGTTTTTAAGAGCTGACTGCAGGGTAGACACTGAAGAAAACATCTCGTGCCAATGCAATTGCCAATCATTGTAATCAGTAAAAGCAATGTGCGATTTTGAATAATTGTTTTTGCAACCATTATAGTTTGAAAAGTTTTCTCGTCTATTAGATATGAGCATGCTGTACCATGACATTTAAGTATAATATAATCTATTAGCCAGTGAACTGTCTGAAATCTTTTCAATAACCTACCATGGTAATGGAGGCTCTTGAAACAGTAGCACTGTTCCAGCATCACAATGGTGGAGGGGAGGGAGGGTTGTCCCAGTCCCCAGCCATATCTTCTGCCAAAAATGGCAATTTGCAGTGTTTATTTGGTGGGTGCGCTGATCTCTGTCCAAAGTTACAGCAGATGAAGACACACAGGGCCAATTGACATGGTATCAAACTTCTACTGTATGAAGAAAGTAAAAGTAACTTGTAAAGCAAGTAAATATTCAAGGATTCAGTGGCGATGACTCAGTTCTTGACTGTTTCAGGAGGAATGCCGTTACACTATTGTTTCCGTACTTTACAGGACACTAAAAGTGTTGGGCAGCCATCCAAAAGGGGTTGTGAAACTGAGAGAGCACCCAAAAATATCAGCACTCTTAAAGGTAAGCAATGGCTAAGGAATGGTCGGACTACATAGAGTCACATAATATCCGAGAGGTGAAATATGATCATGAGAACAATCGTGAGAAATTCAACAATTTAATTCTCGTGATTCTGTAAAGTACCAAAAGTCAGTGCTTTAGGAATTTTGATGCACGTCATTTGGAAGAATCTCATGCTCCATTGATGGCTCAGTGAGTTCACCCAGTGAGCAGCTGAGCGACAAAGACATGTGAAGTTCAGGGTTCAATCCAGTTTGTGCTGAGTGAGCTGACCTCAGCTCAGGTGGTGTTCAAAGTTCTACAGCTGGCCTTATTGCTCCTGTGTTGTGGAACAGGAAGTCAATGACAGCTCTCATACTTGATGACTGCCCAGGGATTCCTGCTGGAAATGTGCTCATGTGGACGTTGGGGGAGCATAGTATCTGACTCAGCTCTGATGTCCTTCCTGCACACTGATTGATTAAAGATCTTGCTGTCCCCGCTCACACCTAAATGTCACTTAGGTGAGCTACCAGAAAGTGTCCACTTCCTGTGGAACCATACCCCAGGCAGGATCAAGTGGAAGGGGAGGAAATTGGCAAAGAAAAAAATTGAAGAATTTCATGGCGATTTATTGCAGGGGTGTAACAAAGTATATGAGCAGCAAATATACATCTATATCTATCTTGTGACTCTAATTACACCTTTTGATGTGCTGATCTTGCTTGTGATCTCCCTACTCTACAGGTTTACTGAAAATGGAAACTCTGGCAACTGTGCCTCAACCATTTAGGCCTGGAATTGTGGAATTCCCTCCCTAAACCTTTCCACCTCTTTCTCCTCCTTTTAAGACATTCCTTAAAACCTACCTTTATGACCATCCTTTGGTCACCTGTCCTAATGTCCTTTGACTCAGGGTCAGTTTTTGTCCTGTTATGCTTCGATGAAGTGTCTCGGGATGTCTTGCTGTACTAAAGGTGCTATATAGATGCAGGTGGTGGTTGTTGGTTTTGTGATTGACCTGTGCTGTGTCAGATTTACTTTCTTCATTGTATCTGTGTTCATTGTCTCATTCTCTCAAACTGGCTTCTTGAATTCAAAGAAAATAGCCTTCTCAATCTCAGACTTCTTGCATCACACACCTGCAGTTTCCCTTCGAGGTTTCCTAAGCTCTCACCTGCTTATTGATAGTTGGTGTTAAACTGCTGGAAATAATTTCAATAGCCTTAAAGGGTGCAAGATACTTCAGATTCCATTTTAGCTTCTATCATGAAATAAAAGCAAAATACTGCAGATGCTGGAAATCAGAAATAAAAACAAGAAATGCTGGAAATACTGAGCAGGTCTGGCAGCATCTGTGGTAAGAGAAGCAGAGTTAATATTTCAGGTCAGTGACCCTTCATCAGAACTGGCAAGTGTTAGAAATGTAATCTGTTTTTATGCAAATAAAGCGGGGGTGGGGAAAGAGATAACAAAAGGGAAGGTGTTGATAGGACAGAAGGTCACAGAGAATAACTGACCAGAAGGTCATGGAGCAAAGGCAAATTATATGTTAATGGTGTGCTGAAAGACAAAGCGTTAGTACAGAGAGGGTGTTAATTGAAAGAAAAATGAACAGCCCTGGCCCAAAGCACAAACATGAAGAAAAACAGTGGGTAGGCACATGGTAAAAAAAATTATGAAACAAACTGAAATAAAGTAAACAAATAAAAAATAAAATAATAACTCAAATTAAAATGGGGGCCCGTCATGCTCTGAAATTATTGAACTCAATGTTCAGTCCAACAGGCTGTAGTGTGCCTAATCAGTAAATGAGATGCTGTTTTTTGAGCTTGCGTTGATGCTCACTGGAACACTGCAGCAAGCCCAGGACAGATATGCGGGTATGAGATCATGGGTGGGTGTTGAAATGGCAAGCAACCAGAAGCTCGGGGTCATACTTTCGGACTGAGCGGAGGTGTTCCGCAAAGCGGTCGCCCAATTTGCATTTGGTCTCCCCAATATAGAGGACACCAAGTTGTGAGCAGCGAATACAGTATACTAAATTGAAAGAAATACAAGTAAATCACTGCTTCACTTGAAAGGAGTGTCTGGGGCCTTGTGTGGTGAGGAGAGAGGAGGTAAATGAGCAGGTATTACGTCTCCTGCGATTGCATGGGAAGGGGATAAGGTATGGAGGGTAATGGAGGAGTGGACATCAACGCAAGCTCGAGGAACAGCATGTTATTTACCAATTAGGCATGCTAAAGCCTGCCGGACTGAACATTGAGTTCAATAATTTCATAGCATGACTGGGCCCCCCTTTTTATTTTTAGTTATTTTTGATATTTTTATTTGTTTGTTTTATTTTAGTTTATTTCATAATTTTTTTTTACCATGTGCCTACCCACTGTTTTTATTCATGTTTGTGCTTTGGCCAGGGCTGTTCATTTTTCTGTCAATGAACACCCTCTCTGCACTAACGCTTTGTCTTTCAGCACACTATTAACATACCGTTTGCCTTTTCTCCATGACCTTCTGGTCAGTTATTCCCTATGACCCTCTGTCGTATCAACATCTTCCCTTTTGTTATCTGTTGCCCCACCCCCGCTTTATTTGCTTAAAACCTATTATATTTCTAACACTTGCCAGTTTTGATGAAGGGTCACTGACCTGAAACATTAACCCTGCTTCTTTCTCCTTAGATGCTGCCAGACCTGCTCAGTATTTCCAGCATTTCTTGTGATTATATTAGCTTCTGTCATGTTTTGAAATTCTCTTCAAACATTTAACTTCAAAAGTGTTTTCTAACTTTCTAGTCAACCTTGGGCTGTCAAATAGGCAAAGTGGTAGACACATTTTTCAGTTTTCTCTCCAACTGAGCTCTTTGAAATTTAAATTGAGGATGTGCTTTTAATGAAGGCACTGGAGGTAATAATATATTAAGATTGGTCAAATGAGAACAGGCAGCAGTTACCGACTCCTAGCAAAAAACAGCACAACTGATGAACTTTGTCTTTTTAAAGATAAGCAGGAAATACTAAACGTTCCCCTTTCACTGGCAGGCCTAATAACCTTAGATAGCCTCAACCCGATAGGGAGTGTGGTTCCACAGGGCACAACTGGTCAGTAATCGATATGAGATTGGCACAGTGGGCCAGTCTTGACCCGAGAGGCCAGAGCATAAAGGGTGACTGATCTGAGGATTCCACATGAGAGCAGCAGGTACACAGTCCCCTCACCCATCTGGGCAGTGGGGTCTGAGGATTGGCAAGTATTGGTTTGTGGGTCTCATCTACACAATTGGGGTGAGCTGCCGGTGCCTGTTGTACCTCCATAGGCAGCTTATTTCAGGCCTGAATGAGAGTGACCCTCTAGTAATTCCTGCAGTTGGTGGTGAGGTGGGTGGGGTTGTGTTTTGACCAGGATATGGCGGTGTTGGAGCAGGTAGGGGTGCTGGGGGCTGGTAGGAGCAGGCAGTGTTTTGGAGGGTGGGGAAGTTGTTGCAGCCAGCTACCCTGCTCCTTCTGGCTCCACAGAAATGTATTTTTTAGGAAGAAATATACCCTAACTGGACAGACTGGGACTTCTGAAGAATTCTGAGCGAGATAGGCCCTACTCCAAAATGTTGGCACACAGATTCAGTAACCCACTGATCTGATACCAGACATGATGCAGCAGAGTCTCCACATCTGAAACTCTTTCAGATAGGATAACGTATTAAGGGAGGTGGTGGGAGAAGAGCGCAAAATCAGATAGGTCACCTTAACACCATGTTGCTGTCAATATTCCTGATAAATAGCGCAAGAGTGACCATGGGGTGTCTAGGGAATAAGCCTGCTATGCTATTATCAAGGCCATAACAGGTCTGCGACTCTGAAAAACCTGGATTGTGGCCGAATTAGATGGAAAACAGGATTACATACACTGGGAGGAGTATGCAAACATTAAAATGTCAGCAATGTATTGGCCAGCTTTCTATTTCTACTACTGTGTGAATGGGATAGATTGACTATGCAGTTGTGTTGTTATTAGATGTGGTTCAGGAATGCTGGTGCAAATCATGCTGTTGTGATAATCAACCAAATTAATTGCCAGTGAGGTAGCTGACACTGGGGCTCAACTGCGTAGCCATCAAGCTGTGAGGTAACCCGCATAACCATGGCATTAGCCATTAGTCACATAGTCCTGGGAGTTATGATGCACTATTGAGCCCTGATTTTAATTCTACCCTAACTGGACAGACTGTGGCCTGCTCTCCCACTGCTGGCAAGGATCTGCTGGAGGAAGTCGACTTCACTTTGAAAAAACTGCAGCCGCTTTCCAAGCCTTCTCCTCCTCATGTAGATATTCTGAACATCAATTCAATTCGAATCACCTGGAGTCAGCTTGTACTGGACAGTGGACTGGAGGTGACATACAGGTAAGCAGATACTTTATGATTCAGCAAGATATGATAGCAAGAACCTTTTCTAGAATTAGTTTGGGATTGATTTTAGATGTAGCACATGTATGATTGAAAGAAAAATGATCAGTTTACTGTTTATATTTGGAGCTCAAAATTACTCCTGATGTCACAATCACATCTGCTGAAGTTGTGACTTACCACTCCATTCAATCATAAACTTAGGTTTTATGAGCATATCAAAATAAAATTGTGGCATAAGTATATCTGACTTGGAAGAACTGGGATACTTCGAGTTTGGGGAGCTCTTGCACATTGGTTTGTGATGTATGCTTTTCCAACTGTACTTGGTGAATTATGTTTAATCTGACCACTGAGTCTGTCTCAGTAGGAGAGGATCGTATTTTTGCCAGAGCCTAAAAAATACATTTTCTCAATTGTACTTACTGTTGTTCTTTGTGAAGATCTTGAAATTAGGTGACCTGTAAAGTTGATTATGACAGTAGCTTCTATTTGTATGGCACCTTTTACAAAGAAGGAGTTTGGATTTAAAAAGCACCGTTCACGATTTCAGGACATCCCAAAGAGCTTCACAACCAATGAAGGACTTGTGAATTGTAGTCACTGCTGTAATGTAGGGAAATGTAATAAAACATCTTGAGGTGCTTCACGGATCTGAATGGTTGTAGGAGATTCGGAGAGCTGCAAAGTTGAAAAAGGTTTGAAGATCATTATAAAGCCAGGAAAGAAAGCCAGGAAAGAAAGTGGCGAGGCAAAGAGGTTAGGTAGGGAGTTGTATAGTGCATGACCGAGGCAGCTGAAAACCGTGTTACCCTGCTACCCTGTTGTCAGTTTTTCAGTATCAATGGACATGTCACAGAGATCAGAAGCTTTATTTCAGAAACTCTTTCCCCAGGCCTAATGAATCTAGTGTTGAACGGTCAGACTTTTCACCCAGCTTAATGGAAGTGGTACCTATGGTGAGTAATTTCAGTGCAACGAGCTTTCCCAGTTATGTGTTCCTGATTCTTGTTTTTAAAATGCCTTCTATTATTCTACAGAGATTCTTAGTTGCAGACATCCTCCCTCCTGGTAACATCTAATGGTTGGTATTAATTTAGGTATGGTCAGTCTTCGTTCAAATTGGGAGTCACCTCATAAGTTTTTGACATGTCAGTGCAGATGTGAAGCTGTGCAGATCTATACAAAAAAGGAAGTTTCATTGAAAACCCATGCAGAGATGTCATGTTGCCTCATGATCATTCTGTCTTTTGCTTAAAAAGATTAGATATCATTTATGAAGTTGTACTTTTTCTTTAACGTGAAATGTCGATTATCAGACCCAGTAACTAATATGTTCATATCTCTCTTCTCAGTGGCAGGGAAGTTGTTAGATCAATTAGTCTTGAAGATACTCTGTTCTAGTCTGCCAAATTACCAATGCATTTTTTCATTATTCAATCTGAGTGATTCTTTTTTCTTTTTCACAATCTTTCTACTGAGTTGCTGTGTGATCAGAAAATGTTTAGTGGAAAGCTTTCTTAAAAAAGACTCTCCTGGCTGATATGTGAATGGCCAACTTATCAACAGCTGTTAGTGTCCTCAATCGATGGGATTGGCTTTCTTGCTGCTAGTGGATTGCACTCGTTTCTGCGTGATGTTGTCCTGGGTTCCATTGTGTAGACCTTTCCAATGTGGAAAGCCTTGATGTTAAAAGGCCATTGGGAAAAAGGAACAAACAGGTGGAGCATGAAAGTTCAGGAAATTGGCACATTGAGAATTATCATCTTAATCTACCTTCTCAGGGGATGCTGAGGCCAGATGTAACAGCCCTGCAGCTTACTGCCTTAGCTAAGATCAACTAATGCTGCACGAGGGATGAATCTTGAGACTTTTCTTGTTGGGTAGAGCCACTGAGGGACGTTTAAAACCTATTAAAGATACTCTAGCACCATAGTTTAAACTTGTGAACATTATTGCTGGGGGAAGGGAGGGTGTGGGGGCTGCATTCTGATTTAGTGTTGGAAGTTGAATATAAAGTAGACGTTGGTGTAAATTTAGTTGGTTCTCTTGTGATTTCAGCTTGTTCGATGGTGATAAACCACTGTACAAGGGACCGGACTGTAGCTATGTTCTAACAGATGTCAAGCTGGGCAAAGAATATGCTTTCAAGCTCCATGTTTCGACCGAGGGAGATGATGGTCTTGACAGCAACGTTACCACAGTGACTGTTGAAGAGTCAGTGCCAAGCTACCCACTTGATTTTCGAGTGATAGGCTGCACTCCTACACAGCTTAAGCTGGCATGGGCCCCACCAGCGGAGCCCAATGGCATCATTAAATGTTACGTGGTGTACCGAGGAGACACGGTGATCGAATCTACTTCAGAACGCAGCTGCATAGTGAGTGGTCTCACGCCATCCAAATCCTATGGGTTCCATGTGTGTGCCTGCACGAGCAAAGGAAAGGGTGGGAAGTCCTTTCTTGCAGCGAGCACAGCCGACCCTGGTGATCATGCTCCCAGTAAATTGACCCTCAATGTTCTGGGGCGTAACGAGATGTTCATCACCTGGGACATGCCAGAGGTTCCCCTGGGACGCCTGTTCAACTTTGAACTGTGCATGAACGGGAAGGTGGTGTACCTGGGACCAGACCGCTCCTTTACTGCAAGACGCTTGACTGCAAACACAGAATATACCTGCACCGTCAGCGCCATCACGAGCGAAGGGAAATGTGAAAGCAAGCCAGTAATGAAGAAGACGGCCAAGGATGAGTATGAAAATACAACTAGGTACATTGTCATTTATTGCACCAATCCATTTTGGAACAGGTTAGCTCAATAGTCAATTGGATTGTTTTGGTCTTTTCCTTGGTACCCTCCTTGCTTTTGAATGTAAAAGAGAGAAAGAACTTGGAAAGAAGCTATGCATATCCTCCATCTCCAAGTCTGCTTATATTTCCATCTCTCTAACATCACCTGCCTCCACCCTGCCTCAGTTCATCTGCTGAAATCCTCATCTATGCACTTGTTATCTGCAGTCTTGATAATTCCAATGCTCTCCTGGCCAGACTCTCACATTTCACTTCAGGTAAACTTGAGCTTATCCCAAAACTCCACTAACTCACACCAAGTCCTGTTTACCCATCATCCCTGTGCTCGCTGACCTACATTGTCTCCTGGATGATAATGCCTCGATTTTAAACTTCTTGTCCTTGTTTTCAAATCCCTCCATGCATTTTACCCTCCCTATCTCTGTAACCTCTTCTAACCGTACAACCCTCTGGAATCTCAGCGCTCGTTTAATTCTGGTCGTTTGTGCATCTCTAATTTTAATCACTGTATCATCGGCAGCCGTGCTTTTAACCACCTAGGCCCTAAGCTCTGAAATTTCCATCTTAAATCTCTCTGTGCCTCTTTCCTCCTTTAAGATACTTCTTAAAACTTACCTCACCTGTCCCAATCTCTCCTTACATGGTTCGGTCAAATTTTATTTGTTAATACTCCTGTGAAATGCCTTGAGACATCTTACTATGTTAAAGGTGTTATATAAATGCAAGATGTTGTTGTAGTGTTCCCACCTGAGAGGCAAAGCAGTCTATTCCTATTGCTGTAGGGAAGTATACTGAGGTTTTTTAAATTGACGTTTGAGAAAGGTCTGAATCTGAATATGAGGATAGGGAGAAAAAGCTTGTGACATTCCAGTTGATGAGGACCGTGCATCACTGTTAATACAATTGTTCAGTTGATTTTAAAAAAACAATAGCAAATTAAAGCTCCCTTCAACCAACAGTTTTGCATTTGACAACTTCTTGTCAACAAGCTAGTTGGCAATATTTAACCCTGTTTCCAGTAGGCACTAATTTGAAACCTAAGTGGTGATTTGCTTGTTGCTGCACCAGGGCATGGAAATCATTTTGTTGGATACTTCTGGCTGGGATCCCCGCCTGTCAATTTTTTGGCAACTTCCAATGGGATGACTATATTTTATTAGTTTGAAGTCGAGCAGTGTCTTTTTTTTGAGTTTGTGACCAGTTGTCAGTTTTTGTTGTTTTTGGCCGTTGCCAATCTCTCAGACGCCAATTTACCCTGAGTAGAGTTGGCAGAATGGAAGATATAATGGGGCATGGGAGAGATACTGAAATGTGTGACAGAAGAATAAAGAAGTACATATTGAACAACAAAAGCACTTGAACCAAAACTGCTTTATAAACTCTCTAATACATCTAGCCTTGAAATTTTAGCACATCTACCTGCAATTGGATTTATTTCTACATGAAAACCAACATTAAGTTAGGCACATTCATCCTAAAAACAATCCTTCAGTGATGATTGATTTTGCAGAGAGATCTGAACCTGCTTCAACTTTTCCAAATGCTTATTTGTTACTGTTTCACTGAATACTCTTCCGCCTGTAAGCATTATCCTAACCTTCCAGTGACTTTAACTCTCCTCTTCCATTCTCATCTGACCTTTCCATCTTTGATCTTTTACAGTGCTCCAACTAAACTTTACCTAAACTTGAGGAACTGTATTTTCTCTTTCACCTGGGTCCTGTGGTCTGTGCATAGGGTCATAAAGGTAAAGGAGGCCACTCAGCCTATTGAACCCATGCCTGCTCCCTGTAGAACAATCCAGTCAGAGCCATTCCCCTGTAAGGTTATTTCCCTCAATTGCCATCCAACTTCCTTAGAAAATCATTTGTCTCCGCTTTCACCACCCTTTTAGGCAGCGAGTTCTGGTTATCTATCACTCGCTACAGAAAAAGTTCTTCCTCACATCCACCTGCATCTCTTGTCCAAAACTTTAAATCTGTATTCCCTAGTCCTTGTACAATCAGCTAATGGGAACAGCTTTTATTTGTCTACCTTTATCTAAACTTGTCATAATCTTGTACACCTCTATCAAATCTCCCTTGAACTTCCTTTGCTCCATTTTTATTGATCTCAATGTCAGTCCTTAATTGCTCTGCTGTTTCCATCCTGCTGGATTCTCCCAAAAAGTGTCATTCACATGCTTCTCCTTCCAGTTTGGATCTATGTCTCGCTTCCCCCTTACAATCTCTTGGTTTTTGAAATCCCTCAGTACTGAACCTCAGTTCCGCCTGACCATTGTATCGTGTGAACTATTCTACATTCCTTTGCTGTGTTCCTAAATCTAATGGTCTGCTGGGACTTTGGGAATGTATTGATCAGTACTTGTCCTCCCTTCTTTGTCCTGACTTGTCTCTTCTACAATGAAAGCTTCCATCGTCTCGTCAAACCAGCTCTGAAGAAGGGTTGCATTGGAAATAGTAACCTTTTTTGTCTTTCAAATGTTGATTAACCTGTTGTATAATTCTGATCTTTTCTGGTTTTATTTTGATTTGTGCATTCAGTCTTTTTTTTCATCTGATATTTTCATGCTAAGGTTAAGAGGAGAATTATTTGAGGCACTCAAGATTATGCGGGGTTTTGATAGAGTAGTTGTGGAGAAACTGTTTCCACTGGCAGGAGGGCCAGTAACCAAAGGACACAGAGTTAAGATACACGTCGAAAAACAGGCAAGAGATGAGAAGGATTTTTTATGCAATGATTTGTTGCAATCTGGAAAGCACTGTCTATGGGGTAAGGAAGCAGATACAATAGTAACTTTCAAAAGGAAAAATTTACAGGGCTATGGGGAAAGAGCAGGGAAGTGGGACAAATTGAATAGCACAATGGCCTGAATGGCCTCTGTCTCTGTTGTGTGATTCTATGATTCTATAAATATAGCTCCTGAGGACTGTAGTGCAATAAATGGTTTAATCTGAAAATTAGACACTTTGAATACCTAGCCTCATTTTTAAAATTCAGTTTCTTGTTCTGTTTTGCTTTGTTTACAGATGTCTTTATTCCCCCGCCCGGATGAGCCATCCCATTGCTTCACCTTCAACCAAAGATGTTTCAGAATTAGCTGAACGGCTCAGGAGGTCCAGAACCCAACCAGGAATTCAAAAAGAACATTCCCCTGGCAAAGCACCTAAAGCTCACCAAACCTTAAGCAAAGGGAATCTAAAAGGAATCCATAAGCAGTGTGACAGCGATGTAATGTCCAAAACTGTTACACGATACAAGTAATGGTCTTGATTCTAACATTTTTAAAAGTAATTTTGTAATACTGAATTGCTTTCAAAATCCACACACATTTATTTCATACAGCATCTATAATAATATGGTTGCATGACCAAATGTAAATATAAAGGACAGCAGATTGATGTGCAGGATCTCTTTAAGAACCCTTTGTTGCTTGCAATGCACTCTATTTGTCTGTTTACAAATACTGCCGAGCAGCAGGCCCCAGCTCTGCATGTAACAGTGAGCTCGGTTGTGATAAATAGACCATGATCGTAGAGCAGCAGCTGGTTTGTTACATGACTATGACTGTAAATGACCAGTCTTGAGGCCAATATATAGAGAATTGACTCTCCTATCAGTCACTTTTCCCTGTCTCAATGGACAATTATATGCGCATGTATTCATGATAGGGTTCTAGCTTTTCAACAAGGTTGTCCCTGGTGCAAGCCGCTTCACTACATGTCTACCGACTTGTCCAACGAGGTATCAGTGTTGCTGGGAAGTCAACAGAGTCCTGTGCAGAAAGACTTGCTGCATCCTCAGGAATTGGGTTTAGTTCTCTATTAGCCAGCCTTTCTAGGGTTGGCTCTGGCCAACCTTGATCTCAAAAGGGAAGGAGATGATGGAAAACCACATGTCGTTGAGGTTGTCTGCAACATAGGCCAAAAGCAAAACTTTTTGAGTTTAATAAATATGCCCTTTCTGTTCTGTAGGAATGTTATATCAAAGGATACCCATTGCCAAGAAGTCAAGACAATGATAGTGTTCAGCAATATTAAAAATTTTGTGCAAATACCTATCCCTGGTGAAATTAACTTGACTTTTATAAATCTAGATCAGGTAGAATATTCTCAGTCCATGCAGCTATTTTACTTTACAATCTACGCTGACTTGAGAGGGGAAAGGAGAAGTTCTTCTCCCTGTTGGACCAACACAGAGCTGAGAACCTGATTTTCAGGAATCACCCCTTCTTGTCATGGTAATTGCAGCTCGGAAATGAATTCCTCTGAAGAGGACTTGCTTACAGGCACAAAGAGCAATAAAGAATATGATGTTGAACTGAGTTCCCAAGTTTTGACAGAGCAATCAGTGATCACAGAGAAAAGGTTTGGCGATCGACAAGTATGGATGGTTGCAAGAAAATGAGTGCAAAACTGGAATAAAAACGAAGTGCTGGAAATACTTAACATGTCCGCCAGCATCTGTGGAGAGAGAAGAGTGTTAATGTTTCAGCTCTGTGACTTTTTATCAGACCTGGAACGTTAACTCTATTTCTCTCTCCACAGATGCTGCCAGGCCTGCTGAGTATTTCCAGCACTTTGTTTTTATTTCAGATTTCCAGCATCTGCAGTATTTTGCTTTTATTTTAATGCAAAACCGGAAGCTATTGTTGAAGCTCAATGTGGATACATTTATTCAACATCATTCTTTCTGTAGTTTGGTGCAGCCTCTACTTAGACATAAAATTTTATAAAAAATGTATTTTAAAAATGCCTTAAATATGTTGATATTTAAAGTTGCGGTTTAGGTGGCCAGTGAAAGGGCTTACTGTGGATGAAATAGAATACTTGTTGGTCTGGTGCTATTGGAGTCTGGCGTGCTAATGGGATGGAAAGACACAGGTTTGTACTTACTATTCTGCAAACACTGAGTGTTACATTTTGACAAATTGTTGGAATAAAGCATAACTTGGAAGGAAGCTGAGTGTGGATCAAACCAAGAAATTACAGACCAACCGGTGACTGTCTAGTGAATGGCATTGGTACGATGTTGGAAATATGTTGCCTCCCTAACTACTTCTAACATAATATTGGTGTATGGCATGGCCAGGTATGGAAGGAAAGAGGAAAAAAAAGTAGAATACTTGAATGTGAATCAAGCAAAAAAAAGAAATACTTGGATTAATGATGAAGTTTGTTTTCATATTCATGCAGGAAGGCTTCAGGAAGATCTGTGACATATTTGAGTGAGATGTCTGCTGATTGTAATGAGTCTCCCTCATCTTCTGAGGATGGCAATAAAAAAAAAGGACTTTCTTAATGGCTCTGTTAAAAATGGAAAATAATGCTTCCAAAATGGGTACAAAAGACTGGTTTTGTTCCTATCACACAACTGCACCACAGCCTTCATCTGTTTTCTACTGCCAAGACACAGGCAATATTTGTGATGAAGGGGTCTGTAGAGACCATTAACTAATTGTAAAATTGGGCTTCTCTGGTTCTGGTTTGCTTTATAGGTGTCTACCTGCTCATAGCTCATTCTACAGGCTTGTCTCTGCTCCCAGCTTTATAAACTTCTTTCTATTGTCTCCTTATAATGGAGTTAAGTTTTCACAATAAAAGGAAGAGTTTTCGTCTCCTATTCTTCCTATATATCAAAGTCAAAAGCTCACAAATGTTGACCAACAATTTTAATAAGAGCTAACAATGCAAGTACATCCCTGGGAATAGGCCTATAAAATAGGAAACCAAAATATATACTCAAAGTGCAGTCAGACTTGGCTTATTTTAAATTTACATTTGCCTAGCATTCCATCAAAAAACCTGCAAGTCCATGAAGGTGTATTTCTGAATGGATGGATTCAGAAATTTCTGAAATGTGCTGAAATTGTTCTGTTCGCTTCTGAATCATTCTGAAACACTTAGACTTTCAAGCTCCATGCAAGCTAGAAACAGGATAAAAGACCATGGTTAGCATGCAGTGTATGAGGGACTTGCTGAATGAAAACATCCTTGAAAATTCAGAGCTAAGCAGCAAATTGTGCAGCAGCTTTAAGCCAAGGTAGTCCTTTTTGTTCCTCTACCAGGCTATTTCATCAGCCGCATCTTTTTGTAGATCTGAAGCAGTTTCTTTTACAGATTTTTGCATGATTGTAATGTTTGTCTCTCTTTGCTTCTTCTATCTCCTGCAGCTATTATCTCTTAACCCCTTTTCACTTCTCCTAGGTTTAATGACAACCACAGTTAAAGCGGCTCGATGAAATCGGGTAAGCTCTTTTCCAAGCTATTGTCTATCTTGCTCTTGAGCAAGTACTGGGAGATGAACGAGAGAAATCTGTAACTACTCTCCTCAGTTTCTCTTTCTACTCTCTCCCAGCTCAATTCTCCAGTTTCCTGAACAGAGCACCTGCTGGATTGATATCCAGTGAGACGGGGGTTTGAAGGTTACAAAGAAGAACAAACAAATGTGCATTTATATAGTGCCTTTTCTGACCTCAAAGTCCCAAACTGCTTTATAGCCAAAGAAAGTACTTTTGAAGCGTAGTCACTGTTGGAAACGCGGCAGTCAATTTGTGCTCAGCAAGATTCCACAAACATTTGTTAATCAATTAATCTGTTTCAGTTATGTCACTTGAGGGATAAGACAGGATGCTTGGGACAACTCCGCAGATGGGCCCTGGTTTAACAACTTATCCAAAATACAATACCAATGGAGCAGCCAAGATTTTGTGCTAAAGTCTCTGGAGTGGGGACTTGAAGCCACAACCCTCTGACTCAGAGCTGAGAGTGCTACACTGAACCACAGTAGATACCTTTACAAAAGGGCTTCTAAAATTTAGAGGCCAGCTTGTATTTCCAAGTCCTGCGAAGATTTTTTTCTTGCTACAGATAATAGCGCAAGAAGCATACTTTCCCTGAACGTCACTGCCTAGAGTGTTGAACATCAAAGGATTGATGAAGCTGCAGTATTAAATTACTAGTCACCTCCATCTAAATGGGGTCCATTGTAGGACTCATTAGCTGTGATAAAGGAGCTCATACAGCTTTAATGCTGTTCATTCGATTTGCTGCTTCACCTCACGCCTGTGACCACGAGTTAAATGCGGCCTTAAACTATATTAACTCTAAACGGGAAGGATTGAATTTCAGCAGGCTTACTATGCACTCAAGTCAGTGGAGTGGGGTTTGAATGCATTATCTTATGACTCAGCCAAGAGTGCTACCACTACGCCAAGCTGGCACCTTAAACTCATTGATAAGGATGTTTGTATTTTGGGGAGATTGGGGAAGAAACCTTGTTCTTTAAGGTTTATGTGGAGAAGCCCATGATAAATGATCATATACTAACTCTGGGTGGAGTAGACTTCATGGGCTGGATTGCCTTTTCTTGCTCTAGACTTTATCTTCAATTTGATTCCCATTCTCTGCTGAGTGAGCTGATCATGGCACAGCAGAAAAAGGGGTGATAGAGTTTTCTGCAATGACCCAGATTAAGGCAGTGTTTCTGTTCTTGATTGCAATAGTGCGACTCGTGCTGGAAGCATGTGTGCATCTATATTGGATGGCAATAAAAGTGGTCTTGCCTGAGGTGGCACCTGCTGTCAGGTAGTTTGCTGACACCTGTCAAGGCTAACCTATGAATAATGATCAATTAATGTGCTGCTGGAGGGGTGATCATTAGCTTCGGACCCGAACCCCAGCACGGCATCACTGTCTTCAGGAGAGGAGGGAAAACTGCAGGGAGAATGAAAAAGAGATTTAAAAATCTTAAATAAGTCTCCTTTTATAGGTTTATCATACTGCAGGCTCAGGGGCAAAGAAAATGAGCAGGAATATTTTATTTACAGGGGCACAATAGCAGCTGATGGATAACAGTATGAAGACTGTAAAGAGACCAGCATGGAAAAGGTAATCAGGTCAGTAGCAGAAGTTTGTGGCTGACTGATGGATTTGAGGGAATCAGCAAGCAAAGCTTTGCTATATTTTATCAATATGATGCTTAAGGCACCGTCTTTTAAAGTAGCTAATCAGTTATTGGTTTGCAGTTGTGTGTAAAGGAATGTATAAACAAGTGATCCTTGAATGAGGAAATGGATCAGGACAATATACAGATGTTCTTCTAGTAAGTGTGATGAAATTGAGAAAACAGGACTGCCTTCTGTTTTAACACACTGAGGTTAATCCAAAGGTAACATTGGGAGGTGAAATGGGTGCGTGCAGAAACATGGAACAAGACAGTTCCATCACCGGGGGAAATATAGAATTAGATTAGGGGCTGTCAGGACACTGGCATGTTATTGGGGTGAAGGGAAGGCCTATTTGGGCAAATGTTCTTTCTCTATATAATAGAGCCTAGTAAAGTGTGAAAGCTAAGGGGAGTAATGCTAGTAAGACATGCTGTCACATAGCTGCGATCAAAAGGGATATAAAGGGAAAGAGTCTGCACCGAAGTTGGGAACTGTGATGAATCCACCACAGAAAGGAAAAGACATTGGCTGCCTGCACAAGAATAAAGGGTTTTTAATTGCTAGCTGACCATTGCTATGATATTGATATTAGGATGTGCCTGTTCTGAACATTATTTCCCATTGTTCAGGGTTGCAGCTTGTCCAAACTAAAAGGATGCTCATTTGAATTTTTTCAAAATCCATTCACTGGATGTGAGCGGCTCCAACAAGGCCAGCATTTGTTGCCGGAGGATAGCGGTGAGCCAACCACTTGACCTGCTGCAGTGCATGTAGTGAAGATACTCTCACAGTGCTGTTAGGTAGGGAGTTTCAGGGTATTGACCCAGTGACAGTGAATGAACGAAGATGTATTTCCAAGTCACAATGATGTGTGACTTATCCTTCCAGGTGGTAGAGGGCGTGGGTTTGGGAGAAGAAACTTTGAGTTGTGCCAATACATCTTGTAGATGTGCACACTGCAGCCATGCTGCATTGGTGGTGGAGAGAGTGAACTTTAAGATGGTGACCAATCAAGGAGGCTGCTCTATCCTGAATGGTGTTGAGCTTCTTGAGTGTTGTTGGAGCTGCACTCATCCAGACAAATGGAGAGTATTCCATCACACTCCTGACTTGTGCCTTGTAGATGATGGATAGGCTTTGGAGAGCCAGGAGGTTTGTCACTCACCACAGAATTCCCAGCCTCTGAGTTGCTCTTGCACAGTATATATGTGGCTGGTCCAGTTAAGTTTCTGGTCAATGGTGACTCACAGGATATTGGTGAGGGACTTAATGATGGTAATGCTGTTGAAAGTCAAAGGGAGGTAGTTAGCATTTCTCTTGTTGGAGATGGTCATTGGTCTGGCATTTGTGTAGTGTTAATGTTACTTGCCACTCATCAGCCCAAACCTGAATGGTTTCCAATTCTTGCTGCATGAAGGCATGGACTATTTCATTATCTGTGCAGTTGCAAATGGCGCTGAAAACTGTACAATCATCAGCGAATATCTACGCTTCAGACCTTACAATAGAAAGTAAGTCATTGAAGCAGCTGAAGATGATTGGTCCTAGGATACTACCATGAGAAACTCTTGCAGTGATGTCCTGGGCTGAGATGATTTGTCTTCAATAACCACAGCCATCTTACTTGCTGCTAGGTATGACTCCAGCCCTTTCTTCTGATTCCTATTGATATCAATTTTACTAAGGCTCCTTGATGCCACACTTGATCAAATGCTGTCTTGATGTCAATGGCAGTCACTTTCACCTCTCCTCTGGAATTCAGTTCTTACATCTGTGTTTGGACCAAGGCTGACTTGAGATCTGGAGCTGAGTGGAACCCAGACTAAGCACTGGTGAGCAGGTTATTGGCGAGTAAATACCACTTGATAGCACTGTTGATGACACCTTCCATCACTTTACTGATGGAGAGTAGACTGATGGGTCGGTAAGTGGCTGGATTGGATTTGGCCTGCTGTTTATAGACACAACATATCTGGGCATCTTTCACTTTGTCTGGTCAATTTTGTATCCAGTTTGCCACATTCCCCTGGATTCCATAGGATTTTTTTTAACCAGTCTGCCATGTGGGACCTTGTCAAAAGCCTTGCTAAAATCCATATAAACCACAACAATTGCACTACCCTCATCAATCCTCCTTGTTACTTCCTCAAAAAAATCAATCAAGTTAGTCAGACATGACCTTCCCTTAACAAATCCATGCTGATAATCCTTGATTAATCCATGCCTTTCTATGTGACAGTTTATCCTGTCTCTAAGAATTGATTCTAGTAACTTAAAAACTATTGAGGTTAGACTGACTGGCCTGTGATTATTCGGTCTAGCCCTCGCTCCCTTTTTCAACAAAGGTACAACTTTAGCAGACCTCCAGCACCACATCTGTATCCAATGAGGATTGGAAAATGATGATCAGAGCTTTTGCTATTTGCTCCCTGGCTTCTTTTAACAGCCTGAGGTGCATTTCATCCAGCCCTGGTGATTTATCCACTTTCAAGGATGCTAATCCTCTTGATGCTTCCCCCCCCCCTCCCTAAACTTATCATATTCAATACGTCACACTCCTCCTTAACTACAATGTCTGCATCATGCCCTCTTTTGTGAAGACAGACACAAAGTATTCATTAAGAACCATACCCACATCTTTCACTCCCACATGTAGGTTACCTTTTATGGGTAACTCTTTCCTTAGTTATCCTCTCACTCTTCATGTATTGATAAAACATCTTTGGGTTCTCATTGATTTTACTTGCCAATATTCTTTCATGCCCTCACTTTGTTTTCCTAATTTTCTTTTTGATTTCACCCTTCCACTTTCTATACTCCTCTTGGCTTTCTGTAGTATTGAGTTCTCGGTGTCTGACTTAAGCTTTCCTTTTCTGCATTATTATTACCTTTTAACTTCCTGATGTCTAGGGGGCTTGGATTTGACATCCCACCCTTTTTCTTTGTGGGGACATGTTTACTCTGAACCCCCTGAATCTCCCCTTTGAATGTCTCCCACTGCTCTGACACTAATTTACCTTCAAGCAGCTGATTCCAGTCCACTTTTGCAAAATCACTTCTCAGGTTAGTAAAATTGGCCTTACCCCAATTTAGAACGTTAACTCCCAGTCTATCTCTGTCCTTTTCCATAATTAAGTTAAAACTAACCGAATTATGATCACTACCACCAAAATGCTCTCCCACTGCCACTCCTTCCACCTGCCCAGCTTTGTTACCCAAAACCAAGACCAGAACTGCACCCTCTCTTATTGGACTTGCTACATAATGGCCAAAAAAATTCTCCTGAATGCACCTTAAGAATTCCTTTCACACGAAAACTATCCCAGTTAATGGGGTAGTTAAAATCCCCTACTATTATTGATAATAGTAGAGAGAGATATACTGGGCCATGAAATTACAAATTGCAGTGGAGTAGAATTCTGCTGCTGCTGATGGCCCATACAAACTCAGATGTCCAGTTTTGACTTTCTAGATTTGTTCTGAATCGATCTTGTGTGCCAAGAGTTGCTAAGGAGTAAGCTGTGGTGGGAGGTGATTTAAACGGCTTGAGTAAGTAACTTTAATCTTTACAAGTTTAGTCATTTTGGCTGTAGACTAATGTGAACAAACCTCACTTTCCAAACAATTGGCTCCACTTTCCGAAGGAAAGTAGGTCAGCTCGCCCAATGGCACCACTAACATGAATACCTGACTTGTTGTAATATTGAATGTTTTTTCCAAAGCCCTATTTCATTTTGGGGGTTTGCACTAAATGTTATATTGGATTCAGCATCATTAGCTATTTCTGTAAGCTTGCATTTCCTACAAGCTGGAATGCACACACATCTGCCCAATACCCAGGTAAGCAATACAGTAGATTGATTTTTACTCTGTATCCCAGTGACTAGAAAATCCACTCTCAAAAGCAGGCTTATTGTGCACTCTTACCTGACTGATATCCAGGCTCTAAACCAACTGATAATTTACTTAAGTAAAAAGATAAATGAGCAACATACTATATAAAACAGTGAATAACTATTCTCGCCAATTCCTAAAGACATCACTTGACCTCTCAATCCATAGACTTTAAAACTGAAACTGAAACATGCTGCAGTTTCGAACTGGCCTAGCCTCTCTGCTCCCTGATGAAATCTGGAAATGCAAAAGCTTGGCTTGGCCTGGAAATCTAAAAACTGACTGCTCATTGGCATAACTTTGGCCACCTTGCACTTTTGCTGTTGCAGTTTAAGTGAAATTACCTCCAACATACATATTAAGCTTAGCCTTCAGTGCTTTAAAGAGGCTGTGAGCCATGGAAAGACACTTGGGGATATTTTGTCCAGTCATGTTGAAGACAACACTTAGGGGCTTTAAAAATGACTGAAACAAGAGCATTAGGAATGGTACGGATTCTGAAATCACTGAAATATGAATAGTAACTGAAGGAGGCAGTCTTATTGTCACTCGGAAAAAGATTAGGGATGGAAGGGAACAAAGACTCATCATTAAAAATTATTGAGAATTGGTTGGATAGCTTGTAGAGCAAGTTATGTTGAACGAAGGAACTGAGGATCCAATCACAAAAGAAACAGCAATCTGAACAAAGGTGAAGGAACAATTATTTCAAGTTGAAAAGTTAAGTGCGAACTGATTCAGGATCTAAGCTTGACTGAAACTTACTTATACAGAGACTGCTCCTTGAATCAAAATGATAGAACTGCCAAAATGTTGCTAACTTCTTGTCAAATGAAATAATAAATACAAAAGCTGGAGGTTTCTTGGTCTGAGTTATACATTTTAATATTTATTGTTCCTGTCTGTTCTTATCCTACTGATTCAGTCATGGTTGGTGAACAATCATCATTGCCAAGACTGAACAGAAGGATGAGTAAGTAGGAGCTCAAATCTAATTCACTATTCTGCCAACACAAATCCCTGAGACATTGGAATGGAGATAGTCACTTAGCTTCCCAGATCTACAGGACGTTGCGTATAATTAGTGGGACTGTGCTCTCTTATACAGCGACTCATGGTGTGTAACACTGGGCAAAGTGATCTACTAACTCATGCCATCTCCTTAAATAATGCAGAGCATCTTTTTAACCCAAAAGCTATCTTACACATAAGTGATTAGTCAGTTTTAATTGCAGGTATATTGTGCCAATTGTTTCAGTATTTAGTGGCTCTGTGTTTAAAACTGGACAATACTTAAGCTTGGATTAAGAACATCTGCTTCGATATTTTCCTTAGATTAGACATTGTAAACAGTGGTCCTTTAAACGTGATGTTAATAATGTTTGCTTCCATATGGTTGAAGTGATTTTAACTAAATATCTGATGCTGTCTTAGTGATGGATATTTTACTTCACGTTATATGCTTGAATGTTAACCAATGTAGAGGGATTGTTCCTCACTGACCGTCACCCGTCACGGTGGGACTTTCCCTCGCTGACCGTCACCCGTCACGGTGGGACTTTCCCTCGCTGACCACCTTCCACCATAGTACCTAAGGAGAACAAGTACTGAAAATAGAGACAAATATTCCAACAGCATGGTTGTTAACATGAAAATGCTAGCTTACTATTTTTGGTACAAGTATGTGGGGAAAGAAGATGAAAGGAAGGAGAGAGATACCTGTTGAATCCTTCACTGTAGTTAATCCAACAGTCCAAAGGGAATTGCAGACTACTTCCTCACAAATTGGCTGCTGTCAAAATGGAGTTTGTGGCCTAGGAATATCTTAACTGTTTGAAACATTAGTGAATGTTTATGTTTCATTTGGGATTGAAAGAAAGACTTATATTTGTATAGCATCTTTCATTACCTCAGGATCTCCAAAGCGCTTTGTAGCCAATGATGTACTTTTGAAGTGTATTCATTGTTGTGATGTCGGAAACAATGGAGCCAGTTTGCACACAGCAAGCTCCCACAAACAACAATATGATAATGACCAGATGATCTGTTTTTTGTCTTGATGGTTGAGTGATAAATATTTCAGGTCACCAGGGAGAACTCCCCTCTTCGAATAGTGCCATGAGGTCTTTTATATTCACCCAAGCGGACAGATGACACCTCAGTTTAGCATTTCACCTGAAAGACAGCAGTGCTGCACTCCCTCGGTAAGGCACTAAAGTGTAAGCCTAGATTATGCACTGTAGTCTCTGAATTGGTACTCTAAGCCCACATCCTTCGAACTCAATGGTGAGAGTGCTCCCAACTGAGCCACAGCTGACACTAGGTAGCAGGGATTGTAGAGTAGTTTCTGCGACTTTGCTTTAAATCTAATTTTCAAGGTGTACTTCAGCAGACATTGGGTCGAACTGCTCTGCAGCTAGGAATTGCTCAATGCATGCCAGACGACACCTTCTCTGATGGATGGAAAGTGCCATGGACAGAATCCATTGTGCTGCTCTCATGCAATACTGGTAGGATTGGTGCTGAAATGGGGGCAGTGCTTCCAACAGTCCAAATGTTTGAACTACATCAGTCAGACAAGGTATATTGTTACCGTTACTGCCATTTTTCTTAAGTAACGAGAGACCAATATCAACATTGTTATGCTCAATATATTCAATATTAAAAACAATAGGTCAGAACTGTAATGATCGTGCAGGTAACCTTTATATATAAGAACAGAAGAATATAAGAAATAGGAGCAGGAGTAAGCCATATAGTCCCTCAAGCCTGCTCCGTCATTCAGTAAGGACATGGCGAATTTTCTACCTCAACGTTACTTTCGCGCCTTATCCCCCATAACTCTTGATTCCCTTATATGGTTGTGGAATTGCTGGTACTTGTACTGCTATATGCAACACACAAGTCAACATTGTATTAGATGGTATATGTATATCACTGTAATGTAGGTCATGTTATCAAAAGGTAAAGAAGGTTTTACTGTTACTGAATACTTGGAAATTCAGTATCAACAGATTTCAGCTCACCCACTTTGTGGCATTTGGCAAGGGGTATTTCATCAGGACAGATCAAAAGCTATGAAAGATAATTTTTATACTTTGGTGTTTTTTTGGACTATTTTTACATGGAAAGGGTTGGGGGAAAAATTGATATTTTAAAATAAACGCTACGGTTTTAAAGCAAAGTGTATTAGCCCAACAGTTTTTGGAAAAAAGACACAAAGACAATCCCAGCCCTCCGACGTTGGGGGTTGTGGCGGGCACGCCTGGAAAATACTTCCGGGAGAGGCCCGTCATGGGCCTCGACGCTGGGAAGGCCCAGACCCTTTACCGCCAGCGGCGCGGCCTTGTGTCAGCCCCCCTGCTGCTCAGGGATGGAACCTTAATTTAAATAGTCAAATAAACGTCAATGAGTGAATAATCAGTTACCTCATCCCGACGGCCGTCCCACTCTGATATTCTGGCTGGATGCTGGAACTTCCACGCTTTTGGATCTCCGTTTGGACATCCGAGGCATAACATTGATGGGGAGGGGGGAGGAATGAAGTTTTCAGAGTGTGGGAGGGGAGCGGAGAAAACTGTTCCTATTGGTTGCGGGGATGGTAGGAAGGGGTCGAGAGTCAAAGTTTATGAAGTTCAGGCGGGAAAATTCTGGATCGCAAAAAATGTTCTTTTTGGGGCGAGAGGGCAATTTACATATTGATCACTCATGGTGGGGGGGGGGGGGTGGGGGAGGTGGCTGGGAGAGGGGATTCAAAATGGCACCAGCATGGTGACGCTGGATGCCGTTGCCGGGGAGGGAGCGCCCACCCCTTCTACATCAGGGGCAGTTGTTCTGCCCCCTCCATGTTAATGAGCCACCGTGCAAAATATTGTGGTAGCTCTGCAGCGCACATCTTGCATGTGCACCATGCTGTTCTTGAAGCTCACCAGCGCCAAGATTGACGGCAAGCTTTAAAAATACAGCCCGATCTATGTTTGAAGGGCTAATAAGCTAGGCTTTGCTGTGTCCCCATAAATAGTAAATCAGCAATGTATTATTCTGCAACAATGATCATTTGAATACCTCAAAACCATTGTGTTGGGTAGTTTTTGGGCTCAGGAACCCAGAAGGACTGGTCTGGCAGACCTTCCTTTCTGACTGTGAACAGAGGGTGATAAGAGACAGAGGACACAGTCAAATGTTTAAACCCAATTTGTGAGGACAACCTTTGGTTAGCCTCAGGACATGAATGCAAGAGGATAGTGAGAAGCTACTTTGTTTAATTCAAGCAAGATCAGCAGCTGATGTGGGATTATATGACATATTTATTATTTTTGGTATTATTTCACAAAGATAAGCTTCACTGGTTGAATTATCTTAACTGTTGCTGCCTATATACAACGTGAAATAAAGTAACTCAATGATTCACATCTTGCAGCAGGTGTTTTCTTGGTCAACCTTTGAAAAAAATTAAGAAGTGCAAATGTGAAAGACACTACCATTTAGTTCAGATCATAAGGGAATATCATTGTCATGCCTGTGGGTTATGCAATTATATGGTTAGATAATTGGGAAATGCAGACACATCCTGAAATCTAAGATGCTCAGACCACCATCATAGTTGCTAACACCATTGTACCCAAAATAAAATCTATATGCTAATCCTGTAACCAGTAGCACAACATACTCAATGATCCTTTGTGTTTGTATATCCATTCATTAATATAAACTGAATAGTGAATGTATAAATCACTCCTCCTTGCATTGCAGAATTACATTGCTGTCAGAAACTACCATCATCCTTTCACAGGACATTGATCCTCGTTACAGTGAACTCTGACTGCATCCTGTTGTGATTCCACTGAATCTACTCACCAGGAAAAGCAGCAATGCTGCACAATGTGGTCACAGGATTCATTTCAGGTAATAGAAAATAGAATGTGCATGTTTCACAGGTCTATTCTGTGGAGATGACCTAGAAGTTCATATCTTCTCAATCCATTTCATGAGTGTTCAGGCAGGAGCACTTGAAAAGAGTGGGAAAAATCATCATGGAACTACTTCAAAAAAAAAATCCCTGCAGGTACCAGTTAAACTAGAATGGTTTGTAGTGTTGAGTTTTGTCTTGATTCTCAGTGCTAACTGAATGCATACAGTTTGGGCCTATAACTTGCATCAGAGAGAAAAGAATCATGTAGTCAACATGCTTTGCATATAAATTACTTTTTGGAGTGCAGTGATTGTTGCAAACATTGCAGTTGTCTATGCCAATAACATCTGACATTGCGCAATCATCAGCGAACATTCCCACTTCTGACCTTCTGATTAAAGGAAGATCATTGATGAAGCAGCTGAAAATGGTTGGGCTTAGGACACTACCCTGAGGAACTCCTGCAGTGATGTCCTGAGACTGAGATGGTTGACCTCCAAGAACCACAATCATCTTAATAATAAAATCAAGATACTGCAGATGCTGGAAATCTGAAATAAAAACAGAAAGTGCTGGAAATACACAGCAGGTCAGGCAGCATCTATGGAGAGAGAAGTAGAGTTAACGTTTCAGGGTCCATGATGTTTCAGGTCTATGATCTTTCATCAAAATGGGTCAAAACCACAACCACGCCTATCTTCCTTTGTGCTAGGTATGATTCCACAAACGGAGAGTTTTCCTCCTGATTCCCATTGATTCTAGTTTTGCTTGGGCTCCTTGATCCCACATCCCATGAATAAATAAAAAACTAACAAAAATCTCTCAATCTCAGTATGAAAATTTTCAATTAATCTCACCTTTTGGGGAAGAGAGTTGCAGACTTCCAGTATCTTTCTGCCATCACCCCTGAATAGTCTAACAGTACTTTTAAAGCTTGTTCTCGTCTCCCCCACCAGAAGAAACAGTTTCTTTCTATCTACCCTATCTGTCTCATAAGATGTTTGAATAGCTTAGTTTTGCATCCCAAGATACATCCACCCATTGAGGGATCTGTGGTTTTTTGACTGATTTGTAATTCCAAACAAGATTTATGACACAATGAGGCTAGCCTACATAGGTGCCTCTATTTTATTATTGATGTAAAATATAGTACATAACGTTAAATCTGACTGTACTGCCTTCAATAATGGAAACCTAGCAACATGTCTGTTTAATCTTGCGGACATGCCAAAAAACACCACATGAAGACTATTCTTCAATGTTGAGGGATGGTCATCTAAACTAATGTCAACTAAAAACAAAGGATCAAGGGAATGAATTGTCAAAAGGCACAAAATCTACATTTTGTTAGAGCTCAATGGGTTGGGGAGGTTGCAATAGAAAAGGAACAGATGGACCAGGGGACCAGAGAATGAATGAATCAAAGAATTGGAGATGGAGAGACAGATTCACTGTCGTCTTATGACAGCTGGCACATTGCTTTGTTTAGGAATGAGAGAGAAGTAGTTTTACCAAATGTGACAAGTGGATGTGTCTATCCAATGCAGAGCAGTCCTCCATCTGGTTTTAGATGCGACAGCTGTTCAACAGGGTATATAGATAGTTTAAAATATTAATTTGGATATTTTAAGGGAAAATGTCCTCTGGCAATGGACTCAAAAATATCTCTCTGTTCACTATTTGAACCCATTTATTTTACAATAATGACAACAGCAATAAATTATATTTATGTAGCACCTTTAATGTAGTAAAATGTCCCAAGGTGCTTCACTAGGAGTATTATCAAACAAAACTGGACACAAAGCCTCATCAGGAGATATTAGGACTGATGACCAAAAGCTTAGTCAAAGAGGGAAGTTTAAGGAATGTCTCTAAAGAGGAAAGAGAGGTATATAGAGATGGAGAGGGCTGGGAATGGGTTTAGACAGATGAAAGCATGGCCGCCAATGTTGCAGCGATGAAAAGCAAGGATGTGTAAGAGGCCAGAATTGGAGAAACACAGAAATCTTGGAGGGTTGTAGGATTGGAGTAAATTACAGAGATGGGAATGGATGAGAATTTGAAAACAAGGATAAGACTTTTAAAGCTGAGGCCTTCCCAGATTGGGAGCCAAAGTCAGCGAATACAGGGGTGATGGATGAATAGGACTTGGTGTGAGTTAGGATATGGGCACAGATTTTTGATTAGTTCACGTTGATGCAAGGTGGGAGATGGGAGGACTGCTGGGAGAGCGTTGGACTAGTAAAGTATAGAGATAATAAAGGCATGGATCAGTGTTTCAGCAGCAGATTAGCTGAGGTGGGGTGGAATAAGACAATGTTATGGAGGTGGAAGGTGGCGGTCTTGGTGCTGGAGCGGATATGTGGTCAGAAGCTCATCCCAGGGTTAAAATGACACCAAGATTGAGAACGATCTGGTTGAGCAACAGACAAGTTCCCAGGGAGAGGGATAGAGTTGATGGCTAGTGAACAGAGATTGTGCTCGGGATAGAAGCAATGGCTGCAGTCTTCCCAATATTTAGTTAGAGGAGCTTTCTGCTCATCCAATACTGGATATCAGACAAGTAGTATGACATATCAGGAGTCAGATTTAACAATGGCATGAAAAAGATATAAGCTTGACAATTGCACTAACAGAGTAGATTTAACTGCACCCCGCCACCCCCCACCCAACCCCCGCAGTCGTCTTGTTTTTAAAAGTTATCATTTCTACTCATAGGAACACCACCAGCTGCAAGTTCCTCTCTAAGTCACACACCATCCTGATTTGGAACTGTATCACCGTTCCTTCACTATCGCTGGGTCAAAATCCTGGAACTCCCTTCCTAACAGCACTGTGGGTGTACCTACCCCACATGGACTGCAGCGGTTCAAGAAGTCAGCTCACCACCACCTTCTCAAGGGCAATTGGGGATGGGGAACAAATGCTGTCCTAGCCAGTGACACCCACATCCCATGAACGAATAAAAAAAAACTTGTAGAGAGACATCAGTTAATTCATCACATTCAAATGTTCAATTTTCTGTTTTGAAGGAAGGACCCCAACTTGAGTCAAGATTCCAATTTGGGCTTTGCAAAAGATGGCACCGTACCTGTGATTTTTATCTTAGTATGACATTTCACACACCGCGTCCCCCACGACCCCACTCCCAGGATACTGATCTATGGCTCTAGATATAAACAAAAAGAAATTCCCATTTCATTATTTGTCAGTCAAGGGAATTAGAGTCCATTTGGAAAATCTCATGCTGCAGCCAGAGAGTGAGGTGAAACATCAAAGACAATATTAAAGGATGAGATTATTTTTGACTGATCTGTTAAATATATTTATCAAACATGAACAGCCAAGTTGCTTTTGAGCTACATCTGCAGAGTAACTGTAGAGCTCCCAAGTGATTGCTGGAAACCAAAACACCCCTTATAGTATATTGGAACATGTTTGTTTCTTTTAAGTGATTATACTGGATAGGTTCTTTCCTGTGATTTGCTTCATTAAACTCGCTTCATAAAACTTCAGAATCAAACTTGTGTAAGGTTACAAAGTTTTAATATTTTAGTGTCTTTGCTTTTCCTTCTTTGACTACTTCGCTTTTATGTCGTTACCTGCTGTGTTTCAGAAACATTAGCCCCATCATGGTGAGGCAAGTCAAGGACCTGCCTTTAATGTTAGAGAAGTACAGCAGTTAGTCCTGGCAGCTCACAGCAGTAGACCCAGTCTTCATTCAGCAGTATGGTTTCACAGATAAAGCTAATGAGCGGGAACGCACAGGAAGAAGTGCGTTCGTCTCTCAGCTCTCATTATTGAGCACCTTATCCATCATCAGTCTGGACTAAATTAGGGATTGGGTATTTGTGGACAGATATTGAGTACATACACATACTTTTCCTGTATGAGGGTTAGTTAAAACCAAGCCGACATTATGGTTGGGAAAATGGCAAGATATTTCAGTGCATCTGTCGGTGGCTTTTTAACTCAGCCAGCTCTTTAGCTTTACTTCCAGGTTTGATGTCTAATGCATGATAGTGGGCATGATGAGGGCCCAAATGATATGATCTCACCTCCAGTACTTAAAGGGCTAATTCAATGATGCAATTTGGAAGAGTTTGACAAGAAGAGTCGAGGGACTGTGACAATGAATTCCAAATGATTAAAGACTGCACTGCATTTCAATGACACCTGCCTTGATGTACTGCTGAGGTCAGTAAGGAACCACAGAGAAATACTCTTCCCCAGCAATGGGATGAAGAAACCTGCTGCTGCTACAAAGAAGGGAAGGCTAGAGGTGACTCAGGAGGTCAGCAGCAGAAACATTGTACCACATTCCTTTATTCATTGTGTTACAAGTACTTTGTTTTTTTAAATAAAAGAGGTGTTTAAGATTTAGAGAAGGATTTCTCTGGGAACAGTGAATGCTGAACTGGGTGGGGCACTTGCAAGGCAATCTGTTTTTCCAAGCCACTTAGCAGAGAGAAATGACTGTCACATGACTGGTTGCTGGGGAGTTTTTAGTTTCTCTTTTGCAAGAAAAGACCAGTTGGCTGGAACCTGTTCTGGAGACCAGAACAAGAGAACTCTCTCTGAAAGTAATCAAAAGACCAGTTTGCTGCTAGAAGGGGTAGGAAGACAGCCCAGAAACACTCTTGAAAATTAATTCCTGTATCAAGGGAAATTCTAACTTCTTCATGAAGTTTTCAAGAACTTTGAAGGAGTTGCAAATCAAAGGTATGGAAGCTAAAACACTTGTTGCTGTTTATGCCTGAAGAGAGAGAGAGCACCCATGAATAGGGGTTGCTGCACTCTGTAGAGAATCGCTGCTTTTTAGAAAGGCTCCTTTGCTGATAGGAAGCCTGCATTGCTGAAGGTAGTCTCCAGTCTCTGAAAAATCCCTACCTCAAGTGTGAGTCCTGTTGCATTGTTATATTTTTGGAAGCTCTTGAAACCTGAAGAAAGTTTCTACTGTTGGACTGCTACTGGAAGATCTGTGTCATGCTTGCTGCAGACAAATTGCCTTGAATGCCTACCCACCACAGACTGTTCATTAATTTCACCTGGAAACTTTGAGTGGCATCTGACTATTTGACTCTGGGACACCTCACTGATCTGGAAATATTCCAACAGAAGTTACAACCCAGTTATTTTATTATTCCTAAGAAACATGATTTGATTTCAACAGCGACTGAAACATGATCATCTTTATGCTAATAAGTTGCAACGTTCTTACTTTGCCAGTTCTAATTCACATCTTTTCTATCTGCTAGGGCCTTCATGGATGCAACAGCAGTCAGTGGATGTCACGGACGACAATCCCTCAGAGACACTGATTCCATCAGAGGGTGTGCTGTCCACACGGCACTTGCTTACCATGCACCAGCTCAGCTACTCACACATCGGTGGGAACAGTGAGGTAGATTGTTGGTGATTCACATTTCACAAGTAGGTAAGAGCAAAGGGTTGTGGCAGGGACAGCAATGGAGAGTTTGTGTTGGAGAGCACAGCACTTTTCAAGCTCTGCTCAACTGGACCCAGATACTGTACCTTGGGGGGCGTTGATGAAATGGGGAATCATTCAGCAGCAGCAGACAATGGGCAATGCACTGAGAGGCCTTCCAAGCACACTGACCATGACTGCAGAGAATGGAGGAGTCCTGCTCAAGCATGAATGTGTTGATGTCATAGGGCATTGCGATGATGTATTATTCCATTGATAGAGTGGCCAACTCCATGGAATATCAAATGTTGCAATCAAATAAGCCCATGGACTCCTTGACATGGCTGTGCACATGCTGGATGCCAATGTATTTGCCACCTTAAATAGAATGACAGATACCTTAGCCTTGGTGATTTGCAACAAAGTGGTTGCAGTGAAATGTGGCTGGACCATGAAAAGAATGATAGCGAAAGTACACAGAAGTGTGATCTCTGCTCAAAGTGTTTCCAATTCTCACCCGTTTCTCCCTCCAAACCCTCAGTCAGTGCCCCACATGCTGCCTCGTGTCTCAATGGCTGAGACTGCTCTTGCACAGGAGCAGGTGGAACAGTCTTTGGCAGTACTCTCCCAGACTCCAAAACCCAGAGAGTATCGGAGTAGTCAGAGTAGGGATCTGATCAGCTTGCCTCTACCTCTGTTGAAGACACAGGGGTTGCACCATGTTGGAGTGGTAGGAAAAATGAAGAGTAAAGCTTTATAGTTGCACAAGGGTATCCGCATGGGCGGATGAGAAAATGTTATGTTGTGAAGTTTCAGTTTGTTAGAGCAATCACAGAAATTTTATTCTTTTCCAGCACTTTCCCGCCTTGCCCATTCTTGGTTGCTGGCTGGCAAGTGGCCTTTAAACTTATTTGATGATGAATGAGAAGACATGAACTTTCGGGGCTGAATGGGGGCGGGGGGGAGGGATGTGTTGGCTGTTTGCAGGGCTGCTTTGTGTCAGAGCACAGCACAGCATGACCATTCTGGAGACCCTGGCTGGTCCGTATTGAAGGGCATATCCAGATCTGTGTAGGCACCTGAAGCGCATCTACAGCATGCCAGTAGTTTGTTCGATCACACATCTGGTGATGATATGGTATTCATTATAATGCTGTTGGGCTTCATTGTTCAGGTTTCTGATGGGTGTTGTCATGCGCTTCTTTGTGTTATCTTAAGCAACACAATGAGGTACATGGATTCCAGTTTCTTGAAGATCTCTGGAAGATTTATTAACAGCTAAAACTAATACATACTATACAGAACAAACTATATACAGAACCTTTGTCCAGTATGCTGCAGTGGCTTCTAATCACAAGACTACAACCTGGTACTTAGCTCATTAGCATACTGAGTTCTTAAAGGGACATCACTCTTAAAGCGATAATACAGCATGCCCTTTTTTCCAAAAAGAAATCTTGTACTCTACAAGTAAAAACACATAAAATTGGATAATATCAAAATTAGTTATACAGGGATAGAGATTATAAAATTTATGAGTATAAAGATAGGGATTGTAAAATTTGAGTGCAGAAGCTTAAGAGTCCATATATCGTTTGCTAGTTTGACAACTCTTCCAGATCTTGTTACGGTATAGCCTTCTGGGGATGTAGATTTCACCCTTGGCTGCTCTTGGTTTGCAGACGTGTTGTTAGTGTTTTGGTTGTGGTCCTGTTGTCCTGTTGTTCATCGTCGGGGTGTGTTCTTTTGAGTCCGCTGTGCATAATTGGAGTATTGAACATTTCTCTTTAATTGGCTTTTGTTCCTTCTCAACACTGCTCCTTTAGGTGTTGTAACTTTGTAGGACCGAGGCTGACTGCAGACTTTGGATACCTCTGCAGGTAACCATGTTCTCATTGTGAGGTGTATGCCCCTGACCTTTTGTCCTATGTGCAGCTGAGATAGTTCCATCCCTGAATGTCAGTCATGCACCATCTTAATTTTCCCTTGTTTTTCGAGAAGTGTCTCCTGCATCTTGAAGAATTTGGACAGATAATGGATTGGCAGAATCATTCTCGCTTGCCTTCCAAATATGATCTCTGTTGGTGATGGTAAGCCCATGTGCATAGGTGTAGCTACGAGGTGTAACATGGCAACACGAAAATCTTGTTCCATTGTCTTACACTTCAGGATAAGTGATTTAACTGTATGAACCATTTGCTTGACAAGACCGTTAGATCTGGGGTTATGTGGTGAGGATGTCATATGGTTTATGCCCCATTTGGCATGCATATCCCTCAAAGGTCTGCCCGTATACTGTGGCCCATTGTCAGAAATAATTTCTTCAGGTGCACTGACATCGAACATACTAAATATGGCGCTCAATGTGTCTGCGACAACCGTGCTTGAAGTGTCTTTTACCAGTCTGACAATTGGAAATTTGGAGAAATAGTCGGTGACTAAGATAAAGTCGTCTCCATTCACAGTAAATAGATCGGTGGCGATTTTGAACTGAGGGTCTGATAGAATCTCATGAGGGTGTAGAGGTTCTTTACATTGTTGTGGCTGGTGGTTCTGGCACGCCTCACACATCTTCACTAACTTTTTGATGTCACAGTTGATCCCTGGCCAATAAACAGTGTCTTGTACCAGTTGTCTCGTTTGTTCTGTCCCGTATGGCCTGAGTGAAGCTGTGACAAGATGTCTTGTTGGAGAGCTTTGGGTGCAAACTTTTATTGTACGTGCACGCTGCACTTTCTGGAAGGGTCAATTGACAGAATTGCATCCTCTCTGAGGTGCAGTACTGCATCGCCTTTGAAATCTCCTATGGTGTCGAACCTGTCCGGGTACATTTGTTGTAAGTCCTGGACTGAGTCAATGCGCATACCCTTGGTCTCTTCTGCTGTAATGGGGACCTCGGTGATCTCATGCATAGTCACAATATTGTGGTCTGTACACGCTGGTAGTCCTGCCACTGCTGGTCCGCTCGTGTCTGCCAGGTAAAATATTTGTGGTTTCCACACCAACTTGTCATTAGCTGCATTGCATTGTTAATGTGCCACTGCAAGGGATAGGCAACCCATTGTATGTAGTTAACTTTGCATTAGTAGGTTGTACCATTAATTTCCAACGATCCAGGTACATATCCTTCAGGATATTAATAGTAGCAAAAGCTGCTAGTTGTTTGACTTCATCAACACAATGTGTCAGGTTCACAATGTGAAACGCCTGCACGTCTTTCGGCTGAAATTTGCTCCACTCTGAGTCTTGTCTCAGGTCTATTTCGCTGTGGACTTCGTGTATCGGCTTACATTTACGCTGGCCTCTAGCATTCTCCTTGCTGCTGTTGCCATGTTGCTGTGCCTGTCTTCTGTTCTGTTTGTCTTCTGTGTGTCCTATTGTGACCTCTGGCTAAGTCTTTGGAGCCAGATTTCTTGCAGACGTGGGCCTGGTGTCATTTTGCACCACATGCCTTGCACAGATCTTGGAATGCACCACAGCTTCATGGCAAGTGGGACAAACCACACTTACCACATAACTTGATTGCTTTTTGTGACTTGGTAACCATGTCGATACTGTCGGCTACACCTAGTGCTTTCACATGCTGTTGTCCGACTACGATGGCTTTGTATTTCCTGCCATCTTCTATCAGCGCATCAATGCTGTGACCATTATTTTTCGGCAAGAGGTCTTTTTGAAATGCTTCAATAGGTGTTGAGACAATCACTAGCTCCATTATTTGCTCCGACATTTCTGTATCTGAAAAATCACATTCGTTGCTCTTACTACGACATCCATTGATGAATTGATCTATTGATTCCTGTGGCTGTTGCCTGTAGAACATCAATTCCAGGTGATGAATTCTAAAATTCACTCTTACCTGAAGCTGATCTTCTAGCACTTTCCATATCTTTTCCAGATCTTTCTGATTCTCTTCAGATAAGCCAGAGGTATTGACTCTGTGTAACCCCTCATTTCCAATTGCTATCAGTATTTTCACAGCTTGCTTCTCTGATTCTGCAACACCTTGGTCTATGAAGCATAACTGCATTCTTTGTTTAAAAAGTCTCAACTCAGATAGGACATTAATGGCCTTCCAGTTCATGCTGGGAAATTTAATATCCATCCTTCTGTTCTTTTTGCCTTTTTTTGGACACTATGGATATGCAAAGATGTTTCAATAATCCTCTTATTGTAAGGATACTTCGTATGTGCCTCCAGCAGTGTATCTGCTGTGCTTTCTGCTTTATATTTCATTTTGTTCAACACAGTGTGTGCCTTCAGCACTGTACTTATATCTTTTCTATTTGTGACTTAAAACTGCTTTTAAAACATGTTATATTGACTTTGCGATGTTCCCAATTATAGTGGCTCTTTTTTTGCTTTGTTTGAATTTAGGTGCGCTTTTACTTGTTCAGCGTCAGGCTCCCGACGGCCCTTTAAATTTTAAATAGAACAGTCCTGATTCAGCTGTTTGCCCGGACTTGCCCAGCTCAAATATACTCAACTTGTGGTGTAAGTAAGCCTTATTTTCTGTACGATGGGAACTTTTGACTTCTGATACTGCTTTTAAATCTTCTTTGCTGTTTCTCCCTTGGTCTTTAAGCTTGTATCTTGTCTTTTAAAGAAAGAATTACTGCTGTACACCACTGTTGCCACAATTCATGCATTTCTTTGTGTTATCTTGAGCAACACAATGAGGTACATGGATTTCAGTTTTTTGCAGATCTCGAGACGGTTTATTAACAGCTAAAAATAATACATACATTACAGAGCAAACTATATTCAGAACTTTTGTCCAGGGTGTTGCAGTGCAGAGTGCCGCTGTGCTGAGTGCCTGTGGCTTCTCGTCACAAGACTATATCCTGGTACTTAGCTCATTAGCATACAGTTTTTAAAAGGACATCACTCTTAAAGCGATAATGCAACAGCTGTCATTAGCCAACCCTTTCTATTAGATTGCTCCTCTATGACAACATTATTTCTTTAACCAATACCACTCATTCATAACCTGCTATTGGAAAATGACTGCCATGTTTGTCTTCATAAATGTCATTACATTTTAAAATTGATTCATTCTTTGTAAACATGTTGAGATGTTTCTGAGAGTTAAAATAATGTGCTATGTATGTGTAAGATTTTTTTTTTCTGGGTGTGTGTGAGTGTGCAGAGAGAAAGAGAGAGAATAAATGCAGGAGATGTGCCAAGAAAGTTTTGGTAAAAACATACAAGGAGGTGGAATCTATGGGGAAAGCTCAACAAATGTCTTGTGGGCTTGTAACATAGCACCATATGATCCTTGTTGTGTCAATATTTCATGATAAACCAACATTACAGAAAATCTTTAGGAATTCTCTCTCTCATTCTCTCTCTAGTATCCTCATTGTCCAAGGGTTGCTAATCATGACTTATGCCATGATATCACTATGGGGCAAGGCAAGTATCCCCAAGAACGACCTCATTGAGCTCATGCTGTTAGTGTTATTCTGCACCGCACTCTAGCCAACTGAACTAACTGACCCTTATCTTTAGGAATTAGATCAGCAATTCCTGAATTTTCCTGGATTTCTATCACCCTGGTTTGTTATACATGGCTATGCCTCTGCTTCTACCACACAGTAGATCCCACAGCAGCCGGAACACCATAAGAATATCATTAGCATTCATTACTGCGATGTCCTTGGGTCTTGAGTGAGGTTTAGCCAAGTTTGGTATATGAAGCAAAGACAGAAAGAAACAAAGACTGCAGCAGCTGAACATAAAGCTTCTCCTTTTATTCTTTTTTTTAGTTTACTATGCTAGCATGTGTGTTCTCCAGCAGCTTCTAGAGTACAGTGCACAATGCAATTGCAATTTCAAAACACTACAACACTACAATGACTTTGGATCTGGACACTGTGCTTTAATCTCCTCCCCCCCCGCCATGGGCTGGAGATACGTATAGGCTGGAACACAGTGCTATATACAGATGGGCTGAACTAGAAAACAAGGCCGCCTTTAATGGCAGGCCCAGTTTGGTCTGTGTTGCCATGTGGATTTGCTTGTGGACACTACCCGCTGAGGTGATAATATTAGCTTTACTTCTTGCTACATTGGATAATAGATTTATTATCATTTATTCACTAACGGCCTCAACACAGGCTACAGTGTAGGCATTCTGGGATAGAAACACAGGCATTCTTTTGAGGGTTGATTGCTCAAATGGGATGGTGGGGGCTATTGTCTGGCTTGTAGACCTTCAGTTGGGATTATTTAAACAAAATAATGATTGAGTGTTAAGAACAGGTGAATATTGGCCCCAGGATTAGTACTGTGCCATTAGCCTCACCACTAATTTAAATTCATTTGTACCGTACAATTTCTTTGCTTACTGGAGACACCAGTTAAATCTTCACTTCCCCTTAATGTTGTGCTGTGTGGCATTCTCATATTTCACCAGTAAGGGGAGCTGCTGTACTTAGAATAAACCAAACAGGATGAAGGGGAATTGGAGGACCAATACCTGACTTGTTGTCTGACAAGTAATGATCGAGCAACCAATGGAAAATATTACTAGAAAATTAGGCCACAACAAATGCATGGCACTTTTTAAAGGAATATGGTTCTTCCAAATCGTAAAGCTACCATTATAATAATTTAAAGGCAAACTAAACTTTAGTTCAGTATTAATTGCAGCATATGAACATAGGAGCATTAAATTGTGTCTGACAACATTTATTGGTGACGTTCTCACCTTGTGTTGCCATTTCTATCATTCAAAGTTCAGTAGAATCACACTGCTCACTGTAGATTGTGCTTAGAGTGGTCGCCACCCATTAAAAAAAAAATCTACAAGTGCCAGTTTTCCTCTCTGGGCCCCTGCCAGGCACAATGTACTGGAGGTGTGAAGGGAGGAGGCCACTTCATTTTACTACCCCGAGCAATTTACATGACAATCTGTCTGGGCCTTATGCTCTGACTGGGAGTAGACTGGAACCATAACTATAGTTCTGAGAGATGTACAGTAGCGTTTCTGGCCACTGGCATCAGTGCTTCCTACAGAGCTAACCTTATACCACCCTCCACTCCTCATTTCCACTTCTTGACTCCCCAGGGACAACAGAGAGGAAAATCTACCCTGTCTTGTTATAAGAGATTGGCCAGAGAGTAGCAAGAAGCAGCTACAATCAGCCAGGTCTACTGAATGGCTGACTGAGGACATAATCTCCCCCATGACATGGTTGATTAGCTTGCTGACACTCAGTAGGGGTGGGGGCTTCGAATCCAACCCGCCTTGAACTTGCCCACTTCTGGTTTTAACAGAAATGCAACGGAGGGTAGGCGACCAATCCGCTCGCAGGATGCGGGTCCTCTTTTTAAATACTATAATGAGGCTTCATGCTGCAGATATTTTACTTTATCCCAGCTTTAAACCTCGCCAGCCAGGTTTCCTGGGCTTAGGGAAAGCTAAAGGGAGGTGAGGAATGTTGCATGTAAGAAGTAAGTCCCTTTCCAGCACAGTTTATGGACCGAGAGGAGCAGGAGTCCTTCCTACCAATCGCCCAAGCTAACCTGCTTCTCCCCCCAGTGATCGTCCAACTCCCTCCCTCCCAGTGATTGGCTCCATCCGAGATCGGACCCAGTGCCTTTCATGACCACAGGACACCCCAAAGTGCTTTACAGCCAATGAAGTAGCTTTGAAGTGCAGTCACTGTTGTAATATAGGAAAAGTGGCAGCCAGTTTGTACACAGCAAGGTCTCACAAACAGCAGAAAATCGACTTTTGTGACGTTAATTGAGGGTTAAATATTGGCCGAGACAGAGGCGATATCTCCTGTTCCTGTTCAAAATGGTGCCATGGGATCTTTTACATCCACTTAAGAGGGCAGACGGGGCCTCGGTTTAACGTCTCATCTATTACCAGAGTTGCCGTCTTTTGGAACAATCCCTTAGCACTGCAGTGGAATTTAACCTAGATTTTTGTGCTCAAGTCCGAGAGTAGGATTTAAGCCCACAACCTTCTGATTCAGAGGCGAGAGTTCTCCTGTCATCCCTCCTGTGGTTTGATCGTCCTGCGATGGCACCCCCCTGCCCGATTTGGATCTCCACTGCAATCAAACCACTCTGATTAGACCCCTTGTGGTCAGAACTCACCCACGACTGAACCTCCCAACAAAACCCCCACCGCCCCCCCCCCCCCGCCCAACAGTGATCCAATGTCCGCTGAGCCACGACGCCCCCACTCTAGCCTCCGATCTTCCCCAACCCTTCCGATCTCTCTCCCTGCCACCTCTCCAACACTGGCTTCCAATAACCCATCCACCCTCCCCGCCAGCTCAACCATGGCCTTTCTGATCCCTCCCTCCTCTCCCTGGCTGCTGCTTGGAGCCAGACAGCTTCCCATCCAACAACCAGTCAGCCTCTCAGTCTGGCTGGCTGCGGCTGGGACATAGATACAAAAGTGTTAATAAGCTCTAGCCATTAAATGTGCCAAGACCTGAGGGTAGCCCATACTTCCAGGCTTTCCAACCATAAACCTGCATCCCCTGCCCCTCCCCACAACTCCCGCTGTCCCTCCCTGCCTCTGTTACTATTAGGGCCTTACCTGCTACACTCACTAACACAGAATGGCAGCTCTGGTGAGACAATGCACTGTGGAACCATGCCCAAGCAACTTCAGGAGAGGAGCAGAGAATATTAAATACACTGAAATGTGTCATTCAGTTCCCTTGTGGTAACTTGGATATATTTGTTGCCATTTCTGTAATATTTAAATACTGACTTTTCTTGTTGAACTTTTTGTCGCATTTTTAAATCATCTACAGTGTGCTGATATTTTTATTTTGTGAAGGTGGATATCATTCAGTCTCCTGTCCTGAAGTCTGCTGATTTTATGCCAGACTTCATTATGATCTTTAATGCTGCTTTACAACTTGAGCTGTGTGTGCCAACAAGGTTATTTAGAACAGTTGGAAAGTGCCTTCCTAATGTGTAAATGTGCCAAATATACATGTTCTAAAGGGACCACATGTGCGATAAATAGGGAGAGTGATTCATTATCTCACAGCTTTACTCTGAAACTAGTATTTTTACTGCCCTGGAACAGTGGGTGCAACTGTGAGGTCCTTTCGCCAGCAAATCACACTACACAAAACTCTAGAAATTCTGTTACTACAAATCACTGATCTTGAAGAGAACTATTAACAGCAACCTAAATTAGGCTTTTAATATGATGTGTTGGGAGGCTTTTCTTTTAATGGATTTTATTGCAGAATTTTATAAATTTGCTTTTAAATAAAAGTATACTTTTCCCGTGCTATAAAACTGTATATGTGCTGGGGTCCGTCAGCTGTTTGAAGATCGAACTGCCTCCTCCTCCACTTCCCCAAAAAGCCCATAAATGATCTGCCTGAAGGGAACTATGCAGCCTGTCTGGGACCACATTAGTTGTTAGACACTTAGAAAATGATTTTAGATGAATAAAATCATCCCTGAGGCACAAAAATATCTTTCCTGCAACAGGATTGATCTGACTGTTTAAAATGTGGAAGTTTTGAGCAGGGGTTAAGTGTTGTTTCTGGTGCTTTGGAGCTCCTGTTAAACGAAATACATTTTCCTGGTGAACTACATTGTTGACTTTATCACCAATCAGGAAGCATGATCTGTACCTTCAGGCTCCTCAATCAGAAGATGGAAGCTAACATTTAACCTGATTGGCAGAGGGTTAGAGTTCAGGAATTACAAATACATTGGAGGGAATTTTACATACCCCTCCCCCACCTTGCCATCCCCAAGACTGAGTGGATAGCTATTGTAAGTGAATTTGAGATCATGACTGCAACCTGGCTCCAAGATGCCTGCTTCCGGGCTTAATGAAGGTGCGTTTTGATGCCTGGAAGGGAACGACTTGCCAAAGTCGGGGCTTCAATTAATGTCGGCAGGTCTTTGCATATTTGCTTTTATTCTTTCATGGAATGTGGGCATCGCTGGCAAGGCCAGCATTTGTTGCCTGTCCCTAATTGCCCTTGACAACTGAATGGCTGGCCAGAGGGCATTTAAGAGTCATCCACATTGCTGTGGGTCTGGAGTCACATGTAGGCCAGACTGGGTAAGGGCGGCAGATTTCCTTCCCTAAAGGACATTAGTGAACCAGATTGTTTTTACAATTGACAATGGTTTCATGGTCACCATTAGACTATCTTTTAATTCCAGATTTATGAATTAAATCCAAATTTCACCATCTGCTGTGGTGGGATTCAAACCCATGTCCCCAGAGCACTAACCTTGGCCTCTGGATTACTAGTCCAGTAAGAATACCACTGGATTAATGATTAGTGATTAATGTCCTTAGGAGACACTAATGAGGGCTTTTGCAATTGAATTTTACTTACCTTTAAAATTAATGCCTCTCACACTGATATCCCAGGGTTCTGAAACTGCTCCTGTGAGTCAAGATTGAGCCACAGTTCAGGTGGGTATTTAAAATTGTGATTGTCCCATCCGAATTAAAGCTTACTACTTGTAGCTGGTGTCTAAATGTTTGACAGAGAGTCCTTGTGTTAATGCAGCTTTTTTTCTAAATTTTGGAGGCTTTCAAACTGACAGGATCAGACATGAGGCACGTTGGATGAGTTTGACAGCAGGTAGGAAGAGGAAGACCATCACTATCCACAACAGCAGTGGTATGGTGGGATCAGTGAGCAGTCACAATCCCTGCACTTGTCTTGCTGCTGATGGGTTTTGGACTTTATAAAAGCTAACGGTGCTACACACAGTCTTGGGCTTCAGTCACTGTCCTCTTTTGCAGTCAAATTCATTTTTCAACATGGCTCAATTGAGGTTGGGAAGCATTTGACCTTTGCCATTGAGTCTTGCTGATACAGCTTTTAACATTAATAGGTGTTCTGGCTGGGGGAGTTGCAGGAATCCTGCTTACATTTGATTTCAGTCAATCTGGATTCAACTTGAAGAAAATATCTGCTCAAAACATTTAATCAGTCCTACATTTGTACATTCGGTGGTCTGGTGAATTTCTAATAAACAGTATCTAGGTATTAAATGATACAAAAGCAGTTCAGAAGCCTTGAGGGCCAAATCTCTTTCGATGAAAATAAACAAGAGAAATTGCGCCAGGATAAATGTCCAAACATCATCGACTCAACAGATTCAAAAATACCATGAGGCTGAAACCTTGATTGAAGGAGCTTCATACATTGTTGCTGATAGAATCGCTCATGTTGCTATTTTAATGTCAGTAATTCAATGAAATACAGGTGTCATTTTAGAACTATTTTGTAAATATTCCCCCTCCTTTGCTGCTGTCTTAATTCCCCTCCCTGGCCACCTGTCCAGTCTGAATCATATTGTGTCAAACCTCAGCATCCTATTTGACCCAGAGTTGAGCTTCAAATGCATGTCCAATCATTCTCCAACACTGCTTACTTCCACCTCCGCAACATTGTCTACCATCACCCGCTATCTCCCCCCCACAGTCGCCAAAACCCTTATTCACATTTTTGTCACTTCTTGACTTGATTACTCCAATGTCCTATTTGCTAACCTCCCATCTTCCACTCTCTGTAACTTGACCCTTATTCAAAACTCAGCTGTCTATATCCTATCCTGCTCCAAGTCCTATTTGCCCATTGTCATCCTTGCCCATCCTTGTTGGCCTACATTGATTCCCTGCTCATAAGTGTATTGAATTTAAATTCTTGTGCTTGGAGTTTCCACATGATTGTGCAGGTTTATTCAAATGTAATTCCTCCCAATATAAGTATAACCAGCTGCTGAAGACGTCGTGGATAGAACGTTTAGCGAGGTGGTCACACCGCAGGTAATGGCTGCAGAGGCAGAAAAGGGATGGGTGACTACCAGACGGAGTAGTAGGCACAGTAGGTTGTGCAGGGATCCCCTGTGGCCATCCCCCTCTCAAACAGATATACTGCTTTGGATACTGTTTGGGGGGATGGCCTCCCTGGGGAAAGCGGCAACATGGATGGCTTTGCTGCTCAGGAGGGGGTGAAAAAGAGCGGGAGAGACATACTGATAGGGGATTCAATCGTAAGGGGAACAGACAGGAGTTTCTGTGGCCGCAAACGAGACTCCAGGATGGTATGTTGCCTCCCTGGTGCTAGGGTCAAGGATGTCTCGGAGCGGCTGCAGGACATTCTGAAGGGAGAGTGTCATTGGTACCAACGACATAGGTAGAAAGAGGGATGAGGTCCTGCAACAAGAATTTAGGGAGCTATGTAGCAGATTAAAAAGCAGGACCTCAAAGGTTGTAATTTCTGGATTACTCCCAGTGCCATGTGCTAGTGAGTAAAGGAGTAGGAGGATACAGCAGATGATTGCGTGGCTGAGGAGATGGTGCAGGAGGGAGGGCTTTAGTTTCCTGGATCACTGGGTCGGTTTCTGGCAAAGGTGGGACCTGTACAAGTTGGATGGGTTGCACCTGATCTGGAATGTGACCAAAATTCTTGCTGGAAGGTTTGCTAGTGCTGTTGGGGGCATTTAAACTAATTTGGCAGGGGGATGGGATACAGAGTGGAGTTGCGGTGGGCGGTGACACACAGTCAAATATAGAAGAGAAAATGAGTCAGTCTGGAAGGCAGAGCAAATATAGACCTGTTAAGGCACAGGTGAAAAATGCAAGGCTGGATTGCATCTATTTTAATGCAAGGAGTCTTAGTAGTAAGGCAGATGAATTGAGGGCATTGATTAGCACATGGTATTATGATTTTATTGCTATCACAGAGACATGGTTGAGGGAGGGGCAGGACTGGCAGCTCAATATTCCAGGATATAGAATCTTCAGGCATGACAGGGGAGGGGATAAAACAGGAGATGACATTGCACTGTCGATCAAGGAGTCAATTACTGCCGCAAGGAGGGATGATATCTTAGAAGGTTCCGCAAATGAGGCCATATGGGTAGAACTTAAAAACAAAAAGGCGGCAATCACTTGGCTGGGAATGAACTACAGGCCTCCAAACAGTTAGGGAGACGTAGAGCGACAGATATGTAGTCAAATCTCAGAGAGGTGTAAAAATAATAGGGTAATAATAGGGGATTTCAACTTCCCCAATATCAACTGGGATATTCCTAGTGCAAAAGGCTTAAAGGGGGCAGAATTCTGAACATGTTTACAGGAGAGCTTTTTGAACCAGTATGTAGAAAGTCCGACAAGAGAAGGGATAGTACTGGACCTAATCCTAGGGAATGAAGCCGGACAAGTGGTAGAAGTGTCAATGGGGGATCATTTCGGGGATAGTGACCATAGCTCTGTAAGATTTAAGGTAGTTATGGAAAAGGGCAAAGATGGACCGAAAATAAAGTTACTGAATTGGGGGAAGGCCGATTTTAAGATGATAAAACAGGATCTGGCCAAAGTGGACTGGGAGCAGTTACTTGTAGGAAAGTCGACATCAGGTCAGTGGGAGTCATTCAAAGAGGAAACAGTGAGAGTTCAGAGCCAACATGTACCCATTAAGGTGAAGGGTAGGACTAACAAGTCCAGGGAACCCTGGATGTCAAGGGATATAGAGTATTGGATCAGTAAAAAAAAAAGGAGGCTTATGGCAGATTCAGAATGCTGAAAACAGTGGAGACACTAGAGGAGTATTGAAAGTATAGCGGGGTACTTAAAAAGTAATTAGGAGAGCGAAGAGGGGACATGAAAAAACACTGGCCGGCAAGATAAAGGAAAATCCTAAGGTGTTTTATAAGTATATTAAGGGCAAGAGGATAGCCATGGAAAGATTAGGGCCCATTAGGGATCAAAGTGGCAATCTGTGTGTGGAGCCGGAGGACATAGGTGAGGTTTTAAATGATTACTTTTTATCTGTGTTCACTATGGAGAAGGGCGATGTAGGTGTAGAGATCAGGAAGGGGGATTGTGATATACTTGAACAAATAAGTATTGAAAGGGAGAAAGTGTTAGCTGTTTTAGCAGGCTTAAAAGTAGATAAATCCCCAGGCCCAGATGAGATGTATCCCAGGCTGTTATGTGAGGCAAGGGAGGAGATTGCAGGGCCTCTGACACAAATTTTCAAATCCTCTCTGGCCACAGGAGAGGTACCAGAGGATTGGAGGACAGCGAATGTGGTACCATTATTTAAGAAGGGTAGCAGGGATAAACCAGGTAATTACAGGCTGGTGAGTCTAACATCAGTGGTAGGGAAAATATTGGAAAAATTCTGAGGGACAGGATTAATTTCCACTTGGAGAGGCAGGGATTAATCAGGGATCGTCAGCATGGCTTTGTCGGGGGAGATCGTGTCTAACTAACTTGATTGAATTTTTTGAGGCGGTGATGAAATGTGTAGATGAGGGTAAAGCAGTTGATGTAGTCTACATGGACTTCAGTAAGGCTTTTGATAAGGTCCCGCATGGGAGATTGTTTAAGAAGGTAAGAGCCATGGGATCCAGTGCAATTTGGCAAATTGGATCCAAAATTGGCTCAGTGGCAGGAGGCAGAGGGTAATGGTCAAGGGTTGTTTTTGCGAGTGGAAGCCTGTGACCAGTGGTGTACCGCAGGGATTGGTGCTGGGACCCTTGCTGTTTGTAGTGTACATTAATGATTTAGATGTGAATACAGGAGGTATGATCAGTAAGTTCGTAGATGACACGAAAATTGGTGGTGTCGTAAGTAGTGAGGAAGAAAGCCTTAGATTACAGGATGATATAGATAGGCTGGTAAGATGGGCGGAGCTGTGGCAAATGGAATTTAATCCTGAGAAGTGTGAGGTGATGCATTTTGGGAGGACTAACAAGGCAAGGGAATATACAATGGATGGTAGGACCCTAGGAAGTACAGAGGGTCAGAGGGACCTTGGTGTACTTGTCCATAGATCACTGAAGGCAGTAGCACAGGTAGATAAGGTGTTTAGGAAGGCATATGGGATACTTGCATTTATTAGCTGAGGCATAGAATATAAGAGCAGGGAGGTTATGATGGAGCTGTATAAAACGCTAGTTAGGCCACAGCTGGAGTACTGTGTACAGTTCTGGGCACCACACTATAGGAAGGATGTGATTGCACTGGAGAGGGCGCAGAGGGGATTCACCAAGATGTTGCCTGGGCTGGAGCATTTCAGCTATGAAGAGAGACTGAAAAGGCTGGGGTTGTTTTCCTTAGAGCAGAGAAGGCTGAGGGGAGATATGGTTGAGGTGTACAAAATTATGAGGGGCATTGATAGGTTAGATAGGAAGAAACTTTTTCCCTTAGTGGAGGGGTCAATAACCAGGGGGCATAGATTTAAGATAAGGGGCAGGAGGTTTAGAGGGGATTTGAGGAAAAGTTTTTTCACCCAGAGGGTGTTTGGAATCTGGAACGCACTACCTGAAGAGGTGGTAGAGGCAGGAACTCTCATAACATTTAAGAAGTATTTAGATGAGCATTCAAGGCTACGGGCCAAGTGCTGGAAAATGCGATTAGAATAGTCAGGTGCTTTTTGGCCGGCACAGACACGATGGGCCGAAGGCCCTGTTTCTGTGCTGTATCACTCTGTGACTCTATGACAAAAGGCCATGGAATTTCAAACACAGATTACATTCAGCGCAACTCATGTTTTCACAATATTTTGTGCTAGTTTTAAAAATATTGCACTCGAAGCAGGCCTTGCCCAAAAAGGTGACCTTGCCCCAGGGTGAATTAATCACCTTAGAGTAATTTATGGCATAGAAGGAGGCTATTCGGAGCAATCCAGGCAATCGCACTCCCCTGCTCAATCCCCGTAGTCCTGCAAGTTTATTTCCTTCAAGTGGCCATCAATTCCTTTTTGAAATCATTGATTGTCTCCACTTCCACCACCCTTGTAGGCAGTGAGTTCCAGGTCATTACCACCTGCTGCGTAAAAAAAATTCTTCCTCATATTCTTCCTGCATTTATTGCCCAAAACCTTCAATCTGTGTTCGCTAATCTTTGTACCATCAGTTAATGGAAGCAGTTTTTACTTGCCCAACTTGGCTCAGCCTGTCATAATCTTGTATAGCTCTATCAAATCTCCCCTCAATCTCCTTTGCTCCAGGGCGAAGAACTCCAACTTTTCCAACCTAACCTAACTACAATTCTCCATTCCTGGAACTATTCTGATAAATCTCTTCTGTACCTTCTCGAGGACCCTGACATCCTTCCCAATGTGTGATGACCAGAACTGGACACAATACTCTAGTTACCGCCTAACCAGAGCTTTATAAAGGTTTAGCATAACTTCCCTGCTTTTGTACTCTATGCCTCTATTTATGGTCAAAGTTCCATAAGCTTTGCTAACCACTGTCTCATTATGCCCTGCCACCTTCAAAGATTGATGCACATGAATCCCCAAGTCAGTATTGCCTCATTAGATTCCTTCTGCCAAAATGCATCACCTCACACTTGTCACTATTAAATTCCATCTATCACTTGTCTGCCCATTCTGCTAGCCTATCTATGTCCTATTACAGGCAGGTTCATATCATTCACTTTGTTTGCCATTCCTCCAAATTTGGTATCATCAGCAAATTTAGGGTTTCTACTCTGTATTCCAAGATCTGTCATTTATATATAGCAAAAAAAACAGTGGTGCAAGTACTGACCCTTAGGAAACACTACTGTCTACCTTCCTTCAGTCTGAATAACAACCATTAACCTTGACTCTCACTGTTTACTGTCCTTAAGCCAATTTTTTTTATCCAATTGGACACTGACTCTCCTGTTCCATGTGCCTCAATTTTGTTAACCAGCCTTTTGTATGGTACTTTATCATACGTTTTCTTAAAAATCCAGACAACATCTATTGCATTCCCTTCATCAACCTTCTCTGGCCCTTCATCAAAAAATTCAATTAGATTAGTCAAGCATGATCTCCCTTTTACAAATCCATGCTGGCTATCCTAAATTAGCTCAAATCTCTCCAAATGCCTATTGATTTTTTTCCCCCTGATTATTGTTTCTAAAACCTTACCCACTGCGGATGTTAAACTAATTGGTCCATTGTTGCTAGGAATGTTCTTACACCCTTTCTTGAATAAGGGTGCCACATTTGCCACTTTCCAATCCACTGGCACCTCCTCCATATCCAAGGAAGACTAGAAGATTACGGCAAGCCCTTCTGCTATCTCCACCCCCACTTCCTTTAGCAACTTGAAGTGCAAGCCATCCAGACCAGGTGGCTTACCTATCCTGAGCATTATCCGCCTTTCCACTACCTCCTCCCTTTTAATTTTTACCCTATCCATTGCCTCTACTCTCTCCGCTTTTGCTGATATTTTATCAGATTCCTCTCCCTCAGTAAACACTAATACAAAGTACTCATTAAGTATCCTAGCCTTGCCCTGTGCCGCTAAGCATATATTAACCTCTTTCTCCCTAATAGGCCCCTCTCCACCTCTTACAACCCGCTTACTATTTACATGCCAGTAGAAGATTTTTGGGTTCCCTTTTATGTTGACTGCCATTCTATTCTCATGTTCACTCTTTGACAGTCTTATTTTCCTCTTCATTTCCCCTCTCAAATCAGTGTATTTGGCTTAGTTCTCACTTGAAAAATTCACCTGACATGTATCATACACCCTCTTTTTTTTATTGTTTCATCATAATCTCTATCTCCCTCATCATTGAAGGAGCCGTATTTTTTGGTTCCCCTATCTTTTGCCCTTGTTGGAATGTATCTAGCCTGTACCTGAAGCATCTCTTCCTTTAAAGAATGCCCATTATTCCGTGACAGTTTTTCCTGTCAGTCATTGCCTACATTTTATCCTGGCTAGATCCCTTCTCATTGCTTTGAAATTAGCCCTCTTCCAATCTAGCCGTTCTATCTTATATTGTTCCTTGCTTTTCTGCATTACAAGTCTAAACCTAATGATATGAAGATCACTCTTACCCAAGTGCTCCCCCACAGACATCTGATCCATTTGTCCCACCTCATTTCCCAGCACCAGATCCAGCAATGCCTCCTTTCTAGTAGGGCCGATTGGGAGTTTCTGACAATTGCGCTTGTTTGCAGGCCTCAAAAAATTAAGTTGGATCTTTTGTGCAGGAGGACATTAATAGAAATATTTTGAAAGGTTTTGAATGATTTTTTTAAGCCATGAGCGTGGAACTCATTATGGCACCCCAGTCTAACTGGAAAATATTTTTGGATATGTTTTAAAAGTCACTTTCAGTAATTAAAAATCAAGCTGCTCAGCGGTGATGGATTGACACTGTGATTTAAAATGTTTATTTTGTTTTTGATAAACCGATTGTCAGCTGCATTAATCTAACTTTAACCAAGTTACCACTCTTAAATATATCAAGCGATATTTTTAAAAACAAAATTTAAAAAAAAACTACTGTCTAAAAGGCCAATTGTGCTGGTTCATGACAGATTTTACATTCAGCAATATGCAAATGAGTTTGAGTGGAAATTGGGGGTGGGGGTGCAAAATTGAGAGCAATTTGGGTCACAATATGCACCAGAACCACTGATTGTGGCCAGAGTGGAAACTCTACCTTGTCTTCAAACCCTTCGCCATCTTATCTCTGCAACCTCCTCCAGTCTTGCAACGCCTTGTACATGCTTCAATCAAATGACTCTGACCTTTTGCGCATCCTGCCTCATCTTCACCCTACCATTGGTGGCACATTCCTCTCAGTCTCCTACTCTCTAAAATTATTCTCTCTTTAAACCCCAGTGGTTGTCCCTTTTTGAAATCTGCTCACTTGGCCATCTTTTTGACGAGGTTTTTGACCATGTCTCTTAGCTCTTGCACCATGGTTAATTATTAATTCTATGTTTCTTTTATGTGTTTTTTTCCTCCATACAGGATTGCTTTACAGAGAACCAGCATGGATTTAATGGGCTGAATGGTCTCTGTCTGTGCAGTTATGACTCTATGACATTTCCTATGTTAAAAGCACATTATAAATGCAAGTTTTTTTGTTTTTGAATATTTTACTAAGGTTATCCGTTTTGGCTTGAGTGCAAAGAAGCTTTGTGCCTTGGTCAATCTGCACCGTGGCTTTGTTTCTCAGGCAGCTCATTGTACAGTATCCCAGCTGGCACCATTTTGAATTCATGTGTTAGCTTCTCTGTGTTTCACAAGGTACTCTGAAGTTCTCTTTGAAGTGCACCAGCATTGACATTGATCACTGGGTGGAGCTTGCTTACCAATCGTTCAAAATGGCGACAACTTGTCCATCAAGCTGCATCATGCTTTGAGTCCAAACGCCTTAATGATGAGGCAGAGCGGCAGCAGAGAAGGAAAGAAAAGGAAGCAAATCCTGACCTCCGGATCCCGCTACCTCATGGAACTCCTGCCCCATGTACCCAAAGATCTGCAGGTTGAGAATCGGCCTGCTCAATCACCTGAAGACCCTGGCAGAAACTACTGCCCTTGAATAGATGTCATCCTCGAATCGATGGACAGCCACCACTGCCGATGTTTCACTAGGTAATCTGTTTTTGCAATGTTAATTAAAGGATAGTGTCATGCTAGGCTCCCACATGCCAAGAATGAGGCACATTAATTTTGTCACAAAAATTGATTTTAAGCTGTTACTGGAGTGAAGAAAGGACTGGTTAAACAGATCAGGCATGGCTGGAAAATACATTTGCGTATTAACAGGTGATTGGAAGAACAAAGGACCATTCCCTGAAAAATTCAACCCACAATGGACCTTGATCACTAGGTATTGTTTGTAAGAGGAGCATTCCAGCGACTGCTAGGGTGATACAATCCAAAACGTGGTCAGACCAGTTAGTCACATGACTAGCCTGCTTGGCAACCCGGGTTTTTCTGAGTTGTACAAACAGTTTGAACTCAAAGTCTGTTTGCTCCTGGACTGAGAAGATCCTTCCTGTCTGTTCCCATCTCTTTCTCACAAACCTCTGAATCCACTGAAAACACAGGAACCCCAAGAGAGAAAAGTCTCCTTCAGCGAACAAGGTATATGAAGAATACTGGGCTCAAACGAAAAGCAAGATCTATCTACAATCAAGGACTCTACAGTGAGCTCGAAGAACCGTAACAAAAAGACTTCAGATATTGCCTCAAACTTTTCAGTTTATTTTTCTTCTGCTCTTTTTTGTCTCTATTTGCATGTGTGTGTCATGTATGCATGCTAGTGTGGGCGAATCGTGTATCCATAGGCATTAACTGAATTAGAGTTTAAGTTTAATAAATTTCAACTTTTCTTCTTTAAACCTAAGAAAATCTGTTTGTGCTGGTTTCTTTGCCTTATAATTGGAAAGTGGTGAACATGGATTCCCCATGGGGAGCTAAAAACACTGTGTGTTTAAAATTAAACCCTGTTACGGTAATGCCAAGTGAAGGCTGAAAGGGACCCGTAGACACCTTTCTTACCTGGCCGTAACAGAAATTTGGGTGCTAGCATCCAGAATTGACCCACAGACAAATGAGAGAAAATGTAAGTGGGAAGCCAAATTGTTCCCAATCAAAAAAGAGCAAGATTTCAATATAGGTTTTCTTGTGGTTGTGTGTGCTTGAGTAATAATATGTCTGCAACTGAAGGTAGTAGCTCCCAAAACCAGGGTGAAGTAACTTGGGATAAATTAAAAGCACTGTCAATGGAGGAGTTGAGGAAAATGGCTGAGCAGTGTGGATTACTATAAGTGGCAAGGCTAGGAAGTCTGAACTCCTAAGGCTAGTTGCCAACCATTTTTCCCTTGGCTGTGAAGAAGCAGAAATGGGGTTAGAAGCTGACTCCGAAAAGGTGTTGCCAGCAAAGCTACAACTGGAACCGAGAAAACTTGAATTAGAGGAGAGGGAGAAAGAAAGAGCCTTCCAGAAGGAACCTGAAGAAAAAGAAAGACAGGAGAGAGAAAGAGAGCGGCAGGAGGAGAAAGAGAGAGCCTTCCAGAAGGATCATGAAAAGAAAGAAAGAGAGGAGAGAGAGAGAGAGAATATTCCGGAAAGAATGTGAAGACAGAGAGCTGAAGCAACTTGAGTTAACTAGGGGGCGACAGAATTGTTAAAACTAGCTCAACTAATTCCAAAATTCAATGAGGAGGCTGTAGACAAATTTGTTTGTGTCCTTTGAGAAACTGGCAAGGCAGCTAAAGTGGCCAGCTGAGACATGGCCTCTTTTACTGCAAAGCAAGCTAACTGGAAAAGCCCATGAGGTTTATTCCCTGTTGCCAGATGAGAGTTCATCAAATTATGAACTGACCAAAAAGGCTATCTTTGGGGCCTATGAATTAGTACCCGAAGCCTATCGACAAAGGTTTAGAACCCTCAAGAAGCAAGCTAATCAAACTTATCTGGAGTTTGAAAGAAGTAAGCAGCTGGCTATTGACCAGCGGCTGAGGGCTCTTAAAGTACAGCTCAGCGAGGAGAATCTCAGAGAAGTAATTCTATTAGAGGAATTTAAACACTCTCTTCCACTCTCCATAAAGACACATGTAGAGGAGCAGCGGGTCCCGAGAGCCCGGCAAGCGGCCGTTCTGGCCGATGAGTTTGCTTTAATTTATAAGTCGGTTTCCCATGGGAGAACCTTTTCCAGCCATCCCCACAAATCTGGAAAGGACAAAGGGTGGGAAGGTGATAAGAGAGCAGGCAGTCTTGGGAGAAAAAGGAAAGCAGGAGACTCAGGGGGCTCTCCTCTAGCCAAAAAGGAAGGTGCTGAGAGCAAGAGTGCGACCCTGAGACCTGTGGCTTCCATTGTAATAAATCAATAGCAGAAATCAATCGATCTCAGAATCAAAATACTTAATTGAGCTAGCATGCACTGCTTTTTATTGGAGAGAGTTCCACAGTTCTCCCACCTTTTGTGTGAAGAAGTGTTATTTACTCCTTTCCTGGATAACCTGGCTCTGAATCTAAGATTATGCCCCTTGTCCTCGGCTAATAAATCTAACAAAGAACACAGGAGAAAGATCTTTACTCAGAGAGTGGTTAGAACATAGAACTTTGGACCATTTGGAGTAATTGAGGGAAACAGTATAAATGGATTTAAGGGAAAGGTCGATATGTTCACGAGACATAAAATAATAGAAGAACATAGGAGCAGGAATAGTCATTTAGTCACTTGAGCCTGTTCCACCATCAATGCGATCATGGCTGATCTGTGATCTAACTCCATTACCCGCCTCTGCCCCATGTCCCATAATATCTTTGTTAACAAAAATCTATCAATCTCAGCTATCAAGTTAACAATTGATCTAATATCAATTGCCATTTGGAGAAGTGAGTTCCAAATTTCTATCATCCTTTGTGTGTAAAGGTGTTTCCTAATTTCACTCCTGAAAGATCTGGCACTAATTTTTAGGTTACGTCCACTATGTCTCCAGCAGAGATAGTTTCTCTCTATCTACTCTATTAGTGCCCCTGAATATCTTGAAAACTTTGATCAAATCAAAGGGTGAGATGAAATAGAATGAGGAGGCTTGTGTGCAGCATAAACACCGGCATAGACCAGCTACATAAAATTACATAAAACTTGCAGCACAGAACCAGGTCATTTGACCTAACTGATCTATGCTGGTGTTTTTGATCCCTTATCAGTCGGGCTGAATGGCCTATATCTGTGCTGTAAATCTTCTTTAATTCTATGTAAATAAGATACCTTCGCCATCCAAGTTCTGAAAAGTGAGCCACCAGTGATGTTAGTCACAAGGATTCATGAAAGGTCATTGACCTGAATTCTGCTTCTCTATCCACAGAAGCTGCCAGACCTGCTGAGTATTTCGAGCATTTTCTGTTTTATTTTGATTCACTTGTAGGATCTGACATCCATTGCTGGTTGATTTGATTTAAATCCACCACTAATTTGCTTACATTCAGCAATTTTCCCCCCACCTCCCCAACTCCCCTACAACTTACTTTCTCTCATATACTCCTCTTGCAGAAGTGAACAGTGAGACTGGCAGAGGAGTTCACAGCCCTAAAACTGAAGCTTCCTCATGAATCATTCTCCAGATCTTGCTGATATCAGGCTTTTACATACTAGTGAGGAGGAGATAATGGTCGATCCTTTCAGATGCTGCATTGTACATATTCATATAGACAATATTCCAATGAGATTTCAGGGGAAATTCATTTCCCCATTAAGATAATAGTGCTGCACATTTACAGAATTGGATACAAAGGCAGACTTATGAGGTACCTAACTGCTTCCATGAAATTTTGAGAACCAGTTTATTAGTAATCTCCTCTGAACGTGGGGGCATGATTGCCCAATCCCTTGCTACTTCCCCTTGCAGATCTAAGCCTGTGTTTGTTTCTCTCCATTGGTGGAATAGCTAAATGACTCAATTTCCTGCTTTGCCATTCCCTCTGGTTCGAAAACTCAAAAGAACATCTTGGTTTGGAATGGACTTCAGACTGGGTCAACAGATTCCCCACTTCAATGAGTTAAGTGCTTCACTCGTTCTAAGAGAACTGAGCACTTCCAGGCAGTTTCTGATGCTTGCATAATTTTTGCACTCATCCCTTAATTACCGACAGTGAAGATGAAGAACATTTCTGAAACCTGCAATTATCGTAGATCACGCATAAATGATGAATGCTGAGCTGGACTTGGAACCCAGTTGGGCATTGAATTTGTGCCTATTAGGTAATTGAACATTGCACTGATTACTCAAGCTGTCACTAGATTATTCAGCTAGCCTAAACTATTATAAAAATGGTATCATTTTCTTCTCAAATGTGCATTCACGGCCTCGCACAGTAATATATCTGACTGCTGTGTTCGAAAGTGTGCATTTTTCAGCACTAATGTACTCGAGTAGCAGGGACTGATTTTGCATTAATACATCAAATGTCACTGCACAAAATGGTCAGTGTTTTTATCATATCTATCTTCTATTTTCTACCAATTTTGCAGACTGAATGTTTCATTAAGTTCCTCCTTCATCTACTCCAAGAAAAAAAGGGAGACTGTACTCCTTTTTATTAAAACTGAGAAGATGAGAAATTGGGCTCATTTGCATCCATTTTTTATGCACTATTAGTGCCTTTAGAGTTCCAAAATGGCATCTGAGGCACACGCACACAATTCTGGGATGAATCGCAGCAGATGCCATATTGGTGAGGGCGTTAGCGCGCGCAGTGAGCATCTGCCAGAAGTATGCCGAGCAGGCAGATCATGACATCAATCAGCAGACGACACTGATTTGGTGCCATTTCGGAGCTTGACATTCCAAAAAATGCTCTCTCTTAACCTCACACAGCTGAACATACATTCAGCAGCATCAGGAAGGAATCTCACCAGTGCAATTTAAAGGGATCATCAACTACTTATTGGTTAATTGCTGGTTGATTTCTTCTGGCTGCTGCTATGATTTTACAAATGTTTGGTGATTTCTATAGTTGTTTCAAGTTGTTAACGTCTACAGGGAGTGGTGTCGCAGGTGCTGAAGGACTTTTTGTTGACTTCAAGGCTTCTGCGTAAACCATAAACACAAAAGCAAAATACAGTGGATGCTGGAAATTTGAAATAAAAACAGAAAATGCTAGAAATACTTGGAAGGTCTGCCAGCAGCTGTGGAGAGAGAAAAATAAATGTAACATTTCAGGTCAGTGACCATTCATCAGAAACCTGAATCTTTGGGCTGGATTTTACGTTGGGCGGATGGGAGCTGGCCATCGGCATAAAATCGGTGGTGAACCCGCTTCTGCCTTGCCTGGGGATCCTTTCAGCATTTTATGGGTCCATAGGTTTTAATTGTTCCGAGGCGGCACTTGCACCCGCTTGTGGGAGGAAGTCCCGCCTCATTGAGCTACTGGCCAATCAGTGGGCCAGCAGCTTTTAGTCCCAGCAACGCCATGGGGAGCTGCAGCCCAGCTGAGGACATGAAGCCAGGGGTCCAGGTAAGTTTGGGTTGCCTCGCTGAGGGTAATCGGTTGGGCCCTGGTGAGGCAAGATTGGTCATTTGGGGGAAGTGGGGGGGCGTCTTGGGTCCTGGGGGTGGTTGAGGAAGTAGGGGTGGCCCTCAATCGGGCACCCTGTGTCCGATTCTCAGGGCCCACCCCCGGGGCGCAGCGAGGCAGCTTTTTGCGGGCGGCTTTTCTGGGCTCCAGGATGCCTGCTTGCCACGCGTAAAATTCGCATGGAGGCGGGCGAAGCCCCTTAAGTGGCAGTTAATTGGCAACTTAAAGGCCTTGATTGGCCCGGAGTGGGAAGCCCGCTTTTTGCCCCCCCCGCCCTATGTAAAGTGGGGCAGAGGCGGGAGCAGGTCGGGAAGGCCTCCCGCTCCATTTTACGCCACCCCCAGCCACCATCCGGCTCATTGGGGTGGAGTAAAATTCCAGCCATTAAATCTGTTTCTCTCTTTACAGATGCTGCCAGACCTACTGAGTATTTCCAGCATTTTTTAAAAATTTCTGTTCAAACCAGTTGGTTTCAGACATGGGCGCACTAGTAGGAATACTGGGAATTCTCCTTGGAGGAAGGCATGACTTGGGGAATGAACAGAAGTCTTAAAGGGCAGGAAAAGCTGCTGGACGAGGGAGGAGGAGGACAGAGAGAATTTCTCCTGGAAAACTGATACTCAACATCCCCTGAAAAGAACTGCTCTGGAAAGATCCAAGTGACAGCCGTCTACATGTATTTGGGACGCCAGACCAAAAAGGGACAACTGACATTTTTCCATATCTTTTTTTTCCTTCCAGGATTAGCAAGTATTTGGCCAAAGTATTCTTTTTTGTCTTTTTTTTTGTAACAGAGCTCTGCAGAGAGAATTGCTGTATTTTTTTCAGTGTGTGTGAGTTTGTGTGTGGGGAATTTAAAAAAGGGGAACTTTCATATTTCAATCTGTGTGTTAATGCTTTGCTTTTTTACTGGTTAAGTCTTGTTTTATAATAAACTGATAATTTTGCTCTTTATTGAAGAAACCTGGTTGGTGTATTTTACTCTGGGATAAATATGATTGACTGCATCGACAACTGGGTAAACATTAAAAAAAAATATATGTTGTGACCTTTGGGGAAGTGGAATTAGAAACGACAGTGCGCTCCTCCTGTCTTGGTCATAACATATAATTGGGAGCTCGTCTGGGATAACTCAACACCAACGATGTTGTGAGTGGGGTAATAATAATTGAAAAGAGTGAAAGTTTAAAAAAAAAGGTTTCTTGTGCATTAGAGTAAAGTTTACACTACCAGAATGTCTTTGTCAGTTGCTACGACCTTTCTGCGGATGGAGGAGGTATCCCTGAGTGATTTGAGAAACTTAACCAAGCCTAGACTAAAGGATTTGGCAGAATTGTTGGTGCTGGAGTTAAAACCAGGAGCTAAGAAAGCAGACCTAATTGCAGTAATAGCACAAGAAGAAAAAGGCGAACAAAATGATAGTGCAGTTGAATTAGCTGAAATTCAGCTACAGAGGAAGTAGTTTGAGCTTGAACAGGAAAAAGAGATGAAAAAACTTGAACTACAATTAGAAAGAGAAAGAAGGGAATTCAAATTTAAAAAGATGGAACTAAGACAAAGAGGTGATCTTGACTTCAGTGAAAGTGCAAATGAGGAAAGATCTGACTCTAGCCCTGGACCCAGTGGCAAGCTGTTTAGATTCATACAAGCCCTCTCAAAGTTTGAGGAAAGGGACTTAGAGGCATTTTTCATTTCTTTTGGAAAGATAGCCAGACAGATGAAGTGGCCAAAGGAAGTTGGGCACTGCTTATGCAAAGCAGGTTGATGGGCAGATCTCATGAAGTTTACGCTATGCTTTCTTAGGAGGCTTCTGCAGATTGAGATGGCAAAAAAGGCTATTCTCGCTGCGTATGTGTCAGTCTCTTAAATGTACCAGCAGAAATTTTTCAAGCTCCAGAGACAGCTGGGCAGACTTATATAGAATTTGAGTGGGTAAAGCAAATTAATTTTGATTGTTGGATGCGGGCACTAAAGGTAGAGTCCACGTATGAGAACCTTAGAGAACTAATTCTCCTGGAAGAATGAAAAAATTCACTCCCTCTGTTAGTAAGAATCCATGTAGAGAACCAGAAGGTTTCAACAGCCAGACAGGCAGCAGAAATCGCTGATAATTAAGAGCTTATTTATAAGCCCAAACCCTTTGTCTGGCACCCAAACCTGAGAAGGATAAAAGATGGGAGGGTGAAAGGCATGCAAGTAGCCGGGGACAAGATGGGAGAGCTGGGAACGTACCTCCTCAGGCCAGAAAGGAAGACGCTGAGTGTGGAAGTGAGGTCCGCAAGCCTTAGTAATACCATTGTCACAAGGTGGGACACCTTCGTGCAGAATGCTGGAAGTTGCGAGGTAAACCCATGGGACTTATAGGAGTACACAAAGCCAATGTAGACAAAGGGGACCAATCAAGAGTACAGCGGTCAGGTTATAGCTCTGACTGCAGCTGTAAGGCCAAGTACAAAAACCTCTGTGAGGGTGGGGGACATGAATAAGATACCTGAGAGTTATAGGGAGTTCTTGTCAAAAGGAAAAGTAACTCCTTATCCCTCAGGTGAGACAGGTAAACTGATGGTTATACTTGGGGAGAAAGGAGCCATCCAAATTCTTTTGCTGGGAAAAAGCATAACTTTTCTACCAGAGAGTGCACTGAATGCCAAGGTTTTAGTGAATGGTATTGGTATAATTGGCATACCCATACCTTTGTATCGGGTATACCTAGAGTGTGACCTTCTGTCTGGAACGGTAACTGTAGAAGTTGTCCATAGTTTGCCTGTAGACGGAGTTGACCTACTCCTGGGGAATGATTTGGCTGGAGCGAAGGTAGTAGCTTCTTCAGTAGCCACAGAAAGACCAAGTGATGTCAAAGAGACAGAACAGTTGCAGGAAAAGGTTCCAGGAATTTTTCCTTCATGTGTAGTGACCCCAGTAATGGCTAAACAAGTTCCATTGTTGAAGGTAAAATTGGCACACCAGTCAGATAGTTGAATATCTGAAAATTTCTTTGAGGATTTGGATAATCCGAAGGAAATGTTCAATAAGTCTTCCCTGATCAAGGCTCAGCAAGCTGATCCAGAGTTAAATAAAGTAGCACAATCGGCTCTAACGGAAGTTGAGGCAAAGGGAGTTCCGGAAGGCTATTATATGAAAAATGGGATTCTGATGAGGATGTGGAGACGATCTTCTCACAGACTTGTGGACCAAGAATGGACAGTAGTTCACCAGATAATGGTACTGTCCAAGTATCGCAAGGAAATATTAAGGATAACGCATGAAATACCTATAGTGGGACATGTGGGGATATGGAACACCCAGTCACGTATAGATTGACATTTTTACTGGCTAGGTCTTTCCAAGGATGTGGTACAGTTTTGTAAAACGTGCCATATGTGCCAGATTGTGGGATAACCGCAACCTGCCATAAAACCAGCACCTCTAATTCCCATACTAGTTTTTGAGGAACCATTTAGTAGGGTGTTGGTAGACTGTGTAGGACCTTTACCGAAAACAAAAGCGGGACACCAATATATGATCACTATCATGGATATGGCTACTCGGTTCCCAGAGGCCATTCCCTTGAGAACAATTTCTGTTAAGGTCATGGTAGAGAAGTTAACCCAGTTCTTTACTAGATATGGATTTTAGTGTATTAGCTACCTACTTAGCACTGTTTAGTTAATGTTGGTTTTTAGTTTAGTTATAGTAAAAGTCTTGAAACATGAAATCTTGTGTGATTCTTTAATTCATCACTAGGAAGTTCATATCTCTTATTTTAAAGTTAGTGGTCTCTACTGAAGTTGTAACAGTGCTCAAATCTCTGGAGTGGAACTTGAACCCATAAGCTTCTGACTTAGGGGCAAGAGTGCAACCAACTGAGCCATGGCTAATACCCATAGTTGAGCAGTATGGCTTATTAAAGTGACACATGCATTAGTTCCTTCATACTGTACAGTGGTTAACTGTTTAATAGCTTTAATGGACAGTTATATGAAAAGGAAGAATGTGCACAGTCACGGGGAGAAGGCAGGGAAATGGAACTGAGTAAATTGCTCTTTCAGAGAGCTGGTGCAGACACGATGGGCCAAATGGTCTCCAGTGCACTGTAACAATTCTGTGATTCTGTGATTGTCAAAGCTTTATGTAATACTAAGATTCATAGTAGTCTATCTGTAATATTTTGCAATGTCTTCAGGACTTTGATTTGACTGAATGTTTGAGTTCAAACACTACTTTGGCATTTTGGAATAAAGTATGTCGATGCTCAGACTCTTTCATTACTGAGTCAGTTTTCTTCAATTTTTAAGTTATGGTTATGTCTCTCACTCTGAATTCTGGGCATATGATTTAGTAATGAAAATAGAGGTTCAATAATTTTACTTAATGTCTCCTCAAATTTCACTGAAATGCTTGATAGGACATCAAGTTCAAGAAACAGATTATGATTCCTATATCATGATAAGACCCCAGGAGTGATGTTGATGTTTTTGGAAGAGTCTTTCTACCAATGTCTACTCTTGTGCACCCAGTACATGTATCCCAAAAGTGCAAGACAACAGAAACTTGAGAACAAATGTGTTATACAAATTGTACACTGTTATATTTTCACGTTTGACCTGTGATATCTCCCTTGGTTGGCTGCTCCTGTAACTGGATCTTTCGTCCTCTATGGACAAGTATGTGCCTTAACCTGCTCAATATCTAGGTAAATGTAATAAGACCCAAAGGGTTTAGCAGAGAACCAGCATCATGGTATTCCAACTTAATGGATATGTCATGTGCACCATGTGGTCTCCTCAACTTTGGTAGGTGGAAGGCTAACACTATCAGTCTGTGACTCAGGTTATAATCACAAGACAGCTTTATTGAACGTAAACTGGGTAAATGAACAGTACTTAGTACAAAGGGTATACTGACAGTAGTTCCAAACTTTCTAATCTTCTTGACATGACCTGAACAGATTACTTGCATTAGTGTAAGACTGACCCTTAAAACTTACAGCTACTCGATTCCACGGATTCCCCAATCAGGTCCATAGCCCAAAAGGCTTCAGCCTGACCACACTCTGGCTGCAATTCAAGTAAAATGCAGCCAGATATTTCTTTCACGACAGACATGAACAAAGGACATTGAAATTATATTTATCATGACAATGTTTAAATGGTCAGGTAGCCACAGGATTCAAAATGGTGCTTGCCCATCCAATTACTGCTGCCAAAAAATCAAAACAGCTAAAAATATTGTTACGACCATGTCAGTAAGGGGTCTAGGGTCCCCGATCAGACTTCACCTGGTCTTATGTAACAGGGTTTATTTTTAAATACACCTTATTTTTAGCTACCCCTTGATGAATCCTTGTTCACCGCTTTCCAACTATAAGGCAAAGAAACCAGCACAAACAGGTTTTCTTAAGTTTAAAGAAGAAAGGTTGAAATTTATTGAACTTAAACTTAAACTCTAATTTGCTTAACGCCTACGGATACACAATGCGCCCATGCAAGCATGCATACGCGATACACATATGCAGATAGAGACAGAAAAGAGCAAAAGAAAAATCAAGTGGAAAAGTCTGAGGCAATCTCTGAAGAGGGTTTTTGTTACGGTTCTTTCAGCTCACTGTAGAGTCCTTGATTGTGGGTAGATCTTGCTTTTCATTGGGACCCAGTATTCTTTTCCCTCTTGGGGTTCATGTGTCTTCAGTGGATTTGGAGTTCCGTGAGAAAGAGATGGAGAGCCAGACAGGAGATGTTGTGATGAGCCAGCCAGGAGAGGTCTTTTCAGTTCAGGAGCAAACAGACACTCTCAGTTCAAACTGTTTGTACAATTCAGGAAAAAAAACAGGTTGCCAAGTAGGCTAGTCATGTAACCAGCTAGTCTGACCACCTCTGTTTGTAGATTCTCTGGTCTTAGCCGGCCCTGGAATGTCTCTTCTTACACACAATACCTGATGCTCAAAGTCCATTGTGGGTTAAATTGGATAAGGGAAGTAACCCCTTGGTCTCCACAAGCACTGTCTGTTAATATGCAAATGTCTTTCCAGCCAAGGGCCTGGTGACTTTTTGAAAAGGTCCTTTCTTCACTTCAGCAACAGTTTTCAAATCAATGTTCATATGACAAAATGAATGTGCCTCATTCTTGGCAGATAGGGATCTAGCATCATACCTCCACATCCAGTGGAATGAAATGTGATCCGAGAAAAGCGCACTTCATTAAAAGGGTCGAGAGAAAATATATGATACAGAAAAAAAACATCAATTTCTCTCATTCAGTCCCATTTATTCATAAATCCTAAATCTTATTACAACCTGTCTTTTCTTAATGGCAGTGCTGCTTTAATTACCCCTTTTTGGCATCCCAATAAACAGGTGTTTTTTTGGGTGGAAAGTTCTTCTTCAGTTTGCCCATTTCCATGGCTGCCAAGGGTCTTTGAGATGGTTCGGTTTAATTAGCTCTGAGTTGGATTTTTTTTTTCAGGAGAGTCAGTTGTGGTCAGATCTGTCCTGAACTCTCCTTCAGAGCTTTGTTGAGTCATTCAAAGGCTTTTGACTTCAGGGGATGGGTGGTTCCCCTTTTTTCTGACTGTGAGGGAGGATTCTTTGCTAATCTCCCCTTTGTCCTCTGGGACACTCCTGCCTGCATGTATTTGTGCAGACTCTACTGCACTCTCCAATGGCACTTCGACTAGCTGAGGCATCACCCTCGTGGTTTCTCTGCCCCCAGAGGTCTTTCTTTGGCTCTGCAGGTTCCTGTAAATGCTGTTAGCAACTGTGGTGTGGTGCTTCTAGTGTCTGCCTTTACATAGGAGGATGTGGGGTCTAACTTTTCACATTATCGGGGTTGGCTGACCGGACAGTAGGGGTTTTCATCTGGGATTCCTCCCAGACTTCCTTTGACCTGCCCTCTTGGTTGCTTTTTCCCCTTCCCTTTCGAACCTTTTGCCAGTGTGGTGCCTGCCTGTCCCCTTTTTTCTGTGAGGCTCCCTTCCAGTTCACCAGCCCTCTGCTGGAGGGTCCTCCTAACACCGGTACAGGACTCGGGGATGCAGGTTTCACTGTAGCTTGGGGTTTCCTCTCAACCTGGCACATGTGGCAACTCCTGCAGTACTCCACCACATCTTTGTGGAGTTTTGACCAGTCAAACCGCTGTCTTATGCGGGCTTTGGTCTTTCGTATACCGGCATGTGCAACCACTATACACGGGCCCTTTTTAATATTTCTCTCTGGTACCTCTGCGGCACCACTAACTGGTGAACTACTGTTCACTCCTTGCCCTCAGATTTGTGAGGAGAACTCCATTTCCTCGTCAGCACCTCATTGCTACTATTTAATGAATCAGGGACTCCCTCTGCTTCACTTTCAGACTGAGCAGCCTGTGCTAACTCTCACAATACTGGGTTGGCTCGCTGAGCCTCAGCTAGGGAAAATCCATTTAATTCATTCCCTCGGTCTTCTAACTTTCCAAAGAAAGTCTCAGACAGACAGAGCTGGTCATCTGCCTGCAATGCCATTTCAGTCTCCTCTGGAGGAGCTGGTTTGATCATAGCCTGTTTCGCTACACATTCAGGTAAACTAAAGGGGTCTGTCTCCTGCCATGGCCCTGTCTCTCTGACCTGTGGTCTTTCTGTCACTACTGTGGGGGTGGGGGGGGCACCACCTTCATCCCCGCCAGAACATTACCTAGGAGCATGTCAACTCCATCCACAGGCAAACTGGAGACAATCCCTACAGTCACCGGTCCTGAAACTAGGTCGCAGTCCAGGTGCATCTGGTGTATGGGTACAGGCATACACTGGCCTCCAATACCATTCACCACCATTTTGGTGTTTACTGCACTCTCTGGGGGAAAGGTCAGGCTGTTTCCCAGTATAAGAGATCTAGTGGCCCCTGTGTCCCTGAGGATTACTATGGGCTTGCTTGTCCCACTCGAGGGATATGGGGTTACTTTCCCTTCAGACACAAAACCTTGATAACCCTCAGGGATCCTGTCAAATTTTCCTGCACTTGCAGCTGTAAGCTTCCTGGGTCTCACTCTTCCTGCAGTTAAAGCCACAGCTTGTTCTGCTGTGCTTTCCATCAGGTTCCTGTCTTTACTGAGTGGGTGTGCCTTGATTAACCCTACCGGTTTCCCTTTAGTTTCCAGCAATTAGCTTTTAAGTGCCCTGCTTTATTACAATGGAAGCACACAGGTCTCCGGGCCTCGTTCCTGCTCATAGCACCTTCCTTTTGGGCTAGAGGAAGACCCGCTGTGTCGTCTGCTTTCCTTTCTCTCCCAGGACTGCTTGGGCTCCTATTACCTTCCCATCCTTTGTCCTCTTCAGATTTGTGGGAGTGACTAGGAAAGGTTCTCTCCTGGGAAAGCAACTTATAAATTAAAGCAAACACACCGGCCAGAACGGCCGCTTGACGGGCTCTCTGAACCCACTGATATCTCTATGGATAGTGGGAGAGACTTTTTAAATTCCTCTAACAGAATTAATTCTCTGAGATTTTCATAACTGAGCTGTACTTTAAGAGCCCTCAGCCACTGCTCAATACCCAGCTGCTTACTTCTTCCAAACTCCAGATAAGTTTTATTAGCTTGCTTCTTGAGGGTTCTAAACTTTTGGTGATAGGCTTCGGGTACTAATTCATATGCCCTGAGGATAGCATTTTTTGTCAGTTCATTATTTGATGAACTCTTATCTGGCAACAGGGAATAAACCTGTTCCCACTAGTTTGCTTTGTAATAAAAGAGGCCAGGTCTCAGCTAGTCATTTTAGCTGCTTGCCAGTTTCTCAAGGGACACAAAAAATGTTTCTACATCTTCCTCATTGAATTTTGAAATTAGTTGAAACAGTTTTAACAATACTGTACCCAGCCCTGAATTATGCTCCTCCATATTGGCCATGCTTTCACTGGGGTTACTCTGTCTCCCCTTAGTTAACTCAAGCCACTTCGGCTCTCTTTCTTTGCATTCCTTCCGGAATATTCTTTCTCTCTCCCTGTCCTCTCTCGTTCCTTCTCCTGTCTTTCTTTCTCTCTCTCCTGTCTCTCTTTTTCTTCACGTTCCTTCTGGATGGCACTTTCTCTCCATGTTCCTTTTGGAAGGCTCTCTCTCTCTCTCCTGTCTCTCCCTTTCTTTTTTCTCTAATTCAAGTTTTCTCTTTTCAAATTATAGCTTTGCTCACAATACCCTGTCACATGTACTTCTAGCACTGCTTCTGCTTCCTCAGAGTCAAGGAAAAGATGGTTGGCCACTAGTCTTAGGAGTTCAGACTTCCTAGCCTTGCCTCTTACAGTGATCCCACACTGCTCAGCCATTTTCCTCAACTCCTCCATAGACAGTGTTGTTAACTTATCCCAAGTTACTTCACCCTGTCTTGGGGAGCTACTAGCTTCAGTCGCAGACATGTTAGTATTCAAGCACACACAACCACAAGAAAACCTGTATTGAAATCTTGCTCTTTTTTGATTGGGAAAAATTTGGCTTCCCACTTCCAATTTCTCTCATTTGTCTGTGGGTAAAATTCAGGGTAGTAGCTCCAAAATGTCTGTGACGACCCGGTGAGAAAGGGGTCTAGGGTTCCCTCTCAGCCTTCACCTGGTCTTACCGTAACAGGGTTTATTTTTAAATGCACCGTGTTTTTAGCTCCCCCTTGGTGAATCCTTGTTCACTGCTTTCCAATTATAAGGTTTTCTTAGGTTTAAAGAAGGAAGGTTGAAATTTATTGAACTTAAACTCTAATTCGCTTAATGCCTACGGATACAGGATGCGCCCATGCAAGCATGCATACGTGATACACACATGCAGATAGAGACAGAAAAGAGAAGAGGAAAAATAAAGTGGAAAAGTTTGAGGCAATCTCTGAAGTGAGTTTTTGTTACTGTTCTTTCAGCTCACTGTAGAGTCCTTGATGTAGGTAGCTCTTGGTTTTTGTTGGGGCCCAGCATTCTTCTTAAACCTTGTTTGCTGTCAGAGACTTTTGTCTCTTGGGGTTATGCGTCTTCAGTGGATTTGGAGTTCCGTGAGAAAAAGATGGCGAGCCAGACAGCAGAGACTGTGGCGAGCCAGCGAGGAGCGGTATTTTCAGTTCCGGAACAAACAGACACTCTCAGTTCAAACTGTTTGTACAATTCAGAACAAAAAAGGTTGACCAGCAGGTGCTCAAAGTCCATTGTGGGTTAAATTGGATAAGGGTAGTAACCCCTTGGTCTCCACAAGCACTGTCTGTTAATATGCAAATGTCTTTCCAGCCAAGGGCCTAGTGATATTTTGAACAAATCCTTTCTTCACTTCAGCAACAGTTTTCAAATCAATGTTTATATGACAAAATTAATGTGCCTAATTCTTGGCAGGTGGGGATCTGGCATGACAATATTGACAAGACACTTCGACCTCAATGACTTCGCCAGTATCTTGTCCTGCCTGATCGCTGCATAAAGAATCCAATTAATGCCTATTAGTAGCTGCATTGAACACAGTGGACCTGGCCACCAAGTGCAGAATTCCAATTTTCAATAAATAATCCATCCAGATAAAAAGTATGTATTTATGTGTGCATGTGCATTTCCCTATCTTTCCCTGTTTCTCTTCCTTTTTAAATGATGTTCATCAGTAATATCTTGCAGTTTTGATAAAAGGTCTACATCCAAAATTTCAACTTCTCTGTTCTCTTCACAGAGCTTGCCTGATCTGCTGAATATTTGCAGCAATTTCCGCAATTGTTTCTGTACTATTTTTCTTTAATTAAACCTTAGTTTGGACCCTGAGTGTACCAGGCCCAGCAGATAGAACTCAGTAATAATAATCCATCACAAAAAAAAATTCAGTATTGCCTCAGCAAATTGCTTTTCAAATGTATTTTTTCTTCTCATAATTTGAATAAAAATCTATTATCAGCCTTCCTTTTAATGATGCATTGTAAGAAAATGTTGCTGCTAAGGCAGAGTGAAGTTATCTGTTAATATAGAAGTCCTAATACACATGAATCTGTCTGATGAAAGCAATTCACAGGAACTGCATTGTTCGCTGTTTGTTTTGCTTTGACAAGGTCACTGGCGGGTGCATTGGATTTGTGTCAGATTGCTTCAGCTGAAATGATCATTCAACCCCTTGTCCCGAGAAGCTGATTTACAGTTTGTTAACCAATGTCAGGAAGAAGTGATGTGGGAAAAAACAATCTCCCAAAACAAACTCAAATGGCTGCTTCGATGCCACTTAGCCACATTGGGAACACCATCTTGATTCAGTCAAAGACCAAAGCCAGCAAAGAGCAAAGTAAGCTTTGATGGGGCCAAACTGAACATATTAATCTGTCATTGCCATCTTGTTATATGGCTGTGGTGACCTTAATGTTATATGTGAAAGGCTTTTAGGGTGCCAGTTAAGAGTGAGGCCTAACCAATGTGTATCATGAAAGCATATTTACTATGTTAATCATAAAATTTACGGATATTTCAGCATTGGTCCAGGTTATATTTACTGGGTGTGAATTTTACAGACATGTCTGTAATTACAAATGGACATTATTTAGATCACTGGTAAACTTGATTGAAAGTTTACTGTTTTAACCCCTGGGCGAACAACAGCAGAAATTATTTTAAATATTAAGTCTATTCTTGACTACACATTAGAAGTGCCCAGAAATTTGATGCACTGCCCCCCCCCCAAGTATGATAAAAAATTTTAGCACTGAGATATCTTCATTGCTTTCCTCCCTTAGCATCTGGCTCTGAATGACTTCTCATCCTTGGTGATTTCAACCTCCATCTCAAATCATCATGTTCTCTCTCGTCTGAGTTTACTATTTGCTTATCCTCCCTAACTCCCTCCATGTAAACTCCCCAATCCATATTCATGACCACCCCCTTGGCCTTACCATCCCATATGTTCTTGCTAGTCCCATCATATTAATTATAGATAAGCCCATATCTGATCACTTCCTTATAAGACTCACCACCCACATCCCCCTTCCATGCCCTCCTTCTGTATCCATTCCTGGAAAAAACTATCCCCCTATTCACCTTCAACCGCACTTTCACCACTGTCTGGCCTTTGGCCCTCCGTTTGCTACAACATTTCTGTAGCTACTGATTTGCTCAACTGCACCCTCACCTCCATCTTTAATGCCCCAGTCCCCAATAAAACCATTACTCTCTCTCACTCTAGCCATTCCCCAGCATAGCCCTCATCTCCATTCCCTTAAGTCCAAGGCATGCAGACTTGAAAGGATATTGCCGACAACTGGTTTAGCCATCCACCACCAGATCTTACTTGACCACATAAAACACTATTGGGTCCTGCTCGCATCTGTTAAAACTGCTCACTATTCCAGGATTGTTCTGGAATGCTTCTTTTTCTCTACTGCAAACCATCTTCTTAAACCCCTCTACCCTGTCCCCTCCTCCCTCACCAATAATGCATGGACATCTTTGTCACTAAGATCGAGACCAGCTGACCAGCCTCTTCCATGTCCCTCCCTTCCCACTACCTCACCTGGCCAAACTTCCGATAATGCTCCCCGCTGCCCTAGCCCTGACATTAGCTCTTGAAGAAATAATGGCTTGAATGTAAGGGTATTGAAATACTGTGAGCAAGTACAGGAATCTGAAACTACACATGATGAGCCTTGACCAGTCTTTACCAACCTTCTCTTGCCAGCGCATCTCCAACATTGCACTCTGCTAAAGGCTCTTCTCTCCATCTGCCTATTAAGTCTGACACCTCATCTTTCTGTTGACTCAGCACTTTCAGTGCTGGTGGTCCTTTCTTGGTTGCCCTTCTGTAGTACTTGTTTTACACCATTTTATTTGCTTTGGAAGGGGAGAAAATAAATTCACAGGCCTGTGAGGGTCATGGGCTTTCTCACTACCCCCATAAGGTTATGTGTGATATGATAATGAGAGATGAAGGTGCCTTGTCTCTTTATAGAAGTGTCCTTGAAGGCTAGAAGATGCCTATGTGGCAGGCAAAGTGAGTTGAGTGTTTTTTTTAATAAGGAGCTACTTGAGTGTGTCAAGTAGTTATCATTTGCAGTTCTCTTGACACTCCAGTGCCAAGAGAGAAAGAGTATGTTAAGTGAGGCTCAATGAGTGGTAGAGGATGTATATTAGCACCAGTGCCTTGGCTTACTTTGGCCATGCTTGAGGTCATTGAACCTCTTCCTGCACTGTGCGGCAGTTCTTGGCATGGTAGAGGTTAGACTGACTGCCTGATAGCTTGCACCATGCTGTTATGGTGCTTCTTGCCCTTAATGCCCATCAGACAGTTCCTCCTCACCCTTACTTCTGCCAGTAGCACCTCTATGAAAAATCTTCTGCCATGTTGCCGGAAAGTGATGTTGCCCTTAAACTGAAACTCCCTCCCTAATGGCATTGTGGATGTACCTACACCATATGGACTGCAGCAGCTCAAGAGAGTGCCTCACCACCACCTTCTCAAGGGCAATTAGGGATGGACAACAAATGCTGGCTTTGCCAGCGATGCTCACATCTCATGAACAATTAAAAAGAACTGGCTGCAGACTTTTAAAAGCTGCAACAGAAGTGTATTTCTGTCATTCCCAAAAGTGGTAAGCTAATGATGGGCAGTTTTCTGGCCTCCAACCAGCCCGAACAAATAACGAGTGTCCTTGAAAGAAATTGAAATTGATTGATAATGGTTTCACATTGATATGTTAGGAACACTTGGCCAAAAATCTGCCTTGGGGGTTGGGGGAGTGGGGAGAGTGTGGCAGGGTGGGTGGGGTCCATGGTGAAGGGGCGTTGATGCAATCCATGTCAGGGTGTCCTGTTAACCGTTTTTCAATTTGGGCATCTGTCCCTTTCGGGTAACAGCCACAGACCATATTTAAATAGAGCTTTTTACCTTGAAAATTGTAGTTAGCGATTTTGAAAAGCCACTAACAACATAAAAACTGAACCAACCAGGTCTTACAATTGTTTTGCACAGGGGGGAGATGGTGTAGATGACTTCCATTATTCACCTCTCAACTGACTGTAGACTGTGTTTTTAAAAATATTGTTTTAGTCTCTGAGTGTTTTAGAGGTCAAATAAACAGACAGACAACAGGTTTTCTCGTAGGATTAAAAGAAAGATAAATTATTTATTAAGCGATATGCAAAAATATTTGCAACCTCACCCACTCACACAGACACACATATGCACACAAATGCACACGCACAAGAAACCGAGATAAGAGAATAGCATTTATATCTGATTGTTGTAAAAAAAGAGTTCACTTTGAAACCTTCTTGGTTTTCCAGGAGGAATTTTTTTTAACAGCAGTGCAGGCCTGGTGTTCCTTTTCTTGGTTCACTGAAGTATTGCAGACTCCTCTGGTTAAGACTCAGTCAATGTTGGTGGCAAGAATCTTATTGCAATTTTGCAGGTGGGGAGCTTTCAAGGTCACCTTGCAGTCTTTGCCTCTGTGGTTTAAAGATGTTACAGGCAGAGTCTTCTTCTTGGCTGGAATGGATCTCTCAGCTTCCTGGCATTTGATACAGTGCCACACAACAGATTTGTGAGCAACGTTATAGCTCATGGAATAGACAGAACAACAGCAACATGGATACGAAATTGGCTGAGTGACAAAAAACAAAGTGCAGTGGTTAATAGATGTTTTTCAGGCTGGAGGAAGGTTTGTAGTGGAGTTCCCCAGGGATCAGTGTTGGGACCCTTGCTTTTCCTGATATATATTAATGACCTAGACCTTGGTGTACAGGGCACAATTTCATATTTTGCAGAGGATATGAAACTTAGAAGCATTGTGAACTGTGAAGAAGTTAGTGTAGAACTTCAAAAGGACATAGACAAGTTGGTGGAATGGGTGGACAGGTGGCAGATGAGGTTCAATGCAGAGAAATGTGAAGTGATACATTTTGGTAGGAAGAACATAGAGAGACAATATAAAATAAGGGGTACAATTCTAAAGTGGGTGCAGGAGCAGAGGACCTGGGTGCACATGTGCATAAGCCATTGAAGATGGCAGGACAGGTTGAGAGATTGGTTAATAAAGCATACAGCATCCTGGGCTTTATTAATAGGGGCATAGGGTACAAAAGCAAGCAGGTTAGGTTGAACTTGTATAAGACATTAGTTCGGCCTCAGCTGGAGTATTGTGTCCAGTTCTGGGCGCCGTACTTTAGGAAAGATGTGAAGGTGTTAGAGAGGGTGCAGAAAAGATTCACAAAAATGATTCCAGGGATTTGGAACTTCAGGTATGAAAATAGATTGGAAAAGTTAACTCTGCTGCTCTCTCCACAGATGCTGCCAGACCTGCTGAGTATTTCCAGCATTTCTTGTTTTTAGTTCGGAAAATTTGGGACTGTTGTCCTTGCAGAAGAGAAGGCTGAGAGGAGATTTGATAGAGGTATTCAAAATCTTGAGGAGTCTGGACAGATATGGAGAAACTGTTCCCACTTGTGAATGGATCGAGAAGGAGAGGGCACAGATCTCAAGTAATTGGTAAAAGAAGCAAAAGTGACATGAGGAAAAATTTTTTCATGCACCTGTCCTGCCAGTCAGCCTAACGTTGGTCGTTGGGAAAATGCTAGAGTCCATTATTAAGGAAGAAATAGTAGGACATTTAGAAAAGCTTAATGCAATCAAACAGAGTCAACATGGTTTTGTGAAAGGGAAATCATGTTTGACAAATTTGCTAGAGTTCTTTAAGGATATAACAAGCAGAGTTGATAAAGGGGAACCGGTAGATGTAGTGTATTTGGATTTCCAGAAGGCATTCGATAAGGTGCCACATAAAAGATTATTGCACAAGATAGGAGCTCACAGTATTGGGGGTAATATATTAGCATGGATTGAGGATTGGTTAACTCACAGAAGACAGAGAGTCAGGATTAATGGGTCTTTTTCAGGTTGGAAAGACGTAACTAGTGGACTGCCACAAGGATCAATCCTAGTGCCTCAATTATTTACTATCTATATTAATGACTTGGAGGAGAGGGTAGAGTGTAATATATCCAAATTTGCTGACAATACAAAAATAGGTGGGAGGGCATATTGTGATGTGGACATGAATCTGCAAGGGGATGTAGATAGGTTGAATGAGTAGGCAAAAACTTGACAGATGGAGTTTAATGTAGGAAAGTGTCAGGTCATGCACTTTGGTAGGAAGAATCAAAAGGCAGACTTTTATTTAAATGGAGAGAGACTCCAAAAAGGTGTAGCACAGAGGGATCTGGGTGTTCTTGTGCATGAAACACAAAATGTTAGCATGCAGGTGCAGCAAGTATTAAGAAAGCAAATGGAATTTTGGCCTTTATTGCTAGGGGGTTGGAGTTTAAAAATAGGGATGTCTTGTTACAACTGTACAGGGTGTTGGTGAAGCCACAGCTGGAGTACTGTGTACAGTTTTGGTCCCCGTATTTAAGAAAGGATATACTGGCATTGGTGGCAGTTCAAAAGAGATTCACTAAGCTGACTCCTGGGATGAAGGGGTTGACTTATCAAGAACGGCTAAACAGGTTAGGCCTTTATTCATTAGAGTTTAGAAGAATGAGGGGTGATTTATTGAAACGTACAAGATTCTGAGGGGGCTTGACAGGGTAGATGTTGAGAAAATGTTTCCACTAGTGGGGGAATCTCGAACTAGGGGACATAGTTACAGAATAAGGGGGCACTCATTTAAAACTGAGATGCAAAGGAATTTCTTCTCTGAGGGTAGTGAATGTCTGGAATTCTCTACCCCAGAGAGTTGTGGAGACTAGATCAGTGAAAGTATTTAAAGAGGCGATAGATAGATTTTTGAAATATCGGGGAGTTGAGGGCTCTGAGGAGCTGGCTTGAAAAAGGAGTTGAGGTCTGGGGAAGATCAGCCATGATCTTATGCTTGAGGGCTGAATGGCCTAGACCTACTCCTATTTCTTATGTTCTTATGAATGGTTAAGGTCTGTAATGCACTACCTGAGAGTGTGGTGGAGGCAGGTTCAATCAAAGCATTCAAAAGGGAATTAGACTGTTATATGAAAAGGAAGAATGTGCAGGATTATGGGGAGATGGCGGAGGAATGGCACCAGATGAATTGCTCATTTGGAGAGCCGGTACAGACACTATGGGCTGAAAGACCTCCTTCTGCTCTGTAATAATTCTGTGAAGTATTTTTTTAAAGAAAAAACCTTATCAGGCTTGGTTTCAGTCTGGTGACCATAGATGCTCTCCCCTCCTGTGTTCTTACAATGTCCTTGAACATGTTGCCATTTTTACACACCGGGGTTTGAATGTGGCTTATCTTGATAAAGTGGTGGTACGTCCCACCTATCATCTTGCTTTGAACCCAGAGTCTCCTTGTCTGCAAAGGCCTTTGTCAACTCAATTCTTGAAGATAGGAGCCATTTAGCATTGAATGGCTGGTTTGCAATCTTAATGTGCCTTCCGCAGGACTAGTCCAGATGTGATGATGGGTTTAGTCGTCAACAGTCACTATGCATATTTGCAGTACAGGAGAGGCCAGCTGACCTCTTACTCCATCCTGTCTGCATTTTTTGGAGTTTAGTTCATCAGTTCATTTTTATAGTTCATAATTGCTGCAGTTCACTTTAGTTCATAACTTTTCCTTGTGTAAGTGTGACATGATATTGATGAGTATTCAGCTTCTTAAATTGCAAACGAAGAGTCAATGTCCATTACTCTTTGCAAAATGCAGGACCACAGGACTTTTGGGATTCTAAGGTAATTAACCATGGATTTTGAACATTCTTCCAAATGAGGAGTAATCATTATAATATGAAATGTGCTAATTTCAAAAAGCAATTTTTTCATTCAATCCTCTGTGAAGTCATGAGCATGCTTTACTAGCATTGTATTTTAGTTTAATATAGCAGTCTACTGACATAGGCCTGACCATAGCACAGGCCAAATATTCTTCAAGGAAGAGTTACAAACTTCAGAAGTACCAAATGAAGTTTTGAAAGTTACTGGGGTTTGGGGGGAGGTAGTGGTGGGTAAATAGCGGTGGGAGATTTATGAATACAGAAAAAGCCTGTTGAAGGGAAGTTTGGCATGTACTTTAGAGATTGGGGGTGGTGCCTGAGAAAATGTCCCCATTAACCTTTTCACTGCCCCATTGCTTTTGTGGTCTTCCCACTCTGTCCTTTTACTAAATGCTGCTGATGATGTCTTGTCATTGGCACTTCAAAGCTAGAAGCTATCAGGTTTAATAAACAATTGAGTTCAGAGGGGCACACTAACTGTAAAGAAAGAAAACTTGCATTTATATTGCATTGTGTCACATTCTTCAGATGTCCAAAGCACTTCATATCAATGGCTTACTTTTTTACTTCAGTCACTTTTGTTAACCAGGGAAACACGGCAGCTAACGCATGGGACAAACTGGAATGCACATTTTCCATTTTTTCCAGAGCTCTGTTATGGCAGGTGTCATGCTAAGCCCCCACCTGCCAAGAATGAGGCACATTAATTTTGTCATGAACATTGATTTTTAACTGTTGTTGGAGTGAGGAAATGACTTGTTAAACATGGTTGGAAAAGACATTTGCATATTAACAGACAGTACTTGGAAGGACAAAGGACCATTCCCTGACATATTCAATCCACAAAGGATGTTGATCACCGGACAGTGAGGGGGGATGGGGAAGCACATTCCAGGGTCTGCTGGAGTGATGCAATTCACAGGAACCAGGACTGGTTAGACCAACTCGTCATATGATTAATTGGCTATTCCAGTCTTTTGAACTAGCCACAGAGAGTTTGAACTCAAAAAGAAAGACTGTTCGCTCCTGGACTGAGAAGATCACTCCTGTCTGCTCCCATCTCTTTCCCACAAGCCTCTGAATCTACTGAAGATGCATGAACCCCAAGAAAGTAAAGTCTCCTACAGTGAAAAAGGTTTAAGAAGAATACTGAGCCCCAACGAAAAGCCAGATCTACCTACAATCAAGGACTCTACAGTGAGCTCAAAGAACTGTAACAAAAACTCTTCAGATATTGCTTCAAACATTTTCCACTTTATTTCTTCTGCTCTTTTTTGTCTCTGTTTCCATGTGTGTATCACGTATGCATGCTAGTGTGGGAGCGTTGTGCATCCGTGGGCATCAACCAAATTAGAGTTTAAGCTTAAGTTTAATAAATTTCAACTTTTCTTCTTTAAACCTAAGAAAGCCTGTTTGTGCTGGTTTCTTTGCCTTATAATTGGAAAGCAGTGAACAAGGAATCACCAAGGGGGAGCTAAAATCATGGTGTGTTTAAAATTAAACCCTGTTACGGAAAGACCAGGTGAAGGTTGAAAGGGAACCCTCGACCTCTTTCCCACCGGGTCGTAGCAGCAGGTTACAATTAGTAAATGGCAGGTAAATCTCTTATAGGCTGATAAATTATATTAGCACGAGATTTATTAATTGAATTTTTCATATTCAGATTGCTGTTTAAAACCAAACCAAATATTCAGAGAAAATGACACAACTGTTAGTACGGAGAGTAATCACTGCTGACTGTAAGTTGAAGTATGAATGTAATAAAGTGCCAGATAATTTATGTTAATAGCTGTAGTGTCCGTGGGTGTAATGTGAATGAAACATTTAAGAGTTTATAATGGGACGTGAGTATTTAAACATTATGACATATGTCTGTGTTATAAATTCCCAGTAGTATTAGACCGTTTTGAGCTTAGTGACTTCCACAGCTTTGCTGCAATCACCGGAAAGGCTCTTAGTTATTGTAAAACTGAGAATTAGTGAGATCACGCATTTGAATATTACCATACTGTTGGTTATACGATTGCAAATTATACGATGATAGTATTTAACTGCTGCAGTCACTCCTAAGCCCTTAATTATATACAATAAAAAACCTATACTGCTCAACACCACAGCGAGTGCCTTGTGAGAAATTGTGGGTGCACGGCCTTTGATTATCCACCTGCATAGGCTGCATGCCCAAAAAGGACTCCCAGGGAATACTGAACTGTGGAATTGGTCACCTTAATAGCCCTGCATAAATGTTTCTAAAACAATATTCCTGCTGCGCTTCCACTTTAAGCAAGTAGTAAAGCAAACTTCCTTTCACACTTTTTTCAGTTTGTGTATCAAGCATCTTGATATATTAAGTTGTCCTCACCTGCCTGAATAGGTCAACACCATTATCTATACCATAGTTTTCCATTGAAATAAGTTCCACGGATTGAATAGCTCCATTCATTGCATTCGTTTATGAGTATGCCCACACTGCAGTGTCTCAAATCAGGGCTGTCTGGATTCGATCCTGGTGTCTGTCAAAATATTTGTGATTGAATACATCAGACTCAGGCCTAGCTCACTCTGGTTTATGCGATGTTGATCTATGTTACTGTGGATGACACTTTAATAGGAGGTTGTACCTAAACCCTAGAATTTTAATTTGCTCCAGAAAATGAAGATGAGGTCATGCTGTTGACTCATTCAGCAGTGGTTTAGTGCAGGATTATACCATCCACAGTCTGCAGAAATTGGATTGTGAGATATACACTGACCTTAACATCTCCACTGAGTGTTGAGCCCCCCGTGGCTATAATGTATCAGACAGACATCTACAATAAGGTGTATGCTGGGGTTGTGTGAGTTATCGATATGTATTTTTAATCTTGGTTTTTAGGTGCAATTACATACATTAAGATCACATCAGTGAAAGTTGGTTGGTTTTGTTTTCTCTCTTTCTGAACATTGAGCCAAACAAATATACCTTTGCTTTACCTTAAAAATAAAACCCTTCATCCTGATTGACCGCTGGCCATGTTCTGCACCACATTCGGCATTGGACCCAAATAAATTGCAGCTTTCTCATGCATGAAAGGCCAAGTGTGCTGGGCCCTGAGAAATTCCATCTCTCTACACTTGACATTCTTTCACTACTGAGTTTAGTTCCTACCGTGTAAACACTGCCCCAAAGAAATGACACGTTCTGCTGCACCCTTAGTTCTTCGAGCAGGGAAACTTCGATTAAACCTAAAGGGGGGTCCAAGGTAACTTTAAGACAAAGCATTTATCAGCATTCAAGTGTTAAGTGTTGGCAAAAGTCACCACATGCAGCTGTTGTGCGGCTGCCCCCAGAGCTAACATGCCAACACTTGCGAGCCCCTACAAATACCTGGGTCCTGCAATTCCTGGTTTCCCATCAGTCAAATAAACAACAATCTAACAGCAGTGTGCAGGTGTAGCTAAAATAAAAGAGGCTGTCTCATTGCATGACATTTGATGGCAGTGAAGATTTGAACAGATAAATATAGAAGACTTGAGAGATAAGACTGATGCTGGTAAATGTTCAGATCACCACCTTCAATTGCAAACCATCTGCCATCTGATGCCAGGAAATATGCCCCTGGTTCCTGTGCCATCTCACTTGGTAGGGTGCCAGAAGTAATCAATGCTCTGGTTGCTGCTTGGTTTTAACATGGCACTTACAATTGTTTCAAATTAGAAATGAAGAAGTGCTTCATTTCTTCAGTCTGCTCGAGTTCTTTCTGCCCTTCCAAAAATGACAGTTACCAGAATTTGTTGTCTTAGCCACTTCAGTGTGAGACGGTAAACTGCTGCTGCTCTCTGTTGTAAAACTGCTGCCTTTTTCATCATTGTTCCAGCGTGGAAACACACTATTCTGTATTAAAGGTGTGACTTGTGGGGAAAGAAAAGTGACTTGTTGGTAAAAGTTGGAAACTTCCATTCGTGCTGAACTATTAGTGGTTTGCACCAATGGACACAATTTATTATATTGTGTCAGTGCCTGCTAAAAAAAAAGCAAGGTGGGTTATTTTAGCTGCCCGGATATTGTTCAAACAGTGCTTGTGTGAAAGTGCTAACCGTGTGTAAGGAATATGCACACATGTACTGCAATCCAATTAAGGAACTGCTGCACTGGCTGGTGATAAAGTAGCATCCAGCAGTGATCTGAAATGTTTCATGGGGAGATATGCAGCAGAGAGTGATGTAAAACATACGGGAGAGAGTGGTGTAAACTGTACAGTCAGGAAGGTGGTACACACATGCTAAATAACACTGCTTCATCACTGCTCTAGGTAAGGGTGGGGGGAAGGCAATGGCAATAATCTGGGACCTGATCTGGCCAACATGGCCATGCTCTGACCAGGAACGCTGCATCTTAAACATAGAACATAGAAATAGGAGTAGGCCATTTAGCCCCTGGAGTCTGTTCCGCAAACTTGCTTTTGAGCTGCCTTTTCTGAGGCTGCTGAATAGCATTTTCTGCTTGAGGTATACATGTCCTCCTGAGTGCAATTGTGCTTTCTATCCACAAATAGGGGACCTAGAGATCCCATAACTAAATTACCCTCATCATTGCCTCTAGAATCCTCCAGAGATCTACCTTTGGCTCCCTCCTCTTCTTCATCTACACACTGCCTCTTGATGATACTATCAAAAGACATAGGATTAGTATTCACATATACGCTGATGTAATCCAGTTCTTCCTCTCCACCACCACTCTTGACATCTCCACTCTGTTTCTGTGTCGTCTGATTGCGTGTCCAACATACAGTTCTGACTCAGTTGCAAACTTCTCCTGTTAAGCTTTGGGAAGACCGAAGCCTTTGTCTTCAACTCCACCACAAACTCCACACCCTTGTCACTGATTGCCTCACATCCCTCTACCTGTCCACTTTCAGGTTCAACTGCTTCCACAGCCTCACTCTTCCCTATCTATGTAACCTCCTCCAGCCCTACAATGCGATGTTCCTCTGACTCTGGCCTCTTATGAATCCTCCAATACCATCAGCCCTCCATTGGTGGTTGGGCCTTCAACTGTTCAGAACCTCGGCATTATATTTGACCCTGAGCTGAGTTTCCAATTCTATATCCTTTTCATCACAAAGATTGCCCACTTCCTTCTACATAACATTGCCCCTGCCTCAGCCAACATCTGCTGATATTTGCGTATTCATGCCTTTGTCACCTTCAAACTGGACTATTCTAAAGTTCTCCTACCTAGCTCATCCCTCCATTGGTGGCTGGGCCTTCAGATGTCAGCAAATCACAATCAGGAATCTCCTCCTTACACCTTTCCATCTCTCCACATTCATCTCTTTTCTGACCCTCCTTAAAACATATCTATTTGAATAAGCTTTCAGCCACCCGTTCTAATATCTCTTTCTTTAGTTATTGCCTATCTTTGTCCGATTACAGTGTTGTGAAGCACCTTGGGTCATTTTTCTATGTTAAAAATGCTATATAAATTTAAGTTGTTGTTTGAATCCTGCTGATATCATTGGCTTTTAAAGTGGTTCTTGAGCTTGTGGTGGCCTGCATGCGATGTTATGGGAAGCCTCCAGAGTAACCCCTCATTCATTTGGATTTTGCAGTCATGGAGAATACAGGAAAAAGATGGTGGTTGTAATTTTATACAAGATTGTGGAACATCATAAGGCATAATGGCATTACGATCGCTGAATCCCACACGATCAACATCCTGGGGTTTACCATTGACCAAAAACTGAACTGGAGTAGCCATATAAATACTGTGAATACAAAAGCAGGTCAGAGGCTAGGAATCCTTCGGCGAGTAACTCACCTCCTGACTCCCTAAAGCCTGTCCACCTGGCCACAAGGCACAAGTCAGGACTGTGATGGAATACTCTCCACTTGCCTGGATGGGTGCAGCTCCAACAACACTCAAGAAGTTCGACACCATCCAAGACAAAACAGTCTGCTTGATAGGCACCCCATCCACCAACTTAAACATTCAGTCCCTCCAACATTGACACACAGATGCAGCAACATGTACCATCTACAAGATGCACTGCAGCAGCTCGCCAAGACTCCTTTGGCAGCACTTTCCAAATGCATGACCACTACCACCTAGAAGGGCAAGGGCAGCAGGTGCATGGGAACATGACCACCTGCAAGTTCCCCTCCAATTCACACACCATCCTGACGTGGAACTTTATTGCCGTTCCTTCACTGTCACTGGGTTAAAATCTTGGAACCCTCTCCCTAAAGAAAAGAAAAAGCAGACAACTGTGGCTAACAAAGGAAGTTAAGGATTGTATAAGATTAAAAAAAAGGTCTATAAAGTTCCCAGGATTGGGAGGAATTCAGGATACTGCAAAGGAGAACCAAAAAGAAAGGCAGAGTAGAATATGAATGTAAACTAGCAAAAAACATAAAAACGGACTGTAAAAGCTTCTATAGGTATGTAAAAGGGAAATGTTTGGCTAAGACAAATGAGGGTCCATTACAGGCAGAGTCAGGCGAATTTATAATGGGGAATAGAGAAATGACAGAGAAGCTAAATGATTACTTTGTATCTGTCTTCACTGAGAAAGATACAAGAAATCTCCCAGAATTAGAGATCCAAGAGACTGGGGAGAATGAGGAATTAAAGGAAATTAGTGTTAGTAAGAAGGTTGTATTGGAGAAATTAATGGGGCTGAAGGTTGATAAGTCCCATCTACATCCCAGATTGTTGAAAGAGGTAGCTTGGAGATAACGGATGCATTGGTGATCATTTTCCAAAATTCTGGAATGGTTCCTACAGATTGGAAGGTAGCAAATGTCACCCCACTATTTAAGAAGGGAGGGAGAGAGAAAACAGGGAATTACAGACCTGTTAGCCTTACATCAGTCATTGGGAAAATGTTAGAATCTAGTCCACAGGATATGATAAATGGACACTTGGATAATAATGATTTGATTGGGCATAGTCAACATGGATTTATGAATGGGAAATCATGTTTGATGAACCTGTTGGGAGTTTTTTAAGGATGTTACTAACAGAATTGATAAAGGGGAGTCAGTGGACATCATATACTTGGATTTTCAGAAGGCTTTTGATAAAGTCCCCCATAGGAGGTTGGCTATCAAAATTAAAGCACATGGGATAGGAGGTAATATACTGACATGGATTAAGGATTGGTTAACAGGCAGAAGTCAGAGAGTGGGAATCAACGTGTCATTCTTGCGTTGGCAGGCTGTGACCAGTGAGGTATCGCAGGGATCAGTACTTGGGCCTCAGCTGTTCACAATATATATGAATGATTTCGATGTGGGGACCAAATGTATTTTTTCCAAGTTAGTGGATGATACAAAACTTGGTGGGAATGTGTGTTATGAAGAAGCTGCTAAGTGGCTTCATGGGGATTTGGACAGACTTAGTGAATGGGCAAGACCATGGCAGAGGGAATATATTGTGGAAAAATGTGAGGTTTTCCACTTTGGTAGGAGGAATAAATGTGCAGAGTATTTCTTAAATGTGTCATGCAGGCCCCCACCTGAGGCATATTAATTTCGCCATATGGACATTAAATTTCAAATTGTTGCTGGGAAGAAAAGCGGGCCTTTTACAAGAAATTGCCAGGCCCCTAGCCAGAAAGACTGTTTTGCATACTAGCAGACAGTGTTGGAACAAAGGAACCAGTCCCTCCTCCCAATACACAGAAGACGTGGTCAGACCAGTTTTGTCACATGACTAATATAAAAACAAGAAATGCTGGAAATACTCAGCAGGTCTGGCAGCATCTGTGGAGAGAGAAGCAGAGTTAACGTTTCAGGTCAGTGAGCCTTCTTCAGAACTGGCAAATATTAGAAATGTAAAAGGTTATAAGCAAGTAAAGTGGGGGTGGGGCAAGAGATAACAAAGGAGGTGTAGAAAGGACGATGTCACAGAATAACTGACCAGAAGGTCATGGAGCAAAAATATGTTAATGGTGTGTTGAAAGACAAAGCATTAGTACAGAAAGGGTGTTAACGGACTGAACATTGAACAGCCACAAGTACAAACATGATAAAAACAGTGGGTAAGCAAACTGAACAAACTAAGATAAAATAAAATAAAATAAACACAAAAAATATAAATAAAAAAAAGGAAAAAGAAAAAATAACTAAAAATAAAAGTTAAATGGGGGACCCATCATGCTCTGAAATTATTGAACTCAATGTTCAGTCCCACAGGTTGTAGTGTGCCTAATCTGTAAATGAGATGCTGTTCCTCGAGCTTGCGTTGATGTTCACTGGAAGACTGCAGAAATCCCAGGACAGAGATGTGAGCATGAGAGCAGGGGGAGGGGGGGGAGTGTTGAAATGGCAAGCAACCGGAAGCTCGGGGTCCTGCTTGTGGACTGAGCAGAGGTGTTTCGCAAAGCGGTCACCCAGCAGTCACATGACTAACTGGCTGATGCAGAGTTTTGAACTGAGAGTTTTAAATTGGCCACAGAGAATTTGAACACAGAGAAAGCTCCTGGCTCCTGGATTGAGAACATTGCTCTCCTGTCTGCTCTCATCTCTTTCTCACCAGCTTTGGAATCCATTGAAGACAAAGGAACCCCAAGACAGAAAAGTCTCCCAAAGTGAACAAGTTTTAAGAAGAATACTGGGCGCCAACGAAAAGCAAGAATTACCTAGAAGCAAGAACTACCTACAAAAGGACTCTACAGTGAGCTCGAAGTACAGTAACAAGAAACTCTTCAGATATTGCCTCAAACCTCTCCACTTTATTTTTCTTCTGCTCTTTTCTGTCTCTATTTGCATGAGTGTATCACGTATGCATGCTAGCGTGGGGTGCGGCGTGTATCCATAGGTGTTAACCAAAATAGAGTTTAAGTTTAAGTTTTAATAAATTTCGCTTTTCTTCTTTAAACCTAAGAAAGCTCATTTCTTTGCCTTATAATTGGAAAGTGGTGAACAAGGATTCACCAAGGAGGAGCTCAAAACACAGTGTGTTTAAAATTAAATCCTGTTACAGTAAGACCAGGTGAAGGCTGAAAGGGACCCCTAGACACCTTTCTCACCTGGTCATAACAAATGGTAAGATATTAGAAAGTGTAGGTGTACAAAGGGAACTGGAGGTCCTTGTCAATAAGTCACTGAAAGCTAGCATGCAGGTGCAGCAAACAACTAGGAAGACTAATGGAATGTTAGCCTTTTTCGGAAGAGGATCTGAGCATAGGAGTAGTGAAGTCTTGCTTAACTTGTATAGAACCTTGGTTAGACCACACATGGAGTACTAACACAGAATCGTTACAGTGCAGAAGGAGGCCATTCGGCCCATCATCTCCACACCAGCTCTCTGAAAGAGCAACTCCCTCAGTTCCATTCCCTGCTTTCTCCCCATAGCCCTGCACATTCTTCCTTTTCATAAAACTGTCTAATTCCCTTTAGAATGCTTCAATTGAACCTGCCTCCACCACGTTATCAGGCAGCACATTCCAGACCTTAACCACTCGCTGCGTGAAAAAGTTTTTCCTCATGTCACTTTTGCTTCTCTTACTAAATAATTTAAATCTGTGCCCTTTCGTTCTCGATCCTTTCACAAGTGGGAACAGTTTCTCTCCATCTACTCTGTCTAGACCCCTCATGATTTTGAATACCTCTTTCAAATCACCTCTCAGCCTTCTCCTCCAAGGAAAACAGTCCTAACGTCTCCAATCTAGCTTCATAACTGAAATTTCTCATCACTGGAACCATTCTTGTGAATCTTTTCTGTATGCTCTCCAATGTCCTCATGCCTTTCCTCAAGTGCAGAGCCCAGAATTGGACGTAATACTCCAGCTGAGGCCGAACTAGTGTCTTATACAAGTTCAACATAACTTCCTTGCTCTAGTACTCTGTGCCCCTATTAATAAAGCCCACGATACTGTATGCTGTATGTGCAGTTTTGGTCTACATGGAGGGAGTGCAATGAAGGTTCACCAGACCTGTTCCCGGGATTAGATTAGATTAGATTAGAGATACAGCACTGAAACAGGCCCTTCGGTCCACCGAGTCTGTGCCGAACATCAACCACCCATTTATACTAATCCTACACTAATCCCATATTCCTACCAAACATCCCCACCTGTTCCTATATTTCCCTACCACCTACCTATACTAGTGACAATTTATAATGGCCAATTTACCTATCAACCTGCAAGTCTTTTGGTTTGTGGGAGGAAACCGGAGCACCCGGAGAAAACCCACGCAGACACAGGGAGAACTTGCAAACTCCACACAGGCAGTACCAGGAATCAAACCCGGGTCCCTGGAGGGATGGCAGGACTGTCCTATAAAGAGAGATTCCGGAAACTGGGCCTGTATTCTCTAGAGCAGGGTTGTCCAACATACGGCCCGCTGGCCAGGATCTGGCCTGTCAAATGTTTCCATCTGGCCCGCGGATGTAAACTGTACCTGGGGCTGTTCCTCATCCTCGCCAGGGGTCCGCGACTGAAGATGGGAAATTTCCCTTTGTCTTCTTCTTCCAGACCGGCCTCTTTACAAACGTTGCACTGTCAGTTTCACAGCTGCTGAAGCAGGAACACGCTTCCCAACTTTGGACAGATTTGGGGTTTTTCGGCGGGCTTTTTAAAAAAGTTGGAAAATCCAAATCTGTTTGAAGTCGGAAAGCTCAGTTCTGAAACTGACAGCATGATGTTTTTAAACAAACTGACCAACCACAAAGCTGCTGTGCTGAACGGTCCTGCTCCCTGCAACTGTCAGAGAGAGGAAGAGATCGAAAGAGAGAGCCGCGGGGGGGGGGGGGGGGGGGGGAAGAACAGAGAAAGGGGGAAAACAAGGAGAGAGAGAAAGGGGAAACCAAAGAGAGAGGGGGAAACGAAGAGAGGGGGACAACAAAGAGAGAGGGGAACAGAGAGACGTGGAAACAAAAAGAGAGAGAGAGGGGGGAACAGAGAAAGAGAGGGGAACAGAAAGAGAGTAGGGAACAGAGAGAGGGGCAGACAGAGAGAGGGGGTGGCCAGAGAGAGGTGGAGGGGGTGGACAGAGAGAGAGGGGATGGACAGAGAGAGAGAGAGGGGGACACAAGAGAGAAAGGGGGAGGACAGAGAGAAGTGGTGGGGACACAGAGCACGAGGATGACACGGGGGGTGGGGGGGGGGGTACAACAGAGAGAGACAGAGAAAGAAAGATCAAGATCACTTTTGACAGATAGATATCTATCTGGAATACTCCGCATAGCTACACCAAGGGTGCGGGCAGAAATTGACTACTTGTGCAAGCAAAAACAATGCCAGGTATTGCACTTGATCACTATCCAACATAGTGATGAAAAAATAAGTCAATAAGTTAATCTCATTTAAAGCTTCTTCACAAAAATGCACATTTGTTGTTGTTTTGATTAATAGTAAGATAACTTTTTAATGCCTTTATCTTTCTGAAGTTGTCTCACTGGCCGTCCCCTGCACCCCCCACGCCAAAAGGTTCGACAACCCTGCTCTAAAGTTTCAAAGAATGAGAGGTGATCTCATTGAATAGACAGGGTAGATGCTGGTAAGCTGTTCCGCCTGGTTGGGGTCCAGAACCAGGGAACACAATTTCAAAATAAGGGGGAAACCACTTAGGACAGAGTTGAGGAGCAATCTCTTTACTCAGAGAGTTGTGAATCTTCGGGATGCTCTACCCTAGAGGGCTGTGGAAGCTCAGTCATTGAGTATGTTTAAAGAAGAGATTGACAGATTTCTAAATTCCAATGACATAAAGGGATACAGGGATAGTGTGGGAAAAAGGCATTGAAGTGGATGATCAGCCATGATCGTATTGAATGGTGGAGCAGGCTCGATGGGCCTGTTCTTATATTCTTATGTTCCTAATAGTACTGTGGGTGTACCTACACCACATGCAGCAATTGAAGGCTCACCTCCACCTTCTCATAGGAAATTAGGCAATGGCAATAAATGCTAGCCTTGCCAGCAATGTTCACGTTCCATGAATGAATAAATGAAAAGCTTTTGATCACCTGTCCCAATATGTCCTTATGTGACTTGTCAAATTTTGTTTGATAACACTCTTGTGAAGCGCCTTTGAATGGATTACTACTTTAAAGGTGCTATATGAATGCAATTTGCCATTGCTGAAAGGCAGCATTAGAGCCACCTTCAAAGTGCCAGAAAATGCATCCCTCCCTTCAAAGATCTGCCACTGTAAAAAGTGCACTTTTGTGTACCTTAATTTTTCCATTTAAATGTTATAACAAATCGTATACAAATATAGCTTGTTACAGGGTTATATCCTACTGTGTTCTCATTCTCACTGTTTCTTTGTCTTAAAAATGTCATGGGTTTCAGTTTCCATAGAAAAATCAACCTGAAATGTGGCATTATTTTCCCAAAACATTGGTGAAAATCCTCAATTCCCATGCACTGTAAAACAGAATCCAACTTCTTCAATCTGCTGACAGCAATGGTCTTAACCAGAGGCCTATTTTCAAGCACTGTGTTTTGAGCTGTCAATTTTGTTAACTGCGTTAAGTTATTCAGTACCTTCTGCATGTTTATCAGGTTAGCACATGTATAATGCATCTCAATCCAATCCTTGGAACAACAACCCTCTCGTTCTACCACGGGACTTTCATGTTGCTTGATCCTTTAAAGTTAAATCAAATACCAACCTGCCAATTGGATTTGTGATATAGATTTGTTTATTCAGAATTCATTGACTTGTGGTCCTTAATAGCTGTTTACAATTTTATTTCTTTTCTACACTTCAGAATCCCAGATATCCAAGCACTTCAAAAAATGAATAGTTTCTAACATGAGAGAATGAAACCATGTGGTTTGTTGTATTTGTTTAAAGACCAGGCTGATTCAATAAGTTTCTATGCTAATTAATAACTGGTTGTCATGGAACTGGCTGTACTGGCTATGAGCGAGTAGGAGTTGGCAGCTTGATTGTGTCGTATGCAGAATTGTCCCTAAATTTAACTTTGTTTAATTAAGGCCATGCTGAAAACCATAAACCTTTTTAAGTCTACATTTATTGCATCGTTTCCTAATACTTATAATTAACATTTTCCAGTTTTTCTCTTCCACTGCTCAAGACTATGATTCATGCTGAGAGACTCAACCAAATCATCGTTATTAGTATTGGCGTGCTATTGAACTGTGGAAGGCATCATGCCAAAGCTCACTCTCAATCCTTGGTTGATGACCATATGCCTGCACTTTTCACCCAGGGACATTGGCTCATCATCAGGAAGGGGAACCATGACTGATGATTTTCTCTGTCTAGCCAAGGAGCACTGCGGTCAGTTGCAATTCTCCTAATGGCACTCCAGCTGGGCTCATTGAACTCTTAATTGGGTAAGAAAAGTTAAAATATTGTGCGGCCATTTCCCACTGAAGTATGGTTAATCCTGTACACAATGATAACTCACCACTCCCACCCCCACCTCAATGATCAGTTAATTGGGCTTTCCTACTTCAACAATACACCAAATTACAGCAAAGTAGTGCAGTGATAACAGAAATACATTTCAACTTATAAGAAATAGTGCCTTTGAAAACTCTTGCTAATATTTCATTCTAAATCCAATTTTGAGTAGCAGGTTTTTTCATGTAACATGTATTAACTGTTATAATACGATTGAAGTAAATCTGGATTGCTCTGATTAAAGTATATGTAATCCAAGGTGACACTCCAGTGCAGTACCGAGGGAGTGCTGGACTCTCGGAAGTGCCATCTTTTGGATGAGACATTAAACCAAGCCTCCATCTGCCTCTCAGGAGGATGTAAAAGAGTCTGTGGTACTATTTCAAAGAAGAACAGAGGATTTCTCCCCAGTGTCCAGGCCAATATTTATCCCTCAACCAACATCACTAAAAGCAGATGATCTGTTCATTTATATTATTGCAGTTTGTGGTCCTTGCTGTTGTTATGATTGAGGTTGGAGGAATGCCCTGTCTTTTTCTGGTTGCACTACTCCACTGGTCACAACATATGTTTAAATGTTTTACCCAGTTACCGATATGGCCAATTATATACTTTTTCTATATTAGTTTCAGAATAAAAATCCACCAACAAAGTTTCTTTAATAGACAACAAAGTTGTTGATTTATTATAAAAAAAGACTTATTCAATAAAGATGCAAAGCTTATTAACACATGTTTTGAAATATGAAAGTATAAATGTCTACCCTTCTAAAATAACTTACACACACACACACACACACACACACACACACACACACACACACACACACACACACACACACACAGGTTAAAGAAAAAATAAAGTAACATGAAATATCTGGCTCTGCAGAGATCAATTAAAAAAAAAACGTTGGCCAAGTTATTGTCAATTCTTCAAGAAAAATGATAAGATATGGAATGTTCCAGATGACTTTTGGTCTGGCATCCTGGTACACGTAGATAGGTGTCACAAAACACATGCGGTGTCACTGGGATCTTTTCAGAAGCAGTTCTTTCAGGAGATGTTGAGAGGAAGTCTTCCAGAAGCTTCTCAAGAGAAATGCTGCATCAGTTGCTCCAGCTCTCACACTGGATTCTCAGGGTTTCTCAAAGAGGTGGAACAGGATGGGTTGGTTGCTTCTCTCTCTCTGCAGGCTGCAACTCCAATTGACCATTCAAACAGTCCAGCCCCAAAACAGAAAGCCAAAACTCCTGACAACCATAAACCTAGACATGTGACTTCTCTATAAACAACTTCAATAGCCATCAAGGCTCCTTATGTTTATTTGGCACTTCATTGTCTCTTTCAGTAAGTGTTTTTTTTTAAATATCTGAAGTGTCTTTCCTGAAACCTTTCAAAAAGAAATCTAGGCATCTCCACAGATATTCAAATTTGCCAATTTTCATAATCATTTAAACACGAGTACTCAAAGAAAATTAATAATGGAAGCACCTTCATGACACTGGGCTGCATTTTACATTGTCGCTGTGATGTAAACATTAGTGGTCCGCCCGCACGGATCGCATGTTGTGGAGTCGCCATGAAATTCTGCGCAGTGGCTCATTTAAATGGCCGGGGCGGACCTCCCACCCTGATGACGGGGAGTGGGTGGGTGGTCCATCCCTGCCTTTGCGCAGGCGCTGACACCATTTTTAAAGGGCGTTGAACCCTATCATTATATTTAATTATTTATAGGGAAATGGCTTTTAAAAAATTAAATTACTTAATCTTGCCCCTCTCCTCCTCAACAAGCATAGATTTAATTCCTTGCTCTCTCCCCCACAAAATACTTAGCTTGTGCACCTGATCTCCCCCCTTACAAATTTCAGAAACTTCAAACTTTACCCCTTCCCACCATTCCCTACACCAATGAAAGGACTCTGCTGCCGCTCCCTCCGCTACCCCCACTGCACTAAAAAACATACCTGCTCCCCCCTCCCCACTAGTGTTCCGCCTCGGATCCTCGGACAAGCATCCGGAGGCACGGGAGTGCTGGCCACCGGCAGCAATGTCTCCTCGGAATGGACAGCAGAACCGGGTAGGTAATTTATTCACTCATTTACATTCTTTTACATATGCAAATGTGGCTTCTGTCGCCGAGTGGTAGGGGGGGCCACCATGAGGCCTTGTTGCCGCTGGCAATATCGGGCCGGGCCTACCCGGCGCCGAGGCCTGTGATGGGCCTCTGCTGGATGCATTTTCTGTACCCCCGCCCCCGCCATGGCCCCCGACGTTTGGGAGAGGGAGGGCTGTAAAATACCGCCCACTGTGTGCAATTCTGGCTGCTGCCTTTCTTATGTTACAACAGTGACTACACTTGAAAAGTACATACTTCATTGACTATAAAGTACTTTCGGAGGTCCTGAGATAGTGGAAGGCGCTATAGAAATGCAAGTCTTCCTTTCTTTTCTTTTACATTTGTTAAAGGAAGAGCTGCTAAAGGGGGAATTGGACATGCCTGCAGCTGCTCAAAGTGCAATACAAGTCCTACTGTAATAGGCCAGTTATCTCACACATTTTGGAATAATGCAACATTGATACCACTGTTCAACAATGTAAATAATGTGGGATAATTCGAGCATGAAGTCCACAAACTGACTGCCCTTGGTATTTTAGCAAGTGGTGTGAGACCAGTGTGAGAGAGCACTCTCATGCTGCTTTGGCTTTGCATGGGCTGCAAAAAGAATACAGCTGATGGGAAACGAACTTGAACTTCATTGCTGGCAAGCACCGTCTTCTTTTATTGGAGAGTAAAATTCCATTCCACTAACCCTGCATTGCTCCAAGAGGGCACTGGCCATTTCCCTGTGCATATAATATAACTGTACTGGGACCCTGTGATCAATCTGTTAACGGATATTTCATCTAGAATTAAGAACTGAAGTTTCTGCTAGTTTCTGAATTAACTTGGCAAAACAAATAATAAACTTCGAATGCACCTTTGTACACCTTTGTGTTTGTTTATTGTTTCCACCAGACACTATGGAATAAAACGAATTCTATATCTCACACCACTTGTGATAGAGTGCTTTGTCCTATGCAGCAACCAGAACTGTCAATACTTAAGAAAAGGTAGGTGGCAAAACGGACTGAGAGTGACAAAAAATTGCATAATTGCCAGCATTTCTATAAAAACATCAAGAGTGCTTTTCATTTCTCTCCCTTTCCTCAACATGTACTCAAAATATTTTCACTTTTTTTCTCATATTTTCCTTTACTCCAACTAACGAGCTCTGGTTGCAAAATTCTATTATTGTTAATCAATGCCTTTCAATATCTTGTCACATCTTCCCCTTTCTTCTTGAAATCTACCTTTCATTATGAGACATCCAGGCTAGCAGCAATGGTTGCTTTAGTTTCTTCCAATGCTTATTTAAAAAAAAAATCAAGTTATGAAATGATGACCTACATTAATACATACAACACACCCACTGGTGTGTACCTCAATGTTACATTTAAATATCTTCAACTATTTCTTCCACTGACAGTAATATTAATATTTTAAAATTTGCTGATGGTACCAAACTAGCCTCGCTACTACCTCAATGGAGATTAATGCCATGTCAAAGGATCTGAATGAGTTGAATTGATGGACTTCAAAATAGCAGTTGGATTTCAATATGGATTAATGTAAAGTAATGCATGTTGGAACAGGAAACATAAGCCATGTGTACATATTGAAAGATCAAATCCAGGCTGCTTTCTCATCTTATTCATTCCACAGTGATCTGTCTCTTAAATCCCTTTCTGCAGTATTGAGCTGGGTCTTCACTGAAGGATGTTGTAATGGGTGAAGAGATTTTCAGCAATCATCAATCTCTTTCTCTGGAATACAAACATAAATTGCAATCTCTGAATCATTTGCCATCCTCTGAAATGCACTGCTTCTGGTTATGATGTATCAGGTATTCTGCTTGTCTAGTCATTAAAAATATGGGGATTAAAAGCCAGGTTCATACACACAATGTGGACCGGCTATTTTTTTGAAGCATGAGATAATCAGGAAATAAATGTTACATTTTTGTTTGCGGCTGTCCAAAAAAGAGGCCAAGTCATCTAAATCGGATGCAAATAACTTGAGGCTTTTTAAAATTATATGTTTGATTGGCATTTTTTCCCCTTGTCCTGGTTGTTTATTTTTTTAAAGAAATATTTCTCAGCCTATCCTGTTCCAGGTGAATGGTTCTGCTGGGATTGGGCTCTCCCTGTCATAGGATCTTAGGAAATAGGAGCAGGAGAAGGCCATTTGGCCCATTGAGCCTACTCCACCATTCAAATAGATCGTAGCAGATCATCAACCTCTACGCCATTTTTCCCCACTATTCCCATATCCTTCAATGTCATTAGTATCCAGAAATCTATTGATTTCTGACTTGAAAATGCTCAATGATTGAGCTTCCAAAGCCCTCTGGGGTAGAGAATTCCATAGATTCACTACTCTCTGAGTAAAGCCTCCTCATCTCAGTCTTAAATGGCCTGCCCCTTATTCTGAGACTGTGTCCTCTGATTCTAGACTCACCAGCCAGACCATCCTATCCACATGTACCCTGTTACGCCCTGCAAGAATTTTGTAAGTTAAAATGAGATCGCCCCTCATTCTTTAAAACTCTAGAGAATACAGGCCCAGTTTCTGCAATCTCTCCTCATAAGACAATCCCACCATCCCAGGGATTAGATGGTGAACCTCTGTTGCACTCCCTCTAAGGCAAGTATATCCTTCCTTAGATGAGGAGACCAAAACAGTGCAAAATACTCCTGGTGCGGTCTTACCAAGGCTTTATACAATTGCAGCAAGGCATCTTTACTCCTGTACTCAAATCCTCTTGCAAACAAGGCCAACATACCATTTACCTTCCTAATTGCTTGCTGCACATGCATACTAGCTTTTAATGACTCATGAACAAGGACGCCCAGGTCCCTTTGGACATCAACACTTCCCAACCTCTTACCATTTATGAAATACTCTGCATTTCTGTTTTTTCTACCAAAGTGAATTACTTCACACTTATTCACATTATAGTCCATCTGCCATGTTCTTGCCCATTCACTTAGCCTGTTCAAATCCCTTGAAGCCTCCTTGCATACTCCTCACAACTTACATTCCCATCTAGTTTTGTGTCATCAGCAAATTTGGAAATACTATATAAGGTCCCCGCATCCAAATCATTTATACAGATTGTGAACAGCTGTGGCCCAAGCACTGATCCTTGCGGTACCCCACTAGAAACAGCCTGCCATCCCGAGAATGACCCATTTATTCCTACTGTCTGCTTTCTGTCTGTTAACCAATTCTCAATCCATTGCAGTATATTACCCCCAATTCCATTGTGCTCTAATTTTGTCGACTTACCTCCTGCGTGGGACTGCATCAAAAGCCTTCTAAAAATCCAAATTCACTACAACCACTGGTTCTCCTTTATCTATGCTACAAGTAAGATCCTCAAAAAACTCCAAAGGGTTTGTCAAACATGATTTCCCTTTCACAACTCCATGTTGATTCTGCCTAATCATATCATTATTTTCCATGTGTCCAGTTATCTATCCTTTATAATAGTTTCTAACATTTTCCCTACTATTTATGTCAAACTAGCAGGTCTTTAGTTCTCCGTTTTCTCTCTCACTCCCTTCCTTAATAGCAAGGTTACATTTGTTACTTTCCAGTCTGTGGGAACCCTTCTGGAATGCACAGAATTTTGAAAGATAACCACTTGTATGCATCCACTATGTAGTGTATGCATCCACTATCTCTACAGCCACCTCCTTCAATACTCTGGGATGTAGCTTATCTGGTCCAGGGGATTTATCTACTTTCAATCCAATTAATTTTTCGAGTACTACCTCTTGTCTCTGGTGCACTCCTACTGACAAAACCAGTCACCATCTGTGATTAATTTAAGAAAACTGTTTACTAATCGAAGAAATGCTATTATCCTTTTATGGCTTTATGGACCTGCTTTTGCTTTTTTCAAGCAAATATGTATTCATTTGTGCCTCCTGTAAACTTGATAGTCTTGGAGGCCTTTATTTGTTGTAGCCCTACAAATTGCTCATTTAAATAGCATGGCACCTTAAACAGGAAGGCTGTCTGGCTGTTAGGCCGTAGGTGATGGGGGAATACTGGTGTAAATGGGGCTGTAAGTGTTGAGGCCAATGGAAAGGTAAATGGGGTGGGATGCATAACGGGGCTGGTCCATTTACACTCATATATTGGCTGCTGCAGCAGTTGAATACCCCCTTCCTCTTACAACCTGAAATTTTAATTAACTGTCAGAAATTTTGTAGAAATTCCCTTTTAGTTTTGCCCCTGACACACATTTTGTTCCTTAGGCCTCCGGAGGGCAGTGTTTCAAAACACATCCTTTGCAATAAAAACAGAAAATGTTGTAAATAATCAGTTGGTCTGGCAGCATCTGTGGAGAGAGAAATAGGGAATAGGGTTTAGGTCAATGACTTTTCATCAGAGCTCCTGCAATATTTATTTGAAGAATGGACAAGAAACCCTGAAGAATGGGTTGAGACTTTTCTTTGGTTTTCATTACTCCTTTCCTCTGAGTGCACACCGAGTCTGTTCAAGATAAGGTTGTGCATTATGGACAGCCACTTCATCATATACTGCCATTCCTAGCCTTTAGAATAGTGCTGACTGAACCGTGGTACTTAGAATAAACTGCAATTGCAGCAGTGAAGCCTCTAATGACAGTCTGAGGGAACAATCCTATACTGATGTGAAATGCTACCAAGTTAATGGAAAAGCAGTGGATCAGAGTTAGTGCTGCCAACCAGCAATATTAATAATCAATTCCTCCCTGTTTTCACATTAATCACCTATTACCGAAAATGGAGTGAATTCACAACTGGTTAACTGGCTCATTCAACAGCTCACTTCATGCACTTCCTAAGCACATTCGTGCCATCTTGCTGGGCAGTCTATAAGTAGATTTGTATAATTGATTCTCTTTCATGTTGTCATACAGGCAAGTGTCTAGTCTGTAACTGAACTATCTCCCCTTTGAAAGTTTCCCATTGCTCACTTACTTGATATCTGCCAATTCTTCGTCCAGATCAACCTGGGTCAGATCTCTTTTCAGCTCACTGAAATTAGCCCTCTACCTTTGATGCTGTTCTGCATGTTGTCACGCCAGCACAGGTTAATGGGAACTTAGTATAAAACAGATCTAGAAATAGAAATAAGAGGATCAATGAAAGATTATGAGAATAAATTACCAGTTAACATAAAAAGGAACTCAAAGGTCTTTTATAAACACATAAATACTAAAAGGGTAGCCAAAGGAAGAGCGGGGCAATTAGGAAGCGCAAAGGAGATCTTCATGTGGAGACAAAGGCCATGGCTGAGGTAATAAATGAGTACTTTGCATTTGTATTCATAAAGGAAGAGGATGCTGCCAATATCACAGTGAAGGAGTCGGTAGGATAAAAATGGATAGAGGAGGGACAAAAATATTGACAGTGCTCAAAGTAGAAAAGTCATCTGGTCCAGATGAGATGCATCCTAGGTTTCCGAGAGAAGTAAGGGTGGAAATTGCAGATGCTTGGGCCACAATCTTACAAACCTCCTTAGGTATGGGAGTGGTGCCAGAGGACTGGAGGATTGCAAATGTGATGCCCCTATTTAAAAGAGTAGCCAAATGAATTTGGAAACTACAGGCCAGTCAACCTAACATCTGTGGTGGGGAAACTTGGAAATGTAATAGATAGTAAAGAGGGTAGTAGAAGACTTCAGGAGGTCATAGTCAATCTGGCAAAATAGGCAGACATATGGCAGATGAAATGTAATTCTGAGAAGCGCAAAATGATACACTTTGAGGAAAAGTGAGAGGCAATATAAACTAAATGATACAATTTTAAAGGGACAGAGAAACCTGAGGTTCACATACTGTTATAAGGATTTTTGGTTTTTTTATTAAAACTTAAGACTCTATGTTTATAAAAACTGAAAAAGGATTTTCAGTGGACATTGAGACACCTGCAAAAAGCTGAACTCTATGGATGTTTTGACAGGAAGTTCAACAGGAGCTAAACTTGTAAAAATACCAGGAAAGCAGGCAAGTTCAAGGAAACTAGCAAAGGGGTTTGACCTCAGAGTTGTTCTTTGAGTGACAAGAGAACATTTATGGCTGTACATGTGACCTATTTCAGGAAGGTTGTGGTTTCAGTTTGGAACTTTAAAAAGCCAGTGAGTTTGGACAAAAAGCAGACATTCTGAAATTTGATTCTGACCTGCCTGGAGATTAGGAGAAGACCCAGAAAAAGTATTATCTCTCTGTAAAGGAGTCTTGCATCTCTTGAGAAGAAACCCTGTAATTCAAATGTGGCAGATTCCTATTGCCTCCTGTCTCTGAAGAATCCCAGCATCAAGTGTGGTTCCTGTTGCCTTCTGTGTTTTAAGAAATCTTGAAATTTTAAGAAAACGTTTACTGCTATACTGCAGCTGTAAGACCTAAGACGACCTGGCAAACACACACTCAAGGTTAAGATTGACACCGGCGCTAGTGCAAATATCCTACCAGTCCGAATCCACAAAGATATGTACTGGGGTTGATGGAGATCGATGATACAACTGACAGCTGCCAATCTATCTGCATACAATGGGTCATCCAGCTCTTGCAGTGGCTTATTGACAATGCAATGCAGATACAGCAAGTCAGCTTGGAAACCACAAACGTTCTACCTAGTAGAAACGAGTGGACCAGGAGTGGCAGGACTACCAGTGTGTAAGGATCTCAGCATCATAACTATTCACGAGAGCATTGCCAAGGAGAAATCTCCAAGAACCAGAACCCACTCGCAGATTCCGGCCGGCATCAAACGGTGCAGTCTTGAAACCCAGCAACGGTACAACTATGTCACACCTGCACGTCTGCTATCCAGAGAACCACCAGCAGCACAACGACCCAGAATAGACAGATATCGCCATGAGACCAAGTACTCTTCCCCCAACAAGTCTTCAACCCTGAGCCCCAAGTTTTCAGACACAGACGATGAGGAGAGGTGAAGGACACACAATGTCTTGATGAGGCGGAGGAGGAATGAGTTGAAGCATTGTCTGTTGGCTCGTTGAGATGAGGTGCCAGAGCTTTCCAAAAATGATAAGGTCCCAAAAGTGGTCATCGTGAGAAAAGCAACAGAGTATGTTAGCAGGCTGAAGGCAGAGCAACAGAAACTGAATGCAGAGAGGGAGAAATTTCAGAAAGAACAGCAACAGATGAAATGCAAACTCCCCGAACAACAATTGTCAAACCACCATGAAAATGTATGGACTTTTGAACCTCTATTCTTGTAAATTTCATAATCTCTAACCATGTGTAAATAATTTTGATGCTATCTAATTTTATGTATTTTTTACTTAGCACATGAGAGTTATCTTTGGAAAGAAGTGGGGTGTTGTGTGATTGCCTTTAAGAGTAATATTCCTTTAAGATTTTAGTATGCTAATGAGCCAAGTACCAGGATGTAGTCATGTGACTACATACCAGTCACTCTCTGCTACTGTAACACCAAGAGGCAAGTTCTGAAATAACTAGCTCTGTACTGTATACATTAGTTAGTTGTTTAATAAACTTGTTTTGAGATCTTCAATCAACCTGAACTCCACACATCTCATTTATGATAGAGAAAAAATTGTGGGATTAAAAGGCATGTGGGACTAATCAGATAGCTCTTTCAAAATAGAGCCAGCACAAGCCTGATTGGCTGAATGGCCTCCTTCTGTGCTCTGTGATTCTATGATTCCTATGATGCTGGTATATTTTTGTTGTATTTCTCTAGTTATCCTGAGTGTATTAACAGACAACCACAAATGTGGAGCCAGAGCCATATTTATTGTGGATTGGGTTGGAGTGGCAGGTTCTCTTCTCTGTGGGACACTACTGAACCAATTAGATCTTTACAAGAAACTACTAGTCCATACATTACCAGATTTATTGAATGACAACTTTGCAACTTGTCTTGATTTTGAATTCACGACCCTCTGGATGGTTAGACCACTAACATAAACAATGGCCAACTGTCTTCTGATTGCTACAAAAAGTCAATGATTCCTATTGCAACGTTTAAGAAAAACACTCACAGAACAAAAGATATTGAATGAGTGGAGGGACAAGCAGGGAGAGCAGATAGCTGTTAGGTAGCGCCAGCATCAACACAGGCATGTGGACATTTGTAAGATTCTGGGATTGTAAATCTCTCGCAATTGATTCATTTTACTTCTCTCTTTATGGTAACTGTTAATGTTCCCAGCTCTGTAACAAACAATGGTGTTGATAAATTTCAAAACACTGTCGGAGCTTAAATGTCAATTTGCTTTCATCAGTCATTGAGGGAAGATCCCCTGTAATAAGACACTGTTCTGGATATGCTTTTTGCTCTCTGTACCAGCTGTTTCATTAATTTTCTCAGTAACTCTCCTAAGACCATCTTATTTACATGCCAAATTATAAAATAATGACTGCGCTGAGTTTCCAGCATGGAATTAATGTGCACACACCAGGCTTCTGAAGTGCTTGCTTACTGGTGAAGCAAAGTTCAGAAGTGGAACATACATCAAAATGCACCGGCCTATACCAGGCTACAGTTCCAGCCGTGCATGTGTTTAACACACGGTCAGTGAAAAATAGTTCAACTCTTAACACGATTCCTCTTTATGACAAACTACTTGCAGAAATAATTGAATTCTGTAAGACAAGGTCCGAGGTTTGAGAGAGGGCTGAGAGAAAGTGAACGTAGATTATCAGTGGGAGAGGAATGATATTAACATACGGGCGAACGGCACATTTGTCTGAAATTGTTTTTTTAATATTGGCCTCTATCCTTTAAAGTGAAAGCGTTATGCCTCTGTAAAGGAATAAAGATGAAAAAATTAAACTGCTCCTATCGCACAGCACAATTTCATCTCAAAGTTGATCATCAGCTGTACTGTTTCACCCTTCCTTGTTGTGCTTTAAAATTGAATTCAAGTGCAATACAGCAAAAGGGCACAGTTGGGTGAGTAGTCAGACATCATATTAAACAACAATTTCATTTGGTAGTTTTTGAACAGTTTTTGTGTAAGATTTTAAATCTCATAACAACAAACCAAGAACATTGCAGAAAATAATAGATTAAATGCAGGGTGCCTGACTAAATTAATGGGGCTGGATTTTACCTTAGGCAGATGGGAACTTGCCACCGACTTTTATGTCAGTGGCGAACCTGCTTCCGCCTAGTCGGGGGATCTGACTCGTATTTTACAGGTTTCTGGGCTTTGATTGTCCCGAGGCGGGACTTCCACTGTTTGAGGGAGGAGGTCCAGCCTCAGCGGGACGGCAGCTCTTAGTCCCAGCGGCGCCACCGAGAGTGGTGGCCACTGCTGGGACTGCAGCCCAGCCGACGACATGGAGACAGGAGTGAATGTAAGTTGGGCATGCCTCACCAAGGGGATTGGTCCTGCCCTAGTGAGGCTAGGGTGGTCGTTTGGGGGGAGGGGGGTGCGTCTTGGGTCCCGGGGGTGGGTTGGGAGGCGGGGACGGTTAAGGAAAATCCCAAAGCCTTTTATTCATATATAAGGAGAAAGAGGGTAACTAGAGAAAGGATTGGCCCACTAAAGGACAAAGGAGGAATGTTATGCTTGGACTCAGAGAAAATGGGTGATATTCTAAACGAGTACTTTGCATCGGTATTCACCGAGGAGAGGGACATGACGGATGTTGAGGTTAGGAACAGATGTTTGATTACTCTAGGTCAAGTCGGCATAAGGAGGGAGGAAGTGTTGGGTATTCTAAAGGGCATTAAGGTGGACAAGTCCCCAGGTCCGGATGGGATCTATCCCAGGTTACTGAGGGAAGCGAGAGAGGAAATAGCTGGGGCCTTAACAGATATCTTTGCAGCATCCTTAAACACGGGTGAGGTCCCGGAGGACTGGAGAATTGCTAATGTTGTCCCCTTGTTTAAGAAGGGTAGCAGGGATAATCCAGGTAATTATAGACCGGTGAGCCTGACGTCAGTGGTAGGGAAGCTGCTGGAGAAGATACAGAGGGATAGGATCTATTCCCATTTGGAAGAAAATGGGCTCATCAGTGATAGGCAACATGGTTTTGTGCAGGGAAGGTCATGTCTTACCAACTTAATAGAATTCTTTGAGGAAGTGACAAAGTTGATTGATGAGGGAAGGGCTGTCGATGTCATATACATGGACTTCAGTAAGGCGTTTGATAAGGTTCCCCATGGCAGGCTGATGGAGAAAGTGAAGGCGCTTGGGGTCCAAGGTGTACTAGCTCGATGGATAAAGAACTGGCTGGGCAACAGGAGACAGAGAGTAGCAGTAGAAGGGAGTTTCTCAAAATGGAGACGTGTGACCAGTGGTGTTCCACAGGGATCCGTGCTGGGACCACTGTTGTTTGTGATATACATTAATGATTTGGAGGAAAGTATAGGTGGACTGATTAGCAAATTTGCAGACGACACTAAGATTGGTGGAGTAGCAGATAGTGAAGGGGACTGTCAGAGAATACAGCAGAATATAGATAGATTGGAGAGTTGGGCAGAGAAATGGCAGATGGAGTTCAATCAGGGCAAATGCGAGGTGATGCATTTTGGAAGATCCAATTCAAGAGTGAACTATACAGTAAATGGAAAAGTCCTGGGGAAAATTGATGTCCAGAGAGATTTGGGTGTTCAGGTCCACTGTTCCCTGAAGGTGGCAACGCAGGTAAATAGAGTGGTCAAGAAGGCATACGGCATGCTTTCCTTCATCGGACGGGGCATTGAGTACAAGAGTTGGCAGGTCATGTTACAGTTGTATAGGACTTTGGTTCGGCCACATTTGGAATACTGCGTACAGTTCTGGTCGCCACATTATCAAAAGGATGTGGATGCTTTGGAGAGGGTGCAGCGGAGGTTCACAAGGATGTTGCCTGGTATGGAGGGCGCTAGCTATGAAGAGAGGTTGAGCAGATTAGGATTATTTTCATTAGAAAGACGGAGGTTGAGGGGGGACCTGATTGAGGTGTACAAAATCATGAGAGGTATAGACAGGGTGGATAGCAAGAGGCTTTTTCCCAGAGTGGGGGTTTCAATTACTAGAGGACACGAGTTCAAAGTGAAAGGGGAAAAGTTTAGGGGGGATATGCGTGGAAAGTTCTTTACGCAGAGGGTGGTGGGCACCTGGAACGCATTGCCAGCGGAGGTGGTAGATGCGGGCACGATGGATTCTTTTAAGATGTATCTAGACAGATACATGAATGGGCAGGAAGAAAAGAGATACAGAACCTTAGAAAATAGGCGACATGTTTAGAGAGAGGATCTGGATCGGCGCAGGCTTGGAGGGCCGAAGGGCCTGTTCCTGTGCTGTAATTATCTTTGTTCTTTGTTTGTTCTAAATCGGGCATGCTATCCCGACTGCCATGGCACACCCCGGCACACGGAAAGGCCGGCAGCTATCGCCGGGCGGCCTTTCACATCCCCAGCATGCCCGCTTGCCATGGGTAAAATACCTGTGGAGATGGGTGAGGACCCTTAAGTGGCTGTTAAGTGGCCACTTAAGCACCTTGATTGGCCTCAGGTGGGTGGACCATTTTCCTTCTCACGCCTGACTGCCGTAAAGATGGCCGGAGGCGGGAGCGGGGCGGGAAGGCCTCCCGGAGCCACCCGCACAATTTTATGCTGCCCCCATCCGCCCTCACGCCAGCATCCGACCTGCTGGGGCGGCGTAAAATTCAGCCCACGGTCTCTTTAAATTGAGAACAGACTGCTCCAACTTTGCTGGGACAATGCAACAGCATCTTTTTAATTTGCAGTCCATTTTTCCTCACCCACTATTCTTTGCCTAATTCACACCTAACCCTCCATTGCTTAGTAAAAGACCAAGTGTGATGCAACAACCACGTGGAAGGTCCTTATCATCTGCTGCCCTTCTATTGCTTTTCCAACATTCTTCTCTTGTTTCCTGAAATCACTGACAGTTGTTGGTGTACAGTTGTAGTTTACTGTCATCTGGCACCTCGCCCAAATGGCCATTTTTCAAGTGTGAGCCTGGATGTGAAGCTCAGCAGGCTATTTAATTGTGGGATGCATCACATCCAGTCCTGATTTGGTCCTCCCTCCCAAGTTCACGCTTGCAAACATTTCCTGAAAGAGGCCTGAGAGAGTGACTGGGAGCAGGAACCGTAGCTAATTCCCCTCTCGACAGAGGAGGGATATGGAGACCAATTGTAATGCATTTACTATTCTGTCACGTCATTGATAATCTTACAGCCTGATGAGTTGTGTAAGGAAAAAACTTGCATTTATAAACTACCCTTCACAACCTCAGGATGTTCCAAAGCGCTTCATAAACAATTAAGTGTTTTTCTTTAAAGTACAATCACTATTGTAGAGAAATGTGGTAGCCAATTTATGTACAGCAAGGTTCCATAACTAACAATCAGATAAATGACCAGATCATCTATTTTAGTGATGTTAGTTGAAGGATGTGTTGGCAAGGATACCAGGAAACATGCTATAGGATCTTTAATGTCCAAGGACGGATGCAGTTTAACACCCTATTTAAAACAGCACCCTGACAGTGCAGCACTCCCTCAGTACTGCACTGGAGCGTTAGCTTAGATTATATACTTAAATCCCCGGAGTGGGGATTGAACCCATGACCTTTGTAGGAGTGCTACCAGTGAGTCAAGTCTAACACTTATTCAAGCACAACTAAGAAGGAACTGATGAGATGTTGTAACTTGTGACACATGTTAACCAATCACTTCCTTCACCATTTTGGTGTCAATGGAATATTTCTTCCCATTCTAAGTTTCCTGAACTTGCTGCCAAATTGTTATCAAAACATCAATGGAAATTTCCTCAAAAATTCAATTTTTAATCTCAGTCATCAAAGCACACGTGTCTTGATATCAGAAGGTTGTGGGGTCAAGTCTAACTCCAGAATGAAGTGCTTTTGAAGTATAGTCACTTTTGTGATGTAGGAATCACAGCAGTTCTTTCTTTCTTTCTTTTTCCTTCCTTCTTTTTTTCCTTCCTTCTTTCTTTTCCTTCCTTCTTTTTTTCCCTTTCTTTTCCTTTCTTTTCTTTCTTATTCTGTGGGTGCCCGCTGCCATCCAGCACCCCTTGACCAAATGGTTTTTCTCCATGTGTGAGCCTGGATGGAGAGTGGCAGGAGGCTCTTTAATTGTGGATGGCAGCCCATGCTCGTATTTTCAAGCATGGGTCTATAGAGAGCAACTGGGAAGTCTCCCCCATTGCTTTGGGATCCTGAGATCAATTGTACTGCCGCAGCTGACTTCAGCTGATATCGGCTAACTCAACACACACCCTGAATCAAACTCAGGACCCTCTGGTCTGTATCTTATAATGATATAATTGGGAAAGTCACAAATTCCAGTTTTAATGAATAAAACAAGAATTAAGAGCCCTGATGACAACAATAATTTGCATTTGTATAGCACCTTTAACATAGTTAAACATCCCAAGACACTTCACATGACATTATCAAATAAAATTTGACAGCAAGTCATAAAACGAGATATTAGAACCAGAACCTTGGTCAAAGAGGTAAGTTTTAATGTGTGTCTTAAAGAAAGAAAGAGAGATTTTTTAAAAATCACATGGGATATGAGCATCACTGATAAGGCTAGCATTTATTGCCCATCTCTAATTGCTCTTGAGAAGGTGGTGGTGAGCTATCTTCTGAAACCACTGCAGTGCATGTGGCGTAGGTACACCCACAGTGCTGTTAGGGAGGGAGTTTCTAGATTTTGACCCAGCAACAGTGAAGGAACAGCGATATAGGCGGCACAGTGGCGCAGTGGTTAGCACCGCAGCCTCACAGCTCCAGCGACCCGGGTTCAATTCTGGGTACTGCCTGTGTGGAGTTTGCAAGTTCTCCCTGTGTCTGCGTGGGTTTCCTCCGGGTGCTCCGGTTTCCTCCCACATGCCAAAGACTTGCAGGTTGATAGGTTAATTGGCCATTATAAATTGCCCCTAGAATGGGTAGGTGGTAGGGAAATATAGGGACAGGTGGGGATGTGGTAGGAATATGGAATTAGTGTAGGATTAGTATAAATGGGTGGTTGATGGTCGCACAGACTCGGTGGGCTGAAGGGCCTGTTTCAGTGCTGTATCTCTAAACTAAAAAACTAAAACTAAGTCAGGATGGTGTATGACTTGGAGGGGAACTTGCAAGTGGTGGTGTTCCCATGAGACTGCTGCTCTTGTTCTTCTAGGTGGTGGAGGTTATGGGTTTGGAAGATGCTGTTGAAGGATCCTTGGCGAGTTGCTGCAGTGCATCTTGTAGATGGTACATATTGCTGTCACTGTGCACCAGTGGTGGATGGAGAGAGTTTTTATGGTAGTAGATGGGGTGCCGATCAAGTGGGCTGCTTTGTCCTGGATGGAGTTGAGTTTCTTGAGTGCTGTTGGAGCTGCACTCCTCCAGGCAAGTGGAGGGTATTCCGACCCATCCTGTCTTGTGCCTTGTAAATGGTGGACAGTCTTTGGGGAGTCAGAAGGTGAGTTACTCACCAAAGTATTCCTGCTTTTGAGACACAGTATTTTTTGATGAAAGGTCATCAACCTGAAATGTTAACTCTGTTTTTCTCTCCACAGATGCTGCCTGACCTGCTGAGTATTACCAGCATTTTCTATTTTTGTTTCAGATTTCCAGCATCTGCCATATTTTGTTTTTGTATTTATATGGCTGGTCCAGTTAAGTTTCTAGTCAATGGTGTCCCCCCAGGATGTTGTTAGAGGGGGATTTTGCAATGGTAATGTCCTTGAATGTGAACAGGCGATGGTTAAATTCTCTCTTGTTAGAGATGGTCATTGCCTGGGACTTGTGTGTTGTGAATGTTACTTGCCACTTATCAGCCCAGGCCTGGATGTTGTCCAGGTCTTGCTGCATCTGGACACAGGCTGCTTCAGTATCTGAGGAGTCACAAATGGCATTGAGCACTGTACAATCATCAGCGAACAGCCCAACTGTTGACCTTATGATGGAGAGAAGGTCATTGATGAAGCAGCTGAAGATGTTTGGGCCTAGCACACAACCCTGACGAACTCATGCAGTGATGTCCTAGGGCTGAGCTAATTGGCCTCCAACAACCACAACCATCTTCCTTTGTGCTAGGTATGGCTCCAATCAGTGGAGAGCTTTCCCCCGATTCTCATTGGCTTTGGCTTCAGTTTTGCTAGGGCTCCTTGATGCCACACTTGGTCAAGTGCTGTCTTGGTGTCAACGGCAGTCACTTTCACCCCACTTCAGGTAGAGAGGTGGAGAGATTTAGAATGGGAATTCCAGAACTTAGGCTCTTGGCAGCTGAAGGCACGGCTGCCAATTGTAGAGCAGGGATGCTCAACATGCCAGAATTAGAGGAGCACAGGTATCTCAGAGGGTTGTAGGGCTGGAGGTGATTACTAAGATAGGGAGGGCCGAGGCCATGGAGGGATTTGGAAACAATAATGAGGCATGTCCTTTATGACATTTATAATAATCTGACACTTCCAATAAAGGCAAACTACAAAGAAAGAGAAGATTGTTTCAACAGTTTTCTTCTTTCCAACTTGATAAATAGATAAAGACCTGACACTTGGGTCAACCCCAAATTATTCTTTAGGCTCTAACTCAGGATATTTCTCAGAAGATGGGGTTTGAATGAACTCAGTTGATCTCATTTTCCCAGAATATCAAAACCATCTTCTTTCGATTGCAATTTAGAACATCCACCTGAACAGGCACTTGGTAGAATACCTCATTCCCCTGTGCTGCACTACACAACCTGCAACTCTACATTCTGGACCTGGTTTTGAGAGTGCTGCCCACTGAACCAGGCTGAGACCTGACTTTCATTAATAGTTAGCAGCAAATTTACCTAGGTATTGAAGTTACCTTGCAAGTTACCAAGAGCAAATGCCATACACAGCTGGTCTTCATTTCTGAGCAAACCCCCTGAGGCCGAGCAAAATATGCATTGGAAAATGCTGCTAAAAGATGTGCACCTGCAGGCTGGACTGTCTTCAGAGTTGAGTTTTTCATGGGAAAAAAAAAGGCAAAGAACATTGTGCTGTGCTCATACCTAACATTAATACTTGTGTTGAGGCTCTCAGCTACCTCTGCGATCAAATATTTTTTCAGTGACGAGGAGACAGAAATTGACAAACACTATTGTTTCGACTTACATGTTTGTTGTACAGCATTTCAAATGTCACTAATTTTTCTTCCTCATCTTGTTTATATGTTGATCCCTTGGGTTTTATTTCAATTGACTCCTATCCTTTGTAATCTCACACTGTGGTGATTAACTTGGCATACTTCCAGGCACAGGGTCTGTTAATTCTGCCAATTTCAGCCACAGCTGCTGAATCCTTTTGTTTTCTTATTACATGTTCTTTAACTTCATCCTCACTGAAGCTTGAATTTACGTTCACAATGAATGTTACCAGCTCCAGATTTGTATGCTGGGCTTGAACGAGCAATGTATTGTGTTGCAGTTTCTTTTAAGCTCCTCAAGGTGAATTATTTCATTACCAATGCTGCCATCTTTTACTGTCAAAACATTGCCTGCTTCTGACTCTATCTCTTCCACACTCCTGCCTAGATTCCAATTCCATGTTTTTATCACCTCAAGGTTGGACCTATGTAATACTTCTCCAGCCAGCCTTCTTTACAAACAATTCATTGAGAATGCTGTTGCCCACATCCTTATCCACTCAAAGGGCTGAATTCTATTGGGACGGCAGTGCCCTTTGAACTCGGCGGCGGCCGGCGAATGCGGGGCATGATATTTCACGGGGGCTCATTAGAATCACGGTGCCGATTCGCCCTCCCCATATAACGTGGGGAGAGTCAGGACATTCAGCGCAGTGAGAGAGTTTTTGACAGTTGTGCAGCAGGTTCTGGGGCCCTATTTACAGCGCCGCAGCACCTGCTTCCCGACAGCTGTCAAAGAATACTTACCTGACTGCTGAAGAGTGGGGCTGCTGTCTATCTGGCAGCAAAGCAGAAAGTGCAGCAGAAATCCAGCAGGTCAGGCAGCATCTGTGGAGAGAGAAACAGAGTTAACTTGTCCAAGTTCACAGACCTGAAAGTTAACTCTGCTTCTCTCTCCACAGATGCTGCCTGACCTGCTGAGTGACCCCAGCACTTTCCACTTTGCTGCCACATACTTACCCTGCTGTGTCCCAGTGTCCTGTGAAGTTGCGATCCTCTTCTCCCAAACAAGTGTAACATTCCTTCTTGTAGGCGTGCTGCACCTGGGTGAATAATCTTAATTTTGCACATTCCAGGACGTGAGACTTAAATAGACCAGAAAAGGTATTACAGAGGTTTACAAAGAACACACTGACACAGTGGCGCAGTGGTTAGCACCGCAGCCTCACAGCTCCAGCGACCCGGGTTCAATTCTGGGTACTGCCTGTGTGGAGTTTGCAAGTTCTCCCTGTGTCTGCGTGGGTTTCCTCCAGGTGCTCCGGTTTCCTCCCACATGCCAAAGACTTGCAGGTTGATAGGTAAATTGCCCATTATAAATTGCCCTTAGTATAGGTAGGTGGTAGGGAAATATAGGGACAGGTGGGGATGAGGTAGGAATATAGGATTAGTGTTCTTCTTTTTTTTTCTTTTGGGCCTCCTTATCTCGAGAGACAATGGATACGTGCCTGGAGGTGGTCAGTGGTTTGTGAAGCAGCGCCTGGAGTGGCTATAAAGGCCAATTCTGGAGTGACAGGCTCTTCCACAGGTGCTGCAGAGAAATTTGTTTGTTGGGGCTGTTGCACAGTTGGCTCTCTTCTTGCGCCTCTGTCTTTTTTCCTGCCAACTACTAAGTCTCTTCGACTCGCCACAATTTAGCCCTGTCTTTATGGCTGCCCGCCAGCTCTGGCGAATGCTGGCAACTGACTCCCACGACTTGTGATCAATGTCACACGATTTCATGTCGCGTTTGCAGACGTCTTTATAACGGAGACATGGACGGCCGGTGGGTCTGATACCAGTGGCGAGCTCGCTGTACAATGTGTCTTTGGGGATCCTGCCATCTTCCATGCGGCTCACATGGCCAAGCCATCTCAAGCGCCGCTGACTCAGTAGTGTGTATAAGCTGGGGATGTTGGCCGCTTCAAGGACTTCTGTGTTGGAGATATAGTCCTGCCACCTGATGCCAAGTATTCTCCGAAGGCAGCGAAGATGGAATGAATTGAGACGTCGCTCTTGGCTGGCATACGTTGTCCAGGCCTCGCTGCCGTAGAGCAAGGTACTGAGGACACAGGCCTGATACACTGGGACTTTTGTGTTCCGTGTCAGTGCGCCATTTTCCCACACTCTCTTGGCCAGTCTGAACATAGCAGTGGAAGCCTTACCCATGCGCTTGTTGATTTCTGCATCTAGAGACAGGTTACTGGTGATAGTTGAGCCTAGGTAGGTGAACTCTTGAACCACTTCCAGAGCGTGGTCGCCAATATTGATGGATGGAGCATTTCTGACATCCTGCCCCATGATGATCGTTTTATTGAGGCTGATGGTTAGGCCAAATTCATTGCAGGCAGACGCAAACCTGTCGATGAGACTCTGCAGGCATTCTTCAGTGTGAGATGTTAAAGCAGCATCGTCAGCAAAGAGGAGTTCTCTGATGAGGACTTTCCGTACTTTGGACTTCGCTCTTAGACGGGCAAGGTTGAACAACCTGCCCCCTGATCTTGTGTGGAGGAAAATTCCTTCTTCAGAGGATTTGAACGCATGTGAAAGCAGCAGGGAGAAGAAAATCCCAAAAAGTGTGGGTGCGAGAACACAGCCCTGTTTCACACCACTCAGGATAGGAAAGGGCTCTGATGAGGAGCCACCATGTTGAATTGTGCCTTTCATATTGTCATGGAATGAGGTGATGATACTTAGTAGCTTTGGTGGACATCCGATCTTTTCTAGTAGTCTGAAGAGACCACGTCTGCTGACGAGGTCAAAGGCTTTGGTGAGATCAATGAAAGCAATGTAGAGGGGCATCTGTTGTTCACGGCATTTCTCCTGTATCTGACGAAGGGAGAACAGCATGTCAATAGTCGATCTCTCTGCACGAAAGCCACACTGTGCCTCAGGGTAGACGCGCTCGGCCAGCTTCTGGAGCCTGTTCAGAGCGACTCGAGCAAAGACTTTCCCCACTATGCTGAGCAGGGAGATTCCACGGTAAAAGTTGCAGTCACCGCGGTCACCTTTGTTTTTATAGAGGGTGATGATGTTGGCATCGCGCATGTCCTGGGGTACTGCTCCCTCGTCCCAGCACAGGCATAGCAGTTCATGTAGTGCTGAGAGTATAGCAGGCTTGGCACTCTTGATTATTTCAGGGGTAATGCTGTCCTTCCCAGGGGCTTTTCCGCTGGCTAGGGAATCAATGGCATCACTGAGTTCCGATTTGGTTGGCTGTATGTCCAGCTCATCCATGACTGGTAGAGGCTGGGCTGCATTGAGGGCAGTCTCAGTGACAGCATTCTCCCTGGAGTACAGTTCTAGGTAGTGCTCAACCCAGCGGTCCATCTGTTTGCGTTGGTCAGTGATTATGTCCCCCGATTTAGATTTGAGGGGGGTGATCTTCTTGATGGTTGGCCCAAGAGCTCTCTTCATGCCATCATACATTCCTCTGATGTTTCCGGTGTCTGAGGCCAGCTGAATATGACTGCATAGGTGTTGCCAGTAGTCGTTTGCGCAACGCCTAGCTGTTCTTTGTGCAGTACTTCTGGCTGCTTTAAGTGCTGCGGATGTTAAATCGCTGGGGGCTTTCTTGTAGTTCAAAAGTGCAATGCGCTTAGCGGCTATGACAGGTTCCAGCTCTTCATTATGAGATTGAAACCAGTCTGCATTTCTCTTCGCACTTTTGCCGTAGGTGGTCATAGCTGACTCATAGATGGCGTCTCTGATGTGGGCCCACTTGGTCTCAGCATCCCCTGTGGGAGTGTTTTGAAGGGCTGTTACAAGTGAATTTAGAAATTTTTGTAACAGCTGTGGGTGAGAAATTCTGCTCGTGTTGATGCGCGGGTGGCCCTTCTGCTTGGAATGATGCAACTTCTTTGGTCTGAGTCTAACCTTGCTGCACACCAGGGAGTGGTCGGTGTCGCAGTCCGCACTGTGGAAGCTGCGTGTGATTTGAACACTGTTTAAGGCGGCTCGCCTTGTGACAATGAGGTCTAGCTGGTGCCAACGACGTGATCTTGGGTGCCTCCATGAAACCTGGTGACAGGGTTTAGTGTGAAAGAACGAGTTGGTGATGCAGAGGTTATGATAGGTACACAACTCAAGCAGTCTCTGCCCGTTCTCATTCATCCTTCCAATGCCATAGCGCCCAAGGCAGGAGGGCCATGAGTCATGGTCGGCCCCAACCCTGGCATTAAAGTCCCCCAGCAGGAATAGGTGTTCGGTGTTGGGGATGCTGCTAATGATGTTATGGAGTTGTTCATAGAACTGGTCTTTAGCTTCAGGTGCGGAACAGAGTGTTGGAGCATAGATGCTGAGTAGGTGTACTGGACCAGAGGTGGTGAGCAGTCGGATGGACAGTATGCGTTCCGAGCCATTTGAGGGAGGCTCTATCATGCTGAGCAAGGAGTTTCTGATGGCGAAGCCCACTCCATGCTGTCTTGGTTCTTCAGGATCCCTGCCCTGCCAGAAGAAGGTGTAGTCTTGCTCTGCTAGAGAGCCACTCGCGGGGAGGCGAGTCTCCTGAAGTGCTGCAATGTCCACATTGAGTCTACTGAGCTCGTTGTTAATGATGGCGGTCTTCCGAGAATCGTTGATTTGTGTAAGGTCTTCCGACAGGCCAGGACACATAGTTCTGACGTTCCAGCTTGCAAAGCGAAGGGCTGGTACCTTCTTTCCTTTTTTCATGTTGTTTGGTGCGGTGTATCAGTCCACCTTTCGGGCAATGACCCTGAGCTCCAAGCACCCATTGAAGCAGGCAGACTGTGGCGGGACAGAACCTTATTGACCGGGGGCTGCCCGGTTTGAGGCGGGCGGTAGCTGTCCAGTGAGGTGCAATGACCTCTCCCACCGACAAAGGCAACCCGTGGCGCCCAGTTTCTACGCCAATTTATCTGGACTTATAACCCGTAACTGCTGCCTTCCGTGTTGTTTCAGTCGCTGTGAGGCAACTATGGAGTGACCTCTCCATGGCGCATGCCTGGGCAAATTTATGGAGGTTGAGTGTTGCCCAGTCGTCAAAACCCCCCTCTCGGCCTTTCTGGTGGGGTCCAAAGGAGTGCAGGACACGATGTTTGGCACCAGTATGGCTGCAGGAACTGCCGGAAACATGCCAAAGGTGACACATGACCGCCTACGGGGTTCCGCTCCGGATTTTCTGTTAGGGTTTACTCCCTTAGCCTTGGTCTCTCCCGAGACGCCCACAAGGCAGTGGGGTTGTTGGGGCCCCTACACAGGTGTAGGATAGTGCCGGTGGGAGGAGGGGATGCAAGGGGGAGGGGTAGAGGGAGGGGCTGGGGGGGGGTGCAGGGGAAGGGGGTGCGGGGTGAAGATGGTGCGAGGGGGGGGGCGGGCTGGGACGGGGTTGTGAGGGGGTGAGCTGAGAGGGTGGAGCAGGGAAGGGGACGGGGGTGGGGGGGGGTGGAAGGGGGGTAAAGGGGGGGGGGAGGGGGGGTGGAATCTGGTGCAGGTAATAAGCCATTTCCTCAGTGCCCACCATCGACGTCCGGAAAGCTCATCCACGTCCTTCGGGAGGTGAAGCATCATTTGGCAGACTTAGAGGTGATTACATTTGCTAAGGGTTTTTTTTTTGCAGTGGTTTAAATAAAGGCATGCAGCATTGCCGACAGTGCGCTGCAGATGCTCTCCGAGCCATCTCCCGCGGGCGCTTTGAAGTTGCGGCCGGGGGGGCCGTTCGTGGATGTTTTGGGTGTTCGGGGCACCTTTTCACAGGACTTCTCTCGGGTCCCGCAGCTCCTTCTTCACCTCAATGGACTTACCGCATGCCGTGGCTGCAGACACTCTGGACTGTGAAGACAGCAGGATCGGAGATTAAAGTATCGGCAGCTGTTCTCGTCAGTTTCATCCGGATCAATTTCATTGAGAAAACAAAGAGCAGGTGTGGCTGGGGGAGGGCAGTGGGCCCAGGTAACATACACTAAACTAACTGTTAACTTTTAGATAGGGCTAAAATGAACTGATTTAAAGAGCCAGGGGAATTTAAACAGTTTAAGAGGGCAGATTGGGGGAGAAAACGTTAGGGATGGGAGCAGATGGCCATGGATAGAGTTGAACAGCAAGGGAGCTTCCAGCCCAGGAGCCATCTGGATTAGTGTAGGATTAGTGTAGGATTAGTATAAATGGGTGGTTGATGGTCGGCACAGACTCGGTGGGCCGAAGGGCCTGCTTCAGTGCTGTATCTCTAAACTAAAACTAAACTAAATGGGAAAGCACAGGTGTCACAGCAATGTAAATACATCTTTCACTAAATGTTCCTCACCAACATCTGTGTTCTTTTCTCTGTGGGAATGATGTGTATCAGCATGTAGTGCCAATGTCACATCCCTTTGCACTGTTGGCCCTTCAGGAGAGCCAACATATGCAGTAACATCATTGTTACTCATGAGGCCATTACTCATGAGCATCTCCATGGATGCATTGACATGGACATTGGCTCAGTCAGCTGCTGCCTCTAATGGTTTACACAGGGATGCTGCAGATGTGGACTGGTGCACAGCAGGTGAGCGAGGGTGATGTGTGGCTTGCAGAGCTCATGTCAATTCCTATGGAGCAGACAGCCTTTGTCTGATAAGCCACTTCTGTACATTCCTAGCTCACTGCTAGCCCTGCGTGCAGAGTCTGGGTGCCATCTGCCCTCCCATGCGTCTTTCATGTTGTAGGTCCTCAGCGTCCTCATAGTCCGAGGAAGGACCCGGTTGACATCTGTCCTCATCATGCCAGGCCTGGCCCCTATTGGATGTATAGTTGTGCAGAGCAGCAAAGAAAGGAGCTGGTCTTTTCAGCCCGTAATACAAGACATCACCCTATCCATACAGGCATTGGAGGTGCTCTTTCAGCATGCCGAGCTCCTGCTCAATGGAGGCTCATTTAGCTCAGTGGCTGGCGTTGCATCTCTCCTCTGCAGCATTGGTGGAGTCTCTCACTGGTGTCGGAAGCAATGCCTGCAAAGGATAGCCCTTATCTCCAAAAAGCCACTCCTCCATCTGAGCCAGTTCAGTGAACAGCGGTAGCAGCCGGGACTGGCACAAGACCCAGGTGTCATGGCAGCTGCCTGAGAAATGGTCACACATTCGTTACAAGCATCTGTGGTGTTCAGATACCAGCTTCACCTAGTTTGAGAGGGCTTCTTTAATGGTGATGTCTGCAGGTGGTAGCCTGGCAGTAGGCCTGATGGCCTCATGAGTGCAGTCTATGAACATTTTTTTAAATTCATTCATGGGATGTGGGCGTCACTGGCCAGTCCAGCATTTATTGCCCATCCCTAATTGCCCTTAAGAAGGTGGTGAGCTGCCTTCTTGAACCGCTGCAGTCCATGTGGGGTAGGTACACCCTCAGTGCTATTAGGAAGGGAGTTCCAGGATTTTGACCCAGCGACGGTGAAGGAACGGCGATATAGTTCCAAATCAGGATGGTGTGTGACTTGAAGGGGAACTTGCAGGTGGTGGTGTTCCCATATATTTGCTGCCCTTGTCCTTCTAGTTGGTAGAGGTCGCGGGTTTGGAGGGTGCTGTCTAAGGAGCTTTGGTGCATTGCTGCAGTGCATCTTGTAGATGGTACACACTGCTGCCACTGTGCGTCGGTGGTGGAGGGAGTGAAAGTTTGTAGATGGGGTGCCAATCAAGCGGGCTGCTTTGTCCTGGATGGTGTCGAGTTTCTTGAGTGTTGTTGGAGCTGCACCCATCCAGGCAAGTGGAGAGTATTCCATCACACTCCTGACTTGTGCCTTGTAGATAGTGGACAGGCTTTGGGGAGTCAGGAGGTGAGTTACTCGCCTCAGGAGTCATACCCTCTGACCTGCTCTTGTAGCCGTGGTATTTATATGGCTACTCCAGTTCAGTTTCTGGTCAATGGTAGCCCCTAGGATGTTGATACTGGGGGAATCAGCGATGGTAATGCCGTTGAATGTCAAGGGTAGATGGTTAGATTCATCTTGTTGGCGATGGTCATTGCCTGGCACTTGTGTGGCACGAATGTTACTTGCCACTTCTCAGCCCAAGCATGGATATTGTCCAGGTCTTGTTGCATTACTACATGGACTGCTTCAGTATCTGAGGAGTCACGAATGGTGCTGAACATTGTGCAATCATCAGCGAACATCCCCACTTCTGACCTTATGATTGAAGGAAGGTCATTGATGAAGCAGCTGAAGATGATTGGGCCTCGGACACGACCCTGAGGAACTCCTGCAGTAATGTCCTGGAGCTCAGATGATTGACCTCCAACAATCACAACCATCTTCCGTTGAGCTAGATATGATTCCAGCCAGCGGAGTGTTTTCCCCCTGATTCCCATTGACCTCAGTTTTGTTAGGGCTCCTTGATGCCATACTCGGTCAAATTCTGCCTTGATGTCAAGGGCAGTCACTCTCACCTCACCTCTTGAGTTCAGCTGAAATGTCCATGTTTGAACCAAGGCTGTAATGAGGTCAGGAGCTGAGTGGCCCTGGCGGAACCCAAACTGAGCGTCACTGAGCAGGTTGTTGCTAAGCAAGTGCAGCTTGATGGCACTGTTGATGACACCTTCCATCACTTTACTGATGATTGACAGTAGGCTGATGGGGCGGTAATTGGCCGGGTTGGACTTGTCCTGCTTTTTGTGTACAGGACATACCTGGGCAATTTTCCACATTGCCGGGTAGATGCCAGTGTTGTAGCTGTACTGAAAAGCTAGGCTAGGGGCGCGGCAAGTTCTGGAGCACAGGTCTTCAGTACTATTGCCGGAATATTGTCAGGGCCCGTAGCTTTTGCAGTATCCAGTGCCTTCAGTCGTTTCTTGATATCACGCGGAGTGAATCGAATTGGCTGAAGTCTGGCATCTGTGATGCTGGGGACTTCAGGAGGAGGCCGAGATGGATCATCAACTCGGCACCTCTGGCTGAAGATTGTTGCAAATGTTTCAGCCTTATCTTTCACACTGATGTGCTGGGCTCCCCCATCATTGAGGATGGGGATATTTGTGGAGCCACCTCCTCTAGTTGGTTGTTTAATTGTCCACCACCATTCACGGCTGGATGTGGCAGGACTGCAGAGCTTAGATCTGCTCCGTTGGTTATGGGATCGCTTAGCTCTGTCTATCACATGCTGCTTACGCAGTTTGGCATGCAGGTAGTCCTGGGTTGTCGCTTCACCAGGTTGACACCTCATTTTGAGATATGCCTGGTGCTGCTCCTGGCATGCCCTCCTGCACTCCTCATTGAACCAGGGTTGGTCTCCTGGCTTGATGATAATGGTAGAGTGGGGGATATGCCGGGCTATGAGGTTACAGATAGTGGTTGAGTACAATTCTGCTGCTGCTGATGGCGCATAGCGCCTCATGGATGCTCAGTTTTGTGTTGCTAGAACTGTTTGAAATCTATGCCATTTAGAAACATAGAAAAATAAGAGCAGGAGTAGGCCATTCGGCCCTTTGAGCCTGCTCCGCCATTCAATATGATCATGGCTGATCATCCAAACTCAGTAACCTGTTCCCACTTTCTCCCCGTATCCCTTGATCCCATTCGCCCCAAGAACTATATATAACTCTTTCTTGAATATATTTAATGATTTGGCCTCTGCTGCTTTCTGTGGTAGAGAATTCCACAGGTTCACCACTCTCTGGGTGAAGAAATCGCTCCTCATCTCAGTCCTAAATGGCTTCCCCCTTATCCTTAGACTTTGACCCCCTGGTCCTGGATTCCCCCGCCATCGGAAACATCCTTCCTGCATCTAGTCTGTCGAGTCCTGTTAGAATTTTGTAGGTTTCTATGAGCTCCCCTCTCATTCTTCTAAACTCGAGCGAATACAAGCCTAATTGACCCAATCTCTCTTCACAGGTCAGTCCTGCCATCCCAGGAATCAGTCTGGTGAACCTTCGCTGCACTCCCTCCATAGCAAGAACATCCTTCCTCAGATAAGGAGACCAAAACTGCAGATGTGGTCTCACCAAGGCCTTGTATAATTGCAGCAAGACATCCTTGCTCCTGTACTCGAATCTTCTCTCTATGAAGGCCAACATACCATTTGCCTTCTTAACTGCCTGCTGCATCTGCATGCTTACTTTCAGCGACTGGTGCACAAGGACACCCAGGTCTGGCTGCACCTCCCCCTTCAGCCTTATCTTTCGCACTAATGTGCTGGGCTCCCCCATCATTGAGGATGGGGATATTTGTGGAGCCACCTCCTCCAGTTGGTTGTTTAATTGTCCACCACCATTCACGACTGGATGTGGCAGTACTGCAGAGCATTGGTTATGGGATCGCTTAGCTCTGTCTAGCGCATGCTGCTTATGCAGTTTGGCACGCAGATAGTCCTGTGTTGTAGCTTCACCAGGTTGACACCTCATTTTGAGGTATGCCTGGTGCTGCTCCTGGCATGCCCTCCTGCACTCTTCATTGAACCAGGGTTGGTCTCCTGCCTTGATGGTAATGGTAGAGTGGGGGATATACGGGCCATGAGGTTACAGATTGTGGTTTACAATTCTGCTGCTGCCGATGGCCCACAGCGCCTCATGGATGCCCAGTTTTGCATTGCTAGATCTGTTCGAAATCTATCCCATTTAGCACGGTGATAGTGCCACACAACACGATGGATGGTATCCTCAATGTGAATGCGGGACTTTGTCTCCACATGGACTGTGCGGTGGTCACTCCTACCAATACTGTCATGGACAGAAGCATCTGCGGCAGGCAGATTGGTGAGGATGAGGTCTAGTATGTTTTCCCCTCATTTTGGTTCTCCCACCACCTGCCGCAGACCTAGTCCAGCAGCTATGTCCTTCAGGACTCGGCCAGCTCGGTCAGTAGTGGTGCTGCCGATCCACTCGGTGATGGACATTGAAGTCCCCCACCCAGAGTACATTTTGTGCCCTTGCCACCCTCAGTGCTTCCTCCAAGTGGTGTTCAACATGGAGGAGTACTGAGTCATCAGCTGAGGGAGGGCAGTAGGTGGTAATCAGTAGGAGGTTACCTTGCCCATGCTTGACCTGATGCCATGAGACCTCATGGGGTCCGGAGTCGATGTTGAGGACTCCCAGGGCAACTCCCTCCCTACTGTATACCACTGTGCCACCACCTCTGGTGGGTCTGTCCTGCCGGTGGGACAGGACATATCCGGGGATGGTGATGGCAGTGTCTGGGACATTGTCTGTAAGGTATGATTCCGTGAGTATGACTCTGTCAGGCTGTTGCTTGACCAATCTATTTACAGTAGAGAAAGAAAATGTTGTTGAGAATACTGAGATTCAGGCTACGAGGCTAGATGGGATTGAGGTTCACAAGGAGGAGGTGTTAGCAATTTTGGAAAGTGTGAAAATAGATAAGTCCCCTGGGCCAGATGGGATTTATCCTAGGATTCTCTGGGAAGCTAGGGAGGAGATTGCAGAGCCTTTGTCCATGATCTTTATGTCGTCATTGTCGACAGGAATAGTGCCGGAAGACTGGAGGATTGCAAATGTTGTCCCCTTGTTCAAGAAGGGGAGTAGAGACAGCCCTGGTAATTATAGACCTGTGAGCCTTACTTCGGTTGTGGGTAAAATGTTGGAAAAGGTTATAAGAGACAGGATTTATAATCATCTTGAAAAGAATAAGTACATTAGAGATAGCCAGCACGGTTTTGTGACGGGTAGGTCGTGCCTCACAAACCTTATTGAGTTTTTCGAGAAGGTGACCAAACAGGTGGATGAGGGTAAAGCAGTGGATGTGGTGTATATGGATTTCAGTAAGGCGTTTGATAAGGTTCCCCACGGTAGGCTATTGCAGAAAATACACAAGTATGGGGTTGAAGGTGATTTAGAGCTTTGGATCAGAAATTGGCTAGCTGAAAGAAGACAGAGGGTGGTGGTTGATGGCAAATGTTCATCCTGGAGTTTAGTTACTAGTGGTGTACCGCAAGGATCTGTTTTGGGGCCACTGCTGTTTGTCATTTTTATAAATGACCTGGAAGAGGGTGTAGAAGGGTGGGTTAGTAAATTTGCAGATGACACTAAGGTCGGTGGAGTTGTGGATAGTGCCGAAGGATGTTGTCGGGTACAGAGAGACATAGATAGGCTGCAGAGCTGGGCTGAGAGATGGCAAATGGAGTTTAATGCGGAAAAGTGTGAGGTGATTCACTTTGGAAGGAGTAACAGGAATGCAGAGTACTGGGCTAATGGGAGGATTCTTGGTAGTGTAGATGAACAGAGAGATCTTGGTGTCCAGGTGCATAAATCCCTGAAGGTTGCTAACCAGGTTAATAGGGCTGTTAAGAAGGCATATGGTGTGTTAGCTTTTATTAGTAGGGGGGTCGAGTTTCGGAGCCACGAGGTCATGCTGCAGCTGTACAAAACTCTGGTGAGACCGCACCTGGTGTATTGCGTGCAGTTCTGGTCACCGCATTATAGGAAGGATGTGGAAGCTATGGAAAGGGTGCAGAGGAGATTTACTAGGATGTTGCCTGGTATGGAGGGAAGGTCTTACGAGGAAAGGCTGAGGGACTTGAGGTTGTTTTCGTTGGAGAGAAGGAGGAGGAGAGGTGACTTAATAGAGACATATAAGATAATCAGAGGGTTAGATAGGGTGGATAGTGAGCGTCTTTTTCCTCGGATGGTGATGGCAAACACGAGGGGACATAGCTTTAAGTTGAGGGGTGATAGATATCGGACAGATGTGAGAGGTAGTTTCTTTACTCAGAGAGTAGTAAGGGCGTGGAACGCCCTGCCTGCAGCAGTAGTAGATTCGCCAACTTTAAGGGCATTTAAGTGGACATTGGATAGACACATGGATGAAAATGGAATAGTGTAGGTCAGATGGTTTCACAGGTCGGCGCAACATCGAGGGCCGAAGGGCCTGTACTGCGCTGTAATGTTCTAAATTCTCTCTGTGACAGCTCTCCCAACTTTGGCACAAGCCCCCAGATGTTAGTAAGGAGGACTTTGCAGGGTCGACAGGGATGGGTTTGCTGTTGTCGTTTCCGGTGCCTAGGTCGATGCTGGGTGGTCCGTCCGATTTCATTCCTTTTTATTGACTTTGTAGCGGTTAGGTACAACTGAGTGTCTTGCTGGGCCATTTCAGAGGGCATGTAAGAGTTAACCACGTTGCTGTGGGTCTGGAGTCACATTTAGGCCTGACCAGGTAAGGACAGCAGATTTCCTTCCCTGAAGGACATTAGTGAACCAGATGGGTTTTTACAACAATCGACAATGGTTTCATGGCCATCATTAGACTAGCTTTTAATTCCAGATTTATTAATTAAATTCAGATTCTACCTTCTGCTGTGGTGGGATTCGAACCCATGTCCCCAGAGAAATACCCTGGGTTTCTGGGTTACAAGTCCAGTGACAATGCCACTACATCATCGCCTACCCCTATTACAACCTATGATTCTCCAGCAATGCTGCCAGAACCAATGGTCCTCTGGGCCTGGCTGTGAGAGTCCGTCCTGAAGCGGACATACTCACTGGCCCTCCAGTGCAGGGCATTGGTGACCTCCCTGACACAGTAGTGCACTGCTGACTGTGTGACCCCACAAAGGTCTCTGGACTGTGTAACCCCACAAAGGTCTCTGGTCGGTCCCTGAAAGGCTGCAGAGGCGTCAGGCTTGAGAACTGCTGCCACTATGAGGAACAAAGGCATGGGTTGAATAAAACTGGACCCTGCATGTATTCGAAGGTTCCTAACAGGGCATGGATTGGTGTTGATGGGTTCATCATCTGCTTTCCTGGATCAACTATGTGGCATGCCATGGCATGGCCCATCTTGGCCAACACTCAGAGTGGCACAGCATGACCACATCAAGATCCTACCAGCTGAATCAATTGCCCTCACTATCCATGAAACCTTCATGCTCCTGCCCTTTTTGGCACCCTCCCCACATACAGGGTGCCTGGTGTGCCATTGCCCCCTCACAAATACAGAGCGCAAACTGTTAATGGAAGGATGGTACATGGTACATCCCTTCATGCCAGCACAGCTTTCCCTCCAGTAATCCCAGACCCCCTCCCTTTCAGAAGGTGGAGTGTGACCCCTGTGTATCCCCCTCCCTCCTCCCTTCCAGAATGCAGATTTAGACCCCTGCATATCCCCCCTCCCTCCCCTGAAAAACACAACTTACCTTCGCTGGAGACAACTTCTGCCTCTGAAGACCTGTCGGCTTTTCAGACATGAACGGGACGGCACGTGACGGCTGTCTGTTCAGCGAAAAATCCGGAAGTGTCATTGGAGAGGTGGCGGGCTGCGTAATCAGCATCGGTCAGTAATCCTTACCATATGCTAATTGTGGTGCCGCTGCCGTGCGGCGGGGGGCCGCACCGAGGTCCCCCTGCCGCCGGTAATATGCGGCAGGCCCATCTCGACATCACGGGTCGAGGGAGGCCTCTCCCCGGAGCATTTTACCGGCCCCCACGCTGCGATCCGCGGCGTTGAAGGGCCAGTAAAATTCAGCCCAAAATTTCAAAATTGCATCACCTCGCTTCTCACAAGCCCCATTAACAACCATTACAGTTTCAATTTTAACTGAAATTTCCTCCAGTTAATTATTGGGAAGATTAATGCCATCATTGTCAGACCCCACCACAAATTCGGTTCCCTCGTCACTGATTCCATTGCTCTCCCTGGCAACTGCCTGTGGCTGAACCAAACCGTTTGCAACCTTGATGTCCTATTTGACCCTTAACTAAGGTCCTGATTCCATATTCTCTCTATCAACAAGACAGCCAACTTCTACCTCCCTACAGTTGCCCACCTCTGCCTTTGTTTCAGCCCATCTGCTGCTAAAACCCTCAAACATGCCTTTGTTACTAACTATTCTAATACTCTCCTGGCTGGCCTCCCAGCTTTCACCCTCCCTAAACTTGAATTTATCCAAAACTCTATCTTAACTCGCACCAAATTCCATTCACTCATCAATCCTGTGCTTGCTGACCAATGTTAGGTCCTGGTCTGGCAATCATCTGGGACAATATGTGTGACTAGAAGTTAATAAAGATCTTGAGATCTTAACAATTTGTAGAGATAGTCAGGAACAAAAGGATCGACAAACGTTACCTGGAAATAAATGGGGCAATTGTGTTATTTTCTGTATGTCTACTACACAGAGACATTATATGCGTCAAAGACTTGATGGAACACAATAAAAAGATTACACTGCAAAGCGTGTTTGGTTGTCAGTTTCAAATATTCTTACAGCTCTGGCATCATGCCAAAGACTTGCAGATTGACAGGTAAATTGGCCATTATAAATTGCCCCTAGTATAGGTAGGTGGTAGGGAAATAGAGGGACAGGTGGGGATGTGGTAGGAATATGGAATTAGTGTAGGATTAGTATAAATGGGTGGTTGATGGTCGGCACAGACTCTGTGGGCCGAAGGGCCTGTTTCAGTGCTGTATCTCTAAACTAAACTAAACTGCCCTAATTCTCCCCGTGATCTCTCCCCTGTGATCTCTTCCCCCATGTCTCTTCCTCCCCTACAGTCTCACTGTGTTCTCTCCCCAAGATGTCCCTCCTATGATCACCCTGGTGATCTCTCCCTCTCCCATTGATTTTGTCCTGAAATCTCTCCCTTCATGATCTCCTTCCATGATCTCTATCCACCTCCCTTGATCACTCCCCAGAATCTCTCTTTCCCTCATGATCTCTCCCTCCTCCAGGACCTCCCCCTATTACCGTGATCTCCCTCTCCTCCTGTAATGTCTCCCCATGATCTCTCAGTCCTCCCTTGATCTCTCCCCCCCACCCCGTGACCTCTCCTCCCGTGATCTCTTGGCCCCCTTGCAGTCGCTCCAGAACCCCTCCAGGTTCCCTGATTATCTCTGATTTTCAGGGGACTATTCCTGGTTGCGGCCTTCTATCGCAAGTTCAATTTGAATTTATCCCTTTTCAAGCACAGGCTGTGTTCTCTAGTTCTACTGTCTGAACGAGGTGAAATACCTTGTCATGGTTTACATTATCTGGTTCCTGCAGAGCCCTAATAATAGCAATCAGATCACCTCTCAACCATTTCATTTCCAGTGAGAATAAGTTCAATTTACGTAATCATTCCTTTTAATCCAATCCATCCAGTCCCTCAATTATTCTGCTTGTTTCCTTTTATAGACTTTCAACAAAAGCAAAAATGGCATGACTCAGTTGGTTGCGCACTTGCCTTTGAGTAAGAAAGTTCTGGATTCAAATTCCACTTTAGGACTTGATCACAAAAATCAAGCCTGACGGCCCAGAGGGCTGCACTGTTGGAGGTCCTATCTTTTGGATGAGATGCTAAACCAAGGGGTTCCGAAGAAGGGTCACTGACCCGAAATGTTAACTCTGCTTCTCTTTCCACAGATGCTGCCAGACCTGCTGAGTGGTTCCAGCATTTCTTGTTTTTATTTCAGATTTCCAGCATCCGCAGTATTTTGCTTTTATGCTAAACCAAGGCCCTGCCTGTCCTGTCAGGTGGATGTAAAAGATCCCATGGGTCTATTTTGAAGAAGAGCAGGAGAATTATTCCTGGTATCCTGATCAATACTTATCCCTCAATCAACATTATAAAAAACATATTATCTGGTCTTTATCACATTGCTTTTAATGGGAGGAATGTGCAAATTGTCTTCCTTGTTTCCCACATTAAAACAGTGACTACACTTCAAAAGTACTTCATTGGCTGTAAAGCGCTTTGTGACTCCTGATGGTTGTGAAAGAAGCAATATAAATGCAATTTTTTTTTAGCCTCCCTGATCCAAGGGGCTGTGAGTTCAGTTGTAGCTAAAGTCCAGATTAAAATCAATGAATTCACTACTGACTGCGGACTAACCCTGTGACTTTCTAGTATTTTTATGACTCAACGACACACTGGATGAACTCACTGACCCATCAAGTGGGCCAAAATTAAATGACTTTAATACATTTATAGCGCAGGCTATATCGAGAGCACTTGAATAGTACCAATAATGTTCCTTCACTCCACTCCAAAGAGTAGTTCCAACTCCAGCAGTGTTACTTCTCCATTCCCACCCAACTATTTCAGTAGCTTCTTGAATAAGTATCGAGTCAGTATCAATGTGAGCTGGATTACAAATATTTTACACTGTGGGCTCCCGTTTGATAACTGGACTAAGCCATAGTCATAGAGTCATAATGGCACAGAAGGAGGCCATTCGGCCCATCAAGTCCATGCTTATTGTATGTAGAACTTTTAGCCAGAGGGTGTGTTATCCAATTTGGACTGGATTGAAACAAAGTTCCTAAAGAGCAAAGTATAGAGTTCAACCTAGTACACAACTCAGTATGCAACCCAACACATGATCAAAGACACAACCCAATGGACCCCCCAACGCAAAACCCAATGAACCTAATGCACGACCCAATGCAGACCCAAAGCAAAGCCTAACACACAATCCAATGCACAACATAACACACATCCTGCACACATTGAGATATTTGGGACAGTTTTGGATCCTCAAGGATCTTGAAGCAAAGACATGAAGCAACTTGTACAGATGAAAGGTTAATGTTTTGTAAATAAATGGCAAATATAGACATATTTCTGTGAGCTCCATTAGGTTGCTGTTCATTTTGCTGACATGTTACAGCCAACCTTTTTTGGCAGGGTTATTTCCATATGGTGACATTGTTCTTTTCATATATATACTTGGTATGTTGGACTAGCAGTTAAAATATGATCATCCTTCATATTTTAATATGCTCTTTTTAATATGACAATGGCAAGCCTATGGCTGAGAAACAGAGAAAGATAGGGAGGATGCCCAAAATACATTTTCTCTTTTAGTTCTCATTAGACTTCCATCACCAATAAATGCTTATGGATAATGATTATCCACAGTGTAAATTTATGTCACCTATCTGTGAAGGAACACTGAGCTACTTCATAGAATTGAAAAGTATCTATTTAATTATTGCCTTTCTTTCTGTGTACTCTTCCCTTTGGAACAGCAAAGCCAATCTGTGGAGAAGTGGGTGTATCAAGTTGAACAAATACTGCTTCTGTGCTATTATCTATTAGTCACTGTAGCATGAAATCTACAGAATTGTGCAATGTTCCGAAACCTTGACACATTAGCTGCAGAGACCTATATATAGTAGCAGGTAGGAGATAATTAAGGTAGGTGCTAAATGCTGAAGGTGTTGGTTGGAGCATCAACTGTGTTAATTGTACAGCATTACTGTCCATTTAACATGAAGAAGGTCAACAGTGATAAACATTGTTATTATGTTTTCTGTCAACTGTTTTTTTATACTGGGCTTCTTTTAATTTGGATTCTGTGTCCAGACCTGCAGATCTGCTGATAGGCTGTAGGAAAATGGCATGAACAATAAGAGCTGGCCCTGAAACCCAAATTAAAGGAACTCTATAAAACCAGAAAAGTCCATCAAGGAGATCCAAAAAAACTAACTGCACCTACCAAGGTGTCAGCCTTGGCTCAATGGGTAGCACTTTTATTTCTGGATCAGAAGATTGTTGATTCAATTCTTTTTCCAGGATGTGAGTATGCAATGTTAGCTGACACTCCTGTCTTTTGGATGAGAAATTAAACTGGGCTCCCATTTATAACCTCTCTGGTGGTTGTCAAATATCCCAGAGTACTATTTGATGTCCTGGCCGATATTTATCTCTCAACCAACACCACTGAACAGCAGCTCAAGTGGTTATTTATTTCATTCCTGTTCGAGGGAGCTATGTTCACCAAGCCCAACAATGACTACCCTTCAGAAAAACTACTTCTTTGCCAACAAAGTGCTTTGGAACAACTTGAAGTCAGGAAAGGTGCTAAATAAATGGAAGTTATGTAATCTGTTGCACAGTAGAATATGCAGTCACTTGAGTATTGCTGAAAATTGAGATGTTGTCGAAGCTTTCTGTCTTGCACTCATCAGGACAATCCGCAAGAATACCAATGTAAGGGAAAACAATGACTTTATACAGTATGAGAAGAAAGTGCTGATTGGTTGGCAAGTGGACTCAGATTGGTAGAGGCGTTGCCATGGAGAATGCACCAGTTTACGGTGAATGACACTTAACTGCCAAACTTTGTTTGAAATTTAAACCAGGCAGCTTGATACTGATTGGTCAAAGCATTGCCCTGAGGAATGAAACAGCAAATGGCTGTCACTTATTTTGTTTAGCTGAAACAGGCGCAATGTTTGCACATGTTCTTTCTGTCTGCAAAGAACAGAGCCCTTAAATCTTAAATTGGTTGTCAGGATAATTCTTAGCACACTCAGGATTATTTTGCAAATGTTGTCCAATCACGGAATCACATCTAATGTTGGACACTGTGTTTGGAATTTTGCAAGCACGGGCTGGTTGGGTACAGCCTGTACCTTGCTCATTGCAAACAGCAGAAGGGACATGTTGTTTGATACGATCCACCAGTCTTTGGGATGTATGGCCTATAAACCTAGCATCACACTGACAATGAAATTCATATATCACATTACTCATTTGTGTGCTAGGCAGGATGTCTTTTTGGCTCGACGACAGCATCCTGTTAGTGGCGAACACCACACGTGTTGCTACTGCATAGTAGCAGCGCGAAACAGCTAGCTTCACCTGTTGTTCAAAGTTTTGGGATACATTACCCTTCCAGGGTAATTTGAGGTAGACTGGGCACCTGAGACCCCCCCCCCCACCCACCTCATCTGGCCGTAGCACTTCTATTAAATCCCCTCTTAACCTTCTCTGCTGTAAGGGAAGTAATCCCAGCTTCTGTAATCTCTCTTCATAATTGATTTCCCTCATTCCCGATACCATCGTCATAAATATCCACTGCAGTTATGTAATTGAATCTTTTATATTCAATACATCTTTGCCATGTCAAGACCATGTAGGAAGACCATGTACAGAGTACGCTGACACCCACATGAATTATTTTATCAATCTAAGGTCTTTTTAAGTCTGTGTATTTGGTCTATTTCAGCAAGTTGTAACAGATTTTACCTACTTGTTTTCTTCTTTGAAAAAATATTGATGATTGTTCACCTTCTTTGCCAAGCAGCTATGCAATGGTACTTATTGTCACCAAAAGGCCGATACTTATATACTATGTCTAAATTCAAGATTTTTAAAATCCCAAACTTCCCGTATTACTCAAATAGGATATTGATCTTTTGAGTTTCTCTTCTCTATTGTTCTCCTTTGATGTAGTTTCTCGGATCCACACTGATATACTGAAATATGAGTGCCCTGGGCCACTCAATTACAAAATAGTGAAAGAATACAATATTTTAGTGCAACATTTCACTTGTCAAACAGGCAGAAATGAGGACAACAGAACTGAGGGAGCATAATATCAGACCTCAGTGTTTTCTGTACTCAGAAGCTCACCTCCTTCAAATGTCTTTACTTCTTCAGCCCCTCCTGGACCTCATTCTTCTGCTTCTGGCTTAATTTAATCTCCATCTCAATGAACTGTCCCTCACAATAATGCAGGTATCAAACCAGTACTCTTTGCTCAGGATCTCCATCAAAACACTACTCTAACTTTTTAAGCTGTCTCTATCGTGATGGATGATTTCTATCAGTACCTCTGCCTCTGCTTTACTGAATTCATTGTCTTTGATTCCATTTTCATTTCTCCCTTTTATTTTCAACTCATATTCTTGATTTGAAGAAACATCTTAGGTCGGCCTAAGTGCATTTCGTTTGTTTGAGTCAATTCATTGAAATTACTTATTTTTCTTTGTTCTGACAAACCATTTTCTTTCTATTTTATTGCTTTCATGTCCATATTGTCTACAAAAACTCTTCACAAGCCTTGTACCTTTGCCAAATCAGTCTGTAGACTGTTGCCATGGTGACCACTGGGTACCATCAGCTGTCTTTGTCTGCATTACCAACAGAAGAAAAAAGGTCCTTTGTTGATCAGAGACCTTTTCTAATCCACTCAAGGCCAGTGGCCCAGTAAAATTTAGTGATCAAAAAAACAAAATCCTCGATTAAAGTTGGGATAAGAGTTCAAATCAAAATGTAGTCCCTCTAAAGTCTCAATTGATTAAGTACACTGCTCAGTGCAGAATTGAAACCTGCAAGCCAGAATGGTCTCAGCTACAAACCCAGCCTGTGCTGAGGTGACTGATGTGATCCACAACAGTTAAGAAAGGGACTGTAATTGGCCACAGGAAGTAAAAATAGGTCACATTCTTTGCTTCTGAGTGCTATTAGTGACTCCTGTTGGAAGGGACAAAGGTATGATGTCATATGAGGGCAGCATTTCATCATGGAACTATATTTTTTTCTCCTCTGTTTGAAACAGTACACCTTTAAGACTCTGTTAAAAAAGTGTACCTTTAAGACAGAGAGAGAAGTTTTAGATTTCTGAGAAGATTTCTGAGATTTCTTTGCCTTACAATTGGAAAGCAGTGAACCAGGATTCACTGCGGGGAAGCTAAAAACACAGTGTTTTTAAAATTACAGTTAGACCAGGCAAAGGCTGAGAGGGAACCCCTAGAGCTTTATCTCACCTGGTCGTAACAGCAATTTGGGGGCTAGCGTCCTGGATTTGACTCACAGACAAACAAAGAAATTGGAAGTGGGAAGCCAAACAGATCACAATCAAAAAGAGAAAAGATTTAAATACAGGTTTTCATGTGGTTGTGTGTGTTTGAATACTAACATGTCTGCGACTGAAGCTCGTAACTCATCAAGCCAGGGAGAAGTAACTTAAAACACTTTAAAGTTAAAAACACTGTCTATGGAGGATTTGAGGAAAATGGCTGAGCAGTGTGGGATCACTGTATGTGGCAAGGCTAGGAAGTCTGAACTCTTAAGACTAGTGGCCAATCATTTTTCCCTTGAATCTGAAGAAGCAGAAACAGGGTTAGAAGCAGACTCCAACAGGGTATTGCTCGCAAAGATACATTTGGAACAGAGGAAACTTGAATTTGAGAAAAGAGAAAAAGAGAGAGAGGGACAGGAGAAAGAGAAAGAGAGACAGGAGAGAGAGAAAGAAAGAACCTTCCAGAAGGAATACGAAGAGAGAGAGCTGAGGTGACTTGAGTTAACCAGGGGGTGACAGAGTAACCCCAGTGAAAGCATGGGCAGTATGGAGGAGCATAATTCAGGGCTGGGTACAGAATTGTTAAAACTTTCTCTACTGATCCCAAAGTTTATTGAGGGAGATGTGGAAGCATTTTTTGTGCCTTTAAAAAAACTGGCAAGGCAGTTAAAGTGGGCAGCTGAGGCTTGAACTGTACTGATACAAAGCAAATTAATAGGAACAGCCCATGAGGTTTATTCCATGTTGCCAGATGAGAGCTCATCAAATTATAAACTGACCAAAAATGCTATTCTTGGGGCATATGATTTAGCACTCAGTGGCGCAGTAGCTAGCACCGCAGCCTCACAGCTCCAATGACCCGGGTTTGATTCTGGGTACTGCCTGTGTGGAGTTTGCAAGTTCTCCCTGTGGCCGCATGGGTTTCCACTGGGTGCTCCGGTTTCCTCCCACAGCCAAAGACTTGCAGATTGATAGGTAAATTGGCCATTGTAAATTGCCCCTAGTGTAGGTAGGTGCTCGAGAATTGTGGGGATGTGCTAGGAAATATGGATTAAAGTAGGATTAGTATGAAATGGGTGGTTGATGGTCGGCATAGACTCGGTAGGCCAACGGGCCTGTTTCAGTGCTGTATCTCTAAATAAATAAATAAAATACTGGAAGCCTATCGCTAAAAGTTTCCTGCACTTGCAGCCATAAGCTTCCTGGGTCTCACTCTTACTGCAGTTGAAGCCACAGCTTGTTCTGCTGTGCTTTCCATCAGTGCCCCTTCTCCATCACTGAGCCCTGAAATACGCTCCTCCCTACTGGCCATGCTTTCACTGGGGTTCCTCAGTCGCCCCCTAGTTAACTCAAGTCACCTCAGTTCTCTCTCTTTGCATTCCTTCTGGCAGGCTCTTTCTTTCTCTCTCTCCACTCTCTCCTTTTCTTTACATTCCTTCTGGAAGCAAGCTGATAAAACTTACCTGGAGTTTGAGAGAAATAAGCAGCTGGCTTTTGATCAGTGGTTGAAGGCTCTTAAAGTGCAGCTCAGCTATGAAAATCTCAGAGAAGTAATTTTGCTAGAGGAATTTTAAAACCCTCTCCCATCCTCCATAAAGACACATGCAGAGGAACAGAAGGTTCATAGAGCCCAGCAAGCTGCAGTGCTAGCTGATGAGTTTGCTCTCATTTATAAGTCTGTTTCGCAGGGGAAAACCTTTCCAAAGCACCCCCACAAATCTGAAAAGGACAAAGGGTGGGAAGGTGATAGAAGCTCAAGCAATCCTGGGAGGGAAGGAAAACCAGGAGACACATGGGGCCCTCCTCCAGCCAAAAAGGAAGGTGCTTTAAGCAGGAGTGAGACCTGGAGAACTGTGTGCTTCCATTGTAATAAAGCAGGGCATCTAAGAGCTGACTGCTGGAAACTAAGGGGAAAACTTATAGGGTTAATTAGGACACACCCGCTCAGTGATGGAGAAGGGGCACTGATGGAAAGCACAGCAGAACAAGCTGTGGCTTTAACTGCAGTAAGAGTGAGACCCAGGAAGCTTACTGCTGCAAGTGCAGGAAAATTTAATACGATTCCTGAAGGTTATCAGGGTTTTGAAGGGAGAGTAACACCATATCCTCGAGAGGGGCAAGCAAGCCCATAGTAATTCTCAGGGACACAGGGGCCATTAGATCCCTTTTACTGGGAAAAGGCCTGACCTTTCCCCTAGAGAGTGCAATGAACACCAGAATGCTGGTGAATGGTATTGGAGGGCAGTGTATGCCTATACCTGTACACTGGGTGCGCTTGGAGTGCGACCTAGTTTCGGGACTGGTGACCGTAGGGATTGTTTGCTTGTGGACGGGGTTGAACTGGTCCTAGGTAATGCTCAGGCAGGGACGAAGGCGGTAGCTTCTCCAGTAGAGAAAGAGAGATCGCAGGAAGTCAGAGAGACAGAGCAGTGGTAGGAGACAGTCCCCTGCAGTTTCCCTGAACATATAGTGACTCAGGCCCTGATCAAACCAGCTCCCTCAGAGGAGACTGAATTGGCACTGCAGGCAGATGACCATGAGGTCTGTCTGTCTGAGACTTTCTTTGGAAAGTTAGAAGACCCAGGGAATGAGTTAAATGGATCTTCCCTAGCTGAGGCTCAGCGAGCCAACCCAGTATTGAGAGAGTTAGCACAGGCTGCCCAGTCTGAAAGTGAAGCAGAGGGGGTCCTTGGTTGCTACTATTTAAAGAATGAGGTACTGATGGGAAAATGGAGTTCTCCTCACAGAACTGAGAGCAAGGAGTGGACAGTGGTTCACCAGTTAGTGGTGCTGCAGAGGTACCGGAGAGAAATATTAAGAATGGCCCATGAGATTACAATGGCTATACAGGTGGGTATACGAGAAACCAAAGCCTGCATAAGACAGCAGTTTGACTGGCCAAAACTCCACAAAATTGTGGTGGAGTACTGTAGGAGTTGCCACATGTACCAGGTTGAGGGGAAACCTGCACCCCTAAATCCTGTTTCAGTGTTTGGAAGACTATCCACCAGAGGGCTGGTGAACTGTAAGGGACCGCTGCCGAGAACAAAAGGGGACAGGCAGGCACAAGGCTGGCAAAAAGGTTAGAAAAGAAAAGGGAAAAAACGTCCATGAGGGCAGGTTAAAGGAAGTCTGGGAGAAATCCCAAATGGAAACTTTCTACTTTTCGGTCAGCCAACCTGGAAATATTTGAAAAATTACACTTCACATCCTCCTATGTAAATGCAGACACTAGAAGTACCTCACCAGAGTGGCTAACAGCATTTACAGGAACCTGCAGAGACAAAAGTCGTCCTCATGAGGGCAGAGAAACCGTAAGATGATGCCTCACTGAGTCGAAGTGCAGCAGGGGAGTGCAGTAGAATCTGGGCAAATACTTGCAAGCAGGAGTGTCCTAGAGGACAATGGGAAGATTAGCAAAGAATTCTCCCCACTGTCAGGAAAAAAGGGAACGAGTCATCCCTAAAGTGAAAAGCCTTTATATGACTCATTAAAGCACTGAGAGTTCAGCGTGGAACCACCCACTGCCACCGCCCCTGAGCATAACTCCAACCTAGCGCTAATTAAATCTAACTCTCCACCTGCAGACCTCAATAAGAACAAAGACACCCTCAGCAGTCATGGAAATATGCAAACTGAAAAACTTCCCCCAAAAAACACATGTTTCTTGGGATGCCAAAAAGGGCAGTTTAAAGCAGCACCGCTACCAAGAAAACACAGGCTGTAACAACTGTTAGGATTTCTGTTTGAAAGAGAGGGATGCATGTGTATTTTCCTGTACTTATCTTCTCTCTAGTCCCTTTTAATGAAATGCTCTTTAAAAAAAAACTAATTTCATTCCGCTGGGTGTGGATATGTCATGAAGACAGCCATCTGCCAAGAATGAGGCATATTAATTTAATCATATGAACATCAATTTTCAACTGTTGCTGGAGTGAAGACATGACATGTTTCAAGAGATCAGCAGTGGCTGGAAGAACATTTGCATACTAAGAGACAGAACTTGGAGAGACAAAAGAATAGCTCACTGATTCAAATAACAGAGATTCGTCTGGGCAATAATGATCCACATCTTTTCGGTGTAAGAGACAGACTACACCGCCCCCACCCCCCCCCCCCCCCCCCCCCCCACCGCCCCCGCCACCAAGAGCTTTGGAATCTACAAATGCAAGAATTTGTTGAAAAAACTTAGTGACATGATTAACCTGCTGGGCAACTTGGAGTTTTGAATTGTGCTCTCACAGGACAGTTTGGTCAGAGGACAGATTGTAACTGAACCTGGAACAAGAGCCTGGCTGGCTCTCACGCACTTTCTCACAAGCCTCCGGACCCACTGAAGACACGTAAACCTCACGAGAGAAAACAGTCCTACATTGAAACAGGTTAAAGCGTGCACTGGGCCCCAACGAACAGCAAGACTTACTGGCAACCAAAGACTCCACATTGAACTCAAAGGACCATAAATAACTACTAGGTATTGCCTCAAACTTTTCCTCTTTATTCTTTCTACATTTTCTGTCTCTATCTGCGTGTATGTTTATCGCGTATGCATGTTAGTGTGGTTGTGTCGCATATTCGTAGACGTTAACCGAATTAGAGTTTAAGACTAATAAACGTCCATCTTTCCTGTTTAAATCTAAGAAAATCTGTCTGATTTCTTTGCCTTACATTTGGAAAGCAGTGAACCAGGATTCACTGAAGCACAGTGTTTTTAAAATTAAACCCTGTTACGGTTAGATCAGGCAAAGGCTGAGAGAGAACCCCTAGACCCCTATTTCACCTGGTTGTAACAGTGGTCACTGTTGTAATGTAGAAAATGTGGCAGAAAATTTGCACCTAGCAAGCTTCTATAAACAGCAGTGTGATAATGACCAGATAATCTATATTTATAATATTGATTGAGAAATATACATTGGCCAGGACACTGGGGATAACTCCCCTGCTGTTCTTCAAAACAGTGGCATGGGCCCTTTTGCATCCACCAACGGAACAGATAAGGCCTCAGTTCAACATTGCATTTGAAAGACAGCACCTCCAATAGTGCAGCATTCCCTAATATTGCACTGGAGCATCAGCCTACATTTTTGTCCACAAGTCATGGAATGGGACTTGAACCCACAGCTTTCCATCTGAGAAGAAACAGTAGTTGGAACTGAGCCAGAGTTAACGTTTACATTACACCAGGGTAATCATGTATCCCAGTCATGGGGCTGCAAGAATTAATTTCACTTTAGCTGGAACAGAATGCAAAGTTTGTACACCATTTTTTGCAAATTAACTTTGGGGTAGATATGGGAAAAGCTCCAGTTGGATAGCAGACCTGAATCACATTTGTGATGAACATAAAAATCCATCATTATACATCCCATAAAATTTTCCTGTCTCCCTACCTCTATAGGAATCCCTAACTAGACTTGACATAGTATATGTAAAAGGGGTTCACCCAGTGTTTCTTTTGAGGATGTTTAATTTTTGCAGTTTAGGATGTGCAGATGGTATCTGTGATTTGTTCCACAAAGTAGCCTTTGGACTCACTATGCAACTTATTGATCCTTTTGGGGAATAATATTCCCAATGAGACATCATGTCAAAGAACACAAGCTAGTCATTATCTTAATAGCTAAACCATCAGCGAGTAAAGCTTTGTCAAAACTGCCAGGCTAATCCCATTATTCCTTGTCAAGGCCTTGATTGGTTGTGCAAAACGGTAATCATATGAACTATGTCCCGATTCATTTATCCATGCACATGGATCAATCAAGTGTATTTTGAAAACTTGCTGCTATATTTTATGCACCATACTTTTATACATTAGTATTTTATACACTCCAGTTATATATTTGTTATATATCCTAGTTGTCACAAGAACTAGTTTTAGTTTTGTATTAATCTCGAGATTGTGTGCCCTCTTACTTTTTGTCATGTTTGAAAACATTATTCGCTCCTAATAATTTCATTTATAAGACAATATTAGAAGTGCAGACCCTTTCATGAAAACCATGTGACTCCCCCAGAGTTCAGAATCTTGGAAATCATAAAGTCTCTAAGTTTTAGTGACAAGGCAGGATTCCTAGAAACCAAATGACCCTAATTCCTGTAAAACATGGGGTCCCTTATCTCTGGAGCACAAAGGGACTGCGTAATGGATCGTGCTGCCCTAGGTGTCTGTCACTTTAAAAAATCAACAAGAAAGTGATCACATGAACCTGAGACCATTCAAAAGAATGGTCATCAGTTTGAGGTGTAATCCTCCAAGAAAGGGTTAAAAATTCGTGTCAAGCAGCCTTTGGCACACAGATGTACTGGAGATGAGGAAAGAAAAAAGCAGAAAGAAGTAAGAAGAGGCCAGAACTAGCGTCGCTCTGTGTCCAGGCACTGTGGGAAGTAAAGACCTTGTACAACTTGTAAACTATTCCCCGGTTGTGAAGTAGAATTTTGTAATTTAATAAATCCTCTAATTCGTTACATTGAAATTATTGTTTGCAATTGTTTTGTCTTGTTACAAGAACACAAATAAGGTTCAGAACCATCCAGAACCTTTACAAAACCATGATGAGGTGAAAATGATGTTGATCAAATAGCATTATGTTCATGGCGTTCCATTTCATCTGGTTTGCATGACAGCTAGAAAATTGGATTCCTGTCAGTCTGGAATATGTTCCAAAGAATATTGTCATTCCCCCATTCCTAGACAATGTTAAGAATATGGAATGTTCTACTACAAAGAGCATTAGAGGCAAATAGCATTGATGTATTTAAGGGGAAATAGATGAGCACATGAGGAAAAAAAAAATAGAAGGATATGCCGATAGAATGAAATGAAGCAACACCAACAACAATCATTTATATTTATATAGAAACTTTTGCATAATAAACAGCTCCAAGGAGCTTCAAAGGAACATTATAAACAAAAATATGACACTGAACCACATAGGAGATATTAGGTCAGATGACCAAAATCTTGGTCAAACAGGTAGGTTTTAAGGGGTGTCTTAAAGGAGGAAAGTGAGGTAGAGAGGCAGAGAGCTTTAAGGAGGGATTTCCAGAGCTTAGGGCCAAGGCAACTGAAGATATGGCCACCAATAGTGCAACGATTAAAACTGGGGATGTCCAAGAGACCAGAATTAGATGAGCGCAGATGGAGGGTTGTGGGTCTGGAGGGGTTTACAGAGCTAGGGAGGTTGATGAAGGTTTCATGTAGTTGGGTTTGGTCAGGTTTGGGTCAGGTTGCCAGGCTTTGGTCTCAGACAGTTGCCAGGGAGAGGGATGCAGTCGGTAATAAGAGAATGAAGTTCGGAATGGGGACTGAAAACAATGGATTCAGTTCTAATGTTTAATTGAAGGAAATTTCTGTTCTTCCAGTACTGGATGTTGGATAAGCAGTCTGATAATTTAGCAACAGTGGAGGAGTCGAGATAGGTGGTGGTGAGGTAGAGCTAGGCATTGTCAGTGTAGATATGAAAACTAATGCTGTGCTTTTGGATGATATGGTGAAGGAGTGGCATGTAGATGCGAAATAGGAGGGGACCAAAAATAGATCCTTGGGGGACACCTGAGGTAACAGTGCAGGAAGAGAAGTCATTGCAAGTGATACTCTGGCTAGGACTAGATAGATAAGAATGGAATAGGGTGAGACCAGTCCCACAGTATGGTCAACTGTTTGAAAGACTGCAGACAGGTCAAGAAGGTTGAGGACATATAGTTTACCTTTGTCACAGTTCACATAGAATGTTATTTGTGACTTTGACAAGAACAGTTTCGATACTGCGGCAGGAGCGGAAACCTGATTGCAGAGATTCAAACATGGAGTTCCAGGAAAAATGGGCACAGATTTGGAAGGCGACAACACATTCAAGGACTTTGGAGAGGAAAGGGGGGGTTGGAGATGGGACAGTAGTTTGCAAGGATAGTGGGATCAAGAGTTTTTTTTTGAGGAGGGGTGATGACGGCAGATTTAAAGGAGAGAGGGACAACACATGAAGACAGAGAACTGTTAACACTATCGGCTAACATGGGGACCAGGAAGGGAAGCTGGGTGGTCAACAGTTTAGTGGGAATAGGGCTGAGCGAGCAAGAGGTGGGTCTCGTGGGCAAGATGAGCTCAGAGTGGGCATGGGGGAAATAGGAGAGAAACTAGAAAATATTGTCAGTTCAGAGATAGGGCAGAGGGGAACTTTACAGGAAGTTTGGCCCAGTGGGCTGGTGGAAGGGAGCGACTTGGCAGAGGCAGCTGGTCAGATGATCTCGATCTTAGTGATAAAGAAATCCATAAGCTCCTTGCACTTATTGTTAGAGGTGAGGGAGCAGGAGACAGGAGAGAGGGTTTTAAGAAAGCTGTTAGCAGTTGAGAAAAGAAGCCGGGGGTTATCTTTGCATTCCAGGGTGATCCAGGAATAGTGAGCAGTTTTAGCAGGTGAAAGCAAGAGCCAATAGTGGCAATGAATGGATAAACCAGCTTTCCGTGGACTTAAGGGAGAGGAGATAAGGGCCGTACCAGGGGAAATGGTCAGGGCGAGAGAGGATAATGGTTTTATTGGGAACTAGAGCATCAAAGGTGGAGGTACAGTGCAGTTGAGCAAATCAGTAGCTGCAGACATGTTGTGGTGAATGGAGGACCAAAGGCTAGAGAGTTGAGATTTTGAAAGTGCAGTTGTAAGTGAATTAGGGAATAGTTTTTTCCAGGGACAGATACAGAAAGAGGAAGGATCGGGGCATGGAAGGGATATGTGGGTGGTAAGTGATACAAGGTAGTGATCAGAGACAGCTATATCTGTGATTGATAGGATGGGTCTAGCAAGACCACGTGAGATGACAAGGTCAAAGAGGTGGCTGTGATTATAGGTTGGAGGGAAAGATTTAGCAAGGATGAGAGGACAGTGAACTCAGAGGAGATGAACTGAGATGGAGATTGAACTCACTGAAGATAAGAAGTCATTTGGTGCAGAGGGTGAGGGATGAAAGCTGTGAAAAAATATCTTGGTGAGAACATTTTTGTTGTACTTGGGAGGATGGTAGAGAATGAAGATTTTGTGAGTTGAGAGCGGTGAAACAAGGTGAGATGCTCAAAGGAGGAGCAAGTGCCAGAGGAGTAGGGGTCCAGTCAGGGTGTGATTTGACGATAAGTGCCACAGTGCCACCGCAACTGTCTTGGCGGGGCAAGTGGTGCAAAAAAGAGCCAGGCGGGGTAGCTTCATTAAGGGGAAAAGTGTCATCGTCCATCAGTTCGGTTTCCATTAAGGCCATGATGACGATGCAATCATCCACAATAAGTTAATCGATGACAAGGGCCTTGTTCACAAGTGATCATACATTCTGGATGGTGATGTATGGGTTGTGGGGGGGGGGCGTGAGAGCTGATCCACTGGCAGAGTCCACAGGGTCAGAGTGGGAAGGATGAGTTAGACAGGAAGGAGAATGGCAAGATTATCCCCCAGCAGGTGCACTACACAGGAAGGACAATGAGAGAGTGGGATGGGACAATTGGGGTTGCTGGTGGTAATGAGTCAGTGCCGAGTGCCTCGATGAGCCTGTCAGAGGATGCCAAGAAAGACACAAGCACAGCTGTAGGCTTATCTAAGAGGGAGTCAAACCTGGGATGGTCTCAAGGAAACAGGAAAGTCGAGAAGTGCTGAAGGGCTGGGGATTTGGGAAGGCAGAGTGCCTGAGAGTTGAGAATTGATAGGAGGCATGACAATAGAAGAGAGGGGTCTAGGAGGGGTAAAGAGAAAAGATGTTCAAAATAAAGTAAAAAGTGGAAATAGAGCGATGGGCTTAGGTCCGGAGCGGTAGCCAGAATGAGCACACAAATGGACTCAGGGAAAGCTCAGGTTATAAAGGCCTGGTTACATGAATGTTAAGATACATACAGCAACCTTATCATAAACCAGAAATAGGAAATAGGAGATTTTAGCAAGGAATCTAGAGTTAAAGTCAGAGGTCCCATGGTGGGCTCATGATGGTGTAGGTAGCGTGGAGTGAGCATAGAGCATCGATAAGCTGTTGTCCGAGTTTGGAGACAGGTGAAGCGAGTGAAGTTCTGAAGCTATTTGAGGGTAACGGATCAGAGGAAGTATTGGAGGTATTATGGTGGGAATGAAGATGCAGGAAGTGTAGAGTCAGTTGATGATGATGGCAAAGTTCGCGGACACCATAAAATCCATAGCAAGCAGAGGTTTGATCTTCAGCCCAGATGAGTGATTTTCTGACGAGGAACAGACTGAAGCTGAAGATCCACCATAACCAGTGGCCTGTCACAGGCTCAGCAGAAAATTAAAGTCTCTCAGTCACAGCAGTGGTGGAGGAAATGCAGTTAACTGACCACAAAAGTGCAGCAGATCAAAGACAGAGGTTAGGCCTTACGATATAGCCAGAGCAGTCCAGAGCAAAAGTGTCTTCTTGATGATGAGAGAAGTCTAGGAATATAAAGCCAGTTTGAGAGAAGATCAAGATCTAGATTTTTCGAGATCTTTTCCACAGCTCACAGAGCAAAGAGGAACAGCAGATGACAAAAAAAAGCAGATTCTTAAGGTTTATTCCAATATAGTCAATGCAGAAGTGTGATCTTGATGCATTGAGAACTCCAGGAATTTGAAGCCAAATTTGAGAGATAATCCTTGTCCAGGTCTTTTTCAGATCTTTACCAGAGTGCACAACATAACGCAAACAGATGGACTGCTGGGTTGAGCACTACCTAGAACTGTACTCCAGGGAGAATGCTGTCACTGCAGCCCAGCCCAGCCTCTACCAGTCATGGATGAGCTGGACATACAGCCAACCAAATCGGAACTCAGTGATGCCATTGATTCTCTAGCCAGCGGAAGAGCCCCTGGGAAGGACAGCATTACCCCTGAAATAATCAAGAGTGCCAAGCCTGCTATACTCTCAGCACTACATGAACTGCTATGTCTGTGCTGGGACGAGGGAGCAGTACCCCAGGACATGCGCGATGCCAATATCATCACCCTCTATAAAAACAAAGGTGACCGCGGTGACTGCAACAACTACCGTGGAATCTCCCTGCTCAGCATAGTGGGGAAAGTCTTTGCTCGAGTCGCTCTGAACAGGCTCCAGAAGCTGGCCGAGTGCGTCTACCCTGAGGCACAGTGTGGCTTTCGTGCAGAGAGATCGACCATTGACATGCTGTTCTCCCTTCGTCAGATACAGGAGAAATGCCGTGAACAACAGATGCCCCTCTACATTGCTTTCATTGATCTCACCAAAGCCTTTGACCTCGTCAGCAGACGTGGTCTCTTCAGACTACTAGAAAAGATCGGATGTCCACCAAAGCTACTAAGTATCATCACCTCATTCCATGACAATATGAAAGGCATAATTCAACATGGTGGCTCCTCATCAGAGCCCTTTCCTATCCTGAGTGGTGTGAAACAGGGCTGTGTTCTCGCACCCACACTTTTTGGGATTTTCTTCTCCCTGCTGCTTTCACAAGCGTTCAAATCCTCTGAAGAAGGAATTTTCCTCCACACAAGATCAGGGGGCAGGTTGTTTAACCTTGCCCGTCTAAGAGCGAAGTCCAAAGTACGGAAAGTCCTCATCAGAGAACTCCTCTTTGCTGACGATGCTGCTTTAACATCTCACACTGAAGAGTGCCTGCAGAGTCTCATCGACAGGTTTGCGGCTGCCTGCAATGAATTTGGCCTAACCATCAGCCTCAAGAAAACGAACATCATGGGGCAGGACGTCAGAAATGCTCCATCCATCAATATTGGTGACCACGCTCTGGAAGTGGTTCAAGAGTTCACCTACCTAGGCTCAACTATCACCAGTAACCTGTCTCTACATGCAGAAATCAACAAGCGCATGGGTAAGGCTTCCACTGCTATGTCCAGACTGGCCAAGAGACTGTGGGAAAATGGCGCACTGACACGGAACACAAAAGTCCGAGTGTATCAGGCCTGTGTCCTCAGTACCTTGCTCGACGGCAGCGAGGCCTGGACAACGTATGCCAGCCAAGAGCGATGTCTCAATTCATTCCATCTTCGCTGCCTTCGGAGAATACTTGGCATCAGGTGGCAGGACTATATCTCCAACACAGAAGTCCTTGAAGCGGCCAACACCCCCAGCTTATACACACTACTGAGTCAGCGGCGCTTGAGATGGCTTGGCCATGTGAGCCGCATGGAAGATGGCAGGATCCCCAAAGACACATTGTACAGCGAGCTCGCCACTGGTATCAGACCCACCGGCCGTCCATGTCTCCGCTATAAAGACGTCTGCAAACGCGACATGAAATCGTGTGACATTGATCACAAGTCGTGGGAGTCAGTTGCCAGCATTCGCCAGAGCTGGCGGGCAGCCATAAAGACAGGGCTAAATTGTGGCGAGTCGAAGAGACTTAGTAGTTGGCAGGAAAAAAGACAGAGGCGCAAGGGGAGAGCCAACTGTGCAACAGCCCCGACAAACAAATTTCTCTGCAGCACCTGTGGAAGAGTCTGTCACTCCAGAATTGGCCTTTATAGCCACTCCAGGCGCTGCTTCACAAACCACTGACCACCTCCAGGCACGTATCCATTGTCTCTCGCGATAAGGAGGCCCAAAAGAAAAAAAGAAAGAAACAATATAAGGTCCCCGGAGTAGGGTTTGAGCTAACAAATACAGGCCATTTAAACTAATAGTTAACTGGAAGTTTGGGCTAAAATGCACCCACTGTTAGAATGAGGGGAACTTAACTGGTAAAAGAGAGGAGTTAGGTGTAGAAAGAATCACAGAATAATACGGTGCAGAAGAGGCCCTTCGGCCCATCGAGTCTGCACCGATGCATTAAAGACACCTGACTTGTCTACCTAATCCCATTTGCCAGCACTTGGCCTATAGCCTTGAATGTTATGACGTCTCAAGTGCTCATCCAGGTACTTTTTAAAGGATGTGAGGCAACCCGCCTCAACCACCCTCCCAGGCAATGCATTCCAGACCGTCACCACCCTCTGGGTAAAAAAGTTCTTCCTCAAATCCCCTTTAAACCTCCTGCCCCTCACCTTAAACTTGTGTCCCCTCGTAACTGACTCTTCAACTAAGGGGAACAGCTGCTCCCTATCCACTCTGTCCATGCCCCTCATAATCTTGTACACCTCGATCAGGTCACCCCTCAGTCTTCTCTGCTCCAGCGAAAACAACCCAAGCCTATCCAACCTCTCTTCATAGCTTAAATGTTCCATCCCAGGCAATATCCTGGTGAATCGCCTCTGCACCCCCTCCAGTGCAATCACATCCTTCCTATAATGTGACGACCAGAATTGCACATAGTACTACAGCTGTGGCCTTACCAAAGTTCTATACAACTCCAACATGACCTCCCTGCTTTTGTAATCTATGCCTCGATTGATAAAGGCAAGTGTCCCATATGCCTTTTTCACCACCCTATTAACCTGCCCTTCTGCCTTCAGAGATCTATGGACAAACACGCCGAGGTTCCTTTGTTCCTCGGAACTTCCCAGTGTCAGGCCATTCATTGAATACTTCCGTGTCACATTACTCCTTCCAAAGTGTGTCACGTCACACTTTTCAGGGTTAAATTCCATCTGCCACTTTTCGGCCCATTTGACCATCCTGTCTATATCTTCCTATAACCCAAGACACTCAACCTCACTGTTAACCACTCGGCCAATCTTTGTGTCATCCACAAACTTACTGATCCTACCCCCCACATAGTCATCTATGTCGTTAAAATAAATGACATACAAGAGGGGACCCAGCACAAATCCCTGCAGTACGCCACTGGACACTGGCTTCCAGTCAGTAAAACATCACTCTCTGTCTCTCACAGCTAAGCCAATTTTGAATCCACCTTATCAAGTTACCCTGTATCCCATGTGCATTTGCTTTCTTGATAAATCTCCCATGTGGGATCTTGTCAAAGGCTTTGCTGAAATCCATGTAAACTACATCAACTGCACTCAAATTTTTTAGGCATGACTACTGCAACACCTATGCAGACATATTCAGCTGGCCTCTGACACCAGAGCATAAATTGGGAACAGATGTTCTCAGGGAAATGCATGACAGAAATCTGGAGGTTATTCAGGGAGCACTTGCTGCGACTGCTGGATAGGTTTGTCCCGATGAGGCAAGGAAGGGATGGTAGGGTGAAGAAACCTTGGATGACAAGAGATGTGAAACAGCTAGTCAAGAGGAAGAAGGAAGCTTACTTAAGGTTGAGGAAGCAAGGATCAGACAGGGCTCTAGAGGGTTACAAGGTAGCCAGGAAGGAACTGAAGAATGGACTTAGGAGACTAGAAGGGAACATGAAAAAGTCTTGGCGGGTAGCATTAAGGAAAATCCCAAGGCGTTCTACACTTATGTGAGGAACAAGAGGATGGCCAGAGTGAGGGTAGGGCCGATCAGGGATAGTGGAGGGAACTTGTGCCTGGAGTCGGAGGAGGTAGGGGAGGTCCTAAATGAATACTTTGCTTCAGTATTCACTAGTGAGAGGGACCTGGTCGTTTGTGAGGACAGCGTGAAACAGGCTGATATGCTCGAACAGGTTGATGTTAAGAGGGAGGATGTGCTGGAAATTTTGAAAGACATGAGGACAGATAAGTCCCCGGGGCCAGACGGGATATACCCAAGGATATTAAAGGAAGCAAGGGAAGTGATTGCCGCACCTTTGGCGATGATCTTTGCATCCTCACTGTCCACTGGAGTAGGACCAGATGATTGGAGGGTGGCAAATGTTATTCCCTTGTTCAAGAAAGGGAATAGGGATAACCCTGGGAATTATAGACCAGTCACTTACATCGGTAGTGGGCAAATTATTGGAGAGGATTCTGAGAGACTGGATTTATGATTATTTCAAAAAGCATAGTTTGATTAGAGACAGTCAGCATGGCTTTGTGAGGGGCAGGTCATGCCTCACAAGCCTTATTGAATTCTTTGAAGATGTGACAAAACACATTGATGAAGGAAGAGCAGTGGATGTGGTGTATATGGATTTTAGCAAGGCATTTGATAAGGCTCCCCATGGTAGGCTCATTCAGAAAGTAAGGAGGCATGGGATACAGGGAACGTTGGCTGTCTGGATACAGAATTGGTTGGCCCATAGAAGACAGAGAGTGGTAGTAGATGGAAAGTATTCAGCCTGGAGCTCGGTGACCAGTGGTGTTCCACAGGGATCTGTTCTGGGACCTCTGCTCTTTGTGATTTTTATAAATGACTTGGATGAGGAAGTGGAAGGCTGGGTTAGCAAGTTTGCCTATGACACGAAGGTTGCTGGAGTTTGGATAGTGTGGAAGGCTGTTGTCGGTTGCAACGGGACATTGACAGGCTGCAGAGCTGGGCTGAGAAGTGGCAGATGGAGTTCAACCTGGAAAAGTGTGAAGTGATTCATTTTCGAAGGTCGAATTTGAATGCAGAATACAGGCTGAAAGACAGGATTCTTGGTAGTGTGGAGGAACAGAGGGATCTTGGGGTCCATGTCCATAGATCGCTCAAAGTTGCCACCCAAGTTGATAGGGTTGTTAAGAAGGCATATGGTGAGTTGGCTTTCATTAACAGGGGGATTGAGTTTAAGAGCCGCGAGGTTATGCTGCAGCTCTATAAAGCCATGGTTTGACCACACATGGAATATTGTGTTCAGTTCTGGTCGCCTCATTATAGGAAGGATGTGGAAGCTTTAGAGAGGGGGCAGAGGAGATTTACCAGGATGCTGCCTGGACTGGAGGGCATGTCTTACGAAGAAAGGTTGAGGGTGCTAGGGCTTTTCTCATTGGAACGAAGAAGAATGAGAGGTGACTTGATAGAGGGGTACAAGATGATGAGAGGCATAGATAGAGTGGATAGTCAGAGACTTTTTCCCAGGGTGGAAAGGGCTATCACCAGGGGGCATAATTTTAAGGTGATTGGAGGAAGGTTTCGGGGAGATGTCAGAGGTAGGTTCTTTACACAGAGAGTGGTGGGTGCGTGGAATGCACTGCCAGCGGTGGTAGCAGAAGCAGATACATTAGGGACATTTAAGCGACTCTTGGATAGGTACGTGGATGATAGTAGAATGAAGGGTATGTAGGTAGTTTGATCTTAGAGTTGGTTAAAGGTTCGGCACAACATCGTGGGCCGAAGGGCCTGCAGTGCGCTGTACTGTTCTATGTTCGATATCAGAGGAATGTATGATGGTATTAAGAGGGCTTTTGGGCCAACCATCATTAGGATTGCCCCCCTCAAATCTAAATCAGGGGACACAATCACTGACCAACGCAAGCAAATGGACCACTGGGTGGAACACTACCTAGAACTGTACTCCAGGGAACATGTTGTCACTGAGACCGCCCTCAATGCAGCCCAGTCTCTGCCAGTCATGGATGAGCTGGATGTACAGCCAACAAAATCGGAACTCAGTGATGCCATTGATTCTCTAGCTAGCGGAAAAGCCCCTGGGAAGCTCGGCATTACCCCTGAAATCATCAAGAGTGCTAAGCCTGCTGTACTTTCAGCACTGTACGAACTGCTTTGCCTGTGCTGGGATGGGGGAGCAGTACCACAGGGCATGCGCGTTGCCAATATCATCACCCTCTATAAGAACAAGGGTGACCGCGATGACTGCAACAACTACCGTGGAACCTCCCTGCTCAGCATAGTGGGGAAAGTCTTCGCTCGAGTCACTTTAAACAGGCTCCAGAAGCTGGCTGAGCGTGTCCACCCTGAGGCACAGTGTGGCTTTCGAGCAGAGAGATCCACCATTGACATGCTGTTCTCCCTTCGACAGCGACAGGAGAAATGCCGTGAACAATCGACGCCCCTCTACATTGCTTTCATTGATCTCACCAAAGCCTTTGACCTTCTCAGCAGACGTGGTCTCTTCAGACAACAAGAAAAGATTGGATGCCCACCAAAGCTACTAAGTATCATCACCTCATTCCATGACAATATGAAAGGCACAATTCAGCATAACAGCACCTCATCAGACCCCTTTCCTATCCTGAGTGGCGTGAAACAGGGCTGTGTTCTCGCACCTACATTGTTTGGGATCTTCTTCTCCCTGCTTCTCTCACATGCGTTCAAGTCTTCAGAAGAAGGAATTTTCCTCCACACAAGATCAGGAAGCAGGTTTTTCAACCTTGCCCGTCTAAGAGCGAAGAACAAAGTACGGAAAGTCCTCATCAGGGAACTCCTCTTTGCTGACGATGCTGCATTAACATCTCACACTGAAGAGTGTCTGCAGAGACTCATCGACAGGTTTGCAGCTGCCTGCACTGAATTTGGCCTAACCATCAGCCTCAAGAAAACGAACATCGTGGGACAGGATGTTAGAAATGCTCCATCCATAAATATCAGCGACCACATTCTGGAAGTGGTTCAAGAGTTCACCTACCTAGGCTCAACTATCACCAGTAACCTGTCTCTCAATGCAGAAGTCAACAAGCGCATGGGAAAGGCTTCCACTGCTCTGTCCAGACTGGCCAAGAGAGTGTGGGAAAATGGCGCACTGACACGGAACACAAAAGTCCGAGTGTATCAAGCCTGTGTCCTCAGTACCTTGCTCTACGGCAGCGAGGTCTGGACAACGTACGTCAGCCAAGAGCGATGTCTTAATTCATTCCATCTTTGCTGCCTCCGGAGAATCCTTGGCATCAGGTGGCAGGATCGTATCTCCAACACTGAAGTCCTTGAGGCGGCCAACATCCCCAGCATATACACCCTACTAAGCCAGCGGCGCCTGAGCTGGCTTGGCCATGTGAGCCGCATGGAAGATGGCAGGATCCCCAAGGACACATTGTACAGCGAGCTCGTCACTGGTATCAGACCCACTGGCCGTCCTTGTCTCCACTTTAAAGACATCTGCAAACGAGACATGAAGTCCTGTGACACTGATCACAAGTCATGGGAGTCAGTTGCCTGCATTCGCCAGAGCTGGCGGGCAACCATAAAGGCGGGGCTAAAGCATGGGGAGTCGAAGAGACTTAGCAGTTGGCAGGAAAAAAGTCAGAAGCGCAAGGAGAGAGCCAACTGCATAACAGCCCTGTCAACCAATTTTATCTGCAGCACCTGTGGAAGAGTCTGCCACTCTAGAATTGGCCTTTATAGTCACTCCAGGCGCTGCTTCACAAACCTCCAGGCGCTTACCCATTGTCTCTCGAGACAAGGAGGCCAAAGAAAGAAAGAAAGACCTCCTCTGACAAAGCCATGCTGACTATTCCTAATCAAATTTTGCCTCTCCAAGTGGTGACAGATTCTCTCCTTTAGAATTTTCTCCAATAGTTTCCCTACCACTGACATAAGACTCACTGGTCTGTTGTTCCCTGGCTTATCTCTACAACATTTCTTAAATAGTGGGACAACATTAGCTGTTGGATGGCAGGAGATGGCCATGAATAGCCGTGCATAGTGAGGATCTCCCCAGAGAGCTGACTGCCCATGAGCCAACCTGCCAGGTAGCAGGGAGGGAGGAGGCTTGTGTGGAGCATAAACACCAGAAAGGACCAGTTGAGTTGAATGTGCTGTTTCTGTGCTGTGGGCTTGATGTCACCTCAGCTTACACAACCCAACCTTGCCTGGAATTTTACGCCCCCACCCTTCGGAGTGGACTGGAGGCGGGAAGCGGTGGGGGGAGAAGGGCACTATGTAAAATCGAGCAGGAGGTGAGGAGGCGGTACCATTTCCCTTGCCTACTCATCCCCATTGTCATTTTACCAGCAGCGGGGGAGGTTGAAAGGGCCCACCCAGCCCAGGCCAATTGAGGTCCTTAAGTGGCCAATTAATTGCCGCTTGCACCCTCCTCTTGCCAGCGCTGGTATGTTATTAGCGGCAGCCAGGCACTTCGTCTGTTCAGGAGGCTGCCCAGTAAAACCTGGCAGCCTTCTTGCAGGCTCAGGAAGGCCCTCCTGATTGGGCACCCAGTGCCCCACGGAGGGCCCCCCCGCGGCACAAGCCACCCCGCTGGAGCACCTCCCCCGCCCTCCTAATCGACCCCATCCCTCCTCGCTGGGGCCCAGCCAATTTTCCTCACTGAGGCCTGAAACCCCACATACATTTCGGGGCCGGCCTCCCTCTTGCTTTTTTGGCTGAATGTAGTTCCAGCAGTGACCACTGCTCCTAGTGGCGCTGCCGGAACTGAGGAGCTGCTGGCCCGCGATTGGCTGGCAGTTCCTGCAGGCAGGACTTCCTGCCTCAGAGAGGCGGAAGCCCCGACTGAGGACAATTAAGGACCTGGAGCACGCAAAATTGCTGCATGGCTTTCAGGCCGGGCAGAGGCAGGCTCGGCCCTGACTTTTCAGCCGGTGGGCAGGGCCCCTGCCCATTAGTAATGGTAGTGAGTTGAAAATCTGTGCCAGGATGAGCAAAGATGTCATAGAATCATAAAGTCATTTATGGCACAGAAGGAGGCCATTCGCTCATCTAGTTTATTCTGGCTTTCCGCAGAGCAAACCAATCAGTCCCACTTCCTCACTCGATCCCTGTAGCCCTGCAAGTTTATTTCCTTCAAATACTCATCCAATTTTTTTTTGAAATAATTGCTTGTCTCTGCTCCCACCACCCTTGTGGGCAGCGAGTTCCAGGTCAATACCATTTGCTGGGTGAAAAAGTTCTTCCTCGCATTCCCCCTGCATCTCTTGCCTAAAACCTGCAATCTGTTCCCTAGTCCTTGGGCCTTCAGTTAATGGGAACAGTTTTTCCTTGGCTAACTTATCAAAGCCTGTCATAATCTTGTCCACCTCTCGTAAATCTCCCTTCAATCCTCTTTGCTATAGGGAGAATTAAATTCCATCTGCCACTTGTCTGCCCATTCTGCTAACCTATCTGTTTGTCACTCCTCCAAGTTTGGTATCATTGGCTAATTTTGAAATTTTACTCTATATTCCAAGATCCAAGTCATCTATATTTAGCATAAAAAGCAGTGGTCCTAGCATTGACTCTTGGGGAACACCTCTGTTCACCAGTCCCCAGTCTGAAAAGCACCCAATTTGCCACAACTTGCTGTTTTCTGTCCTTCAGCCAATTTTTTGTACAATTGGACACTGACCCTTGCATTCCAAGAGCCTCCATTTTGTTAAGCAGCCTTTTACGTGGTATCGTAAAGGCTTTCTTAAAATCCATATAGACAACATCCACTTCATGAACCTTCTCTGTTACTTCATCAGAAAAATTCTATTAGATTAGTCAAACATGATGTGCCTTTTACAAATAAAAACAGAAAGTGTTGGAAATACTGAGCAGGTCTGGCAGCATCTGTGGAGAGAGACGCAGAGTTAATGTTTCAGGTCTGTGACCTTTCGTGAGAACTGGCAAAGGTTAGACATGTATTAGGTTTTAAGCAAGTGAAGAGGTGGGGTGGGGAAGAGAACAAAAGGGGAAGTGTGAGATAGGGCAGAGGGCAGGTGAGATTAAATGACAAAGATGTCATGGGACAAAGGCAAAGACAGTATTCATGGTTGTGGTGAAAGACAAAGCATTAGTCCAGAGACAGTGTTAATGGCAGAATAATGAGCAGCTCAATCAAAAGCACAACATGAAAACCAAGTTTAAGGCAGGCACATGGTTAAACAAATTTCTGTTTTTATTTCAGATATCCAGCGTCTGCAGTATTTTGCTTTTATTTTAGTGCATTTTACAAATCCATGCTCTTCATGGATCATCAAGTAACATTTTAAGGAGTCTGAAAAGGACTCCACTAATTTATTATTTTTGTGTTAGAAAATCATTTTAAAATGCTGGTTTAAATGTTGTTGTTTGTCTCCAGTGTAGGTATATTTATTTCTCAAATAAATTTGATTGTAATTTTGGCCTGAATTACATGGTCGATCAGTGTGGTGGGCTTCCACCTATTGAAAGAAGCAATTACGTCCTCCTTTGCAAAATAACATGGTAGATAAAAAAAATTGTGCCAGCACAAGACAGCTTAACAGAAGCATGATGTGGAAGAAAAAAAGCATTGATGCTGATATTGTGGAGAAAAGTAGCGATAAGTGCAAGGAGGATTATGCAAGCATGCGTAAAGAAAAAACAGCAGCGTCAATGTGTAGTTGAACTGACTAAGAGTGACCAAGTGAGTGGGCATCTTGTCAATCCAGCTCATTACTCTGGTGCGGAACAATTTAGTGAAATCTAACCTTATTTCAAATGTTAAACTTGGGGACAGCGTAGCCAGATTGATGAGAATTGCTAGCAAATTAATGGAAGTGGCATAAGGAAGCAAAGGGGATGGTCCCATCACTTAAGTGATTCACTGTGTTTTTATGTGCTGTTCTGATGGACAGTGTGATTTCCAACGTTGCAAAATGGGCAATTCTTGGTGCTTCTGGCTTGATGTCAGAAGCATATAGATGTAAATTTTAAATGTCATAGGGATCTCAGGAGCATTGTTACAGAGAATTGATGATAGAACTGGAGGGTATACTGACACTGTCACGGGAGAGTAGTGAACATAACAATACTTACCAAGAAAAACAGCAATTAATTTGAAGAGGATGTTTGCTGGAAGCATTTCTGGAGGATTTACAGGTATGGTTGCGTGTCTCAGGGCTGACATCCCTGGTGTTGGCTGAGTGGGATGATTATTTTGTGATGTCTTGAGTGCAGGAGGGACAATAAATGAGAGGGAAGGCAGATGTACCACACTGGTTAGTGAATGACTCACCGATAAAGCTGTTTCATAAGACATGAGGCTTGAGCAGATCTAATTATCTGTCACTGAGCATCATTCAAGAGGAAGCACAGTTACTGTCACAGCTACAATGATTCGTTTTGGACATTTGTCACTAGCTGATCTGAAGCAAGGTGAAATCAGGATGGTTACAGTATGGTGAAGTAACTCTATCATTCAAGAATAAACTTAAAGCTATACTTCAGCTAGTTATGTACTAAAATACAAAGGTAAGGAAAGGGAAGAATTAAGGCCAGGATTTTACAGGGCCCCCGATGTTGGGCTCCGTGGCACGGTGGGGGGGGGGAGGGGGCAGGGTGGCGGGGAAGGATCGTTCCAGCAACGGCCCCTCACGAAGCCCGATGCCGAAAGGGCTGGGCCCAATCCTCCTGGCGGCAGCAAGGCTCCTTGGCAGCCCCCTCGCCGCTGGGCGATGAGACCTGGATTTAAATATGTTAATTAATAAAATAAATAAATTAAAATGCACTTACCTGCCATCTTATGGGCCCTCTGCGATCTTCAGAGCTACCGCTGGCACTCCCACGTCTTCACTTTCCCACCTGGGGAAAGCAGGCGCCACAGTGGTGGAGAATGGGGGGTGCATGTTGGGGTGGGGGCGGGGGCGGAGAAATGGGGTCAAATTATCATCATTAGTGTAGGGGATGGTGGGAAGGGGTGACCAAGAGCTTTGCCAATTTTGGGCCGGGGAGGTCATTTTTCAAAGCTAAGTATTTTGGGGGGTGGGGGAGGGGCATTACTTGTTATTGTGGGAGTGGAAAAGGGGCGATATAATTTTAATTGCAACAGTTGGGGGTGGGGGGAGATGGGTGGTATGCCTTTAAATATTGAAATCTACCAGCAGGGCTCGCTGCCCTTTGAAAATGGCGCCAGCGCCTGTGCACAGGCAGCTGACGCCATTGCTGGCGTCGGAGAGCCCGCCCCGCCACATGATTGTGGGAGGCGGGCCGATCGGGGCATTTAAATGAGCCGCCGCTTTTCTCACCCACTATCGCTCCCGGTGGTGGGGCCACAAAACCCAGCCCTAACTGTCAACTCTTGGTTCTGTTTAATACTGGGGTCACCATCAGTTATTCGATACCATTCATTAAAGAAAGAATATGCATTTATATAGCACCTTTCATGACCATTGAATGCCCCAAAGCATTTCCCAGCTAATGAAGCACTTTGGATATGCACTACCTGTTATAATTTATGGAAATGTGACAGCTAATTTGTACGCAGCAAGGTCCCACAAACAGCAAAGAGATAAATGACCAGATAATTTGTTTTGGTAGTGTTGGCTGATGGATAAATATTAACCAGTGCACTGGAGAATTGCCCTGCTCATCAAAAAAGTGCTGTGGGATCATTTATGTATCCTGAGTAGGCAGAGATGGCCTCAATTTAGCTGAATCCATCACCATGTGATTCAAAAGCAAAAGTGCTAATACTGAAATAAGGCTGACACAACTTATTAAGTAGAAACTTTTGCAAGCCCTTACCAATGAATTCATCCACAACTCTACCTAATTATGCATAATTCAATTGTGTTGACCTCTTGTTACACACAGGTTGGAAATGATAGGGATGGTTTCAACTATTCACCTCTCAACAAAACATTGTGTTTTATTAGAATTGTGTTTTAACCCACGAGTGTTTAAGGTCAATAAACAGACAGATAACAGGCTTTCTCATAGGTTTAAAGAAAGATAAATGTTTATTAAACAATACCCAAAAATATTCACAACCTTACCACTCATACATGCACACACATACACACACACTCAAGAAAGAAATTAAAAGATAGCATGCTTTTAGGTCTGATGGTGTTAATAAAGAGTTCGCTGTGAAACCTTCCTTGTTTCCCTGGGAGGAAGACTTAAAAATGGTGAAGACCTGTTTTTCCTTTATCCTGCTTTACTGACGTCAAACTTTGGAAAGTTTCAGGTGGACGGATGCTTTGCTGCAGACTTTTTTGATTAACTCTCAGTCACAATTCAATGGCAAAATCCATTTCTTAGGTAGTGAGATTCAAGATCATCTTTTGTCTCTGCCTCTGTGTAGCTTATAGATGGTATTCTGACGGTCTTCTTCTTCATGCTGGGATGGGTCTCTCTTTCTTCTGGCTTTTGGCTTTCTGGCTGTCTGCAGAGAAAATATCTTACTAAAAACTCCTTATCAGAGACTCGGCTTTTGTCAGGCAACCCAAGTTTCTCTCCCATTGTGTTTTCATAAATGGTGTTTGCTGGTGTGGCTATTGTTAGACAATGGATTTGGACGTTGCTCATCCTGTGCCATCTTGATAAAGTGGTGTCTTTCCACACCCATTCTTCTGAATTTGAGTCCGGAGTCTCTATGTCTGCAAAGCCATTGTTAGTCCAACTTTTTGAAGAGGGATAGCCATTAACATTGAATGGTTCATTTACATTTCTAATGCTTTCTTCAACACTTGAACAGACATGGTAATTGTTCAGGGTTACAGCAGTTACCATGTGTATTTGCAGTACAGGAGAGATCACCTGACCTCTTACTCCATCTGGTTTTGTAACAAAAGGTGTCCACTTTGAGTTCAATTATCAGTTCATTTTATAGTTCTTAATTTCTCCTTGCATGAGCATGACACTCTTAAATTCACAAAGGTTGTAAATTGCAACCTTTTGTCATCAGAGAAGCAGAGATGTGTTTCTTTTTTGTACTACATATTTTTGGAAATTTTAAATTACATAGCAACAGAGATACAGAAAAAAGTGAATATTAAGAAAGGAAAACGTAAATTAGAAAAAAAACAGGTTAATATCACCCTATATAAATGAGAAACACAGTTCTACAATAAGAATAAGCTGAACTACAAATTTGTTATAGCCAATTGCCTGAGGCAGGTTTAAGCCAACCAAGTGTAAAATCACAGGATGGTGTAAATTCAGATGAAAGATATTGTGGCAGGAAACTTAATAAAGATTAAGCTGAAGGGGTCTCATACCAAAGCCCATTTAGGCCTGATATTAGCAGGGTTGGTTGGGACCAGGACAGTAAAACATGGAAGTTACACTCAAAAGGAATTTATGCAGGATTATTGGGGCTTTGAAAGATCAGTCAAATAGGAGTGAATACATATTTGAGTCAAACAAGTCACACCCATAGCAAGATTAAATCATTGGACGGTAGCCAGACAATAATATGGAGAGGGGAAGGGACAGGTACAGTGGGGACAGTGGGAGAGGCATGTTTCCTTTTCATAAAATGAGATTGAAAGAGAAATATGGAGGCCTTTAGAACTACAGAACCACCATCTAGCTATGGAGCAGACCTACAGATCAACTGGGAATGCCAGGCCCAGTACAAACCATTCCCTTCTCGTGCACAAGAATTCAAAAAGAGAGACTGCACCTGAGTAAATTTAACCTCGCGTAAATGAAAAGAAAACATAACTCTCTCCACCTGAGTTACTTCTCATGCTTCCTCCTTCCATTCTGACTGAGGTGACATCTCTGCTTATGGCCTCCGATCTGGAAAGCAGTAGCCTGCAGGTGATCAGTGAGATGCCTCCTTCCACAGTGCAATGGGGTTCCTTTGCAATTGAGACTTACTTGAAGACCTAGACCTCTAGCTGCATCAGAGTCAATAACTGGCTTAAGGGACAAGTCCAAAAGATATACAAATAACAGTTGACTCCTCTGAGCTCTTTCTGACAGTAATCGATGACTTTGTGTTATCAACAATGCAATCCTACTGTTGGGTATCAAGTATGATAAAGAATGTTCAGTTCCTCCCGCAGTTCAAAAACTGCAGAAATTATACAACTAAAATCAGCTGATCCCATCATGTCTATAAAACACAGCAGTAAAATCGGCATATCCAGCTTAACTGAACCAATCGACAGCTGCTTGTAAACCCAATGAACCACTTCTGATGTTGAAAGAGAATGAACGATGTGGGGTTATTTTTCCAAAAGGTTCTCCATCTTTCTGGAATACTTGCCTTGTAGGAAGTGAAGGAGGAAGGAGTCAGCCGTCAGCTCCAGCAGAGCTATAGACTTTTTTTAACTCCAAGGCAAGGATTTCCGGGAGGAATGGGCAGACAGACTTTTCAGATATGAATACAGTGGAATATATCTTTCTAGAACCACATGACTACATCCAAAGTAAGATGGACCTTCAGCACTTTGCGAACAGATGAACATCCCCCCACCTCCTCGAAAAAGGACAACTGTGGGGTGAACCTACCTATTTCATCCCCTTGGCTGGGTAGCTATTGTAGAGGTCCGATATGGAATGTTGATTTATTTTTAAAGAAAAATATTAAAGCAAATCTTCTCCCCCACTGGTTATATAAAAGAGCAGATAGAGCAAAATACTAGATTATCCAGTTTCATAAACTTGTCAGGACAACTATGGAAGTCAGTTGTAACTAAGACACCTGTGAATTATTTCATCTTTCCAGATCACGAAGCAAGCTTGGTCTAGCTTTCTTAATATTGCCAATCTTTCGTCACATTGCACATTCGCCACTTTTGACTTGGCTAAGACAAGACGCGATTAAGACACATATTAGTGAATATTTTGTGTGAAAGGCTTCACTGCTGTGATGTAAATCTAGAATGGTTACAGCACAGAAGGAGGCCATTCAGCCTGTCAAGTCTATGCTGTCACTCTGCAAGAACAATTTAGCTAAATCTAGTCCCTCGCCCTTTCCCCATAGTCCTGCAATTTTATTCCCTTGTGACTGAAACCACACCTGCCAAAATGAGGCTTATTAATTTCATCACATGGAACATTATTTTTGAACTGTTACTGGACTTGAAATAATTTGTTTAAAAAGACCATAACAGTGGCTGTAAACATGGCTGCACATTTGCATTCTAAAAGACAGTTACATGAAGAAAGCAATGGGAGTATTCCCTGATTCAATTAGCCAGATGGATTTTTGTCAATAGTGATGATCAAGAGATATTGGATGTGTAAGATCCAGCATTCCACCCCCAAACCCCCACTTAGAGTGTCTAGTAAGCTTGAAGGAGTCCACAAACCTCACTGGAGAGGCTGTTCCAAATAAGGAGCTAGTCATATGACTGGCCAACCTGATTGAATTGTGCTCACAACACAGAAAGGGAAGAGACCACAATTTGAAGAAAAAAGAGAAGGAAGGTCTCTCCCTGTCTCTCTCTCTCTCACGCAAAGTTCCAGGGGCCCACTGAAGTAACTTAAGCCTCAAGACAGAAGACCAGCAAAACAAGTTTCAAAGTGTGCACTGGGCCCCCATGAGAACTGCAAGACTCTACTTCAATCAAAGACTTTATATCCAATCCAAAACCAGTAACTGAACTCCAGCTATTACTTCAAACCTTTCCCCTTCTTTCTCCTCCTCTGATTCTATTTGTGTGTGTAATTATCACTTACACATGCTAGCGTAGTCTCGTCGCATATTTTTAGTAGTTTTAACTGAATTATAGTTTTAAGGTTAATAAACATACACCTTTCTTGTTTAAATCTGAGAAAACTTGTCTGGTTGATTTCTTTGCCATTACAATTAGAGAGCAGTGAGCAGGGACTCACTGAGAGGGAAGCCAAAACACAGTGTTTTAACAGTTAAACCCTATTATGGCCAAACCAGGAAAAGGCTGATAGGAGAGCCCTAGAACCCTGCCTCACCTGGTCGTAGCACCCTTCACTGCAACACTGGGACCCACAATACCATAAAATTGGATATTTACTCACGAAAATTTGTAAGTTTCTCTTGGTTTAAGAATAGGAGGAGGTCTGGGGTGAGAAAAGGCCATTCTTCCAATGAAATCTCCATGATAGAAAAATCAGTTATTACTCCTGGAATAAGCCAAATGTTGATATTTTATTTTAAGGAACACAATGACCTTACTTATATTCCCCACTTCCAAAAATATGTCAAGCAATGCTATTAATGCCTTTATTACCCTCAATTCACCTTCTCAACAGATATTTATCCTTTATATTGGTGTCACTTCACTCTGAATCAATTGCCTTCTTTATTTTCTCATTTTTCTGTCAGCAACCAGTTTAGAACTTCCTGCCAACTCCAATAGAAGGAATTAAGTATTAAGGGGTATGATTTAAAGTTTTTGTCATTTGAGTTGCAACCATAAACAGTTCATTTATTTTTTGTTGGTAATGCTATTATGTGGTCAGAACAGTGTTTAAATACTCAAGAAATGTTAGAAGTTGGAAAATGTCTTTGAGTACTTATTTCATATTCAGGAGATTTAGGGGGATATGAAAGAATAGTCCTATGGATGAACACATACTTTTTTGTAATGATTCTATATGATGTTGTGCAAACATACAGAATGCGAAAGCACAATTACTCTTGCAGTCCATGAGGATGGCATACCATGAATTAAGGTGTATATTGGTAGGGGGATATGTTTGGGCAGGAGAATAAAGAACCCATCAGCATAACTTTAATGCCAAATTGTTCATTCTACTGTGCCATGTTTCTGAGGGTTGATACTTTGGGTGAGATTTTAACTCACTCAAATCTTATCCACTTCCACAGAGTTAAAATTGGGCCCGAATTCAAGTCAAATGGGAAATTGACTTTTTATGTATTTTGCTTTTGAATTCAGATGCTAAATAAGAGATTGATTTTAAGTCTGTGGATATGCTGCCTTTCTTGATTGCCCTAAGTTGATATATTTACAATTAAGTTATTGATCTTCTGTTGCTGCATTACATGGTTTGCTAATATGGTGCAATTGATGATTGCTGTCGGTGACAGCAGCTGGATTGCTTAGGAGTTGTTAATATGGAACATTTAATGGAATTCTCCCATTAAAGTATCTTTATGGTTGGGCGAGTCAATACATTTGTGCTTGGGTTGAGGTTATTGTTAAATAGGAGCCTGTTGGTAAAGTATAGGCCAGAGGTGGTTTCTTTTTAATGGAGGACCAGAATTCTGTGAATTTTTAATTTTGAGAACGTTACTGTAAATTGTGTGATAAAATCTATTAAACTGGCTCACCTCTGTTGCAAGCTAAATTCCCAGCTGTGTGTCAATGTGACTATGGGAGCTCCCTGCTGTTCATTTAAATGAGCAAATAAAGTAACTTGTTTTATAGTTTTAAATCAATTGAGTTGTGGCACTTTACACATCTGTTCCAAATTCAGGTCTGTCTTAGATACTTTCAATAGCTTCAGTGGTTAATGGCTTATTATTATCTGATCTATCCTCATTTCAGCTTTAAAATTAACAACTTTATGATCACCCGGCTCTTTGCTGTCTTTTTCCTGAACATGACTTGTTACTTTCTTCTTATTAGTTTGCAGCAAATCTAATATTGCCTTCCCCCTTGCGGTCATCCTTGCCTACTCTTTAGCACAAGATTATTGAAGTACTTCAAGAAACTTTCTCACACATACAGATCATCCCCACCCTCTCAGTCCCAGGCTCTCAGGAAGATTGACGCTGCCACAGCAGTACATCCATCTCTGTTTTATTTCATGGTGGCTGGTAACATATTCTTAATACCAATTTTTCATCTTTTCCATCTTCCAGTTCCACCTAGCGACTGCCAATGCCCAGGTCCTTCCTCCCAGCAACGTGTAAATTGCCCCTGATTAAACTCACCTAATTTTGTTCTTTTTCTATCCTGCCTGAAGCACGCACATCTTTTCAGAATTGTTCCCAGTTAATCATCTTCCTTTAATAACTTCTGTGGTCTATTAGCTCAAGTTTTACCATTATTTCCAATATGACTATTATGTGCTTTTCGCTCCTGACATTCTTAGTATATTCCCTGTCCTTGCTGTATTCGCATGACTCCTTCCTAAATATGAATTTACATTATTATCCTCATACCCTCCCTTCTTTAAATCAACTGTTTGATTTATGCTATTAACCAAGATTACCATGCCTCCTTAGTTTACATGAAAGTCATACTCACATAACAGACTTCCATTTCCCCTGATGTGGTACAAGTGGTCAAAAGGTTTGAAAATCCTCCTTCCAACAATATGTGTTCAGCCATGCACAATCTATCTCCCTAACAGGTTAGATGTATTTTGCAAGGGGTAATTCTGAAATTAGTACAATGGGAGTACTTCATTTCAGTCTTGACCTTAGCTCCTCAAATTCTTTCTATCAGCCCTCCATTCTACTCCCATCTCATTGGTTCCCATGTGAGCTGCAAGCTCTGGTTTGTCCCTTTTCCATTGACCTGTTCAGGCAAATTCAGAACCCCGGCACTTGTGAAACAACCTGCCAAACCATCTTGCTTATCCAGCAATTAGTTGAGCTGCTCAGATCAGGAAGGTCCCATTTTCAATTCCCGAGCTGCACTATGTTAGCTGGTCTCAGCGGGGCTATCGGCGGAGCTCAAAAATTGCGTTCAGCTTCTCTAGGTTGGGGAGGGATAAATCTTCTAGATTCCCTCTCCTGATTGCAATCCAGTAACTATTTTCCTAAAAGTTTGCATCTGCTGATAGTGGGTGGGGGCAACAATGGACTTGACTACAATGCTTGCTGCGCCAAACTGCCTGCTGATGCTCGGGGTCAAGGTTCGTTCATCAAACCATGGTCACTTCGCTGAGATACCAGAGAATAATGACATTCATGGAATCATGCCCTTACAATGAATTAGCAATCTCATGATGGTTCCTATCAATATTAAGTACCTATCTATAAATTACCCACATCAATACTGCTAAACCATTAACATGCTGACATCCAGATGTTCCAGTGTAGAATGCCTCACAGTATCTAGTCTCATCTTATTCTGTAGTTGTTCCTCGATGATAACATTTTCCACTTTCGAGTCAGTGACAACCTCAAACACTCCAAGGTTAAATCCATCGCAAGTCCCACCCAATCAAATGTTTAAATTCCAATCTAGGGCGCTCCACGCTACTGAACCAGAGTTACAGCTCATTTTCTATCCAGTCCATTCTAGCCTCAAGGCAAAATTACTGAATTAATACTATTTGTACCAAATATGAAGTTTTATTCAGCAAGTACATAGCTAGTGGTGAATAGATTGATGCCTGCTTAATTTCATTACACTTACAACAAAGCCCATATGATTTCCCTAGAGATTTCCCTCGAGATTCCCCAGAGATCAAAACTTTCACTGTGCCTTGGGCGGCACAGTGGCGCAATGGTTAGCACCGCCGCCTCACAGCTCCAGCGACCCGGGTTCAATTCTGGGTACTACCTGTGTGGAGTTTGCAAGTTCTCCCTGTGTCTGTGTGGGTTTTCTCCGGGTGCTCCGGTTTTCTCCCACAAGCCAAAAGACTTGCAGGTTGGTAGGTAAATTGGCCATTATAAATTGCCCCTAGTATAGGTAGGTGGTAGGGAAATATTGGGATAGGTGGGGAAGTGGTAGGAATATGGGATTAGTGTAGGATTATTATAAATGGGTGGTTGATGGTCGGCACAGACTCGGTGGGCCAAAGGGCCTGTTTCAGCGCTGTATCTCTAAACTAAACTAAACATAACAGGGCAATGTTAAAGAATCATTTAACATTGAAGAGGCATGAGTTAGAATTTATATTGCTAAACATTGGCTGCTGAAATTTGGATACCTTTGGGGTAAAGTTTCCATTTGCTTACACTGGTAATAACAACATAAGTGAGTTATACCCAAAAGCGCTTTCGCTCCTGCTTTCCGCAATCTTTTACACTGGTTCAAAATTCAATTAATCTAGATCAGGCCCTGCCCATAAAACTGACCTCACCCCCAGTTGACATTGCAAGATTCTGCTGATTACGTAGGTTTAGGAAGGCTCTTCAAATTGTATTCATTTTCTTAGGTACACAGGCGCTCTTTAACTTTTTCCGTATCAAAAATATTTAATTTATTAAGAAATTGCAATTAAGAAATGGCAGAGAATGAAATAGGGTGAATTAGAGTCAAATTTGAAACAGAGAGATGAATTAGCAGGAAAGAAAGAGAATGGATTAAGAGAGAGAAAAAAATAGACATAGAAAGAAAAAGTTTTTTTTAAATTAGAGAACAAGCTGAAGAAGAGGACATGGTAACTATATTGTGCTTGGGAATTGCTGCAGCGGTCCTTGAGAAGTTAATGAATGAATGGCAGTGTAGGTGTATGAAATGTGAGAGAAATTCTTGACCCAACAAGTATAGAACTAGCAGCCCCATCTATCATGATCAGGAACTGTGGAATACCCAGTGGGTACATCATTGCACTGCTTTCCTGGGAACATAGGAGCTGCTAGATGAAGAAAGACCAAAGTCCATTGCCTTCTACCAGTATGGTAATCACATGATACAATGATAATTGAGTTGTTGACTAATCATAGCAATCAATCTTCATCAATTAGTCTACAACAGACCCAAAAATGATACAAGCAAAACTCCACTGGTGAAAAGCTTTGGGAATCATAGGTCCCCAATCACCTTTTTCCTCCCAAGCATGTTATGCTTACCTCATGTTACACCTCAAATTAATCGTATCCCAAAATGCCATTTTCTGAAAGAAATGTATCTAATTTACATTTCTGAGTGTCAAAACAGCTTTGCATTCTGAAAATGGCTGTCTTCCAACACTAACAGAAGTTTGGATGGCAAGACTGGCATAACAGAGTGTCAAGACAGATAAAAAGGATAAAAGTCCTTTGAAAAATCTTCAATACCTGCTGGAGTGAGACACCACAGCTCCATCAGTCCCTTTATGGGCCTCCAAAGTTGAGTGTCATGGCAGGATTATAAACACATCATTAACAGTGTCCTCTACAACATTAACTACTAGTCCTTCATAGCTGTGGCGGGAATAATTCATACTAACTCCATGGGGGGAATTTTTCCAGGCTATTGGAGGTGGGTTCGGTGGCCAGCAGGCGTGAAAAGTTCCAGAAAGTGGTTCTGTCCTCTGCTGGCATTCCCTGGTTCAGCAGTTAAGTAATTTAGAAGTCATAGAGAGATACAGCACTGAAACCGGCCCTTCAGCCCACTGAGTCTGTGCTGACCATCAACCACCCATTTATTCTAATGCTATATTAATCCCATATTCCCTACAATTCTCCTACCTATACTAGAGGCAATTTACAATGGCCAATTTACCTATCAACCTGCTAGTCTTTGGCTGTGGGAAGAAACCGGAGCACCCAGCAGAAACCCACACGGTCACAGGGAGAACTTGCAAACTCCACACAGGCAGTACTTAGAACTGAACCCAGGTCGCTGGAGCTGTGAGGCTGCGGTGCTAACCACTGCGCCACTGTGCCACCCTAAGGTATTGGGATCATTGAGAAGCCACTTAAGAGGTCATTGAGCACTGGATCTTGGATTTTCCAGCCATATCAGAATCTTGCCAGCATCACTGAGATGAGTGCACAGTGGGGAGAGCTTCTTCAGTGAAACTGACAAGCTGGGAAGGCTTTGATCAATGAAAGTGAAGATCTCCAGCTTCGGCCAATTGGAGACTGCTTTTCAAAGCACTTCTTCTCCCAGAGAGCACAATCACTGCTTGATAGGTGATTGCCAACTTCTTGGAAGGCACCTCACCTCTTGAACACATCACCCACCTTCAGCTGCACTTCCCTGCTGTCAACCTTCATAACATCATGGGAACAGCTTATGTAGCTCCACCATCCACCACTGCTGAGGGTCAACAACAGAGGCCATACCACCACCAACAGCACCAGCTGCCTTCTCCTCAGCCACATGCCTCTCCACAGAGCTGATGGGATGGACACCAGGTTCCAGCTGGAAGGAGGCAAGAACCCCCACACAGGGTCTGCAGACAGAGGATCAGCTGTCTTGTCATGTCTGAGCACCAGTACCTCAGGAGGCTCAGGCTCTCAAGACAGGTCACTGCTGACATCTGCAGCCTCCTGGAAGAAGGCCTGCTTCCCAATGGGCACACATTGGCAGTAGCCAATAAGGTGCCTGTCATTGGAGAGCTATCCACCACCACCCCACTCCTCCCCAGCCTGTCTTTCTGCCTCTTGCCAAGTTGTGTGCTCTTCTGCAGCAAGTAGAGAAAGCAGGGAGGTGTGAGTGCTGGCAATGGCTTGTGTGGAGAGGAGGGAAGGACACCATTGGTGGAGGGTGACTGTGAAGCATGAGTGCAAGAGGGCAATATGCTGAGGGTGAGGGTGAGTGTTAGCTGCTCAGATAGGGATGTGCACTGACTGCAGAAAGACGAATGAATTGAGCTGTAAGTGTGTTGACCTGAGGCATGCCATGCAGGAGAATGCTGTGCAAACCAGAGTGTGGGACATGGTACCTGAAAGTAAAAGAGTCATAGAGAGATACAGCACTGAAACACGCCCTTCGGCCCACCAAGTCTGTGCCGACCATCAACCACCCATTTATACGAATCCTATATTAATCCCATATTCCCTACCACATCCCCACCATTCTCCTACCACCTACCTACATTAGGGGCAATTTACAATGGCCAATTTACCTATCAACCTGCAAGTCTTTGGCTGTGGGAAGAAACTGGAGCACCCAGCAGAAACCCATGTGGTCATAGGGAGAACTTGCAAACTCCGCACAGGCAGGACCCAGAACCAAACCCGGGTTGCTGGATCTGTGAGGCTGCGTTGCTAAACACTGCACCACTGTGCCGCCCCAAGTGTTGTGCTACTCACCTTAACTACCCCCTGGAGGTTCTGGATCCTCTTGGTGCCCTGACTCCAGGTTGGAGGGACTACACTCCTGCTACTGATTTCCTCGGTCACTTCCATCCATGCCTGCTTGGTTGAAAAAGTTGTCCTCTTCCTCCTTACCTCGCTGCAGTCCCTCATATCCCTCAGCTGGCTCTCCAGGTAAGAGTGAGAGACCCAGGATGCAGCCTTGTCAGGTCTCCTGTCCATCTTGGCATGCTGCAGCCAGAAAAATTCAAGTGCTGCTGAGCTTTTCTGAAACATGCCATGGTTCCTTTAAACACGAATCCTTCCTCTGACAAAATGGGTGCATTGCCCTGCCCTTCCTCCCTAATTGGTTGGGGCCCAGAGAACAGAGAGTTCTGATGAAATGTTAACTCTGTTCCTCTCTCCACAGATGCTGCTGGACCTGCTATTTCCAGCACGTTCTGTTTTTATTTAATGTTTATGTGATATTGATTGAGGGATAAATATTGGCCAGGACACCAGGTATAACTTGCCTGCTCTTCTTCAAAATAGTGCCATGGGATCTTTTTCATCCACCCAAGCAGGCCGATGGAGCCTCAATTTAATATCTCATCCAAAAGATGACACCTCTAAACATGCAGTACTGGAGTGTCAACCTTGATTTTTGTGTTCGAGCCCTGGGACTGACATTTGAACCCAAAACATTGTGACTCAGAGGATACAGTGCTAACAACTGAGCTACAGCTGCCATAAGCCTGCCCATTTCACAAGGCTGTCTATGTCTCCTGAAGTCTCTTATGATCCTTCTCACTGTTTATGACATTTCCTAGTTTTGTGTCATCTGCAAACTTTGAAATTATGCCTTGTATGATGTAGTTCAGGCCAATAAAAAAGGTTAGTGGTCCCAAAATCGACCTCTGGGGACATCACTGCACACTTCCCTCCAGTCTGAAAAACAGCTGTTCACCATTACTCTCTTGTTTCCGTCGCTTAGCAAATGTTGTATCCATGCTGCCACTGCCCCTTTAATTCCATCGGCTTCAATTTTTCTCATAAGCCTATTATGTGGTACTTTATCATACACTTTTTAGAAGTCTGTATACACATTAACTGTACTACCCTCATCAACCCTTTCCATTACTTCATCAAAGAGTTCGATCAAGTTAGTCAAACATGATTTGCCTTTAACAAATCCTTGCTGGTTTTCATTTGTTAACTCACATTTTTTCAAGTGGCAAGTATATTTTCCCCAGATTATTGTCTCTAATAGCTTCCCCACTACTGACATTAGGTTGACTGGTCTGTAGTTGCTGGGTTTATCCCTCTACCCTTTTTTGAACAGAGGTGTAACATTTGTAATCTTCCTGTCCTCTGGCACCACTCCCAGACCTAAGGAGGATTGGCAGATTGTGGGCAGAGCCTCTGCAATTTCCACCCTTACTTCCCTCAATAAATAAGGATGCATTCCATCCTGACTGAGTGACTTTTCTACTTTGAGCGCTGCCAGCCTTTCAAGTATCTCCTCTTTATATTTATCCTATTTCTTTACTACCCCCTACTTTCTTGTGATGATGGCAGCATCCTCTTCTTTAGTGAAGACAGATGCAAGGTGTTAACTTAATACCTCAACCATGTCCTTTTGTAAGAAATGGCTGTCTAATAACCTTATAAAATCTGAAGAAATTAATTGGATCTTACAGAAATAGTTCTCTCTCTGTTACTAAGAAAGATTCTATAGCAGTCTGCCAGAGATGACAGACACAGGACAGCGTAAGCCTGTTATCTCTACCAAGGACATGACTCTAGTACATGTTCTGAAACAAGACATTCCAAAAGCTGATAAGATGGAGCCTTATACCCTCTAGAAAACTGTCTGGAAGAAGTTTACCAATGGTACCTAGCAAGCGATAAGCCACAAGATGACTTCAGGGGCAGAGTGATGGGCCTGGGAGGGATTCACTTTTAGTATCTGTCCTTTGATGACTGAGTAATTGGAATTGAACAAGTGATTGACATAGGGTAAACTGCCAGTCCCTGGAAATAAAGTATATTAACACGTGCGCAGGAGGGAAATCTTCAGTTTTCTTCAGACGGAAGGAGAGCTTCCTGAAGTTTGGCTTTGGCTTTACACGTTGGCCAGCTCAACAAGACTGAGGACCCCAACAACTGAAGAGACCACCAGCACCTCACCTGCCTCATCCATCGGGGAGACTGCCAACACCATTCTGCCCCACTGTATGATATAGGATCGGTAATCCCTTCAACCTGTTACGGGTCTTTTCTGTCTAGTTAGCTTATGCATCATTATATTTAAATGATTGCTTCTTAACATGCATTATATTTAAACTGTTGCTTCTTAATAAACTACTTTAAATTCACAATATGAGCTTGACTCCCTTCTTTGGGTAATCTGTGACTTCTGAAACTAAATCTTATTGTCTCCATGAGAAAATCTACTTTATGATACCTAATTGGCTGCATCCTTCCTTTGACTCCCCTTTTACTATTTAAATGTTTAGAAAATACTTTAGTGTTCGAGTTAATGATGAATAAAAACAAACTGCTGGAAACACTTGGCAGGTCAGACAGCATCAGTGGAGAGAGAAAAACAGAGTTATCATTTCAGGTCCATGACCTTTGATCGGTATTTGCAGTATTTTGCTTTGTTATAATGTTACCCTTTATGTTACCTGCTATTCTCCTATTCTCATACACTATCCTAGTTGCTCTCGTGTCCTTTCTCAGTTTTCCTGTGTACTTTTTATACTTAGCTTGGTTCTTTACTGAATTATGAAACAATATCTGCTGTCTGACAAAATGTACCATGGGTTCCAGTTAGTTTTTTTTTGAAATGAGACAATATATTGTTAAGCAGCTCAGTCTGACAAGCTACTAAGATACCAGTAACTCCAAGTAATAGACAAACAGAACTGGATTAATTTTATCCAGAATACTGCATATATCAGGTATTATGCCACTCATATATTGCAGTGCTATATTTCTAAGAACTAATATTCTACTTTCGCGTGGCCCAATGCCAGTGCCACTATCAGTTCAATTTATTGCAAAACACAAAAATTATTTCAGTCTGTGCTGTAAAAATAAAAATATAATTGATACATGCCAGGGGACTAATGATAGTAAGGGATAAATAAATACAAGTTTCCTCTGCAGCCATTAAGTTGGCATTCCACCATGTTTCAAAATTCCAAGGAAAATCCATAAAAATAATTGAAATAATAGGACACCAGGTTAACATGCTGTTGGGGTCATATTGATGTAATAGGACACTGGGTTAACATGATAATGGGATCATATTGATGTAATAGATCCTGAATTAACATGATATTGGGGTCATATTAATGCAAATAGGACTTTGGGTTAACATGATAAAGGGATCATCCCACTGCAATAGGATCCTGGGTTAACATGAAATTGGGGTCATATTACTGTAATAGAATCCATGGTTAAGATATTATCGGAGTCCTATTGACATTATATAACCCTGGCTGAACTTGTTGTCAGAGTTTTTTTTGATATAATAGGACCCTGCGTTAACATAGTTAACATAATAGTGGGATCCTGTTGGCATAATAGGACCTGATTTGTAACAGTGCATGAGGCTCCCTCCCAACTCAGGTTGATGCCTCATATGCTTGAAAGATCAGTATGTAATAATCTCAGTCAGGCAGGACTGGAGAGGGCATTTAATCAACTCCATTTTAACTACCTTGTCTCCCCACAATGAGCTAAATTAGGAGATGGTTTGATGACATATGGTTTGATGATACAGGGAGGAGTACATATGACAAATTCTCTGAACCTGAAGCATGATAAAAAAAAAAGGCTGCACTCAATAGCACAAAATTGGTAAGTGAGCAAGAGAAAACAAACTACTTTTTTTTAAATTTCCAAAATATACTTTATTCATAAAAATCTGTAAAAATTACATTGCCAAACAGGTTCAAACAGCACCAAAAAATACAAACATTGCAAAGGAGATCAGTTTCCTTCAATACAATCATGAGTTGCCTCACAACCCTTCCATTTCATTTGTCATGCCATTAAACATTTTACATTTTACAGCAAAACAAAATTTTCCCGATACAGTTCGAGGGGTTTCCCATGGATCCAGCCCCTCAGTTCAGCTTGGTGGGGGGACCTTACACAGTGGTCTTTCCCCATTGAGCCTTTGCTGCGGCTGCCCCAAGCTTTAGTGCGTCCCTCAGCACGTAGTCCTGGTCCTTGGAATGTGCCAGTCTGCAACATTCGGTGGTGGACAACTCTTTCCGCTGGAAGACCAGCAAGTTTCGGGCAGACCAAAGGGCGCCTTTCACCGAATTGATAGTCCTCCAGCAGCAGTTGATGTTTGTCTCGGTGTGTGTCCCTGGGAACAGCCCGTAGAGCACAGACTCCTGTGTTACAGAGCTGCTTGGGATGAACCTTGACAAAAACCACTGCATCTCTTTCCACACCTGCTTTGCAAAGACACATTCCAGGAGTAGGTGGGCAACCGTCTCATCCCCACCACAAACTACTTCCTTCTTTCTGAGAGAATACGTGATTCTATTCTCATCTTCAACCAAAGCACCCCACTGCATCAGATTCCATACAACTCCTTTCAATGCAATAGTGACAGTAGTCCCACAACACATGTCGAAAGATCAGTTTTTTTTATTCTGCATAAAGATAAAACCCTTCATCAGTGTTGTTTTCTTGTTGGAATACAAGGAAAGGGCAATGCAGAAAGAATAGGGGGTTATTGGGAATAGCATTTCATCATCATCTTCATTAACATGGAACAGGATTGCTGCTTTCCTAAAGGTTAAACTCTTGGCATTTTCCTTGGCGGGCTGTGATAGTTATGCTAATCACATGACACTTTAAGTTTTTGGACCTCTCAGAACATTTATAAGGCCTCTTGAGGAAAACATTTTCCACTCTCTCAACCAGATGAACGTTTTGATTCATCTCCCATGGCACTGCCACATGCCAGTGTGTCATTTCCATTTACACATTTTAGTACAAAAGATTGAGAAAGATGATTAAATGTGACAGCTGTAGAATAATTAACCTGCATTTGATCTGCATAATCAAATGGGCGTGCAGGGACCAGAAGAGTCTATTTGCATACATGATTTGCAATTGATGAAATTGAAATAAAAAGGTAATATTTCAATACAAGATATCCAGTTTACACTCTTTAAATCTTTTTAAAGGGATTGCTCCTGATTTATCTGTCCAGGTATTTAATGAGCTATTTCTGTCATTGATCTTTGGTTTGCTCTCATTTCCAAGTCACGAATTTGACAAGTGTGACATTGACAGATGTGTGCTTTTGGGCCTGTCACGCTTGCCAATGGATAATGAGGCTGCGTTATCACAAGTGTAACATCTATGTATCTGCTGTTCCTGTGTCACACCAAGCTAATTGCTCAGTGTACTGGTACAGAATTTGTTCCAGCTTTGAAGGGTATTGTGGAGCTATGAACATCCTGAACTAAAAGAAGTCACTAATCTGGTTTCACTGTATTCGGGTAGATGTTAAACCAAGGCCCCACCTGCCCTCTCAGATGTACATAAAAGATCCCATGGCAATATTCAAGGAAGAGAAAGGGACTCCAGTCCAGTGTCCTGACTAATATTTATCTTTCAGCCAACATCACTAAAACAGATGATCTGGACATTGCTGTTTGTGGGACCTTGCAGTGTCACATTTCCCACATTACAACAGTAACTGCACTTCAAAAGTACTTTGGGACATCTTGATGTCATGAAAGGCACTATAGAAATGCAAGTTCTTTCTTTCTTTCTCTCCGTAACACATGAAGTGGTGTTTTCACTCATTCTACCAGTGGAGGACATATCCTTGAACAAATCCATTTTCAGACAATGGCTGTGATTTTTCCCTCGGCAGACGGGAGCCGTCCACCGACTGAAAGGTCGGTGGCGAACCCGCCTCTGCCTGGCTTGGGGATTCGATCCGCATTTTGTTGTTCGCCAGCCTTTAATTGGTCTGAGGTGGGACTTCCACCTGCTTGAGGCAGGAAGTGCTGCCTAATGGAGCTGCTGACCAATCAGTGGACCAGCAGCTCTTAGTCCCAGCAGCTCCACTGGGAGCGGTGGCCACTGCTGGGATTGCAACCCAGCCACCGTAAAGAAGATGTCAGGGAGCCGGGATCAAAGGTAAGTTTTTGGTGCCTCGCCGGGGGTGGTCGGTTGGGCCCCAGCGAGGCATGAATGGTCAAGTGGGAAACGGGGGATGTATTGGGTGTTGGGGGTTGGTTGAGGCAGTGGGGGCGGCCCTCCATTGGGCACAGGGTGCCTGATGATGAGGCCTCCCCCAGGACATCGGAGAGCCGCCTGCTTTTGTCAGGTGGCTTCTCTTGGGCCTGGGCTGCCCAAACAACCACGGGTAAAATCCCATGGCAGTGGGCGGAGGCCCCTTAGTGGCCATTAAGTGGCTACTTAAGCAGTTTTTCGTCGCTGCTGCCCTGCGTAAAGTGGCGGTGGAGGCAGGAGCAGATCGGGAAGGGGCCCCTGAGCCTCCCGCTCCATTTTACACCCCCCCCCCCCCACCTGCCACATTCCCGTTCTTTGGTGGGGGCGTTAAATTCTGGTCAATGTTTCAAAAAGGTTGTTTGGAATTGCGCATGAGCAATAAATGTTGTGCGATGCTAGTCAGGTTATTAATAGTACTGGAAGTTTGCCTCCCAATTAGAAAATTATTTCTGTGCAATATGATTTTAGAATAAATTGTATGACAATTTCATTCAGTACTTGTGACATTGCAAAAGCCTCCTCGGCTTCACATCACTATAATTTCAACATTGTTGTTAACTTCATTTTAATGGCACTATTATATATATGATGAAGAGAATGAAAGGAAGGAATTGAGTAAAAGGCTATAATGAAGCCTTGGGTTTGTTAACATTGATAAGCTATCCTAGATTCCCTGTTGTGATTTGCAATGCCATCCGGATCCATCAATTAAATTATATTATATCCTCCTTGCTTGCTTCCTGCTCATCATGATTCTACCCACGGTAGATGTTTCTCTTTTGCCGAACAATGCTATTATTTGCAGGTTGTAGCCAAAAGTGGTTTCTTTCTGGCATTGACCTTTGATGCGATAACATATTTCTTACAAGGAGCCCAAAAATAGATAATGGCTGAAAATGTCAAGGTAAGACTTGAACAATAACTTCAGTGTCAGTTTTACCATGAATTCTCAATTAACCAATTGCCAATTATGTTCAAGTTGATTTTTTTGCTAACAGAAATGAACTTTTAGAATATTTAAAAAAGAATCTCAAGCAAAACTTCCATTCTGTTGTTAAATTGCACAAATCTCGAACTTCATAACTTGATGGGAACACTCCCCTTTTAGAGAAGATTACAACAACAGGAAGCAGTTACAACAACTGGGACTAGGGCAGATGTCTCACATGCAGTTGTGGCTTGAAGCACAGTAAATGGAGTGAATTTTGTAAAATTCCATCTTAAATATTAACTATTGAAACTGCATAGATGAGTTTTATAATTTCAACCTCAAACTCCACCCCCCAAAAAAACCTTAAAATTATGCTGCTGATTGTTTCAAGATGATTTAAAAAGTCGATCTATCCCAGCATGTCTCTCTTTTAGCAATTCTAGTGGTAGAGCAAATGTGAGAGAAAGAGAAATCTTAATCTTTTCTCTCTATAAACAGACAGTTTGGAAGTACAAGGGCAGTGAATGAAAATATCCAGGTCTAGGGAATGGGATAAACATTTGGCCTAAGCACTTACTGTACTATTTACAAAGTTTCTTGAACAAAGTCAAAGACTGGAAAGGTTATAAACTGGGTTAATACTGGCCACAACTATATGTGCAATCCATGTATTATGTATCTATGTATTACATAAGCACAGGTCAAAATTGTATTATAGTATAAGCATGGAACTGGGTCCTCTTTAACTTCAGAGAATTCTCAGGAGTCAGCCATGCAGAGAGCCTGAATGATGGGAGCTGGCCACTCCAGGATGTCTGCTGCTCTCTAACAGCAGGGAGCATTCTCAGATGTAGTTATAACCTAGGAACCAGATTATATTATTTGCATGTCATTTAATATGGAAGACCAAACCAGTCACTGTAGTAAACTTGTCATTATAAAAATCACCCATGCATGAATCATGAACCAAGTTATTATCACCAGACTAACAACCCTTCGTTGCGATAGTAATCACTAAGAACTCCGCTAACAGATGTGTTGGGTTGGTGTTGCGTTGTGTATAACTGCAGAGTTATTCAATGTTATCTTTTGTTAAAGGCAAAGCTGGTCAAAAACATATACAAAATACCATGACATTGAGTTCTCCAAATGAGCATTAAGACTGTCTGGAAAATCCTTGGGCATTGAAGCTGTAACAAATCAAAGTTCCAGCTTTAGAGAATATCTTCCGGTGTAATATTTGATTTAAGACTCTTACATATTGTAGAAATTCCAGATGCAATATAGCAGGGCGTCTTTGAATAAGGACTGTTCCAAAGTGAGAAGCTATTTTCTTTTAGTAGGATTATTGCTTTTGTGTTCAGAGACAGAGGGGACTTTTGTAAATTTCCTCTCTCCCTAATCCAAATGTACATTGCAGTAACCTTTCTCACCTATCCAATAAACTTTGTCTCATCCATCCTTTGTAAATTGAAATTTGCCTCTCCTATTGCACATTAGACGTTTCCTCTCTTTGCCCAGTGTAGTTTGGAGATTTCCTCATCTCTCCTAGTAAACTGGAATGTTTATCTTCCCCTCACATTGTAAATTGATTTTTTTCTCTTCAACACCATTGTAGAAGTTTCTTCTTCCTATTGTCGATTGGATTTTTCATGCTCATTCCACATTGGATATATTATCTGTTTTAAGTGTTGATTGAGGAATAAATATTGGCCAGGACTTCAATGCACATTGATAGACTTTTTAAATTAAAAATGAGCAAAATTATTTTACATACCTGACCAACCCTCGGCGTTTGCAGAGTTTCATTGGGCAATCAGGATGCCACAAATTCTCAGCACACAAAAGTCTAATGTGTAATAGGAGAGGTAAATTCCAATTTACAAAGGGTGGATAAATCTAAGTTTATTGGGTAGGTAAGAAAGAATACTGCAATGTACATTTGGATTAGGGGAGAGAGGAAATTGACAAAAAATTAAATAGCCACTCACTTTAGAACAGTTCTTATTCAAAGATCTCCTGCTGTATTGCATATGGAATTTCGACCATATGTAAAGTAACTTTTTCCACATTTGTCATTGATGACGTGATTGAAAATTGGGATTTTCCAACCAGATCTTTGGCCTTCTTAGTGATGTTGAGACATGTTGAGACATGAAATGCAGGCCCCTCTCTGCCCTCTGAGATGCATGTAAAAGATCCCATGGCACTTATTGAGGGCGAGTAGGGGAGCTCTCCCTAGTTTTCTGGCCAACATTTATCCGATGTTGTTTGTCTCATTGCTGTTTGTGGGATCTTGCTGTGTGCAAATTGGCTGCTGCTTTTCATACATTACAAGAGAGACTACAGTTCAAAAAGTACTTAATTGGCTATAAAACACTTTGGGACCTCTGAGGCGATGAAAGATTCGATAACAATACAACTTATTTAGAGTCAGAGTCATTGACAGCACAGAAGGAGGCTATTCTGTCCATCGAGTACATGCTGGCTCTCCATGGAGCAATCCGGTCAGTCCCACTCCCTGACTCAATCCCCGTAACCCTGCAAGTTTATTTTCTTCAAGTTCCCATCTAATTTTCTTTTGAAATCATTGATTTTCTCCACTTCCACCACCCTCGAGGGCAGCGAGTTCCGGGTCATTACCACTCGCTGTGTAAAAAAGATGCTCCTCACATTCCCCATGGATCTCTTGCCCAAACCTTCAATCTGTGTCCCTAGTCCTTGTACCATCAGTTAATGGGAACATGTTTTCCTTCTCTAACTTATCTCAGCGTGTCATAATCTTGTACCTCTCTATCAAATCTCCCATCTATTTCCTTTGCTCCAAGGAGAATAGCCCCAGCTTTTCCAACCTAACCTTGTAACTAAAATCCCCTATCCCTGGAACCATTCTGCTAAATCTCCTCTGCACCCTCTCAAGGACCCTCATATCCTTCCTAAAGTGTGGCAATAACCAGATCTGGACACAATACTTTAGTTGGGACTTAACCAGAGCTTTATAAAGGTTCAGCAAACCTTCCCTGCTTTGTACTCAATACCTTTATTTATGAAGCCCAAGATCCCATATGCTTTGCTAACCACTCTCTCAATATATCCTGCCACCTTCAAAGATCAATACGCATGCACCCTCAGGTCCCTCTGTTCCTGCACACTCTATAGAACTGTGCCATGAAGTCTATATTGCCTCACCATATCCCTTCTGTCAAAATGCATCACCTCATTCTTGTCTGTATTAAATTTCATCTGCCACTTGTTTGCCATTCTCTAGCATGTTTATGTCCTGTTGCAGGTGGTTCGTATCAACCTCACTGTTTGCTACTCCTCCAAGTTATGGTATCATCAGCTAATTTTGAAATTCTACTCTGTATTCCAAGATTCAAGTCATTTATATGTAGAAAAAAGAGCAGTGGTCCTAGCACTGCCCCTTGGGGTACACCACTGTCTACCATCCTCCAGTCTGAAAAACAACCATTTATCACCACTCACTGTTTTCTGTCCTTAAGCCATTTTTAAAAATCCAATTGGACACTGACTATCCTGTTCCATAAGTCTCAGTTTTGTTAACCAGCCTTTTATGTGATACTTTATCAAATACTTTCTTCAAATCCATACATAAAACATTCACTGCATTCCCTTCATCAACCTTCTCTGTTACTTCATCAACAAATTTAATTAGATTAGTCAAGCATAACCTGCCTTTTACAAATCCATGCTGGCTATCCTTAATTAACTCAAACCTCTCCAAATGTCCGTTGATTTTTTCCCCCTCTTATTGTTTCTGAAACCTTACCCACCACTGATGTTACTAACTGGCCTGTGATTGCTAGGACTGTTCTTACACCTTTTTCTTGAATAAGGGTTGCCATTCTTCAATCCTCTGGCACCTCCCCAATATTTAGGGAAGATTGCAAGATTATGACAAGCCCTTCTGCTGTCTGCACCCCCACTTCCATTAGCAACCTGGGATGTAAGCCATCCGGACCAGGTGACTTATCTACGCGAAGCATAGCCAGTCTTTCCAGTACCTCCTCCCTCTCAATTTTTACCCTATCCATTGTGTGTACTCTCTCTGCTTCTACTGATATTTTGTCAGATTCCTCTTCCTTAGTAAACAGTGATACAAAGTACTCATTAAGTATTCTAGCCTTGCCCTGCACCTCTAAACATATATTACTCTCTTTGTCCTTATTAGGCCCCATTCCACCTCTTACTACCCGCTTACTATTTACATGCCAGTCAAAGATTTTTGGGCTTCCTTTTATGTTAACTGCTATTCTATTCTCATATTCTCTCTTTGCCAGTCGTATTTTCCTCTTCACCTCCTTACTGTACTGTATTTGGCCTGGTTTGCTCATACATTATACACCCTCTTTTTTTGTTTCATCATAATCTCTATCTCCCTCGTCATCTAAGGAGCCATGTTTTTGGTTCCCCTACCTTTCACCCTTATTGGAATGTACCTAGTCTGTACCTGAAGCATTTCTTTCTTAAAGATAACCCATTGTTCCGTTACAGGTTTTCCTGTCAGTCTTTGGTTCCATTTTACCCTGGCTAGATCCCTTCTCATCACATTGAAATTAGCCCTTCTTCCAATGTAGACATTCTACCTAATATCCTTCCTTGCTTTTCTGCATTATGATTCTAAACATTATGATGCGATGATCACCTTTACCCAAGTCACTAGGGTAAGACACTTGGTCCACCTCATTTCCCAGCACCAGACCGAGCAATGCCTTCTTTCTAGTTGGGCCAAGATCATACTGATCAAGGAAGTTTTCCTGAACACATTTCAGAAATTCCTCCCCCTCCTTTCTCTTTACTCTAAAATTATCCCAGTTGATATTTGGGTGTTTAAGTCCCCCAATATCAGTACTCTATAGTTCTTGCACATCTCTGTGATTTCTCTGCAGATTTGCTCCTCTATCTCTCTCTCTCACAATTTGGAGACCTATAGAATACCCCCAGTAGTGCTATCATACCCTATTTTTGTCTTTCACATTGCAAACTGGAAGAACAGCCACAATATGTATTAGTTCTCAGGCCAGCTCTTTCTGCGCTCTCTTCCCTGGATCTCAGATTTGATGCTAGTGTAGATGGTTTGCTTCAATCCTCGGACTGAGATGAAGGTAACTTGGAGTAGATTATGGCTTTGTGATTGTATGAAATGGGGTGACTCCAAAGAAAATAGAAATTAGAGGGATGTAAAAGATCCTATTTTACCACACTCATCGCAAAAAGTCAAAATCTACCCCTTTAGGTTTATCATTGGTAGAAAATGCAAGCACAATGTACCTGTTGTATCCAAAAACAAAGCTAGTGCTTAAAAGGCAACACACGAGCCAATCAATGTTTATTCATCCATGTTGAGAAGTTTATCCATTTATATTGGTTTTTCTGGAAAAATGAATACATTATTTACCACCATTCAGAACTTCAGATGTGCTAAAGAGGTTTACAGCCTATGAAGTACTTTGGAAGTGTAGTCTCTGTTGTAATGTAGGGAATGTGGCAGCCAATTTGCACACAGTAAGGCCCCATGTACAGCAAGGAGATATAAACTGAAAAAGCTAGAAATACTCAGCAGGTCAGGAAGCATCTGTGGAGAGAGAAACAGAATTACTGGCCAGAATTTTACGCCTCCCTCCATCCCACCCCGCAGGAGCGGGCTGAAGGCAGGGAGCAATGGTGGAGTTGTAAAATTGCATGGGAGTCGTGGGGTGCCATTTCTATCACCTTCCCACCCCCGCTGCAATTTTACAAGGGACGGCAGTGGCGAGAAATGTCTGCTCTAGGCCAATTAAGGCTCTTAAATGGCCAAGTAACTGTCACTTAAGGGCCTCCTCCCACCGCCGCTGATATATTACCAGCAGTGAGCAGGCAATTCAGGACCCCCAGGAGGCCGCTCAGTGAAACTTGGCGGCTTCCTTGCGGGCCCCTCCTGATCGGGCACACTGTGTCCCACAGAGGGCACTCCCAAGGCCCAACTTCCCCCACTGAACTACATACCGCCTCCCTCCCCCAAAAAACCCTCCTTGCCTCACCAGGGCCCAGTCGATTGTCCCCAGTGAGGTCCGACAAACCTACTTTTTTTCCGGGGCTGGCGTCCCTCTTGCTCTTCTACCTGGCTGCAATCCTAGCTGTGTCCACCGCTCCTGGTGGCGCTGCTTGGGCTGAGAGCTGCCAGCCCGCTGATTTGCTGGCAGCCCTTGGAGGCAGGACTTCCTGCCTCAGGGGGCGGAAGCCCCGCCTGAAGTTCTTTAAGGGCCTGGGCCACATAAAATCATAGCATGGCTCCCAGGCCTGGCGGAGGTGGGCTCCTCCCCGACTTTTTGGCCGGTGAGCGAGGTCTCCTGCCCAACACAAAATTCCGGCCACCTTTTCTTATGACCTGAAACGTTAACTTTGTTTCCCTCTTCACAGATGATGCATGACCCGTTGAGTATTTACACCATTTTCTGTGTTTAGTTCTGATTTCCAGCAACCAGAGTATTTTGTTTTTGTCTTTCCGGTGTCAGGTTGGGCTCTAATGCTCATTTACACACTAACTGCAAACTTGGAGCCAACTCAAGCAGCTTTGCACCAAAGCCATTGTTGTGGTGTGAATGCACAGAGTTAATATAAATATATTCAGAGGTTTTGATCGGGTCCTGAATAGTCCTACATCCTTAACACATATTGGGAGTGGGAGTGTTAGTTGAGTTTAAGCATGTTTAGTGGTAACGTCATGGGTTACCACCACCTCCTGGCATTTGCCTGATTGCCTTAAAGAGCTTGGGAAGAATTTTCTGAAATTGCCCACAGGCATTCTTCTCTTTTAATCTTTTGTCTCCAGCAGTTAAGCAATCAGGATGAACACAGATGGGCTTGATATTCTTCCACCGACTTTCATTTTGGGTGTTTTTATGAACAAACCTTGCGGAACATGTGACTGTGTCCAATGGGAAATTGAGATTGGGTTGCTGACGATTTAACTGGCGTGGATTTTAAACAAACATGTAATCGTGGGCAGTGATTTCCTGATGAATAATGGGTTAATCTTGTCATTTCTAGCGGGAGCTTAGAAAATTGGCCCTCAAGTCAAACCCCACCCTGAATGTGTTCTGAGTTCAGCAAGAAAGATCCCTCCCCTCTGTCACCTGCAACCAACTGGCCCAGAAGAGCCATCTTCATGAACTGCCCATAGTCCAAGCTCCTTGATGCCATGCAATTGGCCACTGCCTGAATGCTTTACCATCAGTCTCATGGGACTAATGATCATTTGAGAGAGCTGCCAGTATTTTAGACAGCAGTGCACAGGCTGCCAGCAGCTGTCTGATCCCGATTCCTTAAACTTAATGAGGCATTATTGGTGCATTAAATTATTTTATATTGTCTATTCTATGGCTGGGGCTGACATTGCTAAAAGGATTCCTAACATAAACAGCTGGTAGATAATTGTACCTTGACACATGAAGAGATCTTTTAGCCGGCACTGTTCAAATATATAAAGATGATTGGAAATGTTTGGACGCTATAGTCAGTAATTGGCTGTGGGCTGCACATAAAGAGAATAGCAGCATCACGTTTGAGACAGCACAGAGAAATAAACAGTCTTTACGTGAGGCAAATAAATGTCAGATTCTGTATATACAGCTTCCTAACCATCAATTATCAATCTTGTCTTGATAAACAAGTAGTAATGACAATGGTGGTGCAGTTGTTCATCCTTCAGTTTGACATGTTTTGCTTAATGGCCTTTCAGCCTCTCCTAAAATATCTCCTGCATAAATTAGCAGCGACAGTATTGAGTAGTTAAAGACAATAATATGCATTTGTGGATTGAGAGGGGACAGATTATGTTGAGAGAGCAGCCAGGTAGGGTTAATCTGTCAATAACAGACAGGCTTCTTGGTCCTAATGAATTTTTCTTGTGCAATATTCTTATGTTCCAATAAATGTGAATGCTATCAAACATCGAGGATACAGAATGCCCTGACAGTAAGGACAGATAGATCCAAGACTGAACAAACCCATTTGCCCTGATAATCACAGGGAGGTGGGGAGGGAGAGTTTGTGGAAGAGAGACCTGGAAATGCTGGGAATGTGGAGGCCCTGCTGAATTTAATGGTTGGACCTCTTTTTTTTAAACTGCATCGTGGACCGCCTCTGGGAAACATTGTGAGTTAGTGGAGACGGTAGTGGTGATGGGATGGTGATGGGGTTGGAATAGTGATCGGGGCGGGCGGTGGGTGTGGGAGGGGCTGTGGTGAGAGATTGTGGGTTTGTGGGGGTGTGTTGGCCAATCCCAACTGAAGGTTTGCTTGACAGGCCAAGGGAATCGCTCCCCTTGCTGTATTCTGCTGTTCCTTCCCCTCCCATTAAGTACCTGATTCCAGAGCCCAGAGAAACCCGGCCAGCCAGTGCTAACTTTAACTCACTGCCAAAGTATCAGGAACAGAGTGAGATTTAAATATTATAATTGTGGACCCACCTCTCCAGAGCAGACTAACGAGATGCTGTGAGATCCGTCGCAGTTAAAATGGATGTAGATGTGTTCACAGTAGCAGGTTTTTCAGATTTAACCTCTTCGCCGACCTGCTCCTGCCCATTGTGAGAGAGGGGGTTTAAAATTCACCCCCTCCCCCCATTGTGTGCAACTAAAGTCAAATAGTATCAAAAATAATATTACAGAAAAATTTGGGATTCAGACGAAGGTTGTGAACCACTCAAGCTTTCCTCTGTTGAATTATTGCTCCTTTATTTATGCTATGATCTTGTTTTCCAGATATCCATCACATGGGATCCACAGCACAGAAATAGACTATTCGGCTCAACATGTCTACGCCAGTCTTTATACTCCACGAGCGGCTTCCCACTCTGCCCGTCACATCCCTCTATTCCCTTCTCCCTCATGTATGTATAAAGCATCCTCTTAAATGCATCAAATGTTCTCTGCTTCAACCAATCCATGCGTTAGCAAGTTCCACATTCTCATCACTCCCTGTGGTTAAAGAAATTCCTCTTAAAACCTTCATCTGATCTGATAGTGGTGATCTTATATTTATGCCCCCTCGTTCTGAGAAAAACACAGGAGAAAATTTGAGTATAAATACAGAAACAATAGCTCAGAAAATGTCCACACTTCTATGTTTTTATTTGCCAGTGTGAGTATGATGAACATCCGGTTAGGAAAGGAATTAAAACCCTCAAGATATAATTTGCTACTGAGATGATCAAATATTCTGTGGAACCTGACAGTTCCAGTGACTTTGGGACAATGGAACGATCATCTGTGGAATGAGACTGATCAAGCTTAAATAATGGCAGTGTAAATATAGGCAGTTTAATTGGAGCTTTACTCTTTTAGTGGGGGTGTAGGGAGGAAGAGTCGAGCAGAAAACTACTAGAATCTTCCGTAAAATGATTGAATAAGGAGGTTTGAATACATGATGCAGTAGTTTATGACCTATCCAAGTTCCTTGCTTTCTGTTAAAATAGACAAACATTAATTTTTGAGACATTTACACATTGCCCATATTAAGACTCACAAATCAGCATGAGAAATGTTAACTATGTTTGCCACATTGTAAATTTGATTTTGTGAAAATGATTTGCTTGATCGGGGACAAGGACTGTTTACATGGTTAGATACAGTGTAAAACCGAGCAGTGAAATTAAACCGTATCATGTTAACCTCAGAAAGCTATATAATGAACTGTCAGATTGAATCAGTGATGTACTGGCTTATAATGGCCTGTGGCACTGACTCATTTTATTTGATTTGGTGTAAAAAATAGATTCCGCGTGTTGATAGTTTATGTGATCTCTTCGCTGTGAAAAATTGCACAATATTACATTACCAGCACCATTACCTCTGCCTGAAATAAGGAATTAACACTTCCCCAGTTGATTGTAGTGAATTAGGACTTATTTTAATGACTTCATCAGTATTTCACCCCTGTCCTATTGAGTATGAGATTGTTTCCCCACTTAAAGCCAAACAAGCAAGTTTGCAGCTGGTTTGTTTCTAGAGAATGAGAGTCAAATAGCCATCATTTCAAAGCAAGCTGAGAGGTATGAGAGTTTGGTGCACTACTTGACCCCAGCTCAACTTCCTCTCTGACATCTGCTGCATTACCGACGCCATTTTGTTCAACCTTGATATCCTTGCCCACAACCTCTGCTGCTCTGTACCATCATCACCTTGAGGATTAACTTCTCTAATGCTCCCCAAGATGGCCTATCTAACTCAACCCTTCATAGGTGTCGCATTTGGGATTCCTTGACCATTTTTCCCAAGAAAGGATTTTGAGAAAAATAATAAGGGTTGTGTTTTAAAGCAAAATGCACTCACAACTTTAAAAAAAGGCTCAGACGAAAAGTGGTTAAAATGTTAATGAGGTTGATCGGCTTTGAAGTTGTTTTGCCAATGACTGCAAACAATAAACAATTTGTTACTCTGTCATGGTAACTGATAACATCTCATGCACATTGTCCATGGTCTCTGTTGCTCAGCAGGGGTTGTCTGGAAGAAGGTTCTGACTACGGAGATAAAAGCCAGAGTTAGAAACTGAAACATATAATAATTAGATTTTTAAACTGAAAGCTGTGAGCGTAAACTATTAACAAGCGCCGATGGTTAGGCTGCAGGATAATTCAATGATGTGATGAAATGTAGTGCATTTTTTATTTCGCAACAGTTGTTTAGCCATTCTTCAGTGCGGGCATCGCTGGAAAGACCGGCATTTATTGCCCTTTCATAGTTACCCTTTGAGTAAGTGATGCTGGGCCATTTCTTGAACCATTGAAGCCTGTATTGTGAAGGTATTCCCACAGTGCTGTTAACTAGGGAATTCCAGGAATTTGACCTAGCAACAGCAGTGATATGTCAGGATGGTGTGTGACTTGGTGATTGTGCTCCAATACACCTTGCCCATCTAGATAGTCCACATTTCAGTTTTAGAGGTGCTGTTGAATAAGCCTCAGTGACCTGCTGCAGTGCATTCTGTGGATAGTATGTACTGGTGATGGAGGGAATGGATATTTAAGCGAGTGGATTGGGCACCAATCAAGTGCACTGCTTTATGGCAGATGATGTCAAGCTTCTTGAATAATCCTACAGCAGCTCCCACCCAGGTAAGTGAAGAGTAGTCCATCACAGTCCTATGTCTTGTAGGTTGTGGAGAGGTTTTGGGGAGTCAGCTGGTGAAACACTCACCGTAGAGATCCAGCCTTTGATATGCTGTAGCAGCCTTAGTATGTAACTGGCTGGTGTAGTTGAGGTTCTGGTCTATGATGACCCCCAGGATGTTGATGTTGGGAGACTCAAGCCTGGATGTTATTCAGGTTTTGCTGCATGGATTATCTGATTAATTGTGAATGGAGCTGACACGGAACACATCATGACTTTCTGATAGAGGGAAGGATATTGATGAAATAGCTGAAAATAATTGGGCCTGGAGTGCAGTCTTGAGGAATTCTTGCAGCAATGCTATGGGGCTGCGATGATTGACATCATAGACTCATAGAATAGTTACATCACAGAAGGAAGCCATTCGGCCCATTATAAAATCTCAAATATGTTCCTTTATGCCAGTTGTAACAGTAGCCATTGAATCAGTTTCCCCTGAATCCTATTGACTTCAGTTTTACCTGAAGACAAGGTGTGCTGATTGAATTGAATTAAGTAATTCCAAGCAATGTACAAGTTTTAGACAAGGTCGAAGTAACCAAGCTCCTTAATTTATACCATGATTACAGGGTTAGAGGATACAAGTATAAAATTTGTAAATGTCAGGCATCATAGAGGAATAGAAAAACATGGATCCTATGATAAAGTAATTTTACGCCACTCCAGCAGGTCGGGTGGTGGTGTGAGGGTGGCGTAAAATTGAGCAGGAGGCTCTGGGAGGCCTACCCACCCCACTTCTGCCTCCGGCCAAGTTTATGGCATTGGGCGGGGTGTGGGAAACGGCCCGCCCACCCGAGGCCAATCAAGGTCCTTAAGTGGCCACTGAACGGCCACTTAAGGGCCCTTGCCCGCCTCCATGCGTATTTTACCTGTGGCAAGCGAGCATGCTGGGGACGTGAAAGGCTGCCCAGCGATAGCTGCTGGTCTTTCCGTGCCCCGGAGGGTTGGGGGGCATGGAAATCAGGCACAGGGTGCCCGATTGAGGGCCGCCCCTGCCTCCCAACCCAAGACGCCCCCCCTCCCTGCAAACAACCACTCCACCAGCCTCACCAAGGAAGGACCGATCCCCCTGATGAGGCTACCCCTACTTACCTTCAATCCCAGATCCATGGTGTCGGCTGGGCTGCAGTCCCAGCAGTGGCCACCACTCCCACTGATTGACTGGCAGCTCACTGAGGCGGGACTTCCTCCCTCAAGTGGATGGAAGTCCCATCTTGGGACAATTAAAGCCTGGGGACCTGTAAAATACGGGATGGATCCCCAGGCGAGGCGGAAGCTTAAGGTAAAATCCAGCCCCTTGTTTTTGTCTTTGGTTTCCCAGCTGGAAAGAGGCATTAGGAGGAGACAGACCTTCATATCTTGTGCAAGCTGTTGTCTCTAAACACACATTTAGAATAGAAAAGAAAAGAGTTAAGAAGCTGTGAGATTGCATTTTGATAATAAATATAAGGTCACATATTACTTGGAAAATAAGAATCTATATGAGGTAGAAAAACAAAGGATCTGGGAGTACAACTCCACACCACTAAAAGTTGTGATACAGGTCAATAAGGTCATAACAAAAGCAAACTAAGCACTAGGGTTTATTTCTAGAGGGATAGAATTGAAAAATAGAGACAATATGCTAAACTTGCAGCAAACCTTAGTTAGACCACAAACAAAAACAGAAAATGCTGGAAATACTCAACAGGTCAGGCAGCATCTGTGGAGAGAAAACAGAGTTAACGCTGATGAAAGGTCACACAGATCTAAAACATTAACTCTATTTCTCTCTCTACAGATTCTGCCTGACCTGCTGAGTATTTCCAGTATTTTCTGTTGTTGTTTCAAATATCCAGCATCAGCAGTATTTTGCTTTTGTCTTGGTTTGACCACACTTGGAGTACTGTGGACAGTTCTGTTGTCAATATTATAAAAAGCATATTGAGGCAGTGGAGAGGCTGCAAAAAAGGATTTCCAAGGATGATACCAGAATGAGTTTATACCCATCAGAAAAGGATGAACAAGCTGGGTCTCTTTTCTCTTGAAAAGAGAAGACTGAGGGTTGACTTCATAGTGACCTTCAAAATTATAAAAGGTTTTGATAGAGTAGACATCAAGAGGATGTTACGAAAGCAAAAGACTGTGGATGCTGGAAATCTGAAATAAAAACCGAAAATGCTGGATGAAAGGTCATCGAACAGAAATGTTTAACTTTGATTCTCTCTCCACAGATGCTTCCAGACCTGCTGAGTATTTCCAGCATTTTTGGTTTTTATTTCAGAATGTTTCCATTTGTGGGGAAGAGCAAAAACAGAGGCCACGAATTATAAGAAAGTTGCTAAGAAATCAATAAGGGAATTCAGAAGAAACTTCTTTACTCAGAGAGTGGTGAGAATATGGAACTTGCTACTACAGGGAATAGTTGAGGTGAATACCATAGATACATTCAAGAGGAAGCTAGATAAGCCTTTGGGGAAGAAGGACACAGGGGGTTATGCTGTTTGAATTAGATGAGGAAGAATAGGAGGAGGCTTAAGTGGAGCATAAACGCTGGCATGGACTGATTGGGCCTGTTTCTGTGCTGTATATTCTATATGATTCCATGTAATAGAAAGCAATGAGGAGACACAAAGAGATGTTCTGTTACAAGCAGCAGAGTGTAGGGAAAACTTAACCCTTGTTACTTTAGGGTGTACCAGAGAGTGATACATTTCACACTTGGGAAGCAACGTAACAATTCCGGATTGTGCATCGTTTCTACAAAAGTGACTATCTAACCCTCTGACTATAAAATCCTCCTCAATCACCACTCAGCTATTCTTACTGCCTATGCAGCTTCTGTCTATTGTTAACAGCTCATTCCCAACTGCCTTGTAGTCGCTCATGGTTACCTTTCTCTGTGTCACCTTATATGTCCAAATTGTTCAAAATTAACCCAAGCAGATGGGAGGAAAAGTTTCATGAAGTAGGGGGTGGCCTCTTGATTTTTTTTTATTCATTCATGGGATGTGGGCGTCGCTGGCCAGGCCAGCATTTATTGCCCATCCCTAATTGCCCTTGAGAAGGTGGTGGTGAGCTGCTTTCTTGAACCGCTGCAGTCCATGTGGGGTAAGTACACCCACAGTGCTGTTAGGAAGGGAGTTCCAGGATTTTGACCCAGTGACAGTGAAGGAACAGCGATATAGTTCCAAGTCAGGATGGTGTGTGACGTGGAGGGGAACTTGCAGGTGGTGGTGTTCCCATGTATTTGCTGCCCGAGTCCTTCTAGTTGGTAGCGGTCGCGGGTTTGGAAGGTGCTGTCTAAGGAGCCTTGGTGCATTGCTGCAGTGCATCTTGTAGATGGTACACACTGCTGCCACTGTGCGTCGGTGGTGGAGGGAGTGAATGTTTGTAGATGGGGTGCCAATCAAGCGGGCTGCTTTGTCCTGGATGGTGTCGAGCTTCTTGAGTGTTGTTGGAGCTGCAACCATCGAGGCAAGTGGAGAGTATTCCATCACACTCTTGACTTGTGCCTTGTAGATGGTGGACAGGCTTTGGGGAGTCAGGAGGTGAGTTACTCGCCTCAGGATTCCTAGCCTCTGACCTGCTCTTGTAGCCACGGTATTTATATGGCAACTCCAGTTCAGTTTCTGGTCAATGGTAGCCCCTAGGATGCTGATAGTGGGTGATTTAGCAATGGTAATGCTGTTGAATGTCAAGGGGAGATGGTTAAATTCTCTCTTGTTGGAGATGGTCATTGCCTGGCACTTGTGTGGCACGAATGTTACTTGCCACTTATCAGCCCAAGCATGGATATTGTCCAAGTCTTGCTGCATTTCTGCATGGACTGCTTCAGTATCTGAGGAGTCACGAATGGTGCTGAACATTGTGCAATCATCAGCGAACATCCCCACTTCTGACCTTATGATTGAAGGAAGGTCATGGATGAAGCAGCTGAAGATGGTTGGGCCTAGGACTCCTGCAGTGATGTCCTGGAGCTCAGATGATTGACCTTCAACAACCACAACCATCTTCCTTAGTGCTAGGTATGACTCCAGCCAGCGGAGGGTTTTCCCCCTGATTCCCATTAACCTCAGTTTTGCTAGGGCTCCTTGATGCCATACTCGGTCAAATGCTGCCTTGATGTCAAGGGCAGTCACTTTCACCTCACCTCTTGAGTTCAGCTCTTTTGTCCATGTTTGAACCAAGGTTGCAATGAGGTTAGGAGCTGAGTGGCCCTGGCGGAACCCAAACTGAGCGTCACTGAGCAGGTTATTGCTAAGCAAGTGCCGCTTGATGGCACTGTTGATGACGCCTTCCATCACTTTATTCATGATTGAGAGAAGGCTGATGGGGCGGTAACTGGCCGGGTGGGACTTGTCCTGCTTTTTGTGTACAGGACATACCTGGGCAATTTTCCACATTGCCGGGTAGATGCCAGTGTTGTAACTGTACTGGAACAGCTTGGCTAGGGGCACGGCAAGTTCTGGAGCACAGGTCTTCAGTACTATTGCTGGAATATTGTCAGGGCCCATAGCTTTTGCAGTATCCAGTGCCTTCAGTCGTTTCTTGATGTCACACAGAGTGAATCGAATTGACTGAAGTCTGGCATCTGTGATGCTGGGGACTTCAGGAGGAGGCCGAGATGGATCATCAACTCAGCACTTCTGGCTGAAGATTGTTGCAAATGCTTCAGCGTTATCTTTCAACCTGATGTGCTGGGCTCCCCCATCATTGAGGATGGGGATATTTGTGGAGCCACCTCCTCCAGTTAGTTGTTTAATTGTCCACCACCATTCACGGCTGGATGTGGCAGGACTGCAGAGCTTAGATCTGATCCGTTGGTTATGGGATCGCTTAGCTCTGTCTAGTGCATGCTGCTTACGCAGTTTGGCATGCAAGTAGTCCTAGGTTGTCGCTTCACCAGGTTGACACCTCATTTTGAGGTATGCCTGGTGCTGCTCCTGGCATGCCCTCCTGCACTCTTCATTGAACCAGGGTTGGTCTCCTGGCTTGATGGTAATGGTAGAGTGGGGGATATGGCGGGCCATGAGGTTACAAATTGTGGTTGCGTACAATTCTGCTGCTGCTGATGGCGCATAGCGCCTCATGGATGCCCAGTTTTGCATTGCTAGATCTGTTCAAAATCTATCCCGTTTAGCATGGCGATATTGCCACACAACACGATGGACGGTATCCTCAGTGTGAATGCGGGACTTCGTCTCCACAAGAACTGAGTGGTGGTCACTCCTACCAGTACTGTCATGGACAGAAGCATCTGCGGCAGGCAGATTGGTGAGGGCGAGGTCAAGTATGTTTTTCCCTTGTGTTGGTTCCCCCAGCACCTGCTGCAGACCCAGTCTAGCAGTTATGTCCTTTCGGACTCGGCCAGCTCGGTCAGTATTGGTGCTACCGAGCCACTCTTTGTACTGGATATTGAAGTCCCCCACCCAGAGTACATTTTGTGCCCTTGCCACCCTCAGTGCTTCCTCCAAGTGGTGTTCAACATGGAGGAGTACTGACTCATCAGCTGAGGAAGGGCGGTAGGTGGTAATCAGTAGGAAGTTACCTTGCCCATGTTTGACCTGATGCCATGAGACTTCATAGGGTCCAGAGTCGATGTTGAGGATTCCCAGGGCAACTTGCTTCCTACTGTATACCACTGTGCCACCACCTCTGGTGGATCTGTCCTGCCGGTGGGACAGGACATACCCGGGGATGGTGATGGCAGTGTCTGGGACACTGGGTAAAGCTCCATCATTAGGAGAGATGAAATGTAATTTTGTTCTACCCCTGCTATACCTAACCTTGGCAGTATTTCATACTAACACTGATGTCATCTGCAAAATGGGTAAAAGTGTTCCAATCCCCTGCACCAATATCCTTCATTTGAATGAATGCTCCCAATCCATGGCCATAACTATGCTGGAAACTCGATCGCTGCCTCAGTTCTGATGAAGTCACGTTGGTGAAATGGGGTAACTATTTTTCCAGAGTACTGAAGTTCCGATAAAAATCAGCTTGGATCAGTACTCAAGTATTTGATGTAAAACTCTGAGAGGTTTAGGCATCAGAAAGTCACTTTATGAACAGGTATTGATGCTGGGCACATTTTTTATCATTATCTTTATCAATGTACATTCATACACCTCCTTCCCATCTTTTGAATAGATCTCACGCATGCCTCCCAATTTAAACAACATTATTTCTATATGAACCCTTTTTTCTGCACAGATTTGAAAAATGAACTGTTAGAAATAATGATTACAAACTAAAAATGGCTTTTACTTTAATCTCAGCAGCGGAAACATTTTTTTGCTATTTCCTATCACTAATTACAGATAGTTATCGAGGTTGAACTCCATCACGGCACAAACTGTAAGGTGGCCATTTATAGAACTCTATTTTGTGCTGCAGTTGATCACGACACGATCTCAGGCTAGTTCTAGAATGGTTTCCAATTAGCACAATGACTAATTTCATGTCTGCTGGTGTTGAATTTACTTGAAGAATTTAATGGTTGTATAGACCAGAGAGCTGGACTGCTGATAGAAACTGCTTTTATATTGAACTTAGATGATTGCTTGTGTCACCTGCTTCCACTGTGCTGATCTTCCTGGCTGCAACCCATAAGTAAAGTTTGGGGATTTACCTCACTTTTATACCAGATCTTTGTCTTAAATTTGTTCTCTGGATGTGGCTCTGCTTGCAAGGCCAGCATTTGTTGCCCATCCCTAGTTGTCTTGAGATCGTGGTGGTGGGTCTTCTTGAACCTTGTGTCCTTGTGGTGACGGTGCTCCACCTGTGCAGTTAGGTAGGAGTCCCTGGATGGTGACCTTGTGATGATGTGTGTGACCTGGACAGGATCTTGAAGCTATTCTTGTGACATTGTTTGGCAGGAAGGTGTGGCTGAAGTAACTTTAATGAGTTCATACATTGACAATGCATTGGTGGATATTAAGCCCTTTGTCAAGGGTTTCAATCAAGCTCACTGTTCTGTCCTGGATGAAGCCAAGTTTCTTGATTATTATGAATACATCCATTCAGGCAAGTGGTGAGTATTCCATCATGCTCCTGACTTGAGCCTTGTGCATGATGAAGAGACTTTGAGGGGGTCAGGAGGAGAGTCCCTTTTTGTGCAGTGTCCAGCCCCAGCCTTGCTCTTGTAGTCATGGTGTTGCTATGGCTTGTCTAGTTCAGCTTCTGGCTCAGTGGTATCACTCTGACTTCTGAGTTGGAAGGTTTGGAGTTCAAATTCCACTCCAGGCCTTAAGCATGTAATATAGGTTGATACATAAAATCGGTGTTGTATTGCACTATTGTTGGTAATGTCATCTTCTGGATATGATGAAAGATCCTGTTTGAGCTCTGAGGTGGATATAAAATATCAAACAGCACTATTGAAAAAGGAATCGAGGAGTTCTCCCTGGTATCCTGGCCAACCTGAAATGAATTATCTGGTCATTAATTCATTGCTGTTTGTGGGAGCTTACTGTGTACACGTTGGTTGGCACATTTTCCGACAGTGATTACACTTCAAAAATACTTAATTTACTGTAAGGCATTTTGAGTTATGAAAAGTTCTATATAATTACATGTTCTTTCTTCTTTCTTAATGAGATCCCCAAGACATTGACGGTCGAGGATTTGACAATGGTTGTGCCTTTGAAGATCAGGAGGGAGAAGGCTGGCTTTCCCTTCGACAAATTGGCCATGACTCAGCACGTGTGGTGTGAATGTTATCTACCACTTGTCAGCCCAAGCCTGAATGCTGTCTTAGTCCTGATATAGGGTGACACGGGCTGCTTCATTATCGGAGGAGTTGTGAGTGGAACTGAACACTCACACTTCAGCAAACAGCATCCTCCTGACCTTATGGTGGATGAAAAGCTTTGGTGAAATTTCCTTTTGGATTGTGATTGTTTGCGAGAGACCTCTGGAACTGGTTTGGCACAATACAAAAGCAGCTAGATTTGACCAGTTGGATGGTGTATTATGCAGTCATGACTTTACAGTGTTCCTCCTGATGGCAATCCTGATTTTGGGTATGGCACTGTAAGAGAAACAAGGGACTCCGGGAAACACTGAAACTTAACTCCAGAAGTGGGTTTCAGCCTCATTTCTGGAGATGGTGATGGCACTAACAATGTAAATATTTAAGTTCTCTGGCCCCCAGTGGGCTGAAAAACTTGATACACCTAAGTAGAAAAGCAAAATACTGCAGATGCTGGAAATCTGGAACAAAAACAGAAAATGCTGGAGATACTCTGCAGGTCAGGCAGCATCTGTGGAGTGAAAAACAGAATTACCCTTTCAGGTCGGGGTGATCTTTTATCAGATAGAAATTTGATAGGTTTTGAGCAAGTGAAAGGGGGGAGGGGGACAAAGAACAAAAGGGAAGGTCTGTGATAGGGTGGAGGGCAGGAGAGATTAAATGACAAAGGATTTCAAGGTTCAAAGCCAAAGTGGGTAGTAATGGGACAAGTGAAAAAACAAAAGATGCGTCTGGATGAGGTGTAAATGACAGGACAGTAGCCGTCCAAACACAAAGTAAAGGGATTAAGAAAGAAACGAGGAGTGGGAAAAAAATGAACCAGCGAAAAAAAAACTAAAATAAGAAAAGGGGATGAGGTTATGCTCTAAAATTTTTGAACTCAGTGTTGAGTCCAGAAGGCTGTAAATTGCTCAGTCAAAAGATGAGATGCTGTTCCTCGAGCTTACATGAGCTTCATTGGAACACTGTAGCAGGCTTCCTTCAATTTACTATACTGTATTCGCTGCTCACTTTGTGGTCTCCTCTACACCGGGGAGACTAAATGCAGACTGGGTCACTGCTTTGCGGAACACCTCCATTCAGTCCGCAGGTACAACCCTGAGCTTCCTGTCATTTGTCATTTTAATTCTCCACCTTTCTCCCAAGGACATTAGTGAACCAGTTTGGGTATTTATGACAATCCAATAGCTTCATGATAACTTTGCACACCATCATCTGAAGTGGGCCACTTGAATAGCCCATTATACAATCCACTTATTCTTGCTAGATGTGGTCTCAAATCTAGTTCGTAATGTGGACGCATGCCACAAAATACCCTGAATTTAGCCTTAGATAGCAATCGCACTTGGAGAGAACACAACAAAGGCTGCTTTGGGAAGTGAAAAATGTTTGCATTGGTGCACTAGGCAATGCTCATCCAAGTCTGGAATCAAGGAATATTGTTGGTCCAAGGAGTCACAGCCTCTGGCAATAAGTCATTGACCTGAAATGTTGGCTGTGTTTCTCTCTCCACAGCTGTTACCTGACCTGCTGAGTATTTGCAGCATTTTATGTGTTTAGGTCAGAGCTTCAATCTGCTTGATGCTGACACTTGAGTATCTGAAATGAAAGAAAGTGTTCAATTCTCTAGAGCCAACATCACTCGCTAAATAGTATTTGATGGCATTTGAACAAAACAAAGAACAAAGAAAATTACAGCACAGGAACAGGCCCTTCGGCCCTCCAAGCCTGCGCCGATCCAGATCCTCTATCTAAACATGTCGCCTATTTTCTTAGGGTCTGTATCTCTTTGCTTCCTGCCCATTCATGTATCTGTCCAGATACATCTTAAAAGATGCTATCGTGCCCGCGTCTACCACCTCCGCTGGCAACGCGTTCCAGGCACCCACCACCCTCTGCGTAAAGAACTTTCCACGCATATCCCCCCTAAACTTTTCCCCTCGCACTTTGAACTCATGACCCCTAGTAATTGAATCCCCCACTCTGGGAAAAAGCTTCTTGCTATCCACCCTGTCTATACCTCTCATGATTTTGTACACCTCAATCAGGTCCCCCCTCAACCTCCGTCTTTCTAATGAAAATAATCCTAATCTGCTCAACCTCTCAAACCCCTTTGGCCTGCTATGTACCTTCTGTTTTTGTGCCACAACATACTGTTGCCTGTAATAAAAATATAAAATGCTGGAAGTACTCAGTCGGTCTAACAGCGTCCGTGGAAATTGAAACAGAGTTAACATTTCAGGTCGATGACATTTCTTTAGAACTGGGAAAAGTTAGAGATGTTACAGATTTTAAGCAAGTGAAAGGGTGGGGGGTGGTGGCAGGGTGAGGGTGGAAAAAGAACAAAGGGGAGCTCTGTGATAGGGTGGAGGTCAGGTGAGATTAAATGACAAAAGGGTTTCATGGTACAAGGCCAAAGGGAGTGGTAATAGGCCAAGTAAAGAAACAAATGATGTGTCCAGAGGAGGTGTGAATGGCAGGATGATGAACAGCTGTCTTCCGAAAGCAAAAAAAAAGAAAAAAAAAGAGGAGCAAGAAAGAAAAGCCAAAACCAGCAGAGGAAAAGGAAACAAAATAGGGACAGAGATTACGATCTAAAATTGTTGAACACAATATTGAGTCCAGAAGATTGTAATGTGCCCAATCAAAAGATGAGGTTCTGTTTATCGAGCTTAAGTTAAGCTTCTTTGGAATGCTGCAGGAAGTCAAGGACAGTGAGGTCTGAGTGGGAGCAAGGTGGAGAATTAAAATGACAGGCAACTGAAAGCTCGGTGTTATGCTTGCTTGGGGTCAATAAAAGCTCGCAGCATAGTGCCTCGTCTTTTGTCTGGGCACTTTGCAGCCTTCCAGACTGAATATTGAGTTCAAAATTTAGATTGTAACCTCTGATCCCATATTGTTTCCTTTTTTTTCTGCAGGTTTTGGCTTTTCTCTGTTCTTTCTTTTTCTCTCTTGTTTTTGCTGCTCGTCATCCTGCCATTCACATCTCCTCTAGACACACCTTTTGGTTTTTTACTTCTCTCATAATCACTCCTTTTGGCCTTGTATTCCCAACCCTTTAGTCATTTAAGCACTCCTACCTTACACCCTATCACAGACTTTCCCTATTGTTCTTCTTCCCACCGTCCCCCCTTTCACTTGCTTAAAACCTATCATCTCTCCATTCCCGGAACTAAGCTGAAACATTCACTCTGTTCCTCTCTCCGCAGATGGTGCCAAACCTGCTACGTATTCCCAACCTTTTTCTGGTTTTATTTCAGATTTCCAGCAGTATTTTGCTTTTGTATACTGTTGCCTGTGTTCTTCTGACAATGGATTAATACAAATATACATGACTCCACACAGTATTCATAGACATATTGGAAGCCATGCTTGTCAATAAATCTTCAAATAAATGTGACCCAAAATTCATATTCCTGCAAGAATATTTCAAAGAGCAGGTAGACACTCAGCCAAGTTCTTTGTCAGATGTATGTTGGCTGTTATTAATGAGCAGAGAAAGATGGAATATAAAGTTAACTTTCATGTCAGCTTTCATGGCTTAGCTGTGCCTTTGGGCTCCACCATTACCCTCTCAAACAGTGTTATGTCCTCTTTGCTTACCCTCCTTTCTGATGTGTTTATAAAGATGGTTCTTTTCAAGGACAGAATCCTGTAATTTGTTGAGAATGAGTGTAAAAATTACAACCACCTCACATTCACCCTCATTCATTTGTGACTAATGGTTTTCTTAATGATTCCAATTTGTTTCACATATTGAGCAAGCACAGCAGCAGCTAACGTCCTAAACCTCATTAGCATGAAGTATGCAAGATTATTTGAATAAAAAAGTAATAACCAAGAAACACTTGAACTGGTCCACATACACATTTGAATAAAAGGGCCATCAGTATCTGCAAAGGGACAAACATTACTAGTCTTCCTATTTACCTTCTGGGACAATTGCAAGCTTTATGCCTTTCACAGGGATGATCGTTGAGTTGAACTGAGAACTTCAAGTGACATGACCAGGTCATATTTGGGTAATTCTTGTAACATCTCAGTTGGCCCTAATTTGTAAACACTTTGATTTGGGCTTATCTGTGTTGGGTATGTCTTTTCCTTACACTTTTCCAACATTACAATGGTGGGCTCCAGAAGCTGGCTGAGCATGTCTACCCTAAGGCACAGTGCAGCTTTCGAGCAGAGAGCTCCACCATTGACATGCTGTACTCCCTTCGCCAGCTACAGGAGAAATGCCGTGAACAACAGATACCCCTCTACGTTGCTTTCATAGATCTCCCCAAAGCCTTTGACCTCGTGGTCTCTTCAGACTACTAGCAAAGATCGGATGTCCACCAAAGCTACTAAGTATCATCACCTCATTCCATGATAATATGAAAGGCACAATTCAGCAGAGCGGCGCCTCATCAGACCACTTTCCTATCCTGAGTGGCGTGAAACAGGGCTGTGTTCTCACACCTACACTGTCACTGTTTGGGATCTTCTTATTGCTGCTCTCACATGCATTCAAGTCTTCAGAAGAAAGAATTTTCCTCCACACAAGATCACATGGCAGGCTGTTCAACCTTGCCCGTCTTAGTGCAAAGACCAAAGTACGAAAGGTCCTCATCAGGGAACACCTCTTTGCTGACGATGCTGCATTAACATCCCACACAGAAGAGTGTCTGCAGAGACTCATCGACAGGATTGTGGCTGCCTGCAACGAATTTGGCCTAACCATCAGTCTCAAGAAAATGAACATCATGGGACAGGACGTCAGAAATGCTCCATCCATCAATATTGGCGACCACGCTCTGGAAGTGGTTCAAGAGTTCACCTACCTAGGCTCAACTATCACTAGTAACCTGTCTCTCAATGCAGAAATCAACAAGCGCATGGGAAAGACTGGCCAAGAGAGTGTGGGAAAATGGTGTACTGACATGGAACACAAAAGTCCAAGTGTATCAAGCCTGTGTCCTCAGTACCTTGCTCTACGGCAGCGAGGCCTGGACAATGTATGTCAGCCAAGAGCGACATCTCAACTCATTCCATCTTCGCTGCCTACGGAGAATCCTTGGCATCAGGTGGCAGGACCGTATCTCCAACGCAGAAGTCCTCGTGGTGGCCAACATCCCCAGCATATATACCCTACTGAGCCAGCGGCGCTTGAGATGGCTTGGCCATGTGAGCTGAATGGAAGATGGCAGGATCCCCAAGGACGCATTGTACAGCAAGCTTGTCAATGGTATCAGACCCACAGGCCGTCCATGTCTCCACTTTAAAGACGTCTGCAAACGTGACATGACGTCCTGTGTAATTGACCACAAGTTGTGGGAGTCAGTTGCCAGTGATCGCCAGAGCTGGTGGACAGCCATAAAGGCGGGGCTAATGAGTGGCGAGTCGAAGAGACTTAGCTGTTGGCAGGAAAAAAGGCAGAAGTGCAAGAGGAGAGCCAACTGTGTAACAGCTCTGACAACCAATTTTATCTGCAGCGCCTGTGGAAGAGTCTGTCACTCTAGAATTGGCCTTTATAGCCACTCCAGGCGTTGCTTCACAAACCACTGACCACCTCTAGGTGCTTACCCATTGTCTCTCGAGACAATGAGGCCAAGGAAGAAGAAAAAGAAGAAGACAATGGTGGGCTGCATTCCAATAGTACTTAATTGACTGTAGAGCAATTTGGGATATCCTGAGGTTGTGAAAGGTGCTATATAAATACAATTTCTTTCTTTAAGTTACTTTTTTGGCAACATGCCACAGATAAATCGAGATGCAAAAAATATACTTTTAAACCATGCAAGCATTCAAGTCTTGCTAACAATGTCCTCGCTATGAAAATTTGGAACTGCTTTTTTTAATGCCTGGGTGAAATCTCCAACCTCCAGTTCCCCTGTGTCTGTGGCTATGTCACGCTAACAAATCCCATCATTAGTTCTGAAAGGATTTGAAGGTTTTCACAATAGTGTAGACACAGATGAACAACTACTTAATGGAACATTGTGACTTCAGTTCTCCAGGGACTATGGGAATGTCATCTGTGGCATGCTGTGAAGGTTGAATAACAGATTGATATTCTTTGTGCTGGACTTAAAGTTGCTACTGGCAACAGCCCTGACACCAGTGGTAGTGCGTATGTAGATTAGACCAAGTTTGCCTCTCTGGCATTGTTGCATCACCTCAGGAGGTAGTTTTGCATTGTTGGCAAGTCCGGCCTTCCCCAGCACTAGAGAAAGTCTACAGCCCAGTGGGTGTACAGTTGTTTTTGTGTTGCCGCCAGTACTTTGAAAAGTAGCCAGCAATGTGTCAATTGAATGGATTCCCAAGCTAACACACATGAAAAGACTTTCAACATGAACTGACCAGTGGCAGGAGTCAAGTCAGTTTCTGCGGGAAAACACCTTCGACCACCGATCCATCAGGCAGTGGTTTGCATGGAATCTCCTGAAGGCCCTACGGGAAAAGGAGTCGGGGGATCCTGTCGGATGGTTCCCCGAGCAGACTACCAAAGTCATTTGGCGGAATGCCTCATCACCAGAACTTTCAAACAAGCACCAAGATGTAGCTTGGCTGGTGGTGAGAAGGGCCCTCCCCGTCAGATCCTTCATGCACGCCTGAAGTCTTGCCCCCTCCCGCAATGCCCCCGCGGTGGTTGTGGTGGGGAAGAGACGGTCGCCCACCTCCTTCTGGAATGTGTCTTTGCAAAACAGGTGTGGAAAGAGATGCAGTGGTTTTTGTCGAGGTTCATCCCAAGCAGCTCTGTAACACAGGAGTCTGTGCTCTAAGAACTGTTCCCAGGGACGCACACCGAGATAAACATCAACTGCTGCTGGAGGACTATCAATTCGGTGAAAGACGCCCTTTGGTCTGCACGAAACCTGCTGGTCTTCCAGCGCAAAGAGTTGTCCACGACCGAATGTTGCAGACTGGCACATTCCAAGGTCCAGGACTACGTGCTGAGGGACGCACTAAAGCTTGGGGCAGCCACAGCAAAGGCTCAATGGGGAAAGACCACAGTGTAAGGTCCCCCCACCAAGCTGAACTGAGGGGCTGGATCCATGGGAAACCCCTCGAACTGTATCGGGAAAATTTTCGTGTGCTGTAAAATGTATATGGCATGAAAAATGAAATGGAAGGATTGTGAGGCAACTCACTCCTGAAACTGACTCCCTTTGCACTGTTTGTATTTTTTGACTTGGTGCTGTTTGGAACTGTTTGGTAATGTATTTTTTTACAGATTTTTATGAATAAAGTATATTTTGGAAATAAAAAAATTTAAAAAAGCACTATTGACTACTTCAAAGCTCTCCTGACAGGCCTCTCATGTTCCACCCTCCATAAACTTTTGCTCATCCAAAACTCTGCAGCCCATATAGTAAGTCACACCAACTCCCGTTCACCCATCACTTTTGTGCTTGCTGATTTACACTTGCTCCCAGTTAAGCAATGCCTGAATTTTACAATTCTCATCCTTATTTTCAAATCTCTCCCTAGCTCTGTAACCTCTTTCAGCCTTACAACCCCTGGAGATATCTGCGGTCCTCCAGTTCTGGTCTCTTGTGTATCGCTGGTTTATCTTGTGTATCGCTCTACCATTGGTGGCTGTGCCTTCAACGCCAAGGCCCTACCCTCTGGAATTTCCTCCACAAGCCTCTCTGCTTCTCTACCTCTCTTTCCCGTTGAAGATGCCCCTTGAACCGTACTTCTTTCATTTGCCCTAATATCTCCTGATGTGGCTCAGTGTCAAATTTTGTTTGGTAATGCTCCTGTGAAGTGCCTTGGGAGGATTACCATGCTAAATCTGCTATATAAATATAAGTTGTTGTTGTTGGACTGCATGCATCTCATCAGAAAAAACAATTATGGCAAAGGTACTTTAAACTGGTCCCAAGTGCATAATGAGTTACTTTTGCATCAAACTTCGCCAATATATACTTGAGATCGTCATCAACACCCCCAGTAATCATTTCCAGAGCTTTGAGACTATGGCCGGAATTTTATACCCCCCGCCACAGGAGCGGGCTGCAATTTTACCAGGGGTAGTGGCAGCAATCAAGTCTCTTAAGTAGCCAGTTAACAGCCACTTAAGGGCCTTCTCCCACTGCTGCTGGTATTTTACCAGTGGCTGGTGGGCGCCTCAGGTAAAACCTGACGGCCTCCTTGCAAGCTGGGGGGGGATGGGGGCCCTCCTGATCGGGCACCCTGTGTCCCATGGAGGGCCAACCTCCGAAACCCCAGATGCCCCAACTAAAATAAAGAGCTCCCCTCCCAACCAACCCCCCCTTGCCTTGCCAGGGCCTGGCTGATTGTTCCGGCGAGGCCCCAAACTTACCTTTCTTCTGGGGCTGGCGTTCCTCTTGCTGCCGTTGCTGGATGCAGTCCCAGCAGTGGCCACTGCTGCCAGTGGCACTGCTGGGACTAAGAGCTGCTGTCCTGCTCATTGGCTGGCAGCTCTTGGAGGCAGGACTTCCTGCCTCAAGGAAGTGGAAGTCCCACCCAAGTCCAATTAAGGGCCTGGGGAGTGTAAAATTCTGGCGTGGCTCCCTAAGCCTCGCGGAGGCGGGCTCTCCCCTGACTTTTTTGGCTGGTGGGTGGGGCGTCTCGCCCAACTTAAAATTCTGGCCTATATATCATAAAGATTGTTGCTATCATTCAACCAGTTATCTCAATATTGGCTAAAAACAATCTAGAGGCAATAAAAATGGAGGATCATTTGCCTTGCCTTATGTTTTAAAAAGTGCTAAATGTGTACGGTTACGTTTTTAGATCATTGGGAGCCAGGCTAACCTGTGAAAATGTTTTTCTTCATTAAGAATGAGTGAGAATTGCTTTTGTGCAGCAAATGTTATGATCGGGAATACACTGCCAGAAAGGTTGTTGGAAACAGATTGCACAGTAACGTTCAAAAGGCAATTCGATATATACTTGAAATGGAAGCATTTTCAGGGCTATGGGGAAAGTACAGGGGCTTGGCATTAATTGAATAACTCTTTCATTGAGCTGGCACAGACACGATGGAACGAATGGCTGTATACTTCTGTGATTTAAAAAGCACATTTTACGTGCGAGCATTAAGGTTCCTCTTGCTGTGGGACAGGGATGACTTAAGCTCACAAAATTCATATGCAGACTGAATTTGTTGAGGAATAAGAATGCGATTTTTTTCTGGGTTGTTTCATCTCAAATTCAAAGGGTCTGGTCTGATAGATGAACGACCCCAACAAAATGTTTCCAGACTTCTGATGCTGTATTTGTCCGTTCAAAATTTTACTTATAACGCTAGTTTCTGAAACAATTACATTTCTGAATTAAGCTGCTTAGTAATTGTTGTGTGATTGCCTTTAAGAATGATGTCCTTTTAAGATCTTAGTATGCTAATGAGCTAAGTACCAGGATGTGGTCATGTGACTACATGCCAGTCTCACTCTGTAACTGTGACATCAAGAGGCAAGTCATGTAATTAGTTAGTTCTGCACTGTATATACTTGTTAGCTGTTAATAAACCTGTTTGAGATTTTCAATCAACTGAACTCCACACATCTCATTTATCTTGCATCAGAGAACATAAAAAGCTTCTCATTACAGTAGTTTAGCGTGATATAGAAAGTCTTTGGAGTGGCTTACATCATCCATCTTCTGAAATGCCTTGTAGCTGCTAAGTCCGATCCTGTCACAAGAATACAATAAATGGAGGCTCATTTGCCTTGCTGCGGTCATGTTTTAAAAAGTGTTAAATGTGTACGGTTAAGTTTTTAGATCATTGGGATCCAGGCTCACCTATGGAAGTGTTTTTCTTCATTAAGAATGAGTGAAAAAGTATTGGGAGCAAGCCTAAATAATAACAATGAGAGTACTCAATAATTGATCAAAACAGAGAAACGTGTTATTGATTGAAAAAGACTGGCTACTCTTACTTATTGCGGTCTCCTCCTCCTCTTCTCATTCAATCTGAACATTTTAATATTAATATTTCCACCCAATTTAATTCTATATCTTTTTACCTTCTCTGGACTCTTCCTGCTGCATTATGCATTATTACCCAACACAGGGAGGACATAGGCAACGTACTTCTTGGCATTTACCAAGGCCCCTCTCTGCAGGTTCCTGGGTGAAGGACAATGCACATTGATTCTGTTGCCATCTTTCCCCCTCTGTCACCGAGGCAAAACACTCTGCCTTCACTCTTTACCTGTTCCTGAGCCACTGGGCCTGATTTTAACTCTGCAAGTGGGTGGGTTTGGAATGAGTTAAAATCTTACCCTTTGTCTTCCCCGATTGGAAACATGCAATGTGGAGAATGTCACTTCAAACAAGTGCCTGGTCATTCAAACCATCACCAGGCAGAATTTGAAACAGAGAGCAGGCAAAATAAAAATGACTCATGCGTCTGATAGAATTCATGCTCAAGCTGTGATCTGCATGCTGTCAGTGATTAATCCCAATCTGTTTCCTATCTCCTTCCCACTTGTCATTCAGTCTTGGTTTCCTGGCTGATGTGTCTGCTTGAATGTGCATGCTACTCAGAAGCTCCTCAAAGTCTGGCCCCATTTCTTTTCCAACTTTAATCCTCGACATGTCTTGCTCTTTGCTATAGAGGGAAGCCAGGGTCTACATCTACTGCATGGATTGTCCTTTCTCTTCATAAGTCCTTTTTGAGAAATGGAAGGGATGAATCTTCTCCACCCCGGCCCATCCAGTTTTCCCTTGTCCCACAGATGGTTTAGCCACATGAAACGCAGCCATTCCAGAAACCTGAGTGTGAACGCGACATTGAGTTGACCTTCCAACTTTTGAACCTTGGCATCAGGAAGTTAAACTTACAACCTTGGGAAGATTCGCCAGTCTGCCAGGGATGTTGTACTCTCTCACACCAGAGCGTCTACATACAATAAATGGGCGGAATCTTACTGCTTTTGACAAATTTCTGAGGTTGAGACCGAAACAGGTCCCCACCCCGCTGGTGATGCCTTCCTACCCACCTGCGTGATCTTACTGGAGGTGGACAATTAAGAGGCTGCTTCTGGGAGCACCATCCAATTAAGGACAGTGAGCAGTACAGGCACCTGACTTTTTTTTTATTTTCAAAATATACTTTATTCATAAAAATCTGTAAAAATTACATTCCCAAACAGTTTAAAACAGCATCAAGTCAAAAAATACAAACAGTGCAAAGGTGGTCAGTTTCCTTCTAAACAATTATTATTTGTCTCACAACCCTTTCATTTCATTGTCATGCCATATACATTTTTACCTTTACAGCACACAAAATTTTCCCGATACAGTTCGAGGGGTTTCCCATGAATCCAGCCCCTCAGTTCAGCTTGGTGGGGGGGACCTTACACTGTGGTCTTTCCACATTGAGCCTTTGCTGCGGCTGCCCCAAGCTTTAGTGCGTCCCTCAGCACGTAGTCCTGGACCTTGGAATGTGCCAGTCTGCAACATTCGGTGGTGGACAACTCTTTCCGCTGGAAGACCAGCATGTTTCAGGCAGACCAAAGGGCGTCTTTCACCGAATTGATAGTCCTCCAGCAGCAGTTGATGTTTATCTCGGTGTGCGTCCCTGGGAACAGCCCGTAGAGCACAGACTCCTATGTTACAGAGCTGCTTGGGATGAACCTCGACAAAAACCACTGCATCTCTTTCCACACCTGCTTTGCAAAGACACATTCCAGGAGGAGGTGGGCAACCGTCTCTTCCCCACCACAGCCACCGTGGGGGCATTGTGCAGAGGGGGCAAGACTTCGGGCGTGCATGAAGGATCTGACGGGGAGGGCCCTTCTCACCACCAGCCAAGCTACGTCTTGGTGCTTGTTTGAAAGTTCTGGTGATGAGGCATTCCGCCAAATGACTTTGGCGGTCTGCTCGGGGAACCATCCGACAGGATCCCCCATCTCCTTTTCCCGTAGGGCCTTCAGGACATTCCGTGCAGACCACTGCCTGATGGACCGGTGGTCAAAGGTGTTTTCCCGCAGAAACTGCTCCACGAAGGATAGGTGGTACGGCACAGTCCAACTGCATGGAGCGTTCCGTGGCAATGTGACCAGGCCCATCCTTCGCAACACCGGGGACAGATAGAACCTCAGCACGTAGTGACACTTGGAGTTTGCGTACTGGAGATCTACACACAGCTTGATGCAGCCGCACACGAAGGTGGTCATCAGGATGAGGGCCACGTTGGGTACATTTTTCCCGCCCTTGTCCAGAGATTTGAACATCGTGTCCCTCCGGACCCGGTCCATTTTAGATCCCCAGATGAAGCGGAAAATGGCTCGGGTGACTGCCACAGCGCAGGAGTGGGGTATGGGCCAGACCTGCGCCATGTAGAGCAACAACGTGAGCGCCTCGCACCTGATGACCAGGTTCTTACCCACAATGGAGAGAGACCGCTGCCCCCACATGCCCAACTTTTGTCGTACCTTGGCTACTCGCTCCTCCCAGGTTTTGGTGCACGCCCTGGCCCTTCCGAACCATATCCCCAGCACCTTCAGGTAATCTGACCTGACGGTGAAGGGGACAAAGGATCGGTCAGCCCAGTTCCCAAAGAACATGGCCTCGCTCTTGCCGTGGTTAACTTTGACTCCCGAGGCCAGGTCGAACTGGTCGCAGATGCTCATCAGTCTGCGCATGGACAGCAGATCCGAGCAGAAGACGGCGACGTCATCCATGTACAGGGAGGTTTTAACCTGAGTGCCTCCACTGCCTGGGATTGTCACCCCTCTTATGCTCGCATCCTTCCTAATAGACTCAGCAAAGTGTTCAATACAGCAAACAAACAAGACCGGGGAGAGAGGACAGCCCTGTCTGACTCCAGATTGGATCGGGAAACTTTCTGATTCCCACCCGTTGATTGAGACTGCGCTACTGATGTTTGTGTAGAGCAGTTGGATCCAATTGCAGATTCCCTCCCCAAACCCCATTTTGGAAAGCACGTCCATCATGTAGGTGTGCGATATCCTGTCAAAAGCCATCTCCTGGTCCAGGCTGATCAGGCAGGTGTCCACCCTCCTGTCCCGTACATAGGCGATCGTATCCCTGAGTAGCGCGAGACTATCAGAGATCTTCTTGCCGTGTACAGTACAAGTCTGATCAGGATGAATCACCAACTCCAGAACAGACTTGACTCGACTGGCTATGACTTTGGACAGAATCTTGTCGTCAACATTAAGCAGTGAGATGGGCCGCCAATTTCTGATTTCTGCCCTCTCCCCCTTCTGCTTGTAGATGAGGGTGATGATGCCTTTCCTCATGGATTCTGACATGTTGCCGGCCAGGAGCATATTCTCGTATACTTCCAGCAGGTCCGGGCGACCCAGTCCCACAGGGCCGAGTACAACTGGACCGGTAAGCCGTTGCTTCCGGGAGTTTTACTCGTCTCGAAGGACTCGACAGCCTTTGTCAGCTTGTCCAGAGTTAGCGGCTTGTCCAGTCTCTCCCTCGTGCTGTCCTCTCAGACCTCTGTGATAGATGACAGGAAGGACTGGGAGGCTCTGCTGTCTGTGGGCTTCGCGTCATACAGCCCAGCATAAAAGGATTTGCTGATCCTTAGTATGTCGGACTGCGAAGACGTTATCGAGCCATCTTCTTCCTTCAGGCTGCTGATAACAGAGCTCTCTCTGTGTACCTTTTGGAAGAAGTAACGCGAGCACGTCTCATCCTGCTCGATGGAGCGGACTCTGGACCGGAAGATGATCTTGGAGGAATCCTTGGCAAAGAGCGAGGCTTGCTGGCTCTTCACCTCTTGGAGGTCCTCCTGGACCTCGACCCCCATTGACTGCAACCGGAGCAGATTTTGCATACTTTTCTGGAGTCGGGACATTTCCCTCTGTCTCTCTCTCGCCCTCTGAACACCTTTGTGGATGAAGAACCTCTTGTGCAGTACAGGCACCTGACTGACTGGCCCAATGGGAGGGCCTGCTGCAGTGTCCTGCCAACAGCCCCACCATAAGATGTAAGCGCTGCTGCAGCAGGCAGGAGAACGCAAAGGCACTTCAAGGTCGAGGCGCCTTTGGAAGATGTGTGAAATCGTAAAAATTATTTCTGGCCACAGCTGCCAGGCTATCTTTGTGGAGGGGACCCACTCCACAAGATGGCCTGTGGCTGCAGCTGTAGCCCTCTGGCAGAAGTGGCTCAAGGTCGGAGGAGCTGGTGGTAAATAAAGGAGACCTCGCTGGCCTCCAGCTTGCCACTGCAAGGCCGCCTTCAGTTACCTGCCAGGCTTCACCATGAGGCCCGTCCACTGCCAGTAAGATCTCAGCTGCATCTCCAATCTGGCAACCAATGGCAACCTTTCAGATTTCCCTCCCGTTCCTGCCTCCAACCCTACCTCTGCTGGTCTCATAAGATGTGTCAGCCAATGAGTTGGAGACAGGATGGGTCTTATGATGGAATCAGAGAATTATTTTTATTCTGGTCCAGAATAATAGTGTCATTGTATGCAGCCACATTTAAAAATACATTTCTACATATTTGCCAAGGCTAATCTCTTTGCCAGTTTGTGAAAGATCCATGGATGGATTCAGCTGTCGTCTTTGAGGGAGCTCTGTCTTTGCTTATTCCCTTTCCATGTTCTATTGCCATATGGTTCTCCTCCAGGCAGCACTGAATACGCATTCTGTACATAGGTGCTGACATTTATGAATAAAGACTTTTTCTTACTCATATAATAAAAGAAGGCTTAGGTTTACCTTTGAAAGCTATAACAATATATCATTTACACAAATTAATTAGCTTTTAAGAATGATTGGTTGGGGAAATTACTGGAAGAATGCTTTTTTTGGGTGCTGCAGATATGAATGCAATAACTAAGCACAATAACTTTAACACTGTGAAGTTGCTCATGGATAAATGCTGGCAGGAGCAGCCCGCCATGACCCACGATGGTGAGAAGGCCCCGCCAGATATTAACGGCAGCGGCGAGGCCTGGGTGCGGCCCCCCCCCCCCCACCTGCTGCCAAGTGGCGGGGCCTTCATTAAAATATTCAAATTAGGGTAATAAGCATGCAAATTAACACCTGCCACCGCCGGCCAACCCACGCCCACTCCATATAAATGAGCCCCGCGTGTAATATCGCAGGGGTTCTGCAGCGGCGCTTCCATGTTGGAAGGCTGCCGACTTCACAGCACGCCACCGCAGAGCGCGGATAAAATTCAGCCCATGGCTGCAGTGTTGAGCTGGTGAAATGGAGTTTTTTGACCTGGCCTGTTGTTGAAAGATTATGTGGATGATATAAGAACGAACATAAGAACCTGCCAAGCCTATTTCGTCATTCAGTTAGACCATGGCTGATTGGTAGATTGTAAGTTATGCAAGCACAGAAATTTTTATTTTGTGCACCTGGGCCCCGATTTTTATCCTAATTTCCAATTGGCAACAGGAATATTAGAGTACAGACCTTAGCCCTTCTTGCCTTGGTTCGTCTGTCACCATATGGCCTTCAGATAGCCAGCCAAGCGTCTCTCTGCAATAGGTGGAGTGCCATTATAAAAGGCAAATCAGAAACCCATGATGCTAGGAATATACTTTTCTTTGAGTAGATAGTCCTGTGCTTGTATTAATAATGAGTGCTCAGAATTGGATGATATTTTCAGGGCTGTGAGGAAAGTGTAAGGCAGTGCGACTAATCGGATAGCTCTTTCAAAGAGCTGAATAGGCATGATGGAATGAATACCCTCCTTCTGTGCTGCATGATTTCATGATTACCATGATACCATGATAGGGCGGCACAGTGGCGCAGTGGTTAGCACCGCAGCCTCACAGCTCCAGCGACCCGGGTTCAATTCTGGGTACTGTCTGTGTGGAGTTTGCAAGTTTTCCCTGTGTCTGCGTGGGTTTCCTCTGGGTGCTCCGGTTTCCTCCCACATGCCAAAGACTTGCAGGTTGATAGGTAAATTGGCCATTATAAATTGCCCCTAGTATAGGTAGGTGGTAGGGAAATATAGGGTCAGGTGGGGATGTGGTAGGAATATGGGATTAGTGTAGGATTAGTATAAATGGGTGGTTGATGGCCGGCACAGACTCGGTGGGCCGAAGGGCCTGTTTCAGTGCTGTATCACTAAACTAAACTAAACTAAACAGATTATCTGTTAATTGTCACATTGCTGCCTTTGGGAGTTTTAAAAAATTCATTCATGGGATGTGGGCGTCGCTGGCTAAGCCAGCATTTATTGCCCATCCCTAATTGCCCTTGAACTGAGTGGCCATTTCAGAGGGCATTTTAAGAGTCAACCACATTGCTGTGGATCTGGAGTCACATGTAGGCCAGACCAGGTAAGGACGGCAGATTTCCTTCCCTAAAGGACATTAGTGAACCAGATGGGTTTTTACAACAATTGACAATGGCTTCATGGTCACACTAGACTAGCTTTTTAATTCCAGATTTTATTAATTGAATTGAAATTTCACCATCTGCCGTGGTGGGATTCGAACCCACGTCCCCAGAGCATTAGCCTGGGCCTCTGGGCTAGCAGACCAGTGACATTACCACTATGGTACCGCCTCCCCGAGTTTGCAGTGTACAGATTGGCTGCCGGGTTTCCTACATTACAACAGTGACTGCACTCGAAAAAAATACTTCATTGGTTGTGAAGTGCTTTGGGATGTCTGAAGGTTGTCAAAAGCACTGTTGAAATGCAAGTCTTTCTATTTTCTATAACAGTTGATGAGTATTGTCTATTCATTAGCTCATGTAAATTCATGCATAAGCCAGAGACCTCTTTCCTAACTCTCTTACAATGGGCTGAAATTTATTTCGATGGCGGATGTCCCAGCAATGGGCCAGATGCCTGATGTGGAGGGGTGGGGGGGTCATGGGCAACCCCGCTTCAGCCACTTGTCAGTCCCCCGGCTGAATTCAACGGTGGGCAGGCAATTAACTGCCAGCTGTCAGGAATGCCTATCAAAGAGCCGACAGCTCAGCGGTATCAGCAGTGCCACTGGGAGCAATGGCCATTGTTGGTACTGCAGGAGGCCCAGAGCAACAGCCATCGAGAAGGCCCTGGAATTAAGGTAAGTGGAGTTGAGCTCGCCAGTTCCATGCAGAGTGGGGTGGGTGATCATTAGTGAAGGAAGGGGGTGGTCTTTCAGTGTGAGTGGCCCTTCCTGCTTGGGGGGGGGGTGGTCTTCTTGTGCCACAGGGTGCCCGATCAGGGGGGCACCCCACAAGCCCGCAAGAAGGCTGTCAGCTTTTACTGGGTGGCCTGCCCATGTGGCAGAGGGCCTGCCCAACTGCTGCTGGTAAAGTATCAGCCTTAGCGGGAAGAGGGCCTCATGTGGCCCTTAATTGGCCTTCGAGCGGGTAGGTAATCCTTGACCTTTGCCGCCCCTGGTAAAATTCCATGGTGTCGGGAAGGAGAGGAGCACATCACCCCCAGCCTTCCCTAATCATTTTTGTCCCCCACCCCCTCCCACCGTCTCCCAGCCTGCCACTAGAGACTCGTAAAATCCAGCCCAATGAGTTCTTATTAATGTATTTAGATTCCAAGCCAAGTTTCCAGCATGTGTAGATAAGATTGCATTTTTCCATTTTTAAAAATTAGATATTGCTTTCCTGACCTGAATCTAAATATTGGAGTTACATTGACAGCAAATTCTACCTGGTTCTGGACCAGCTGATAATAGTGACTTATCCTGTTGGATCAGGAACACAGAGCCTGAGGGAATACATTTAAAGCAGACAATTATTGGAAACTATATTTCAACTCCCACATAAAATAATTCTCTTGTGGATAATTGAGTGTAGATAATGAGGGTAAAGATACGAAGAAGAACTAAGAACTTGCAGTTTACATCGCTCAGGGCTATCACAAAGTGCTGCATGTAGGAAGTACACTGTGCTGTCACTGTTGATATACGGTGGGTAAAAGCAGCAGCAATGTTATGCACAGTAAGGTTCCACAAACAGCAGTGAGATGACTGATGTGATCAATTCTTTTTGGTGGTGGCAATTGAGAGAGGAATGTTGGCAAGAACACAGTACCAACATATTATGTTTATATACCATTTTTTATGTGGTAAAACATCCCACCACCACAAGGACGCCTTCCTCTCTTTGACATCTACCTGAATATTCTTTGGATACTGGCACTGTGATTGCTGAGATTTCCCAACACAAATCTCAATAAGTTCTGCATTTATCAATTCCTGTTTGAGATGTGGTTAGGCACTTCAATCTTCACCACTACAGCCTCAGATTATCTAAGAGCAAAATGCTGCAGATGCTGGAACTCTGAAATGAGAACAGAAAGTGCCGGAATACTCAACAGGTCTAGCAGCATCTGTATAGAGAGAAACAGAGTTAACGTTTCAGGTCTGTGACCCTTCATCAGAACTTCATCAGAAGGGTCAAAGGGAGAATTCCTTTAAATAGTGTCATGGGATCTTTGACTTTGACCAGATTCACCAGAACAGGCAGATGGGGCCATGGTTTCATGTCTCATTTGAAGGATGGCAGCTAGGACAATGTAGCACTCCCTCAGTATGGCAGTGAAGCACCAGTCTAGATTATGTGCTATACTGAGGGAGTGCTGCAAAATTGCAGTTTCAGTATCACAGAATCTTAAAGTAGGAGGCCAATCAGTCCATCATGCCTGTGCCGGCTCTTTGAAAGAGCTATCCAATTAATTCCACTCTCCGACTCTTCTCCCCACAGTCCTGTATTTTTTTTCCTTTTCAAGGATATATCCAATTCCCTTTTGAAGTTACTATTAAATCTGCTTCCACTACCCTTTCATGCCGTGCATACTAGATCGTTACAACTCGCTGCGTAAAAATGTTTCTCCTCATCTCCCCCCAGGCTTTTTTGCCAATTATCTTAAATCTGTGTCCTCTGCTTACCGACTCTACTATCACTGGAAACTGTTTCTCACCATCTACTGTATGAAAAGCCCTCATAATTTTGAACACCTCTCAAATCTCCCTTTAACCTTTTCTGTTCTAGGGGGAACAATCCAGCTTCTTTAGTCTCTCCACATTACTGAAGTTAATCCTGGTACTATTCTGGCAAATCTCTTCTGCACCTCCTTCAAGGTGTTGACATCCTCACTAAGGTTTGATGCCCAGAATTGGATGCAGTAATCCAGCTGAAGCCTAATCAATGTTTTATAAAGGTTTAGCATAACTTCCTTGCATTTCTACTCTATACCTCTACTATGAATGTAGAGTTTACGGCCTTATCTTCTTGTCCTGCAACCTTCAAAGATTTGTGTGTGTGAATCTCCAGGTCTCACTGTTTTTGTACCCCTTTTTAAAATTGTACCATTTAATTTGTATTGCCTCTCATTTTTCTTTTCAAAATGCATCATTTCACACATACTTGAATTAAATTTCATCTGCCGAGATATCTGTGCATTTCACCAGTCTGACTAAGTGCTCTTGAAGTTTGCCATTATCTTCCTCACTGTTTACTATGTTGCCAAGTTCTGTGTCTTCTGCAAACTATGAACTAATACCACCAGCATCCCCCACCCCACCACCACCACCATACCCAAGTTCAGGTCGCTAATATAAATAAACAGACATAGTGATGCTAATACCGACCCCTGGGACGTCAATGTATACTTTCCTCAAGTCTGAAAAACAAATGTTCCCCATTACTTGTTCTTTTTTCTTGTAACCAATTTCATACCCGTGCTGCTACTGTCCTTTTAATCCCACAAGCTTCAATTTAGCTAACCTGTTTAGAGGAAAGTACATCTGAGCTACACGGCTGACTCTGCGCCATTCTCTTGTCAGGCAATTGATGTCTGCATATGTAGATGGAGAACTAAACTCACTCGCGTCCAAATGTCGATCAAATATGAAGAGCTAGTGGGACATTGCATTCTATGCTAACACTGAAATGTTAAAATGTTAAATTTAATTGGTTTTATAATTCTCGTCCTAGTTTTCAAATCGCTCCAAGGGCCTCTTCCCAGCACTATCTCTGTTACTTCCAGCTCTCAGAGCTCTACGTTCTTCCAAATCTGGCCTCTTGAGCATTCTCAGTTTTACTTGCTCCATCATTGGTGGCTATGAATTAGAATTAGAATTAGAACATTACAGCGCAGTACAGGCCCTTCGGCCCTCGATGTTGCGCCGACCTGTGAAACCATCTGACCTATACTATTCCATTTTCATCCATATGTCTATCCAATGACCACTTAAATGCCCTTAAAGTTGGCGAATCTACTACTGCTGCAGGCAGGGCGTTCCACGGCCTTACTACTCTCTGAGTAAAGAAACTACCTCTCACATCTGTCCTATATCTATCACCCCTCAACTTGAAGCTATGTCCCCTCGTGTTTGCCATCACCATCCGAGGAAAAAGACGCTCACTATCCACCCTATCTAACCCTCTGATTATCTTATATGTCTCTGTTAAGTCACCTCTCCTTCTCCTTCTCTCCAACGAAAACAACCTCAAGTCCCTCAGCCTTTCCTCGTAAGACCTTCCCTCCATACCAGGCAACATCCTAGTAAATCTCCTCTGCACCCTTTCCATAGCTTCCACATCCTTCCTATAATGTGGTGACCAGAACTGCACGCAATACTCCAGGTGCAGTCTCACCAGAGTTTTGTACAGCTGCAGCATGACCTTGTGGCTCCGAAACTCGATCCCCCTACTAATAAAAGCTAACACACCATATGCCTTCTTAACAGCCCTATTAACCTGGGTAGCAACCTTCAGGGATTTATGCACCTGGACACCAAGATCTCTCTGTTCATCTACACTACCAAGAATCTTCCCATTAGCCCAGTACTCTGCATTCCTGTTACTCCTTCCAAAGTGAATCACCTCACACTTTTCCGCATTAAACTCCATTTGCCATCTCTCAGCCCAGCTCTGCAGCCTATCTATGTCCCTCTGTACCCTACAACATCCTTCGGCACTATCCACAACTCCACCGACCTTAGTGTCATCTGAAAATTTACTAACCCACCCTTCCACACCCTCTTCCAGGTCATTTATAAAAATGACAAACAGCAGTGGCCCCAAAACAAATCCTTGCGGTACACCACCAGTAACTAAACTCCAGGATGAATATTTGCCATCAACCACCACCTTGCCATCAACCACCACCACAACCAACCATGCTTTCAGCTGCCGAGGTCCTTAGCTCTGGAATTCACCCCTAGATCTCTCTGCCTCTCTACCTCCCTCTCCTCCTTTAAAGCACTGCTTAAAACTTACTTAACTGTTCTAAAATCTCCTTACGTGACTTGGTGTACCTCTGAAGTACCTTGGGATGTTTGACTACATTAAAGGCGCAATATAAATACAAGTTGTGGTTCAAAATGAAACTTTAAAAATTTTATATTGCGTGATCTGTGTCTAAAGTTGCAAGACTTTATTTCCGGTGTCCTGACATCATTTAGCAAAATGGGACATGCCTTCAGATTAGTGATATCGTTTTCTAGTTGCACTATAGATTTTGCATTAATGCAATAAGTAAACCATGACATCTCAGTTCAGCAACTGTAATACAATTCATTGCTGTCGAATTGAGCTAATTAACGTGTTGGTGCAACTGACGATCAATGATTAAGACCCCAATGCAATGTAAGTATGATGAATTGCTGATAGTTTGCATTTGGATCTTACGTGATATTATTTGATAGTGGGAATGCCCTCAATGTCTGCCAGAGTCTGTGGGGTGCATAAAATTTGGGCCTACTCCTGATACTTTCTTTGATTCAGTGGTCTCTCCATTTCAAAGACCTTGCATCCCTTATTAAATTAAATCATGGCTGACCTGCATCTCAATTCTATTTACCCTCCTTTGCTTCACATCTCTTGATATCCTTACCTAACAAAAATCTATCTCAGTTTTGAAAGTTCCAGTAGTCCCTAGCCTTTTAGAGAAGGGAATTCCAGTGGCCTACGAGCCATTATGTAACTTTGCTCTGTTTTCGGTTGCCTGGTAAGGTCACAATAGTTAAAGGTGACATATTCCTTCCTGATATTGCTGGTAGTATGGCTGAAGAGAGGCGAGTCGAAGAGACTCAGCAGTTGGCAGGAAAAGAGACAGCAGTGTAAGGAGAGAGCCAAATCTGTGTAACAGCCCCGACAACCAACTTTACCTGCAGCGCCTGTGGAAGAATCTGTCACTCTAGAATATAGCCACTCCAGGCGCTGCTCCACAAACCACTGACAACCTCTAGATGCTTACCCATTGTCTCTCGAGATAAGGACAAAAGGAAGGAATGGTCATTATTATTGGGAACTCACCTTTATCAATCACATCATATAATTTAACATTAATTTCAAGACCAGTAGAACTCCTGCTGCCCCAAACCATTGTAATCAGGACTGGCTGAGCAGGCTGTAGCTATATGTGCCTGCCTAACGGAAGTCTAACTTTACAGGCTGCCAGTGGAACACTGGCAATAGTGACAAACTCAATCACTGTGTTTGTCACTCTGGTTGATTTTGAAGGAGTTAGGTTAATTCCTTTAACACATCGATACGATCACATGTGGATTCTAATTCAGGGCTTGATCCCATCTTGACAATGTCAGTATATCAGTTTCTTTCTGTAAGCTGAAGATGTGGATGTTTTCTCATTTCTGAGTTTGTGGTTGCTGTTGTGATGACTACATGCCAGTACAGTCAGTAAGATGCTCACTGCTCTTCTGACAGCAACAGGTTAATCCCATGCATTAGAGGATTAAATTTTTTTTGCTCTGTGTTAAGCCTGCAGTAGCTCTGGGAGAGCTTGTTCTCCCAATAGATGTCGCTTTTGCTCCATTGCACAGCTTGGAGCATGGCAGATTCACCGACTCCATTCTTGCCACATCAACAGAGCTTTCAATGAAGACTTAACAGAGTCAATGCACATCCTAACAAGGCTGCATATGCAGCCAATTGGAATTAACCTTGTGGCTTCTGTTTTGAGTTTGTTGAATATATAATACTTGATATACTGTGGAATAATGTAATTATGGAATGGATGAGGAAACTTACTGGTAAATTAGTTTTGCAAAGACAATGTTTCCAAGTTCTTGATGAAACATACAATTAACACATACATAATAAATATCTTTGGAAAACCTAACAGGGTCAGCAGGTTTGGCTTGTTTTTGGTTTTGCCGTGTTACTTATTGAATATGTTCTGTGCATCTAGAGAGTCTGATTGCTGCATTATCAATTTATTTTGTCACAGTTTTGTAGATGTTGTTTAGATACATTCTGAGATTGTCATGAATGCTGATCACTTCAATGTTTGTTTTCTTGTACTTTTATCATTTTAAGAGCTCTTGCCTGCATTTTCTGCAGCTGAATTGCATCCTTTTTGTTCCACAACAGTATGAGGTACTCCAACTGTGGCCATATCACTGCTCTAAATAATGATGTAATTGCACCTTTTGATCTGCACTCTATTCCTTTTGTTGCAATGCTTTTGATAGCAACCAGGCATTGGTTTGATGTCTTAAAGGATCTAACTACTATGACTCACAGAATTCTTTTTCCTTTTTTCCTGTTAGTCCTGCAATCCCTCGACCTGTACCAAATGTTCATTTAACTGTATTACACGGCATCTTCTAATTGTGCATCCATCTCCGTGAGTGTAGGAAAAGATGGCAGCTAATTTGCACACAGAGGTTCCACAAACATCAATGTGTTGAACGAACATACAAATTGGGATAGATTTTGGTCTGGGCCAAAGACTTGGCTCTGTGCGACCAGTACACACCCAATCCGAGAGGCCTGACGATTAGTGGAAATCAGTCCTCGCGCCTCATCAGCTGCTTGTGCTGGTCGGACCTCTACAAGCATCTTGAATTGAGTGAAGACATCAGTGTCAGGTTGCCTTTCTTGCCGGCAGTGGTGGTGGGTTCCAGGAGGGTAAGTGGTGAGTGGTTTGATTGCAACTCCTGCTCCTCCTGGCTCCATGAAATCATTTTTAGGATAGAAACAAAACTAACCTTTTTTTGTTGGCTGTGCAGACCGCAGAGGAATATTGAGCGGAGCAGGCATGCTCATCGTCGACTAATTCCTGGATGGGGCTCTTCAACAGGAATTGGTCTCCTAATTTACATGTTTTCTCATTTCTGAGTTTGTGGGTGCTGACGTGACGACTACATGCCAGCACAGTCAGTAAGATGCTCACTGCTCTTCTGACAGCAGCAGGTTAATCCCATGCATTAGAGGATTACATTTTTTTTGCTCTGTGTTAAGCCTGCAGTAGCTCTGGGAGAGCTACTCTTTGGGATGCCTGCTTTGGGATGCTGGGAAAAATAGGGCGCCGTGATTAGACAAGTGGATCTGATGCCTGGGCAGATTGGGAGCAGGCTGTTCCACTACTAAATTGGGATACTTTGCACCCATTTTACTCCCAAAAATGTTACCACGCTGATTCAATCTGTCTGGGTACAGCTCCATCAATACCATGCCTGCTAATATTCTAAAATAGTTTTCTGTGAGACACTTTACCAAAAGCTTACTATGCATTTAATACACGTACCTTCTTGCGCTTATGTTACTTCATCAGAAAAATCGATTAGATTTGGTACTTCGTCCTTTGTGTAAATCCTTTTCACACTGGAGCACAGCTGGTAAAGAAGCACTTAATAGAGATTTTCAAAATTATTAAGGATATCAATAGTAAATAGCGAAAGGTGGAAGCTCCAGTTGAAAGGCGAGATGGGCTGAATGGCCTTCATCTGTGCTGTCCATGTTATTGGTCAGTGAAGTGTTTATCTCACTTGAGGGTCCTGAGTAGCTATTAGCTTCTGAAAAGAGAAAATCCCTGCTTAATTACTAAATGTATATTAACAAAGGTTCCAGGATATACTGCTGACATTTTCACCTGGCTGATTAAACACTTCCTGTTTACAACCTTGGAGAGAGCTAGAATCAATGTGATACTGCTTCTGTTTGTTTATGATAGTAATATCAGCATAATTCAGGTGGAATCAGGCCAAACTGTACCAAATTCAGGTCATTTTAAAATTAAGTGAGTTACACCAAAATTGTGCTTGTGTTTTCTGCAATCTTTTACACTAGGTCCAGATTCAATTTGCCCAGATCAGGCCCTGTCCACAAACTGGCTATGCCTTGGATTAAAATTGTGAGTTTCTGCTGATTGCTCCGATTCAAGAAGGCTCAAGTAATTGTACTTATTGTACATTTTAAAAGTTTCTTCATATCAAAAAATAAATATTTAACTTATTAAGAAACTGACCAGTGTTCACAGATGAAACTATTAACTGGTTAAGTATAATATTTTTCAAGTCATTTTGAATGATCTTCTATCAGGTTACTTATGGTTAGAGGACTGGACAGCATTATTAAAATGCTTTTTTTTGGTGATATAACCTTTTACAGCTGTGAAAATAAATCTGTGCCAGGTTACCACCCAAATACCTTTTAATGGAAATAAAAAGCAAATAATTAAAAACAGTTACGCCATCTGATTTTCCTGGTTCATGGAAGGTTTAACATTTCCGGCTATGCAAATGAATTGTAGCGGAAACTTGAACTTTACCTCACCAGTGCAATTTCCAGTACATTTTAGGTGCAATTTTCCAATTGCGCCCAAGCAGAATCTCTACCCTATTATGTTCCACAGAGTTATCATCTGTGACTATACTCATACTGATAACTTTCAATTCTCTTAACCTCTAGGATTGATGGATGGGTCATGAATGGATACCAAAAAAAAAAACAAAGTTGTCCTTTTAAAATTAACTTGGCGAGCAAAAGTTACATCTGCTCAAATGCTGCTGAAGCAGATAATGGCACAGTAAGCTGGGGGCATTTTAAAACGCAATGTGCTTTGCTACAGGGATAGCTACAGCTTTGACAGCTCGCTGTCATGAAGATTAGTGTGGAGGGCTTGCTATGCTTTATATTTTCAGGTGAGTTTTATTTGCACGTCACTCAGGACAATGACATCTGAAATGCGTTCAGAGGAAAATAAATATCTCATTGTTTGCAGAATAATTTGAATGGGGGGCAATAAATATGAAACAGATAACTCCCTGCAATTAATCATTCGTATTTCCATCCAGAGATATTTTGTTATATATGACTGTCTGGGAACTCTAGCATACCACTAACTTAATTCCCAATATTTGGTTCCATCTTGTTGCATCAAACTCAGCTACAATTTATTTCAATCTTAAAATGACATATTTACTCTTGAATTTGAAAATATATATAGCGACAGTACTGAACTGTAAGCCTTGTGCAGTTTGAGGTTGTTACTTGACTTTGGCTCTTCATTGACCTGGTAAGAACCAGACCAATTTTGTCATTGCTGCTGCTCTTCATAACATATCCAGTGTGGATGAGCAGCAAAGTTCTTTAGTCCAATTAGACATTCTGCAACAACCTTTGTTATAAAACAAATGTGAGGGAATTATTTTTTTATCTGTTCCAACCTGGTAACATGGAGTGTTAGTCCAACTGTATGTGTCTGCTGACATCCTTGTACTGCGCTTCATGCTGAGCTCTGGGTATTCATCACAATATGTAACAATTGTTGGGTCAAAATCCTGGAACTCCCTAACAGCACTGTGAGTATACCTACACAACATGGGCTGCAACGCTTCAAGAAGCCGGCTCACCACCACCTTTTCAATATAGTTCCAAGTCAGGATGGTATGTGACTTGGAGGTGGTGGTGTTCCCATGCATCTGAAGCCCTTGTTCCGCCAGGTGGTAGAGGTTGCAGGTTTGGAAGGTGCTGTTGAAAGAGCCTTGGTGAGTTGCTGCAGTGCATCTTGTAGATGGTAGACACTGCTGCCACTGTGCATCAGTGGTGAAGGGAGTGAATGTTGAAAGTAGTGGATGGGGTGCCAATCAAGCAGACTGCTTTGTCCTGGATGGTGTCAAGCTCCTTGAGTGTTGCTGGAGCTGCACCCATCCAGCTTTGGGAAGTCAAGAGGTGAATTACTCGCTACAGAATGTACAGCCTCTGACCTGCTCTTGTAGACACAGTATTTATATAGCTGGTCCAGTTAAGTTTCTGGTCAATGGTAGCCCCCAGGATATTGATGATGGGGGCTTTAGTGATGGTAATGCCATTAAATGCCAGGGGATATGGTAGATTCTCTCTTGTTTGGGATGGTCATTGCCTAGCATCTATGTGGCATGAATGTTACTTGCCACTTATCAGCCCAAGACTGAATTTTGTCCAGGTCTTGCTACATGGGGGCATGACTGCTTCAGTGTCTGAAGAGTTGTGAATGGTACAGAATACTTTGCAATTATCAGTGAACATCCTCACTTCTGAAATTATGATGGAGGGAAGGTCATTGATGAAGCAGCTGAAGAAGATGGTTGGGCATTGGACACCACCCTGAGGAGCTCCTGCAATGATGGGACTGAGATGATTGACCTCCAACAATCACACCCATCTTCCTTAGTGTTAGGTATGACTCCAATCAGTGGAGAATTTCCCCCCAATTCCCATTGACTCCAGTTTTGCTAGGGCTCCTTGATGCCACACTCGGTGAAATGCTGCCTTGATGTCAAGGACAGTCACTCTCACCTCACCTCTGGAATTCAGCTCTTTTGTCCATGTTTGGACCAAGCCTGTAATAAGATTTGGCGGAACCCAAACTGAGTATCAGTGAGCAGGTTATTGCTGACTGAGTGCCACTTGACAGCACTGTTGATGACACCTTCCATTATTTTGCTAATTGAAAATAGACTGATGGGCAGTAATTGGTCGGATTGGATTGTCCTGCTTCTGGTGGACAGGACATATCTGGGCAATTTTCCATATTGCCGGGTAGTTGTCAGTATTGTAGCTGTACTGGAACGGCTTGGCTAAGAGCGTAGTGAGTTCTGGAGCACAAGTCTTCAGTACTGCAGCTGGGATGTTGTCAGGGCCCATGCCCTTTGCTGTATCCAGTGCCTTCAGTCATTTCTTGATGTTTTGTCGAGTGAATTGCATTGGCTGAAGAGGAGGCCGAGATGATTCATTCACGTGGCACTTCTAGCTGAAGATGGTTGAAAAAGCTTCAGCTTTGTCTTTTGCACTGATGCGCTGTGCGCTGGGCTCCCCCATCATTGAGGATGGGGATATTTTTGCAGCCTCCTCCTCTGGCTAATTGTCCACCATTCGTGATTGGATATGGTAGGACTGCAGAGCTTTGATCTGATCTGTTGGTTGTGGGATCACTTAGCTCTGTTTATAGTTTGTTGCTTCCACTGTTTAGCATGTATGTGGATCCAGTGTTGTAGCTTCACCAGGTTGGCACCTCTTTTTTTACGCATTCCTGGTGCTGCTCCTGGCATGCTCTTCTACACTCCTCGTTGAACCAGGGTTGATCCCTGTCTTGATGGTAATGTTGGACTGAGGGATATGCTGGACCATGAGGTTACAGATTGTGATTGACTACAATTCTGCTGCTGCTGATGGCTCACAGCATCTTATGGATGCCCAGTTTTGAGCTGCTAGATCTGTTCTGAGTCTGTCCCATTTATTACATGGTAGTACCCCACATAACATGATGGAGGGTGTCTTTAGTGTGAAGATAGGACTTTGTCTCCACAAGAACTGTGCGGTAGTCACTCCTACTAATGCTGTCACAGACAGTTGCATCTGTGACAGGTAGATTTGTAAAGCCGAGGTCAAGTAGGTTTTTCCTCTTGTTGGTTTCCTCACCACTTGCCGCAGACCCAGTCTAGCAGATATGTCCTTCAGAATTCAGCCAGTAGTGGTGCTACCAAGCCACTCTTGGTGATGGACAATGAAGATCCCCCACCCAGAGTACCAGGTCTGGAGTCAATGTTGAGGACTCCCAGGGCCACTCCCTCCTGACTGTATACCACTGTGCCACCACCTCTGGTAGATCTGTTCTGCCAGTGGGTCAGGATACACCCAGGCATGGTGATGGAGGAGTCTGGGACATTGTCTGTAAGATATGATGTGGTGAGTATGACTATGTTGAGCTGTTGCTTGACTATTCAGCTCTCCCAATTTTGGCACAAGTCCCCAGCTGTTAGTGAAGGGGACTTTTCAGAGTGTGCCCTTGTCTGTCTGGTGCCTAGGCCGATCCCAGGTGGTCCATGCAGTTTCATTCTCATTCACCTTTTCTATGGTGGTTTGATACAACTGAATGACTTGCTACACCCTTTCAGTTAAGAGTCAACCGCATTGCTGTGGGTCTGGCATCACATGTAGGTCAGACCAGGTAAGGATGTCAGAGTTCTTCCCCTGAAAAGCATTAATGAATTAGGTGGGATTTTACCAGCATTATTAATGAGGCTAGCATTTTATTCCAGGTTTATTAATTGAATTTAAACTCCCTTAACTACCATGGTGAGATTCGAACTCATGTCTTTGGAGCATTAGTCTGGGGCTTTGGATTACTAGCCTTTTAATATTACCACGATGCTACTGTCCCCCTCCAACCAAAATAAAAAAAAAATTCCAGTTCTGACAGCTTTCAGGAGTATTTATGCAGTAGAATCTAAAGATAGCATGGGAGCCAAGAACCAAACCCAGAACAGTGGGGCATTTGGAATTAAAGTACCAATTAGCACAGATTCTTTTGAGACAGATAAGACAGAATTAACATAAGGGGACAGTGACAGAAGAACAGGAGCTTGATAATAACAGGAAATGAGAGGGCAGATGAGAAGGATGTAGAGCTTCAATGGTTGATATCTTGAGAGAAGCTTATATCCAGTGGTTCATTACTGACTCTCCTTACACAGTGGGAGACTGTAATCTCTCTTATTGCACGAGAGCAAAATCCTTGCCAAGAAGTCTTGGCTTGCACTCTGAGACAGCTATTGTGAAATTGGAAGGAGGATTGAAGCTTTGAGGGTTTTCTCTCAAATGTTTGGTGAAGACAGGAAAAAAATTGTTCTTTTAATAATTAATGAGTTGTGTGACTGCTTCCCACCGCTGCTGCATTGCAGTCTGGTCTGAAAGCGGGGATTCCAGAGGGAAAAGCCATGGCTCTCAACCTTTCCAGATCTGGCAACATAGAACAGACTTCCAGTACAATCAGGAATTTGGACTTGAGTGTCACAGCTGCTAATCTGCTGTACTATTCATGTGACTTGACCAGAGGATGCAAACTCTAGGTAACAATAAATGAATGTGTTCTCACTGTGAAACCTTGTTGCAGGGATAACCTCAGATAAGGCTGTTTGGCCCTACTCTGTTCCTTGACTTCATCAACGTCATGAAAGTGATGCTCTTTTGCGAATGCTACCAGTGTCTATATAATTATTCACTTCTCTTTTGACAAGGAGGTAGGAAAAGCATTTGAGCATGTCAATCTAGACTAACATTCCAGTGAGGTACTGAGGAGGTTCTGGACTGTCAGACGTGCTATCTTTCCAATGATACGTTAAACCGAGGCCAAGCCTACCTTCTTGAGTGAATGTAAAAGACTTGTTGGCCCTATGCTTCACCTTTACGGGAACATTTTGGCCCTGAACACTCACTATTTCCTTTTTGAATGACTCCCACTGGTCTGATGTAGACTTTCCTACAAGTAGCTGCTCCCAGTCCACTTTGGCCAGATCCTATTTTATCATATTGAAATCGGCCTTCCCCCAATTCAGTACTCTTATTTCCAGTCGCTCTTTGTCCTTTTCCATAACTACCTTAAATCTTACAGAATTATAGTCACTATCCACGAAATGATCCCCCACTGACACTTCTATCACTTACCCGGCTTCATTCCCCATCATTAGGTCCAGTACTGCCCCTTCTCTTGTAGGACTTTCTACGTGCTAACTCAAAAATCTGTCCTGTATGCACTTTAGGAATTCCGCCCCCTTTAAGCCTTTTGCACTAAGACTAGTTGATATTGGGGAAGTTGAAATCTCCTACGATTATTACTCTATTATTTTTACACCTCTCTAAGATTTGCCTACATATCTGCTCCTCTATCTATCCCTGACTGTTTGGAGGCCTGTAGTACACTCTCAGCCAAGTGATTGTCCCCTTTTTGTTTTTAAGTTCTACCCATATGGCCTCATTTGAGGAACCTTGAAGATATCATCCCTCCTTACTGCAGTAATTGACTCCTTGATCAACAGTGCAATGCCACCTCCTCTTTTACCCCCTCCCCTGTTATGCCTGAAGATTCTATACCCTGGAATATTGAGCTGCCAGTCCTGCCCTTCCCTCAACCATGTCTCTGTGATAGCAATAATATCATATTCCCGTGGAAGTGTCCCTGATTTCCCACATAGCGCAGGAGGAGCATATCACAGGTGCGAGCTCTCCTGCCATGACTTACCTTGAGATTACTTAGTTACTCCCTTTAATTAAAAATTACTAATTATGCTAGGGGCCTTGTTCTACTCCAAACACTACCCATTACAATCTAAAGTCCTTAATAAATTACACAAATTAAAAAAAAAGGCACACACTTTCGTCGTACTAACCCTATCACTTATACAGTATGTTTTGAGGTTTTTTAAAAAAGAACTTCCCCTTTTTTAAAGCTATTTACAGGCACAAACAGCTGTTACTTAACCAATCACCTTGCAGTTTTCCTGTGATGTCATTGTTGACTTTTTTCTTCTTTCTTTTAAAAGTCCGGCTCCCCTCTTGGCATTCTCCCCTCAGGTCCGCTCCACTCCTGGAAGGTGAGTGTCCAGGCTGCGATCCTCGGGCTCTATTTATTGGCATTCTCCCCTCAGGTCCACTCCTCTCCGCTCTGCTCCCGGAAGGTAGGTGTCTATTCCACGATTCTTGGGCTGGGGCTTGAGGAGAACAATCTCAGCTCAGAGACTGAGCCTGTATGCAGCAAGACCTGGACAACACTCAGGCTTGGGCTGATATGTGGCAAGTAACATTCATGCCACACAATGGCCAGGCAATGACCATATCCAACAAGAGAGAATGTAACCGTCACCCTTTGATATTCAACAGCATTACCAATGCTGAATCCACCACCAACATCCTATTTGTTACCGTTGACAAGAAACTGAACTGGACCAGCCATATAAATACTGTGGAAACAAGAGAAGGTCAGAGGCTATGAATGTAATGGCCTGCTGACTCCCCAAAACCTGTCCATCATCTATAAGGCACAAGTCAGGAGTGTGATAGAATACTGTCCAGTCTCCTGGATGAGTGCAGCTCCAACAACTGTCTAGACATTCACCCACTTGCTTGGCACTCCATTACCACCTTAAACATTCATTCCCTCCACCAGTGGCTTACAGTGGCAGCAGTGAGTACCATCTACAAGATGCACTGCAGCAACTCACCAAGGCCCCTTTGACAGCACCTTACAAACCCACGTCCTCCACCACCTAGAAGGACCAGGGCAGCAGATGCATGGGAACACCACCACCTGCAAGTTCCCCTCCAAGTCACACACCATCCTGACTTGGAAATATATCGCTGTTCATTCACTGTCACTGGGTCAAAATCCTGGAACTCCTTAACAGCACTGTGAGTGGGCTGGAGCGGTTCAATAAGGCACCTCGCCACTACCTTATCAAGGGTAATTAAGGATGGACAACAAATGCTGAACTTGCCATCAACTCTCACATCCCATGAATGAATAATAATAATAATTAAAAATTCCCAGAATGAGATATATTTATTTTGGCAGAACTTCAGGGTGCCTGCACATTAAGAAAATACTGATCTCATTGCCATTGCCTTTGACAAATCTCTCAACCAGCTCATCCATTTTCGCTCATAACACTACCTATCTATGGATGTCCAGCAGTTTACTTTTACAGAGTTATTTCTTTTCTTGTACCATTACTGGCTACAGATTCTGATGCCATCTGAGTATTAAAGGTAAATGATTCCACCAGTATTTGACTAAGAATCAGAGAGAAGGTGCAGAATGGCTGCAATGCGATCAGGTAAACAAGGATTAGTTGCACAAGAGGAGCTGCCTGGCACGATCAGAGTGTTTTAGATGGCAATACCTGAACCAGCTGACCTGGGAGGTTCTTAACAAGGTCCCAGGATTGGCAAGGCCAGATGCCATAAATAACACCTGGATCAATGGATTGTCCCTGACATCTTCAGTATCAGTGTCTGAGCCTGAACCCAGATTTTATACATTTGAATTGATAGGGTGACAATGCACTGAGTTCAATTAAAAAATAACGTTTTTGTTATGAAAACCCCACATGCCAAATGTGAAGTATTAATTTCATTGATTGGAACTTTTCCTGAGACTTTTACTGGAAATTGTTACAAATAACTTTTTGAAAAGAACAGCTAGCAGCCAAGATGGACACAAACATTTGCATTTGAAACACCAAAGGATTAGACTGAAGACAAACATTATTGACTCAGCCTAGCCAGAACAATGGGATGTTCTCTGATTCAATTACCTGAGATAAGCTTATCAATATGGCCATCAAGAGCCATCAACACCCATTGACTTTGAAAGAGCAAACCACCCGCCAAGTATGTCTGAGAAGCCTGAGGGGAGAGCCTTGAATTTCAGAGAAAATTCCGGAAGTACCTTATTAAAACGTAAAAGGTGGTCATGCAATGTGACGGCTTGTGCAACTCCGGGAGATTGTGAGTTGTGACTCAAAAAGAAGACAGTAACTGAAAGCCATCAAGGGAACAGCTCTCTCTCTCTCTCTCTCTCTCCCTCTCTCCAGTAGAGATCCAGAGAACCCTCAGCTGCAGCTGGTAAAGCAAAGTCTGCAGAACCCTACAACCAACAACTAGGAGACAAGCAAGACCACAACTGTGTCCATGGCCCATTGAGGACTTCAGGACTGCAATTTCAACTAAGAGCTCTGGGACTACTGAACTGTATTTAAAATCCATTTATTACAGATTCTACTCCAACCTGTTATTCCCTCTGTAATTTATTGGTGTGTGTGTGTATGTGTGTGTGGCTCCTGTGTGCTTTTGGGCGCGGATGCATAGCATATTTTAGTGAATTTTAATTGGTTTAGAGTGATAAGGATAATAAACTTACATCTTTCTTGTTTAAACTCAAGAAAACCTGTCTGATTGGTTCATTTGCAATTATATTAGAGGAACAGGAGCAAGTGCTCACTGAGGTGGTAAGCTCAATCACTGTGTTAAACAAGGATAAACTCTGTTGTGGTCAAACCAGAGAAGGGGTGAAAGGGGAGCCTGAGACCTCCTCCTCACCTGGTTGTAGCACTTTTCTAGAACAAAATAATTCAGTAGCAATATTTCCAATTTCTGTTGCAAACAACCATTATCTTTTCCCTCCAGAATACAATATTTTCTGTATTTCAAATATAGCTCAAAAGAGTGGAATAAATTGGTACAGAACCCATTTGATGCAATACCTGCCTCTGCAAGAGTCTCTCTGTTTTGTAAAGGTTTTCCCACCTCCCTCTCTGAGCTCTCTTCATATTCTCTGTGTTCGACTCTCTTTTCTCTTTCTCTGTATCTCCTTCCTATTTCCAACTCTTTCTCAGTCAATCTCTTCTTCTCCAAAACTTCCATTCTCTCCCACACTGCTGGATCGGTGGGTTCTTGTTAAAACACTTGGATTTGGTTTTCCAATGAGGAAAATAAATTTTGAGTTTGAAGCCCAGGAAAATTGGTTTGATGCTGCCGCTGGGATTCTGTAACTGTGAAATTATGATTTTTGTTTCCACTGTTCTGTTCCTGCATGAGCTATAAAATAGGGTCTTAGCTTCACTGTCTCTGAGACTGATCTGTGCTGCTAACTTCTCCAGCCCTCGTTTCTCCAAGACTCTCGCCACCTCACATATTTAAATTAGCCCAGTGAGAAAATCCCACTGAGAACCATAGAAAGAGGTCATTCAGCCCATTGTGTCTGCTCTCACTATTTGGAAGAGCTATCCAGTTAGTTCTACTCCCCTACTCTTTCCCCTTAGAACTAAATATTTCTCCTTTGCAAGTATATATCCAATTTCCTTTTGAAAGTTAATACCTGGGCCAAGTTCAGGGGCAGTGGGGCAGGTATCAAGCCTAGGCAATGCAGATCCAGTGGGACTGCTGCTGAGGAGGAACATACAACTGTAAATTGGTAGCCCAGTAAATATTGGTAACCAAACTCAAGGCCTCAGCCTACCTGTGGGTAGTGTCACAGGAGGTCTCGCAATGACCGCATATGAAACACTCGATCCTGCTGTGCCTCAGTGTTATTGGGAAATGGATTCATTTGGACGCCTGAAGAAATGCTGGACTTTGTTATTTCACTGGGGTCATTGAAAGGACACTTGACTGAAAACACTTACTGGAAGAATCAAGGTGTGCTAAATACAACCTCTACTGGAGATCACTTGCTTTAAGATAAATAAACAAAAGGAACCTTGGACTAAGGGGAGATGTTTATAGAGAAGCCACATGTCAAGGTTTATGGAGGCCAGGAGGTTGACTTTCTAATTTGGGTTTGGATTGTTTTCAGTTCAATTGGGGTGTGAATTGTTTTGAAGACATTTGGTGATTTGGCCTGCCAAGATAAAAACAAACCCCCGGCTCATTTTGCCGGCACCACTCTGAGAGACCCTGAGAAGTCCACTGTGTCAGCTATCTTTGGAAAAACCCTGCGATTCAAGTGTGTGCTGGCTGAAACCCATGATACCAGACATCTCCTGGAAAGCCTACCAGCCAATTTCTCGACATCTCCAGAATGAACAGCTTCTGAAAAGATCCCAGTGATCCATCACCATATACCCAGACACTAGACCAAAAGGGAAAACTGGCATCCTTCCATTTCTTCTCTTTTGTTTCTTCAAGAATTAACAAGTATTTGGTCAAAGTATTTTTTAAAAAATCTTTTTCTTGTAACAGACCTCTGCAGAGAGAATTTCTGTATTTTTTCAGTGTGTGTTATGAGTTTGTTTGTGGGGGATTTTAAAAGGGAACTTTCATATTTCAATCTGTGTATTAATGCTTTGCTTCTTTACTGGATAAGTTTTGTTTTGTAATAAACTGATAATTTTGTTATTTATTAAAGAAACCTGGTTAGTGTATTTTATTCTGGGATAAAGTGTAGAATATATGATTGACTGCATTGGTAACTGGATAAACATTTAAATATATGTTATGACCTGTGGAGAAGTGGGACTAGAAAAGACAGAGCACTCCTCCCACCTTGGTCGTAAAAGTGGACACTTCAGCTGATAATTCATCTCTCTCTCTCTCTTTCTCTCTCTCAGCCTCTCCCCCTATTTAGACCCATTCCATCCATTCAATCCATTCCAAAACTGCACTCTGAATTGGACGCTGCTCAACACCAATCAACGGTTTAAATAGTGAGGCTCTCGCCAGTTGGGTCTGACTCCCTCCACTGTTTAAATTGTCAGTTCAAGCTGAGCTGTGTCCCAGGTTTCAGGACAAGCTGGTCAGAAAAAAACATGTACTGACCAGGAAAATCTTCACTTTCTATACAGTCTGGTTTCAGTTTCAGGAATTTGAGCCTTATATTTGCATTAATGCTTAAACAGATTTTAATGTCACTCACTTTGACCTCCGTAGGGAATGACACAAGCTGGAACTACAGGTATTTTCTCCAGCAACAACCTTCTGAGTGTCAGCTGACTAGCAGTATTTCCATTGTTCATGCTCCCTTCACAAAGTAAACTATTCAGATCTTTTACCTGACCACATTCTTCCTTTATAGATCAGTCAGTTAGTCACAGTCAGCACAGCTCCCTTTCCTTCACTTAAACTGGTTGTGCAGCCTTCTGCCTCAAATCTGCTCAGTTTACAAACTATTGTGAGGTCTGCTCTCATTGTGATGTGCATTGTGAGGGTAGGGCTTGCTCTGTGATGTCACGGTTTGACCCATCCAGTTAAAGGGCCCTCACCTTGATGAAACAGTCTTTAGCAAATCTTAAAATTAGAGCTTGACCATTCATGATGTGACCATAATCTGAGACTCCATCTTTCCTATCATGGGGAGATGAAATGTCCCATTGCACTCTTTTGAAGAAAAGTAGGGTACTTCCCTTGGTGTGCTGCCCTATATTTATCACTCAAACAACATCACTAAATATAAATGATTTGACTATTAACTCATTGCAATTTGTGGGTCCTTGCTGTGTGCAAATTTGCTGCAATATTTCCTGCATTGTAACACTTCAAAAGTATTTTATTGGCTCTAAAGTACTTGAGAAGCCCTGACATCATTAAAAGTACTATAGAAATTCAATTCATTTTGCTACAAAAGCGGAGAAGGTGGTTGAATTACTGATCTTTTGTAAGTTGGTGGATATGACTTGGAACTATATCGCCGTTCCTTCACTGTCGCTGGGTCAAAATCCTGGAACTCCCTTCCGAACAGCACTGTGGGTGTACCTACCCCACATGGACTGCAGCGGTTCAAGAAGGCAGCTCACCACCACCTTCTCAAGGGCAATTAGGGATAGGCAATAAATGCTGGCCTGGCCAGCGACGCCCACATCCCGTGAATGAATTTTAAAAAAATGATATTTGTAAGCTCATATCATTGGCCATAAGCTACCAAGGATGTCTTCTCTTGTAGTCATTTAGCAAAAGCAAACAAAACATCAAATGGAACGGCATCATTTACACCTTATATGCTTAAATGTTAGAAATATTCAACACATTATTTGTCTGATTACTTGAGGAAGCTGTTTGATCTTCAGAAAAAAACCTTCTTTGGCAACATAAAAACTTGCAAAAGAGCTTGGATTCTTCCTGGAATCATTTGTTCCTTACCTTACAATGCCTGTTCCAGCAGAAATGGTGACAAGGGTTTCCTTGGAGTCATTGCTGTGTACGATTAATCAAAGATTTAACGATTGAAACATTCTTGAAAATGAATTATGGATGATTCATGCACTTTTGTTTTCATTGAAGCAGTTTATATGTTAAGTTAAATACTCTATGACTGGTTTCTTACCCTTTGTTTCTGCTTGTATATAATTATCTCCTTGTAAATAAATTCCACTGTTTGTTTTCACCTAATATTTACTGTCTTTTGAATGTTATGGCTGCCTACATAATCTTTGTTTTACAATATTGAGGTGAAAGGGGTAGTTCTTAGCCTATTTGCAACCTCTCCCACACACATCAGGCATAAGGTTACAAGCTTAATTTTGGAGCAGATATGGGTCTATTCATGAAAACTGTCTTTCTTCAGTGATGTTGAGCTAAGTGTGTTGAGAGCAAAGCCCGAGTGACAATAATGATTTTCTATGGAGATTTCTTCAAACTTGAGCCTCTTTCAGCTTTTGGGGAAGTGCAGCAGTTTTTCTGGACCACATCCTGTGATAAAGATAGTTAGAATTTCCCTTTTTAATAGATCATTCTAGCAGAGATAAATAAAAAATCCAAGCTGATCCAAACTTGAGAGATTTTGTAAAAATGAGCTAAAAGTGAGCTTCCCTTGTTGGAATAAAAGCAAAATACTGCAGATGCTGGAAATCTGAAATAAAAACAAAAATTGCTGGAAATACTCAGCAGGTCTGGCAGCGTCTGTGGAGAGAGAAGCAGAGTTAACATTTCAGGTCAGTGACCTTTCATCAGAACTGGCAAAGGCTTCCTTGTTGGAACTCGGATTTGTTTTCAGTGGCAAAATAGGAGCTTGAAATGTAATCACTTTTTTCATTGCTGCAGAGCCAGAGGAGACGATAATAATTTTCCAAGTTTGGATGCGATCCTGATTTAGTTTCATTCAGTGGCAGCTGATTTGTTGGTTCCTAACGTGCACACATTATTCCCATTGAGCTCTCTGTTATATACATCAGTGTGGAGTTGAATGGTCTTTGGCTCAGCTAAACTACCCTTTTCCATCTGCCAGGTTATTGTCCATTAGTTTCTAATAACTTGCACATGAAATAAATAGTTGTCTCAGTGTAAGTCATACAAAAAAATTCCACTGTTGGTTTGCTGATTCTTAGTCACTTTTAAAACAAATAAAAATGATCAAGCATCACCAAATCCATGACTTCTAGAACCTTGAAGGACAGGGACAACTGGTGCACAGGAACGCCTTCACCTCCCAAGTTCTCCTCCAAGTTATACACAATCCTGACTTGGATATATATCACTGTTCCTTCATCCTTGCTAGGTCAGAATCCCAGAATTCTCTACCTAATATACCTTCATCACACAGATTGCAGCGCTTCGAAGGCTCAACATGACCTTCTTGAGGGAAACTCAGAACGGGCATTAAATGCCCAGCCTTGCTGGCGATGCCCATATCCCAAGAATGAATTAAAAATAAAGTCAATGGGCTGAATTTTACTGGCCCCTCGCGCTGCGGATCGCGGTGTGGGGGCTGGTAGAATTCTGCGGGGAGAGGTTGAATATGGGCACACCGCTGTGTTAAAAGGGCACCGCCGCGGAGTGCGGCGCCCGAATAAAATTCAGGCCAATATATTAGGTAATGTTAAAAATTCACATAAGCTCTACTTCACGCATGGTCAGTTGAAAGAAATTAAATGTCTTTTAGCTGTGTTTTTGAGTAACAGCTTGAAAGAGATTTCAGTGCCACCTCAGCTACAAGTCAGAAGAGGTGTTACTTTAAAGCCTTGCCAATTCACTTCAACGGACTGGAGGCACGATATTGTTACCAAGTGAAGGATTGTAATACTACACCAGTCACTCTTCAGTGCCATTGCACATGAAGAGTCAAGACCATCATCAAAAGAGGTTAAAAGGTAAAGCACCGAGTGGACTGTGATGTTGGAAGCCAAAGGAGACCATGCGTGAAATAGAGAGGAATAGGAGAAGGTAGATTAGGTTTCGTATCATGCCTGGAAATGTACAGGAGGGTTGGAAGCTGAAGGACAAGATTAGGGCCTGAAGTTTTTGCTTGATTACACTGGTTTTTTGGGCATAATTCAGCGGATAGCAGCATAACCAGCACAAAAGGTCGCATCAGATCGAAGATTATAAGATCATAAGAAATAGGAGCAGGAGAAGGCCATTCAGTAAGATCATGGCCTTAACTCCTCCTTCCTGCCTACCCCCTATAACCTTTGACTCCCTTGTTGATCAAAAATTTGTCCAACTGAGCCTTGAATATATTCAAGGACCCAGCCTCCACTGCTCTCTGGGAAGAGAATTCCAAAGAATAACAACCTTATGAGAGAAGAAATTCCTCCTCATCTGCTTCTTAAAAGGGAGACCCCTTATTTTGAAACTGTGCCCCCTAGTTCTAGATTCCCCCATGAGAGGAAACATCCTCTCAGCATCTACCCTGCCAAACCCCATTAAAATCTTAGCTGTTTCAATAAAATCACCTCTCATTCTTCTAAACGCCAATGAGTAAAGGCCCAACCTGCCCAACCTGCTCAACCTTTCCACAAAAGACAACCCTTTCATCTCAGGAATCAGCCTAGTGAACCTTCTTTGAATTGCTTCCAATGCAGGTATATCCCTCCTTAAGTAAGGAGACCATAAACTGTACACAGCACTCTAGGTACGGTCTCACCAAAGCCCTGTATAGTTGTAGGAAGACTTCCCTACTTTTATACTCCATTCCCTTTGCAATAACGGCCAACATTGCATTTGCCTTCCTAATTATTTGCTGTTCCTGCATGCTAACTTTTGTGATTCATGTACAAGGACACCCAGATCCCTCTGTCCTGTCGCATTCTGCAGTCTCTCTCCATGTAAATAATATTCTGCTTTTCTACTCTGCTTACCAAAGTGGACGGCTGCACATTTTCCCACATTATACTCCATTTGCCAAATTTTTGCCCATTCACTTACCAATCTATATCCCTTTCCAGACACTTTGTGTCCTCCTCACATTTTGCTTTCCTACTTACCTTTGTATCATCTGCAAGTTTGGCTACAATACACTCGGTCCCTTCATCCAAGGCATTAATATAGATCATCAATAGTTGAGGCCCTAGCACCGATCGTAGAAATTTAAGTGCAATTTGCTTTCAATGCAACTCACGTTTTCATGAACTTTTGTGCTGGTTTTAAAGATATTGTGCTAGATACAGGCCCCACCCACAAAAACTGGCTTCCCCGCCCTCCACCACCCCAGTGAAATAATCCCAATGGGAGTTTCTACTAACTGCGCTCATTTACAGGCCTTCGGGCAGGCTTTAAAAATTAAGCTGATTCAATTGGGTGCAATGGCACCCAACGGTATGTCTTAAAAGCTTTTAAATGTGATTTTTGTTTTAATTTACTGAGAAACTAACTAATGTATCCCAATATAACCAGAATATCATTTTGTATATTTTATAAAAGTGAATTTTAAATCGGGTTACTCAGAGATGGTGGATTGTCACTGTGATAACCCTACTTTCAGCTGTTTTAAACAAACTTCACCACATTACCACTTTTATACATATGAAGGAAGAAAATAAAGCGTGTTTTTTTATAAGGCTAGATCAATTGTTATTTTTAAATCTGAGATTGATAGATTTTTGTTAGTCAAAGGTATTAAGAGACATGGGGCAAAGGCAGGTCTGTGGAATTAGGTCACAGATCAACCATGATCTCATTGACTGACGGAACAGGCTTGAGCGGCTAAAGGGCCTAAAGGTTCCTATGTTCCTAAAATGATACCTGCTCGCACTGTTTCATGGCAGTTTTAGCGGCTGATGATATACAAATGAGTTTGAGTGGAAACTTAGGGGGAAAAAAAACACTTTTAAAAATTCACTGTAATTTTGGGCGCAACTTGTACTGCAATTGGCAATTGTACCCAAAGCAGAAACTCTATCCTCTGGCATTCAAGAAAGGGAAAGCAGGGCAGAGTTAGAGTCATTGGACACTGATTGATATAAGAGGCTGGGGGGTAAGGGGGAAGTTTGAGCAGGGTTCCAGTCCTGGAAGGGGAAAGGTAAAGCAGAGCTAATGGTAAGGGGGTAGGTAAGACAGGGAAGGTAGAATATAATAAGAGCCTAGAGGAGAATTGGAGCCCTGGGGGTGGGAAAGAGAATCAAAAGATGCCAGAGCATAAGCTGGAGTTCAGGGAAAGTGGCAGCAATCCTTATTCAATAAGACTGGTATGGTAGGTCAAACTGGAGGGGGGAAGTGGACAAGCTGAGGTAGAATAGAGAGGAAGAGGAGAGGAAAAAGAAGAGAGCAGGAGGAGAGGAAGGATGGGAGAGGAGGAGACACACAGAATGGGAAAAGGGGCAAGATAGAAAAGATGAAGGGGCAAGGGAGAACATTTTGGAAGTGAAGTTATATTGAGCTGTTATCATGCTCTTTCTATTCTCTGGAGCATCAGCCAGTTAAAAGGGTGAAAAGGTAAGCAGTGGTTAGTAGCATGATGTTAAAAACCAAGCTGTCCAGAATAGGGATAGTAGCAGCTAGTGGGGGTGAGGTTGAGGGAGGGAGGTGCTGAGACAGGCTGAGGCTTCAAATTGTCGCAAGAACTTTGTATTTCTATTGAAAGCTAAGAATTCTGTATGCTTTTAAAGACTGAGCTAAAGGATTTTTTGTGAACATTGAATGCTGAAACTTGGTGTTTGAACTGATTGCGTAGACTGCAAGGCACTTGTTTCTAAGCAACTCAACAGGGAAATGGCAAGAAGATTTATGACTGTCACATGACTTGATTGTGGATTTTAGTTTCAGTTTTTCAGAGTAAGCTGAGCAGCATTGCAGAGAGCTGGCTGGGATCTGTGTTTGCAGACCAGAGAAAAGACAGATTCTATTAAAAAAAGGTTTTGTCTCTCTTGTTAAAAAAAGAACTCTACATTTAAGATGGTGGCTGCGGTCTGCCTGAAGAAAGAAAAGACCCCTGGAGAGAAAAAGATCCAGGAAAAGAAGAGTTGCTGCTCTCTGTGGAAAAAGGCTCCTTTACTGAGAGGAAGCCCTGAATTTTAAAAGGTAGCAGACTCCCATTGCTTCCAGTGTCTGAAAAATCCCTGCCTCAGGAGTGATTCCTGTTGCCTCTTGTGTTTTGGGAGATCCAGGAAGCTCAAAAAAGCTTCTATTGCTAGACTGCTACTTCAAAGTCTAAGTTGACCTGTTGCTACACCCTTTGCTGAAAGATCTGTGTGATGCCTGCTGCAGACAAATTGCCTTGAATGTCGACCCATCACAGGCTGTTCATCAACCTCACTTGGAGAGACTTCAAGTGGCATCTGACTATTCGACTCTGGGGCACCTCGCCAACCTGGAAATATCTTACCAAAATGTTACAACCCAGTTATTTTATTATTCCTAAAAAACAATTGTAATTGTTCAACCCAGTTGAAGGCCTGATGGACCCAGTCACCTTACCACAGTCCCGATCAGCCATCCGACCTCAGTTCAGGCTTACGTCTACTGCCTGGCACCCCCATGGCTGTATATTGGAAGCCCACCTCAGGGTGGTGCTGGTCTGCCTGCCTATCTCACTATGGCCACACTATGTCTGCTCTCCCCCATCCTGCCACTGCTCCTTAAAAATTGTGGCTCTCAACTACTAACTCTACCGGTGCTCCACCACACTCCTTAAGCATGTTGAGCCTGTTGACACTTCTGCCACGACCAATGGACTACTCCATTTTGTTACAATCAAGGTGGGAGGAAAGCACTGTTAATTCAATTCCACTATTCCACAGGTCACAAGATATTAGTAAAGTTTCCTACCTACTGGAAAGTAGCCAAATCAAACACTCTATTTGTCCCCCAGAATAAAGCACACCAAACTAGCTTTCTTTAAACTACAACAAAATTAACTATTGATTTAGCGATACAGCACTGAAACAGGCCCTTCGGCCCACCAAGTCTGTGCCGACCAACAACCACCCATTTATACAACCCTACAGTAATCCCATACCTACACTAGGGGTAATTTATAATGGCCAATTTACCTATCACCTGCAAGTCTTTGGCTGTGGGAAGAAACCAGAGCAGCCAGCAAAAACCCACACGTTCACAGGGAGAACTTGCAAAGTCCACACAGGCAGTACCCAGAATTGAACTGGGGTCCCTAGAGCTGTGAGGCTGCGGTGCTAACCACTGTGCCACTGTGCCGTCCTAATGCTCTTTATGAATAAGCTAAGTCTTAAACAATAATGAGATAACTCAGTAAGTGAAAGGATTCCTTTCAAACATCTTATTCTTCCTAACCCTCATGCACACACACATATTTTTTTCAAATGATTAACTGATTTGGCTACTTTCCGGTAGGTAGGAAACTTGACTAATATCTTGTGACCTGTGGAATAGTGGGATTGAATTAACAGTGCTTTCCTCCCACCTTGATTGTAACAAAATGGAGTCGTCCATTGCTCGTGGCAGAAGTGCCAACAGGCTCAACATGCTTAAGGAGCATGGTGGAGCACCGATAGAGTTAGAGTAGCTGAGAGCCACAATTTTTAAGGAGCAGTGGCAGGATGGGGGAGAGCAGACATAGTGGGGCCATAGTGAGATAGACAGGCAGACCAGCACCACACTGAGGTGGGCAGCCAATATAGAGCCATGGGGGTTGCCAGGCAGTAGGCGTAAGCCTGAACTGAGGCAGGATGGCAGATCGGGGCTGCGGTAAGGTGAGTGGGTCTATCAGGCCTTCAACTGTGTGGGAAATTAAGCTGAGGATGAGGCAGGATGGGCAACAAATAAAAGGGTCAACAACTAGCCAAGAAAGCAGAGCTGGCCCTCGACCAGTGTAAAATGAACTTACTTGAAGTGGGAAATCAGCAGAAGAATCACTGTCAAAATCCAAGATGGCACTGGAGCTGAAGGAGAATGTTAGAAAATGAATTCCATAGGCTGCCTACTGTTTAGATTTTGTACTTGCTGTGTGACAAGTTTACATAAGCAAAACTCATTGAATAGATAATTATAGAAATTTATAATGGTAACAATGAAATTGATATAATTAGTGTGACCCCCAGGAAACCAAGTGTTGTAGGCAGCAGGTGCATGCTCACACTCTGGGTTTTCATCTCGAGGATCAGGGTATTAATCTTGCCAAGATTAATAGGATGGTACAGCAGTAGAAGTTCCTGATTGCACATGTCCATGGCTAATAGAATACAATGTGGTCAATGCCAGATTTCTCTGAAAAAATTTGGCAGTAAGGCTTCACTGCACCTTTTTCCTGCAATATCTTCTTGGTGGATCTTGCTCCCTGTGGTTGTCCTGCTGTTCCATGATGTGCTGTTGCTGCTCTTACAGTTCCATTGTCAGGCCTCTGTTGAACAGCTTGTATAACCTACAGCATATTGCTATAATTTTGCCCACTTTCAATAAGGCATAATATCGAAGCCTTCAATCGACCCAAGCATGTGAAGCAGTGCTTAACTATCTCCAATGTCTGCTCAATGAGGACTCTGGTTGTATGCGTGCATTGGTGTATCTGTGATTGTGGTTTTAACATGGCGTTTCAGCACACGCTCCATAAGGAGCTGGTCCTCCATCCTTCTCCCAGCTTCAAAGAACAGTCTGATGTTTGGCTTAGAATTAAAGCACAAAAATCAGAGCAGAAGCATTTTTTAACCTGCAGTATTTTCAGCTGTGCGTCTTGTCCTATTTGCATGTTGAGAGAATCATACACTTCCCCACTGCGGAAACATACTGAATTGTCATGTGGTATATGAATGTCTTCAGGTGTACATTTATGACCGATAACTTGGGAAGTTATCTGCCTCTACTAAATGGGCTCTGCTGAAGCAGATGTATCTGTGCCCAAGGCAAAACAGGGCTGCGATTCCATCTATAACACAGCAGTGGATTATCCATGTGGATGCATGCAGAAAATAATTGTAAATGCCGGGGGCCTGGCTAAATCTGAGAGTTTGATCTTGCAGAAGTCTGATCTCCTTCACTGATTGAACGGAAGTTCTGCTTCTCATGGCCTGATTTTTGAAGTGGATAGTCATTTTTTAGTGTGGGCTGTCCAGCAATTTCTAAAATGTAAACTAGACACCAGGTGAGCTGAGAGTGACTGCCCTTGACATCAACGCAGCATTTGACTGTGTGTGGCATCAAACAGCTCTAACGAAATTGGAGTAAATGGGAATCAGGGAGAAAACTCTCCACTGGTTGGAGTCAAACCTAACACAAAGGAAGATGGTTGTGGTTGTTGGAGGTCAGTCATCTCAGTCCCGGGACTTCACTGCAGGGTAGTGTTCTAGGCCCAACCATTTTCATCAACGATCTTCCCTTGATCATAAGGTCAGAAGTGGGGATGTTCGCTGATGATTGCACAATGTTCAACACCATTCGCAACTCCGTAGGTACAGAAGCAGTCTGTGTCCATACGCAGCAAGACCTGAACAACATTCAGGCTTAGGCTGATAAGTGGCAAGTTACATTCACACCACACAAGTGCCAGGCAATGACCATCTCCAACAAGAGAGAATTCAACCATCTCCTCTTGGCAATCAATGGCATTACCATTGCTGAATCCCGCACTATCAACATCCTAGGGGCTACCATTGACCAAAAACTGAACTGGAGTAGCCATATAAATACCGTGGCTACAACAGCAGGTCAGAGGCTGGGAATCCTGAGGTGAGTAACTCACCTCCTGACTCCCCAAAGCCTGTCCACCATCTACAAGGCACAAGTCAGGAGTGTGATGGAATATTCTCCACTTGCCTGGATGAATGAAGCTCCAACAGCACTCAGGATGCTTGACACCATCCAGGACAAAGCAGCTCACTTGATTGGCACTCCACCCACCACCTTCAACATACACTCTCTCCCCCACCATTGTACCGTCACAGCAGTGTGTACCATCTACAGGATGCACTGCAGAAAATCACCAAGGCTTCTTTGACAGCATCTTCCAAACCTACGATTCCTACCACCTAGAAGGTCAAGGGCAGCAGATGAATGGGAACACCACCAACTGCAAGTTCCCCTCCAAGCCACACACAATCCTGACTTGGAACTATATCGCCATTCCTTCACTTCACAGGGTCAAAATCCTGGAGCTCCATTCCTAGCAGCACTGTGGGTGTACCTACACCACATGGACTGCAGCTGTTCAAGAAGGCAGCTCACCACCACTTTCTCAAGGGCAATTAGGCATGGGCAATAAATGTTGGCCTAGCCAGTGACGCCCACGTCCTGTGGATGAATTTTTAAAAAACAGAGCCCAGTTCTTTCAATCAACATAATTTTAACAACCAGCATTAACATAGAATTAATCAAAAGAACCAAGATCACAAAAGTAGTTTTTAAAATTAAATTCTGTGCCTTATGATTTGAAGACTTTTCAACGACCTTTTTCATCTCCAATAAAACCAATATTAGAATTCGAACCAAAATCCCACCTTGACCCATCCCAAGATTAGCTTGGAGGCCAAAGGAGGCCATGGCAGGAATAGAGTTGTGTAAGAGAAGGTGGAGAAGGATTCAAATCACTTGGGAAAAGGTCTACTAAGACTGGAAACTGAGGGGCAAGATTAGATGTCAGGAGGTGGGATGGTAGAGCGAAGTTAGAGCCTTTGGAGACAGGTAGATACAAGAGGCTTGGAGGGGAGGTTAAGGGGGAAGTTCATGCTGTGTTAAAGGCTAGGAAAGCTGTTTGGGATTTGACAATAGATGTTAACCCTATGCTGACTATGTGATGTTCTACCTCCCCTTCCTACCTACCCCCTCTCCGATTAGCAGCTGATATTCATTCCTGTACAAAAGCAAAATACTGCGAATGCTAGAAATCTGAAATAAGAGCAGAAAATGCTGGAAGTACTCAGCTAGTCCAGAAGCGATTGTGGAAAGAGAAACAGAGTTAACATTTCAGATTTATGACTTTTCATCCAAGCTTCTGACAAAAGGTCACTGATCTGAAACATTGGGTCAGATTTTAACTCATTCAAAACCCATCCACTTACACAGAGTTAAAATTCGGCCCAAAATTCTGTTTATAGGAACATAGGAAATAGGAGCAGGAATAGGCAATTCGATCCCATGAGCTTGCTCTGTCATTCAACTAGATCATGGCTGATCTTCTACCTCAATGCCATTTTCCCACACTATCCCTTGAAATCTTTAATATCTCAAAATCTGTCGATCTTTGTCTTGAACATGTTCAATGACTGAGCTTCCACAGCCCTCTGGGGTAGAAAATTCCAAAGATTCATCCCCCTCTGAGTGAAGAAATTCCTTCTCACCTCACTCTTAAATAGTCTACCTCTTCTTCTGAGACTGTGTCCCCTGCTTCCAGACCCCCAGCCAGGGGAAACATCCTTCCCACATCTACCCTGTTAAACTCAGCAAGAATTATGTAAGTTTCAATACAATCACCTCTCATTTTTCTAAATTCTGGAGAATATAGGCCCAGTTTCATCATAGGACAATCCTACCATCCCAGGGATCAGTCTGGTGAGCCTTCATCACACTCCCTCTATGACAACTATATGCTTCCTTAGGTAAGGAGACCAAAACAGTAAACAATGCTCCAGATGTGGTCTCAACAAAGCTCTGTACAATTTCTGCAAGACTGCTTTACTCCTGTACTCAAGTCCTCTTGCAATAAAGGCCAACACGCTATTTGCCTTAGTAATTGCTTGCTGCATGTTAGCTTTCAGTGACTCATGAACAAGGACACCCAGGTTCCTTTGGACATCAACACTTCCCAATCTCTGTATTTCTGTTTTTCCGACCAAAGTGGATAACTTCACATTTTTCCACATTGTATTTCATCTGCCATGTTCTTTCCCATTCACTTAGCCTGTCTAAATCCCCTTGAAGCCTCTTTGCATCCTTCTCACAACTTACATTCCCACCTAGTTTTGTGTCATCAACAACTTGGAAATATTACATTTGGTCCCCACATCCAAATCATTGATATAGATTGTGAATAGCTGGGGCCCTAGCACTGATCCTTGCGGTACCCCACTAGTCACAGCCTGCCAACCTGAGAACGACCCATTTATTCTTACTCTCTGTTTTCTGTCTGTTAACCAATTCTGAATCCATGCCAGTATATGTCCCCCAATCTCACGTGCTCTAATTTTGCTTACTAACCTCATGTGTGAGACTTTATCAAAAGCCTTCCGAAAATCCAAATACACCACATCCACTGGTTCCCCCTTATCTATTCTGCTTGTTGCATCCTCAAAAAACTCTCACAAATTTGTCAAACATGATTTCCCTTTCATAAATTCATGTTGACTGCCCAATCCTACCATTATTTTCTCAGTGTCCTGTTATCGCATCCTTTATTATAGATTCGAGTATTTTCCCTACAAACAGGTCTGTAGTTCCCCATTTTCTCTCTCCCTCCTTAAATATTGGGGTTACATTTGCTACCTTCCAAACTACAGGAACAGTTCCAGAATCTATAGAATTTTGGAAGATGACCACCAATTTATCCAATGTCTCTACAACCACCTCTTTCAACACTTTGGGATGGAAAACATCAGGTCCAGGGGATATATCAACTTTCAGGCCCATTAATTTCTCCAGTACTACTTTTTCACTAATACTAATTTCTTTCAGTTCTTCATTCTTGCTAGTCCCTTGGTTCTCTAATATTTCTGGGAGGTGTTTTGTATCTTCCACCATTAAGACAGATGCAAAGCATTTGTTTAGTTTCTCTGTCATTGTCTTATTCCCCATTATAAATTCTCCTGTCTCTGCCTGTAGTGGGCCCACAATTGTCTTTGCTAATTTTTACATTTTTACATACCTATAGAAGCTTTTACAATCCATTTTTATGTTTCTCGATAGTTTACTTTCATATTCTATTTTCTCTTTCTTTATCAGTTTCTTGGTCCTCCTTTGCTGAATTATAAAATGCTCCCAATCCTCAGGCTTACTACTTTTTGGCAATTTTATAAGCTTCTTCCTTTGATTTAATACAATCTTTAACTTCTCTTGTTAACCATGATTGGATCACCTTTCCTGCTGGGTTTTTTGCTGTAAAGCATGTATTAATTCTTTAAATGCTAGCCATTGCCTGTCTACTTCATACTTTTTAATGTAGTTTCTCAATCTACCACAGCCAACTTGCCTCTCATGCCTTGGAAGTTTCCTTTGTTTAAATTTAAGACCCTCTCTCCACAGATGCTGCCAGACCTGCTGAGCATTTCCAGCATTTTCTGACATTAATACCTGGCTGTTTCAGGGCTGTACAACTCCCACAGGACTGGAATGTATAACTCCAGTTAAAATCCAGAGCTGTGGAAATGAATGCACTCAGAATCAAGGGGCTGTGGGTTTGTGTAGGTTTGATGTGGTGTATCCTTCTGATTCATCTGCCTTCCCTGGAGAGCCTATTTGAGAGAACTGGGCAGCAAAGACTTGGAGTGACATGTATTATTGCACTGAGTTCTCTCCAGCAACAATGGAATTCATCTGAGAGGTTTTTTAAAAATCTTGTCAGATGGAAATTCAACAATAGCACTAGACATGTAATACAGCACGGCAATTTTGCCTACACTTTTCCACTGCAGGTTCTCATTGAACCACACTGAATAAAGTAATGATTTTCTTTCACAAGAATCATAATTTATTAATAAGTTACCTCTCAGCCAGATTCATTAACTACTGTGTAACATACCTATGTGCTGTTAGGCTATTTCTAGCCACTATTTATTGTGTTGCAACACAGCATTGTGTCAACACAAATAACACATGCCATCACCTAATACTGCTTGATATATCATTCTATTTTAATCTAATTTATTAACTGTTTGGGGACTGCAGTACTGTTAAACTCATTAGAACCAACAGAACAAGAATGATATTGCAATCCTTCAGGCATTCCTGTCTAGCCATTTTTAAGAGTAGAAAACAAAGAGTATATTTGTCAGTGAGGCAATAACACTGCTAAAGGTGAACAAACCTAATGGATTATATTGAAGGAGAACTTTTAGCCCCACTGGTACTGCTGTCAGAAACTGCTTGGACTTGATGGAAATAATAATAATTTGATGCTGCAGCTTGGAGGCACTTTGTGTGTCGAGACTATTTTTGAGGTTCCCTCCTAGGTATTAGAACTAACTGAGCAGGTTTGACATGCTGTGTTAGGGGGTAGATTTGAGCAAAGACACTTTCAGGTGCAGGTAAGTGTCTTAGAGTCTGAGTACAGTGACCTTACTTATGAAAATTGGCTGTGGAAATTAAATGGAGGAGGCAGCCTGATTGCAGAGGCAGCTTTCGTTCACGGAGATGGTCATCAATGTAGAGGATCAGGCATTCTTGATTACTCCACACTAGCGCTATAATTTATCATTTCAGCAAGCAACGTATCTGTTTCGGAAAACTGGCGTTTTTATCAGTGAGATGTTGTTATACCCCTCCTTGAAGCTAGCAGAGATGCCTGAGAGTAGGCTGCCAAACTATCTGCCCTCACAAACACAGGGGCTGCGTGCTGCATGAGAATTAGGCCTAGAAATTCAACTGCACTGCACATGCTTTTCAAGCATTGAACAGCCTCCTAAGCCTCCGATATGGTGGGCAGGAAGTGCGCTCTCATTACGAGCCTGAAGACCACTGCCCACCGTACTGGAAGGGGCAAAATAAATGCCCACCAGGGCCCAGTGCCTGGGACAGGCCCTTTGGATATGCAAATAAGGGGGCTGACACCTGTCTGAGAACCCGTTCACAATATTGGTTTGCCCTGAGGTACAAGGCGCAGGTTGCATTCAGGAAAACCGTGTCTCTCGGTTTACATGTGGCCTAGCAGGTGATGCCTTAAAAAGACCGCTGCAGGCCACAACCAACAAGGTCTGTCTTCAGAATATACTTATCTGAATGTGGAGCCAGAGGAGCAACAGTGATCCTACTGATCCCATATTAAAAGCACCACCACTCTCCCACAATCTGCTCTGCTCCACCAACCCTGTTCCTGATCTCAGCCTCTGCTACCTTCCTGATCACCGCCAACTGCTTCCCTCCCAACATGATTGCCTTCCCTCAACCCAATTACCTTCCCTCAACCCGGCTACCTACTCGCCTGACCTGGAATCACATCCACTTGCCCAACAAGAATGCTACTGATTTTTCAGAATGGTGTCGCTCTCTCTCTCTCTCTCTCTCTTGGCCTGGGGAGGCTACTGTCATAGGTATGACACCTGTGCTTCCACAACGCTGAGTTAAGATGGAGTACTGAACACTCAACGCAGCAGAATCAAATGCCCTTTATTTGAAACATAACAGCCTTAACATGAGGTCTTCACTTCCATAGAATTACAGAGAACTTATAGCACTGGCCTGTGCCAGTGTTTATACTCCACACAAGCCTCCGCCTATTCTACTTTATCTAAGCCTATCAGCATATGCAAGACAGATTTGGCCAAGTAACTGCTTCCATTTATACTCATCCCTGACACTTTGCTGACAGACTGTTTAATAATGAGCTGCACATGGCTTCAATCTGGCATCTACCCTTCAGCAAGCATTAACTGGGCAGAAAACGCACAACCTTTGAAGAGTCTAAAATCGATGAACTTCAGATTAGAGTGATCTCACATTCAGAGAATAATTATAATATGGAACTTGCAACCACATGGTGTAGTTGAGACAAACAGATGCATTTCACGGGAATCTAGATAAGTACATGGGAAAGAAAGGAGTGGCGCAGTGGCTAGCATCACAACCTCACAGCTCCAACGACCCGGGTTTGATTCTGGGTACTGCCTGTGTGGTGTTTGCAAGTTCTCCCTGTGATCGTGTGGGTTTCTGCTAGGTGCTCCAGTTTCCTCCCACAGCCAAAGACTTGCAGGTTGATAGGTAAATTGGCCATTGCAAATTGCCCCTAGTGTAGGTAGGTAGTAGGAGAATTGTGGGGTTGTAGTAGGTAATATGGGATTAATGTAGGATTAGTATAAATGGGTGGTTGATGGTTGGCACAGACTTGGTGGTCCGAAGGGCCTGTTTCAGTGCTGTATCTCTCAATAAAGAAATAGGAGAATATGCTGCCAGGCTTAGATGGAAGAGGGTGGAAGGAGGCTCCTATGGAGTATAACCACTGGCATAGACCAGTTAGGCTGAATGTCCTCTTACTGTGTTGTAATTTCTATGTGATTCTATGTAATATGAGCCTTTGCCACACTATCATCAGCATTGCAATGTCATGCCAACCTTATTTCCTACCACCTGCTGGTATATACAATACTGGACAATATCTGCCCATCAAGCAAACATCTTCATCTAATTGTCCACCATGACTTATCAAAGCCCCTTCTCTCCTCATTTAGGGACCATCTTTATTTTTATTCATTTATGGGATGTGGGTGTCGCTGGCTAGGCCAGCATTTATTGCCCTAAGGAACAGTGATTCATCAGGTTGAGAATAGTGTGGGAAAAGGACATGGAACAATCAAAATAAGGAATGAAAGTTGTAAAAGGATCTGGTCGAGGTGGATTGGAAACAAAAATTGGTAGGCAAAACAATAATTGAACATTGGAAGACCTTCAAAGAGAAGGTTTGGGTACAAAGTAGACACATTCCCATGAGGGATAAAGCAAGGGCATCCAAAGCTAAGGCTTCCTGAATGACTAAATATATAGAGATTAAAATGAAATAGAAATAGGAGGCTTCTGACAAATATGAGGTTCATAGTACAATAGCATTAGTAAAGAGGAAATCAAAAAAGAGAATAAGTGAGGCAAAGAAAGAATATGAGAATAGATTTGCGCTGACACAAAAGAGAACTCGAAAGGCTTTTTATAAACAGTAAATAGTAAAAGAGTAGTCAAAGGAAAGGTGGGAACCAAAATCTTCTTGTGGAGGTAGAGGATGTGGCTGAGGTACTAAATGAGTACTTTGCATCTGTCTTCACTAAAGAAGAAGATGTGCAAATATCAAAGTAAAGGAGGCGGTAGTAGCAGTGTTGGATAGGTCAAAATAGAGGAGATAATTAAGAGAATGGCAGTACTCAAAGTAGAAAAGTCACCTTGCCTGATGAGATACATCCTCGGTTTTTGAAGGAAGTAAGGGTGGAAATTACAACGGCTCTGGCCAGAACATTCAAATCCTTTTTAGATATGGGGGAGGTGCCAGAGGACTGGAGGATTATAAATGTTACATCACAGCAATTACAGGTCACTAAGCCGAATACAGGTGATGGGGTAACTTTAAAGACAATAATTCGGGACAAAATTAACTGGCACTTGGAAAAGTATGGGTGAATAAATGGAAGTCAGCATAGATTTGCTGAAAGCAAATCATGTTTGAGTGACTTGATTTTGTTCTTTGATGAAGTAACAGGACATTGATGAAGGTAGTGTGGTTGATGTTGTACATATGGACTTTCAAAAGGCTTTTGATAAAGTACCACAAAATAGCGGCAGCATAGATACAAAATTTGCAAAGGGACAGAAAACAGAGTTGTGAAGTGAATCATTTTGGTAGGAAGAAAGAGGAGAGGCAATCTGAACTAAATGAAAAAGTAAAGCAAAATATTGCGGATGCTGGAAATCTGAAATTGAAAGAGAAAATGGTGTAAATACTCAAATGCTCAGGCAGCATCTGTGGTGAGAGAAAGAGTGTTAATGCTTCAAGTTGATCACCTTTTATTTGAACTGGAAACAATTTTAAAAGGGTACAGGAACAGAGAGCACTAGGTTGTACATACACAAGTATTTGAAGGTGAGAGGCTATTAAAAAGGAATTTGAGATTCTTGGTTTTATAAACAGAAGCATAAAATTCAAAAGTAAGAAGGTTATGCTAAACCTTTATAACACACTGGTTAGACCCAACTAAGTATTGGGCTAGATCAGGGTTGTCCAACATACGGCCCGCAGGCCAGGATCCAGCCCACGAGTCTAAACTGTTCCCAGGGCCGTTCCTCATCCTCACCATGACTGGGGATTAGAAATTTCCCTTTGTTTTCTTCTTACAGAGTGGCCTTTTTAAAAACATCAAGCTGTCAGTTTCCCAGATGACAGCTGCTGACATCGGGAACAGGCGTTATCCAACAGATTCCGTTTTCCGGTGGGTTCTCACTTTTTTTTTAAAAAGAGCCTGCCAGAAAACCTTGAGTCTGTTGGAAAATGGCTATTCCCAATGTCAGCAGCTGTCGGCTTGAAACTGACAGCGCGATGTTTTTTAAAAGAACTGACCAACCATCTGCTGAGCGTCTGCACTCCACAGCTGTGTAAGAGAGAGAGGGGGAGGGGGGGAAGACAGAGGGAGCGGGGGGAACACAGAGAGAAAGAGAGGAGGGGCAGAGAGAGAGGGGGGACAGAGAGAGGGAGGAGGGGCAGAGAGAGAGAGGAGGGACAGAGAGACGGGGTGCAGAGAGACGGGGGGGCAGAGAGACGGGGGGAACACTGAGTGGGGAGTGGGGAACACTGGGGATGGGGGTCGAGAGAGACAGGGGAGAGATAGAGAGAGAGGGTGGGTGGAGAGGGCCACAGAGAGGGGGGAGAAGGAGACAGAGAGACAGACAGAGAGGGGGAATGAGAGACAGAGAGGGGAGGGGGGAGAGAGAGTCAAAGAGTTATTTACATTTGGTACAGAAAGAGGCCATTCTGTCCATCGAGCCCATACTGGCTCTCCACGGAGTTATGCAGTCAGTCCCACTCCCTAGCACGATCCCTGTGGCCCTGCAAGTCTAATTCTCTCAGGTGGCCATCCAACTTCCTCTTGAAGTCATTGATCATCTCCGCTTCCACCACCCTTGTGGGCAGTGAGTTCCAGGTCATTACCACCCGTTGCGTAAAAAAGTGTTTCCTCATATTCCCCCTGCATCTTTTGCAGAAAACTTTTAATCTGTGTCCCCTCGTCCGAAAGGGAAGAGGCTGAGGGAGTGGGGGTGGGGTGGGGGGGTGGCGGGAGGGGAGAGAGAATGAGACACATACACATAGAATGCAGGGCGAGAGGGGAGAGAGATCAAGGTCTCTCCTGAAAGACGGAAATCTATCCAGAATACTCTGCATCGCGACATCAAGTGTGCGGGCAGAGACTGACTACTTATACAGGCAAAAATAATGCCAGGTATGTCACTAAATAAGTTTCAATATAGTGATGAGAAAGTAAGTCAATAAATTAGTCTCCTCATTTAAAGCTTCTTCACAAAAATGCACATTGGTTGTTGTTTTTATTAGTAAGATAAATTTTTAATGCCTTCATCTTGCAAAATTTCTTCACTGGCCCCCTGGGCCGAGCAAAAATCGTAATGCGACCCTCCGCCTGAAATGGTTGGACAATCCTAGGCTAGATTTTCTTGGCCCCGTGATGGCAGGCTTGGAGGCGTCGGGGTGGGTGGGGGGTTGGGGGTGGAAAAACAGGCGGGGAGTTCATAAGGACGGCTCCCCGCACATTCCCGTTGCTGGGGTATTTTGTCAGGGTCAGGCTGGGATTAGGATCGGCTGCCTGCTCCATTGAGCCGGGAAGCCAATTAACTTTGTTAAAGCTCAAATTAGGAGTGATTTTATATGAACATACATATGAATATACAAATTAGAAGCAGAAGTAGGCCATTCAGCCCCTCTAGCCTGCTCCGCCATTCAATAAGATCATGGCTGATCTGTTTGTGTCACAAATTCCACACTCTCATCTACCCCCAATAACCTTTGATTCCCTTGCCTAACAAGAATCTATCTACCCCCACCTTAAAATTATTCAATAACCCCGCCTTCACCACCTTCTGAGGCAGAGAGTTCCAAAGTCGCACAACCCTCTGAGAGAAAAAAAGCCTCCTCATCGCTGTCCTAAAAGGGCGACCCCTAATTTAAAAACATTGCCCCTAGTTCTGGACTCATCCACAAGACGAAACATCTTTTTGATACGACCGACTGCTCCAGTCAAAGCCCCCAGTCAAATATACGATTCTGATTGTGGTGGGAGAAACGCATTGTTAATTCAATCCCATTGCTCCACAGATTGCCTAACATATCATTTTAAACTTTCCAAATTAAAGAAAGACCCAGCCAAATTGTACCATCTATTAACCCCTGAATGAGGCTAACCAAACCAGGTGTCTTTAAATCAACAAATTAACTCTTTAATTAGAATAACTAAATTCTTAAACACTATGAAGATATAAACAACATTTAAAATAGAAAAAAATAGTCCTTGCAAATTTACAGTCCAATGTTGCTTGAAGTCCTCACTGTTGTCCGATGGGGGAAAAAAGGTTCTTCCACAGCAGAAAAGTCCATAGTCTAACATCAGCAGTAAGTGATGCTTTCCTTCTCCAGCGAATTTCAACAATTAACAACTTGCAAACACTTTCAATAGAATCAATCTGACTTTAGAGTTTTTGAGGGATAAAAGATTGTCACAGTCGAACTTCCCTTCCTTCAGTTCAAAGTATCAGAGATCTCTGTTTTGGCTTGACTTTTTTTTTAGAATTTTGAGAGATAATAATAATTAAACAGACTAAAATTCTCTTCCTTCAGTTTAAATGGTTGAGAGCTCTTCTTCCAGGTGCTAACACTAGCTGTCTGTCTGTTTGTGTCCTCTGTTAGAACAAACTGTCTTCAACTAAAAAGCCAGTTCAAAATTGAATTCTAACAAATGTGTCGCTTGATACTCACTCCAAGTGACTGTATCTATGGTATTGAGAATGCACCCTTTGAGTAGCAGTCTCCAAATGGTTGTATCCAACGGCAACCGAAAATGCATTTTCTCTAACTCCTGAGGCTTGCTGGTTCTTAAAGCAGTACTGATCCTTTGCAAGCCTTAAAGGCAAACTGCATATTCCTGGAAAAAAAAAACTATAGGACCATGACACTTTCCACATCCTCCTTGTCAAGACCGTTCAGGATCTTATATGCTTCAATCAGGTCTCCCTTCACTCTTCTAAACTCCAGTGAAAACAAGCCCAGTCTGTCCAACCTTTCCTCATAAGACAACTTGATCATTCCAGATATCAATCTAGTAAACCTCCTCTGAACCGCCTCCAGCTCATTCACATCCTTCCTTAAATAAGGAGACCAAAACTGCACACAGTATTCGACATGTGGTCTCACCAATGCCCAGCAATAGAAGCAGCCTCCCTTTGGCAGGCTGTTGGGTGGGTTGGGGCTGGGGAGTGGGGGGGCCATCAAAACTGGAGGCTTCATACCCTATTGACAGGGCCGCAGGGAGCAAAGGCTGCACACATGGCTCAAACAATTCCTCCGAGGGACCTAATGGCTTCGACCCTAAATTTTTTTATTTGTCTTCACTCCATGGTGAGATCCCCTTGCGATCCCCGATTACTACAACAGCACCCACCTCTCCCGATGGGGCTGCCGAGACTCCCGAGCTGCCGGTCCACTGTTTGGGCATCGAGCATCGAGAGCCTGCCTGCTGTTCTTAATAAGACAGTAAATATGGAGACACACAGCTAATTAGGAGACCGCCACTGGGCTGATTGCACCGTTGGGTACGCTGCCAGCAATTGCAGGCTCGGGACCCCCATTTGGTCCTGCTGTTGGGGTCCCAAAGCCCATGGGAAAATCCAGCCCCTGTGTCCATTTCTGGGCACCACACTTTAGGAAGGATGTCAAGGCCTTGCGTAGGGTGCAGAGGAGATTTACTAGAATAGTATTAGAATGAAAGACTGCAGTTATGTGTATTGACTAGACAAACTGGGGTTGTTCTCTAGAGCAGAGAAGATTACGAGGAGATTTGATAGTGTTCAAAACCATGAAGGGTTTTGATAGAGTAAATAAGGAGAAATTGTTTGCAGGGGCAGAAGGGTTAGTAACAAAGGACATATATTCAAGGTAATTAGCAAAAGAACCAGAAGGGACACAAGGATAAAACATGTATGCAGTGAGTTGTTATAATCTGGAAAGCCCTGCCTGAAAGGGTGGTGGAAGCAGATTCAATGGTAACTTTCTAAAGGGAATTTGATAAATGTTTAAAGTGAAAATCTTTGCAGGGATATGAGCACAGTGCAGGAGAGTGGGACTAATTGGGATAGCTCTTTCAAAGAGATGGCACGGGCTCAATGAGTTGAATGGCCTCCTTCCATGCTGTATTATTCTATTGTTCTACAAAAGGCACAATAGAAATGAAAGTTGTTGTGGTAAATTGAACACCACAGTGTAAACAGCGAGCCAATTTTTTCAATCCTGCCCCTCTGTCATGGGTTGTGTTGGCATTGGCTGGAAAGGATGAAAGGCTTTTCAATAATCAGAAGCAGAGAAAAACAAAATCTGACTTCTAGTCATTATCGTATCCTTTCTCTTCTCTGTTTGATTTTTGAACATGAATAGCAACCCTGTCCTCACAATGATGGCACTGAGATGTAGAATTCAAAGGAGTGATGATTTGCACTCACGCTTCCTCCTGTCTTTGTGCTCTGTAAACTTGCACCACTTGTCTGCTGCTCCTATTTTGGAGAGAATTTAAATTCAGAGTTCTGGCACTAATCATCCTCAGCTGATCAGCAAGTGTGAAAATAAATGAATCTTCAACATAGAGTTGAAACATAATTTAAAGGTATATCTGCTGGGGAGTTATAAACTCAAAACCATGGGATCTCTCTTAGCTGTGCCTAATTGTAAAGTTGCGTATCTAGCAGTAAGTGTAACTCTATGACCTGAACCCTTGAACATAAGAAATAGGAGCAGGAAAAGGCCATACAGCTCATCGCGTATATTGCCAGGAATGGAGGAATTTAGCCATGAGGAAACATTGGATAGGCTGAGGTTGTTCTCTTTGGAACAGAGAAGGAGGGGAGATTTAACAGATGTGTAAAATTATTAGGTGCCCAGATGGAGTGGATAAGAAGGACCTATTTCCCTTAACAGAGAGGTCAATAGATATAAAGTAACTGGCAGAAGTATTAGAGGGAAGTTGAGGAGGCTCTTTTTCCATCTATTTTGGTCGCAAGAATAGAAAGGCAAATTATTAGCTAAATGGAGAGAAACTTCAGAGTGCTTCGGTGCAGAGGGATTTGGGTGCTCTCGTGCATGAATCGCAGAAACCTAGTATGCAGGTGCAGCAGGTAATAAGGAAGGCAAATGGAATTTTGGCATTTATTGCTAAAGGAATAGAGTATAAAAGTAGTGAAGTGTTGCTGCAACTGTACAAGGCATTAGTGAGACCCGCACCTAGAGTATTGCATACAGTTTTGGTCCCCTTACTTGAGAAAGGATGTTGTTGCATTGGAGGTAGTTCAGAGGAGGTTCACTAGATTGATTCCAGAGATGAGGGGTTTGTCTTATGAAGAGAGATTGAGCAGTTTAGGCCTTTACTCTCGAGAGTTTAGAAGAATGAGAGGAGATCTAATTGAAGTATATAAGATGATTAAGGGGATTGACAAAGACATAGAGAGGATGTTTCCTCTTGTGGGGCAATCTAGAACAAGAGGTCATAGTTTAAGGATAAGGGATAGCAGATTTAAAACAGAGATGAGGAGAAATTACTTCTCTCAAAGGGTCGTGCGTCTGTGGAATTCACTACCCCAGAGTGAGGTGGATGCTGGGACATTGAGTAAATTCAAGGAGGAGATACACAGATTTTTAATTGGTAATGGGTTAAAGGGTTATGGAGAACGGGCAGGAAAGTGGAATTGCGGCCGAGATGAAATCAGCCATGATCGTATTGAATGGTGGAGCAGACTCGAGGGGCTGAATTGCCTACTCCTGCTCCTAGTTCTTATGTTCTTTTTCACCCAGAGGATAGTGGGGGTCTGGAACTCACTGTCTGAAAGGGTGGTAGAGACAGAAACTCTCATCGCACTAAAAATATCCTTGGATATTTACTTGAGGTGCTGTAACCAACAGGGCTATGGACCAAGAGTGGGATTAGGCTGGATAACTCTTTCTTCACTGGCGCAGACACAATGAGTGGAATGGCCTTCTTCTGTGCTGTAAATTTTCTATATTTCTATGAATATACTCATCGGCTGAACATCCACAGCCCTCTGGGGTAGAGAATTACAAAGGTTCAAAACCCTCTGACTGAAGAAATTACTCCTCATCTCAGTCCTAAATGGCCAACCCACTATCCTGACCTTCAACAACTACAAACTTATTTTCCTGCAATTTACCTTATTGATTTCTTCATCTTTCAACTGCATGCAGAGGAACCTGAGACAAGGGATGGCACTTTATAGCTTTTTCCAGCACTTAATAAAATCTGGCTACCCAACCCGAACCCGACCAAACCCGACTACATGTGTCAGGTTCAGGTCGGGTTGGGTCTGTATTCTGCGTCCAGCATTCGGGCTCGGGTTGGGTTGGACTGGACTCTACTGTTTTGTTTTGTATTGTTTTCATTTTAATTGACAATTTTTATCTGTTTCAATAATATGTTTGTTATTTTTGGGTCGGGTCGGGCATTTAAAAAAAAAATTAAAGGATTCGGGCCCGGGTCGGGTTCGGGTTGGTTCTTGTCTGGTCAGGCCCGGGTTGGGTTTTAATTTTATACCCGAGCCAGGCTTTACTTGATAACATGTTAAGAAGTTACTAAACCCAGCAGCTGCCTCTTTGTGGAAAAGGTTAATTGAACCCTTGATCCTTACCTGTCCTCCACTCCCCTCTTGTTTTCTTGGATCTGTCATGGCTGGCCCAATAAAAGACACATCTCAAGTCTCACTGTATTGACAACAACAACAACAACTTATATAGTACTTTTAACATTGTAGAACATCCCAAAGTGCTTTACAGGATTGTTAGCAAGCAAAATGTGATACTGAGTCACATAAGCAGATATTAGAACCGATGAGTAAAATCTTTGTCAAAGTAGGTTTTAAAGAGTATCTTGAAGGAGGAAAGAGAGGTAAAGAGGTGGAGAGGTTCGGGAGAGAATTCCAGGGGTGCTGGCAGCTGAAGGTACATCCACCAATGGTCGGGTGATTAAAATTGGGGATGGCCAGAATTGGAGTGCAGTTATCTCAGAAGGCTGCAGGGCTGGAGGAAACAACAGAGATAGGGACGGGTGAGGCTACAGAGAGATTTGAAAACAAGGATGAGCATTTTAGGAACACAGCAACAGCAACAGGCAGTTAGCCCCTTGAGTCTGTTCAACGAGATCAGAGCAGATCTGTGACCAAACTTCGTCTACACCATATCCACTTAAAATTGAAGTGTCACTTAACTGGGAGCCAATGTAGTTCAGGGAGCACAAAGGTTATGTGTGAAAGGCACATAGTGTGAGGTAGGACACAGGAGCAGAGCTTTAGATAACCTCAAGTTTTTGAAGGGTAAAAAGTGGGAGACAAGCCAGGAGTGCATTGAAGTAACAAAGGCATGGCTGCAAATGGTTTGATTCATCCCCAGATGATTGCCATGGAGAGGAATTGAGTCAGTAGTTAGGGATCAAAATTTGCAGTGGGGATTGAAGACAATGGGCTCGGTTTTCCCAATATTTAGTTGTAGGAAATTTCTGCTGATCCAGTACTGGATGTCAGACAAGCAGTCTGACAATTTAGGGGCAGTCAAGGGGTCAAGAGAGGTGGTGGTGGGGGAGATTAGATGTTAGCAGCATATACAGGTAGGTGCAGAAATGTTGTGAATGGCGTGCCGTCGGCTAGACAATTGAGGTTTTGAAAGTGCAATTGTAAGTGAATTCTGAATTGAAGTGCTAATTCTGAAGGACAGTTACACCTGAAGTATTACCTTACTTCCTCCTAGTCAATAGCCTGCTGTGTATTTCCAGCACTTTATGTTTTCATTGAAGTGATTTTCATATGCCAGTCAGCAGCAAACAGCAGGAACTCGTCATCTAGCAATGAGTGCCAGCTATTTGCCCAAAAGCAGTTAATGGCTGTAGTCAAGTGAATGGAAAACATCCAATTTCAAAATTGTTTTCACTGAGCAGATTAAATGATAAAAAAATGCTTGGAGCCAGATATCAGAGGGGTGTTGTATAGAAGCTGGTTTGAATATCCCACTGTGAGCAGAAGACTCAAAATTAATGTATTTATCCCTCCACAATTCTATCAGTATTTTCATGTCATTTGAATTTTAAATTTGTTTTTCAGGGTTATTTTGTTCTTTATACAACTTTGACCCTATGACAGATTGCTCAAAATTTAGAGGCATTGATTGCAGTTATACTCTCACTTTGTGTTATTGTGAAGCTGACCCTTCATTGCTTCAACGTAAAAGTGGCAGTATCATTTGGGAGTCAGATCAGTGGCCTGAGAACCAAGAACATTATCGGAGGAAGAGTGTAAAATGGCTTTACCCTTCTTCTATTGCATTTTGCTGGCAGTTCAACTTCAGTTGGCTTGAATTTGGGGGCGGAGTAGGGGGCCAGTTAATCATACTGAGTCAGAAAGTCTAAAAGCAGTACCCAATGCGTGGATGTTGTCTCATTTCCCTTAACAGGGCACAAAGTTTTTACTGGAAGATTTTACATATGCAATCATGGTGTTAGTGTGCATGGTTACATATAAACTTAAATCTTCTGGTGTCTATTTATGAATTATTATCACCATGTCAATGATTAAGTTGAGAATTTTTTTTTTATTAGTTCGTAGGATGTGGTGTCGCTGGCTAAACCAGCATTTATTGCCCATCATTAATTGCCCTCGAGAAGGCGGTGGTGAGCTGCCTTCTTGAACTGCTGCAATCCCTGGGGTGTAGGTATACCCACAGTGCTGTTAGGAAGGGAGTTCCAGGTTTTTGTCCTAGTGACAGTGAAGGAACAGCGATATAGTTCCAAATCAGGATGGTGTGTGGCCTGGAGGGGAACTCGCAGGTGGTGGTGTTCCCATGCATCTGCTGCCCTTGTCCTTCTAGATGGTAGAGGTCGCGAGTTTGAAGTTGCTGTTGAAGGAGTCTTGGTGAGTTGCTGCAGTTCATCTTGTATATGATACACACTGCTGCCACTGTGCGTCGGTTGTGGAGGGAATGAATGTTGAAGGTGATGGATGGGGTGCCAATCAAATGGGCTGCTTTGTTCTGGATGGTGTCGAGCTTCTTGAGTGTTGTTGGAGCTGCATCCATCCAGGCAAGTGGAGAGTATTCCAGCACACTCCTGACTTGTTCCTAGTAGATGATGGACAGGCATTCGGGAGTCGGGAGATGAGTTACTCGCCACAGAATTCCCAGCCTCTGACCTGCTCTTGTAGCCACAGCATTTATGTGGCTGGTCCAGTTCAGCTTCTGGTCAATGGTGACCCCCAGGATGTTGATAGTGGGGGATTCAGCGATGGTAATGCTATTGAACATCAAGCGGAAATGGTTAGACTCTCTCTTGTTTGAGATGGTTATTGCCTGGCACATGTGTGGCGCGAATGTTCCTTGCAACTTATCAGCCCAAGCCTGGATGTTGTCCAGATCTTGCTGCATATCAACGTGGGCTGCTTTAGTATCTGAGGAGTTGCGAATGGTGCTGAATGTTGTTCAATCATCAGTGAACACCCCCACTTCTGACCTTATGATGGAGGGAAGGTCAGTGATGAAGCAGCTGAAGATGGTTGTGCCTAGGATACTACCCTGACGAACTCCTGCAGTGATGTCCTGGGACTGAGATGATTGACCTCCGATAACTAGAACCATCTTCCTTTGTGCTAGGTATGACTCAAACCAGCAGAGAGTTTATCCCGATTCCCATTGACTCCAGTTTTGTTGAGGCCACTTGATGCCATACTCAGCCAAATGCTGCCTTGATGCCAAGGGCAGTCACTCTCACCTCACCTTTGGAGTTCAGCTCTTTTGTCCATATTTGGACCAAGGCTGTAATGAAGTCAGGAGCTGAGTGGCCCTGGTGGAAGCCAAACTGAGCAAGTCATTGACCAGGTTATTGCTGAGCAAGTGCCGCTTGGTAATATTGTCCACAACCCCTTCCATCACGTTGCTAATGATAGGGAGTAGACTGATAGGGCGGTAATTGGCTGGGTTGGATTTGTCCTGCTTTTTGTGTACACGGCATACCTGGGCAATTTTTCACATTGCCGGATAGATGCCAGTGTTGTAACTGTACTGGAACAGCTTGCCTAGGGACACGGCTAGTTCTGGAGCACAGGTCTTCAGTACTATTGCCAGAATGTTGTCAAGGCCTATAGCCTTTGCAGTATCAAATGCCTTCAGCCGTTTCTTGATACCACATGGAGTGAATTGGATTGGCTGAAGACTGGCATCTGTGATGCTGGGGACCTCAGGAGAAGGCCAAGATGAATCATCCACTTGGCACGTCTGGCTGAAGATTGATACAAATGCTTTAGCCTTGTCATTTGCACTGATGTGCTGGGTTCCCCCATTGTTGAGGATGGGGATATTTGTGGACCCTTGTCTTCCTGTCGGTTGTTTACTTGTCCACCACCATTCGTGACTGGATTTGGCTAGACTGCAGAGCTTACATCTGATCCTTTGGTTGTGAGATTGCTTAGCCCTGTCTATTGCATGTTGCTTCCACTGTTTGGCAAGCAATTAGTCCTGTGTTGTAGCTTCTCCGGGCTGACACCTCATTTTTTGGTATGCCTGGTACTGGCCCTGGCATGCCTTCCTATACTCCTCACTGAACCAGGGTTGGTCCCTCGGCTTGATGGTAATGGTGGAGTGGGGGATATGCCGGGCCATGAGGTTACAGATTGTGGTTGAATACAATAATGATGCTGCTGATGGCCCACAGCGCCTCATGGATGCCCAGTTTTGAGTTGCTAGATCTGTTCGAAATCTATCCCATTTAGCACAGTGGTAGTACCACACAACACGTTGGACGGTATCCTCAATGTGAAGATGGGACTTTGTCTCCACAAGGACTGTGCGGTGTTCGTTCCTACCAATACTGTCGTGGACAGATGCATCTGCGGCAGATAGGTTGTTGAGGACGAGGTCTTCAAGAGGTTTTTTCCTCTTGTTGGTTCCCTCACCACTTGCTGCAGACCCAGTTCAGCAGCTATGTCCTTTAGGACTTGTCCAGTTCGGTCAGTAGTGTTGCTGAGCCACTCTTGGTGATGTACATTGGAGTCCCCACCCAGAGTACATTTTGTGCCCTTGCTACCCTCAGTACTTCTTCAAATTGGTGTTCAACATGAAGAAGCACTGATTCGTCAGCCGAGGTGGGGTGGTAGGTGATAATCAGCAGGAGGTTTCCTTGCCCATGTTTGACCTGATGCCATGAGACTTCATCGAGTCAACTCCCTCCTGACTGTATACCACTGTGCCGCCACCTCTAGTGGTCTGTCCTGCTAGTGGGACAGGAAATACCCAGGGATGGTGATTGCTGTGCCAGGGACATTGTCTGCAATGTATGATTCCATGAGTATGACTATGTCAGGCTGTTGCTTGACTAGTCTGTGGGACAGCTCTCCCAATTTTGGTACAAGTCCCCAGATGTTAGTATGGAGGACTTTGCAGGGTCAACAGGGCTGTGTTTCCAGGGAATAACCCATGGTTTAGTGGGAACCACTCTTGGCTCTGGAGTGGGACATGAACGACCAAGCTTCTGTCTCAGAGACTTGATCACAAAATCTATACTGACACGCCAGTGCAGTACTGAGCAAATGCTGTGCTGTTGGAGGTGATGCCTTTTAGATGAGATAGTAAACCGAGGCCCTAGCCACCCTTTTGGGTGGATGTAAAAGTTGCCGTGGCACTATTCAAAGAAGAGCAGAGGAATTCTCCCCGGTGTTCTGGCCTATATTTATTTCTCGAAGAAGATTAAAAACAGGTTATCTGGTCATTATCATGCTGCTATTTGTGGGAGGTTACTGTGTGCATAATGACTGCTGCATTTCATACATTACAACAGCGAATATACTTCAAAGGTGCTGCATTGGCTGTAAAGTGCATTGGGGCATGCTGCGGTGGTGAAAGATGCTCTCGAAATGCAAATTCAGCTGCAACTTTCAAAGCATAAAAAATTCCCAGAACAGACAGATGGCATAACTCCAATCTCTCCAACCTCTGTACACTCACATACAAGTCTGATAGGTAGATGCAATTTGATTGCATCCTTTTATGGCAAAATGGGCAAACTCATGTTGCTTCAATTTAAATAGTGCTTTTCACATTGAAATACTTTAAATTGTTCATACATTCAATTATTTTTTGAATAACAGACTTATTATGAAGAAAAGATGTACATTTAGGTACTTCTTTTTTTTTCTTTTGGGCCTCCTTATCTCGAGAGACAATGGATACGCGCCTGGAGGTGGTCAGTGGTTTGTGAAGCAGCGCCTGGAGTGGCTATAAAGGCCAATTCTGGAGTGACAGGCTCTTCCACAGGTGCTGCAGAGACAAAGGCAACCCGTGGCGCCCAGTTTCTACGCCAATTTATCTGGACTTATAACCCGTAACTGCTGCCTTCCGTGTTGTTTCAGTCGCTGTGAGGCAACTATGGAGTGACCTCTCCATGGCGCATGCCTGGGCAAATTTATGGAGGTTGAGAGTTGCCCAGTCGTCAAAACCCCCCTCTCGGCCTTTCTGGTGGGGTCCAAAGGAGTGCAGGACACGACGTTTGGCACCAGTATGGCTGCAGGAACTGCCGGAAACATGCCAAAGGTGACACATGACCGCCTACGGGGTTCCGCTCCGGATTTTCTGTTAGGGTTTACTCCCTTAGCCTTGGTCTCTCCCGAGACGCCCACAAGGCAGTGGGGTTGTTGGGGCCCCTACACAGGTGTAGGATGGTGCCGGTGGGAGGAGGGGATGCAAGGGGGAGGGGTAGAGGGAGGGGGTGGGGGGGGGGTGCAGGGGAAGGGGGTGCGGGGTGAAGATGGTGCGAGGGGGGGGGCGGGCTGGGACGGGGTTGTGAGGGGGTGAGCTGAGAGGGTGGAGCAGGGAAGGGGACGGGGGTGGGGAGGGGGGGTGGAATCTGGTGCAGGTAATAAGCCATTTCCTCAGTGCCCACCATCGACGTCCGGAAAGCTCATCCACGTCCTTCGGGAGGTGAAGCATCATTTGGCAGACTTAGAGGTGATTACATTTGCTAAGGGTTTTTTTTTGCAGTGGTTTAAATAAAGGCATGCAGCATTGCCGACAGTGCGCTGCAGATGCTCTCCGAGCCATCTCCCGCGGGCGCTTTGAAGTTGCGGCCGGGGGGGCCGTTCGTGGATGTTTTGGGTGTTCGGGGCACCTTTTCACAGGACTTCTCTCGGGTCCCGCAGCTCCTTCTTCACCTCAATGGACTTACCGCATGCCGTGGCTGCAGACACTCTGGACTGTGAAGACAGCAGGATCGGAGATTGAAGTATCGGCAGCTGTGCTCGTCAGTTTCATCCGGATCAATTTCATTGAGAAAACAAAGAGCAGGTGTGGCTGGGGGAGGGCAGTGGGCCCAGGTAACATACACTAAACTAACTGTTAACTTTTAGATAGGGCTAAAATGAACTGATTTAAAGAGCCAGGGGAATTTAAACAGTTTAAGAGGGCAGATTGGGGGAGAAAACGTTAGGGATGGGAGCAGATGGCCATGGATAGAGTTGAACAGCTAGGGAGCTTCCAGCCCAGGAGCCATCTTGAAATCCTTGACAATATATTTCAGTGGCTTTTTATTTTAGAAAGTTTGACATACTATGGGTTCCAGTAATCACAATGTGAGAAGCAGATTGATGATATTTTTAATGCTATTACAATTTTTGTTCTGTCAGGGAATTGAGGGATATCCGGAGGGACGCGATGTTCAAACCTCTGGATAAGGGCGGGAAAAATGTACCCAATGTCGCCCTCACCCTGATGACTACCTTCGTGTGTGGCTGCATCAAGCTGTGTGTAGACCTCCAGTACGCAAACTCCAAGTGTCACTACGTGCTGAGGTTCTATCTGTCCCCGGTGTTGCGAAGGATGGGCCTGGTCAAATTGTCGCAGAACGCTCCATCCAGTTGGACTGTGCCGTACCACCTATCCTTCGTGGAGCAGTTTCTGCAGAAAAACAACTTTGACCACCGATACATCAGGCAGTGGTCTGCACGGAATGTCCTCAAGGCCCTACGGGAAAAGGAGATGGTGAATCCTGTCGGATGATTCCCCGAGCAGACCGCCAAAGTCATTTGGCGGAATGCTTCATCACCAGAACTTTCAAGCAAGCACCAAGATGTAGCTTGGCTGGTGGTAAGAAGAACCCTCCCTGTCAGATCCTTCCTGAATGCCCGAAGTCTCACCCCCTCCGCACAATGCCCTCGCAGTGGCTGTGGTGGGGAAGAGACGGTTGCCCACCTCCTTCTGGAACGTGTCTTTGCAAAGCAGGTGTGGAAAGAGATGCAGTGGTTTTTGACGAGGTTCATCCCAAGCAGCTCTGTAACACAGGCGTCTGTGCTCTACGGGCTGTTCCCAGGGACGCACACTGAGATAAACATCAACTGCTGCTGGAGGACTATCAATTCGGTGAAAGACGCCCTTTGGTCTGCCCGAAACTTGCTGGTCTTCCAGCGCAAAGAGTTGTCCACGACCAAATGTTGCAGACTGGCACATTCCATGTTTCAGGACTACGTGCTGAGGGACGCACTAAAGCTTGGGGCAGCCGCGGCAAAGGCTCAATGGGGAAAGACCACAGTGTAAGGTCCCCCCACCAAGCTGAACTGAGGGGCTGGATCCATGGGAAACCTCTCGAGCTGTATCGGGAAAATGTTCGTTTGCTGTAAAATGTAAAAATGTATATGGCATGACAAATGAAATGGAAGGGTTGTGAGGCAACTCATGATTGTATTGAAGGAAACTGATCTCCCTTGCACTGTTTGTATTTTTTGACTTGGTGCTGTTTGAAACTGTTTGGTAATGTAATTTTTACACATTTTTATGAATAAAGTATATTTTGGAAATAAAAAAAAAGAAAGATTAAATGTAAAAAAAAAAATTGAGGGATATGGGGAGTGGCAAAAAAGTGGTGTTGAAGCCCAAGATAATCATATTGAATGGCAGAGCAGCCTCGATGAGCCATGTAGTCTACTCCTGCTCCTATTTCTTATGTACCTATGTTTCCTGAATACAAGAAAAGGATATTTTTGTCAGCTTGAATTAATGGTAGCACTCTTTCCTCTGAGTTCATTTGTTCAAGCCCCATTGCTGCCACTTGAGAGCATATATTTTTTTTTTAGATTAGCGATTAGAGATACAGCACTGAAACAGGCCCTTCAGCCCACCGAGTCTGTGCCGACCATCAACCACCCATTTATACTAATCCTACACTAATCCCATATTCCTACCAAACATCTCCACCTGTCCCTATATTTCCCTACCACCTACTGATACTAGTGACAATTTATAATGGCCAATTTACCTACCATCCTGCAAGTCTTTTGGCTTGTGGGAGGAAACCGGAGCACCCGGAGAAAACCCATACAGACACAGGGAGAACTTGCAAACTCCACACAGGCAGTACCCGGAATCGAACCCGGGTCCCTGGAGCTGTGAGGCTGCGGTGCTAGCCACTGCGCCACTGTGCCGCCCAAGCTGATGCTCCAGTGCAGTACAGAAGGATATGATTTTCAGAGGTATCATCCTTCAGATGAGACGTTATGAGTTAGCATGGTAGTATTATGGGTTATCCCCAACACTCTTGAATGAATCCTTTCCTCTCTTGAAGATGACTCATGCTGGGAGTTTGTTTCACTGGTACCAAAAGCTCTGTAGCATCTCGGTCAGTGTCCACGTCTGACCATGAAATATGAGTTCATCAGAAAAAAACTGCATGAACACTGGAAATCTGGAAATCTGAAGAACACAGAAGGCAGGAAGTCCTCAATGCACAGTGGTTCAGCCAGCTGTCATTTCCAGCAAAAGCATGTCCTATTCATAACTTTAAACATGGACTATATTCAGCATAGCATCTTCTGGAACTGCATTTACCTTTTGTTTTAATGGGCATTAAAAGTGGACCTGAGCTGCAAAGATGAGCACAGAAGGTCAGCTGACCTTCGGCCTGTGTATTCAAAAGCTGACTCATTGTCCAAAAGGACAAAAGAATACCTTCCGGACTAAGAGGTGTCATCAACGCCCATTCTAAAACCATCAGGAGACATTCTTGAATTGAATGGGTTTCTCCTGAAACAAAGCAGGTGATTGTTTTTCCCCTTCTCAGGATGAATGTCGAACAACAATAAACCAGGATGGGGCTAATCAACCTAGGAAAGGAACTGTGAGAAGTCACATGGTGGGGCAGCCACATTGGTCTTTTAAAAATGTTTAAAATACAGACTGCAGGAAAAAGCAGCAAGCAGACAAAGCAGGATCCTGGTGCCTTAAAAGGCTGCAACATCTTAACGTCTCCGCCGTCGAGTCCTTCGAGACGAGTAAAACTCCCGGGAGCGACGGCTTACCGGTCGAGTTGTACTCGGCCCTGTGGGACTGGGTCGGCCCGGACCTGCTGGAAGTATACGAGAGTATGCTCCTGGCCGGCAGCATGGCAGAATCCATGAGGAAAGGCATCATCACCCTCATTTACAAGCAGAAGGGGGAGAGGGCAGAAATCAGAAATTGGCGGCCCATCTCACTGCTTAATGTTGATTACAAGATTCTGTCCAAAGTCATAGCCAGTCGAGTCAAGTCTGTTCTGGAGTTGGTGATTCAACCCGATCAGACCTGTACTGTATCCGGCAGGAAGATCTCTGATAGTCTCGCGCTACTCAGGGATACGATCGCCAACGTACGGGACAGGAGGGTGGACACCTGCCTCATCAGCCTGGACCAGGAGAAGGCTTTTGACAGGATATCGCACACCTACATGATGGACGTGTTTTCCAAAATGGGGTTTGGGGAGGGAATCTGCAATTGGATCCAACTGCTCTACACAAACATCAGTAGCGCAGTCTCAATCAACGGGTGGGAATCGGAAAGTTTCCCGATCAAATCTGGAGTCAGACAGGGCTGTCCTCTCTCCCCGGTCTTGTTTGTTTGCTGTATTGAACCCTTTGCTGAGTCTATTAGGAAGGATGCGAGCATAAGAGGGGTGACAATCCCAGGCAGCGGAGGCACTCAGGTTAAAACCTCCCTGTACATGGATGACGTCGCCGTCTTCTGCTCGGATCCGCTGTCCGTGCGCAGACTGATGAGCATCTGCGACCAGTTCGAACTGGCCTCGGGAGCCAAAGTTAACCAGGACAAGAGTGAGGCCATGTTCTTTGGGAACTGGGCTGACCGATCCTTTGTCCCCTTCACCGTCAGGTCAGATTACCTGAAGGTGCTGGGGATATGGTTCGGAAGGGCCGGGGCGTGCACCAAAACATGGGAGGAGCGAGTAGCCAAGGTACGACAAAAGTTGGGCATGTGGGGGCAGCGATCTCTCTCCATTGTGGGTAAGAACCTGGTCATCAGGTGTGAGGCGCTCACGTTGTTGCTGTACGTGGCACAGGTCTGGCCCATACCCCACTCCTGCGCTGTGGCAGTCACCCGAGCCATTTTCCGCTTCATCTGGGGATCTAAAATGGACCGGGTCCGGAGGGACACGATGTTCAAATCTCTGGATAAGGGCGGGAAAAATGTACCCAACGTGGCCCTCATCCTGATGACCACCTTCGTGTGCGGCTGCATCAAGCTGTGTGTAGATCTCCAGTATGCAAACTCCAAGTGTCGCTGCGTGCTGAGGTCCTATCTGTCCCCGGTGTTGCGAAGGATGGGCTGGGCACATTGCCGCGGAACGCTCCATGCAGTTGGGCCGTGCCGTACCACCTATCCTTCGTGGAGCAGTTTCTGCGGGAAAACACACTTGACCACCGATACATCAGGCAGTGGTCTGCACGGAATGTCCTGAAGGCCCTATGGGAAAAGGAGACGGTGGATCCTGTCGGATGGTTCCCCGAGCAGACCGTCAAAGTCATTTGGCGGAATGCCTCATCACCAGAACTTTCAAACAAGCACCAAGACGTAGCTTGGCTGGTGGTGAGAAGGGCCCTCCCCGTCAGATCCTTCATGCACACCCGAAGTCTCGCCCCCTCCGCACAATGCCCCTGCGGTGGCTGTGGTGGGGAAGAGACGGTCGCCCACCTCCTCCTGGAATGTGTCTTTGCAAAGCAGGTGTGGAAAGAGATGCAGTGGTTTTTGTCGAGGTTCATCCCAAGCAGCTCTGTAACACAGGAGTCTGTGCTCTACGGGCTGTTCCCAGGGACGCACACCGAGACAAACATCAACTGCTGCTGGAGGACTATCAATTCGGTGAAAGGCGCCCTTTGGTCTGCCCGAAACTTGCTGGTCTTCCAGCGCAAAGAGTTGTCCACCACCGAATGTTGCAGACTGGCACATTCCAAGGTCCAGGACTACGTGCTGAGGGACGCACTAAAGCTTGGGGCAGCCGCAGCAAAGGCTCAATGGGGAAAGACCACAGTGTAAGGTCCCCCCACCAAGCTGAACTGAGGGGCTGGATCCATGGGAAACCCCTCGAACTGTATCGTTGATATTTTCTTTTGCTGTAAATGTGAAACTGTAATTGGCATGACAATAGTGAAATGGAAGGGTTGTGAAGAAACTCATGATGGTATAGAAGGAAACTGATCTCCCTTACAATGTTTGTATTTTTTGGTGCTGTTTGAAACTGGCAATGTAATTTTTGCAGATTTTTATGAATAAAGTATATTTTGGAAATTTAAAAAAAACATCTTAACGTCTCCGAACCTGTTCCTTTTCAAGTCCACCAGTACAGAAAACCAACCTCCGAGTAATGAGTCTACAAGCAACTAACTTCATGACCTGCTGAAAATCCACCTCTTTGAGAGAATCCTGCAATGACTTTGATATACAACTCTGGCTATCGAATCCACCCAACTACACTTCAGGAGTGAAAACGCCTTTCCCCAAGATGAGCCAAATCATGTGACTTACAAGCTATTCCTTTGCTTATAATTTGTAAAAGTGCCGTATCCTCGTTAATGGCTTCCTATCTCGTGTATGTGTGAGTGGTGAGTGAGTGACGTAGCGTTAGAATTTCGGGGTGAACGTGTTAATAAAAATAATCCTCTTTATTTAACCCCATGAGAAGCGTGCTGCTGGTTATTAAAATTGGCCATACACTCAGGGGTTAAGAAACACACACATCCTCCTTGTCAAAAACACACTGATTACGGACAATAAAGGGAAAAGTATTGGGGTTTCAGTTCTCTCTCAATTCTGTCTGTAACACAGCATAGTCACAAGTTCTCCTGGCTGACCTGTGAATCTCCCAGCATTGTTTGTTTTTTATTCTTAGACAGTGATTATCGGCAGACGACATCAATGTGGGAATGTATGCGGGGAGACGGATGGGGATGAAAACAGGGTTTCCCCTTCTGATCGCTATTCAGGCACTCTGACTTGCAGGAGTATTGTGCAGCTGTTGGATGGAGAGAGGTTCAGGCACGACTGCGATGCTTTGCCCCTATTCTCCCCTCCCTCAGAAAACCACACACACCCCACACCCTCTTATACAAATACACCCTTCGCACACATACATAAGCACATCCTCATGCACATACATTCTTCACACACACACACACGAACATCCATACATCCCCCCTCACAAACATCTTTCCTTCTCTTTGGCTTCCTTATCGCGAGAGACAATGGGTAAGCGCCTGGAGGTGGTCAGTGGTGTGTGGAGCAGCGCCTGGAGTGGCTATAAAGGCCAATTCTAGAGTGACAGGCTCTTCCACAGGTGCTGCAGAGAAATTTGTTTGTCGGGGCTGTTACACAGTTGGCTCTCCCCTTGCGCCTCTGTCTTTTTTCCTGCCAACTACTAAGTCTCTTCGACTCGCCACACTTTAGCCCCGTCTTTATGGCTGCCTGCCAGCTCTGGCGAACGCTGGCAACTGACTCCTACGACTTGTGATCAATGTCGCCGGATTTCATGTCGCGTTTGCAGACGTCTTTAAAGCGGAGACATGGACGGCCGATGGGTCTGATACCAATGGCGAGCTCGCTGTACAATGTGTCTTTGGGGATCCTGCCATCTTCCGTGCGGCTCACATGGCCAAGCCATCTCAAGCGCCGCTGACTCAGTAGTGTGTACAAGCTGGGGATGTTGGCCGCCTTGAGGACTTCTGTGTTGGAGATACGATCCTGCCACCTGATGCCAAGTATTCTCCGGAGGCAGCGAAGATGGAATGAATTGAGATGTCGCTCTTGGCTGACATACGTTGTCCAGGCCTCGCTGCCATTGAGCAAGGTACTGGGGACACAGGCTTGATACACTCGGACTTTTGGGTTCCGTGTCAGTGCGCCATTTTCCCACACTCTCTTGGCCAGTCTGGACATAGCAGTGGAAGCCTTTCCCATGCGTTTGTTGATTTCTGCAGCTAGAGACAGGTTACTGGTGATAGTTGAGCCTCAGTAGGTGAACTCTTGAACCACTTCCAGAGTGTGGTCACCAATATTGATGGATGGAGCATTTCTGACGTCCTGCCCCATGATGTTCGTTTTCTTGAGGCTGATGGTTATTCATTGCAGGCAGCCGCAAACCTGTCGATGAGACTCTGCAGGCACTCTTCAGTGTGAGATGTTAAAGCAGCATCGTCAGCAAAGAGGAGTTCCCTGATGAGGACTTTCTGTACTTTGGACTTCACTCTTAGATGGGCAAGGTTGAACAACCTGCCCCCTGATCTTGTGTGGAGGAAAATTCCTTCTTCAGAGGACATACTCACACAGATACACCTCACATCCAGACACATGCGCACCCCTCACTCACACTCCGCACACACATTCACCCACACACATATCCACACATATATACACACACACACACAGCCTCACACACACACACACAGTCACACACACACACTCCTTTCGCACAGCCACACACCCCTCACATGCCCAAATACTCAGCCATATCCACATATACATACACTCCTCACACGCCCTCACGCATATATACATCCCACATACACCCACACACATATAACCCTCATACAAGCACACCCACACCCACATCCAGCCCTCCCGCAAACGCTCCCACACACATATACAGCACTCACAGACACTGTCATGCACATGTACATCCCTTGTACATGTACACACACACACAGACACACACACCTCCCACATATACACCCATCACACACACCCTCATACATCTACACCACACACACAAAGTGCCCTCTCACACATACCCTCACGTACACACATCCGTCATGCAGACACACCATGGTACTCATACACTCCTCACACACATACATGTGAGCTGCCGGTGCCTATCACAGTTTGTGAATGGTAAGTCCTGGGAGGGTAGCTGATTGACCAATGAGGGATTGAGATGACTGCGGAGTTGTCCCTTCTGACTCCACAGGAAGGTTTTGTAAAAACTGGCTTTTGAGAAACCATACTTCCTTTGTGCTTCCTGAACAATTTGAATACAGCGGGTCCAAATCTTACCAAGCAGACCGAAAACCAATGTTAGGACTCTGATTTACATATGTAGGGAGTCTACTGCCAGCTTTAGACAACTGTCTGGAAATGGCTCAACCTATTTTTAGGTTGGACATTTATCAGGTGTCTGTGGGGTGCAGAACATTAGTGGAGAACAGAAAGTGTACAATGGAGCTTAAGAAAGCAATTAGGAGAGCAAAGAGGGGATATGAAAAAGCTCTGGCTGGTAAAAGTAGGGAAAATCCCAAGATATTCTGTAAGTATATCAATGGGAAGAGGATAACCAGGGAAAGAGTAGGACCCATTAGGGACCAAGGGGGAAATCTGTGGGTGGAGCCAGAGGACATTGGTAGGGTGTTGAATGAATACTTCACATCTGTCTTCACCCAAGAGAATGCGGATGTAGATATGGAACTCAGAGAGAGAGACTATGAGGTTCTTGAGCAAATTGTCAAAGGGAGTGACGGTATTGGAGGTTTTGGCAGGCTTAAAAGTAGACAAATCTCCAGGTCCGGACGATTTGTGTCCCAGGATGCTGTGGGAGGCGAGGGTGGAGATTGTAGGGGCTCTGACCCTAATTTTTAATTCGTCTCTGGCCACGGGGGAGGTGCCAGAGGACTGGAGAACAGCTAATGTGGTTCCACTATTTAAGAAAGGTTGTCGAGATAAGCCAGGGAACTACAGACCAGTGAGTCTCACGTCAGTGGTAGGGAAACTATTGGAGAAAATTCTGAAGGAGAGAATCTATCTCCACTTGGAGAGGCAAACTTTGATTAGGAATAGTCAGCATGGTATTGTCAGAGGGAGGTCATGCCTATCAAATTTGATTGAATTTTTTGAGCATGTGACCAGGTGTGAAGATGAGGGTCGTGCAGTTGATGTAGTTTACATGGATTTCAGCAAAGCCTTTGACAAGGTCCCACATGGGAGACTTATCAAGAAAGTAAATGCACATGTGATACAGGGTAACTTGATAAGGTGGATTCAAAATTGGTTTCGCTGTAGGAGACAGAGAGTGATGACAGACGGCAGTTTTAGTGACTGGCAGCCAGTGACTAGTGGCGTACCACAGGGATCTGTGCTGGGTCCCCTATTGTTTGTCAGTTAAATAAACAACATAGATGTTGTGGGGGGGTAGGATCAGTGAGTTCGCGGATGACACAAAGATTGGCCGAGTCCTTAAGAGTCAGGTTGAGTGTCTTGGGTTACTGGAAGATATAGATGGGATGGTCATACGGGCAGAAAAGTGGCAGATGGAATTTAACCCTGAAATGTTTGAGGTGATACACTTTGGAAGGAGTAATGTGACATGGAAGTATTCAATGAATGGCCTGACACTGGGAAGTTCCGAGGAACAAAGGGACCTTGGTGTGTTTGTCCATAGATCTCTGAAGACAGAAGGGCAGGTTAATAGGATGGTTAAAAAGGCATATGGGACACTTGCCTTTATCAATCGAGGCATAGATTACAAAAGCAGGGAGGTCATGTTGGAGTTGTATAGACCTTTGGTGAGGCCACAGCTGGAGTACTGTGTGCAATTCTGGTCACCACATTATAGGAAGGATGTGATTGCACTGGAGGGGGTGCAGAGGCGATTCACCAGGATGGTGCCTGGGATGGAACATTTAAGCTATGAAGAGAGGTTGGATAGGCTTGGGTTGTTTTCGCTGGAGCAGAGAAAACTGAGGGGTGACCTGATCGAGATGTACAAGATTATAAGGGGCATGGACAGGTGGATAGGGAGCAGCTGTTCCCCTTAGTTGAAGGGTCAGTTATGAGGGTACACAAGTTTAAGGCGAGGGGCAGGAGGTTCAAGGGGGATTTGACAAAGAACTTTTTTACCAAGAGGGTGGTGATTATCTGGAATGGACTGCCTGGGAGGGTGGTAGAGGCGGGTTGCCTCACATCCTTTAAAAAGTACCTGGATGAGCACTTGACACGTCATAACATTCAAGGCTATGGACCAAGTGCTGGCAAATGGGATTAGGTAGACAGGTCAGGCGTCTTTAATGCAATGGTGCAGACTCGATGGGCTGAAGGGCCTCTTCTGCACTGTATTATTCTGTGATTCTGAGGCACAATTTGGGCCTTGTTGTACCTTTTTATTTAAAATATATTATACATGAATTGATTTTAACACAAGGTGTAAAGCTAAAAGCAGTATTTTCTCTTTGTTTAGTAACCCCGCTGAAAGGCTACGTGAATAATGCAGGATGGCACCTAGTTTGAAAATTAGTTTGAGGTAAATTGTGCAGGATGGTTAGAAGGACTGAGGTGGGAACATTGGAGCTAGAATAACCAAAGTGGAATAGATGAACAGGAGTTTTGATGGAATAAATAAGGAGAAACTGTTTTCACTTGCGGGGGAGGGGTAGGGGCGGGGAGAGATGGTGGTGTTGGAGATCAGTAACCAGAGGCCACAATTTTAAAGTAATTGGCAAAAGAACCGGAGAGAGAGGGGCGGAATTTTTTTTTACGCAGCAGGTTGTTATACCCTGGAATGCACTGCCTGAAAGGGTGGTGGAAGCAGATTCAATAGTAACTTTCAAAAGGGAATATTGGATATATGCTTGAAAGGGAAACATTTTCTGGGCTATTGGGGGTCGAGCAGAGGAGTAGGACCAATCAGATAGCTGTTTCAAAGAGGCGGCACCTGTACAATGGGCCGAATAGTCTCCTTCTGTTTGATTCTATAAAATGGAGAAAGACAAGAAATGTGACAAAGTGAGAGAGAGAGAGAGAGAAAGGGAGGGGTTGAAGATTGGAGGAGGTGAGCAGGATCACAAGTTTTGATATATGAATTGGTAAAGTTGCATAAAAGGAGATTAGCAGCAAAGCAAAATCAAGGTCCCAGCATTCTGCTGCCTGCATCACTAATAGAATTGGTTAAAATTAGACACATTGCTTAGATATCTGGTCTTACCATAACTATCAGTCATTAACCTGCAATTGAAGGAGACTGATGCAATCTGTAGATCTGATTTTTCTGTTTTTTTCTGTCTGTCGTACGAGAACTTCATGTGTCAATGTATCCAAATGATTTTCGGTAATTAGAATATGAATGCAGATGCTCCTCCTGATAAATTGGTATCTTCTTCTGAAGATGTACCCTTCAATATAACCTTCGTGTGTCTGTGTTCTGTCTTCAAATTTATCTAATGCTCATTCATTCAGGAATTCTCCTAATTGAAGAGTGTGGAACAATCTTTCAGTTCAGTCAGTCTCCCTTGCCTGCAGGGGTTTATGAATTGTGCACAATGCACAAATTCTGTTATTTTCAGGAAAACAATTAACCTGCTGATTGTGCTTTGAATAATGTCAGTTGCTCGTCAGTTTCAAATACTTAGACTACAGCCATAAATATTTCAAACCATTGCAGACCTTTACATTCCTACAATAGAGGAAAACAGCAGCATTGTAGGATAGATTCACACAAGAAACGATACTTGCAGGGATGGAAAGTAAATGTATTTTTATTTTCGGTCATTGTAACCTCTGGAGAATGAATTGGGTTCCATCTTCTTGCTTTCTGATTGTCTTGAAGGCTGGTGGGTCTGTGTGCAGAGGTTTATCTGCAGTTGTGCTCTGCAGGCCCAAGGAGTGGATGGCTTAATTGATTTGGGGAGGCCCATGTTAACACAAATCATACACAATCTACGTTAATGTGCATGCTACCTTGCCCAGTTATCCAAGGGAAAGTTTTGTGATGGAATATATTATACCATTTAGAATTAAAAATTGAATAAATGGTCAGTTTTCAAGATTCACTGACATTCTCCTTTAAGAAGGTTGAGTTAAAAATGTCAAGATCTTTCAAGGTCCCTGTTATGAACCAGAAACAAGTTGGGAAATTCATTTGTGTCTCTGTTGTCAGGGACTTGGAAGATAAACACACACACTGAAATATCCTGTGTGACATCAGTAAGAGGAAGCAATAAACTTAATTAGTTTATGGGGTTGTTGATGCAGACAGATCGGCTCAAAAAGTTGCTTTAAGGTACAATAAAAAGGCAATTATAGATAATAAAACAATAAATGGAATGGACTGCAGGAACAAGAGCTCAAGTAAACACAACTATAAACATTTTGACCAGATAAATGCTCATAACTTCAAGAACAGGGGATTTCCAGTAAAACATTAAGTGGCGAGTTAGTTAATGATACTACCAAATATGGATCTTGAAAGCAAGAAAAACACACACAGAAAGGTAACACCTATATGCTAAGAGGTCATATGACACCTTAGAAACGGTATTAACATGAGACATTCTGAAGCAAAAAATTAGAAATGTTGAATTCCTCAGACAATGCTTCTATGCAAGGTAAAAGTTTACTTTAAATTTTGATGGATATTCTAAGACATTTTGCTGTAGCATTAGCAGTGTTAAACTTCTGGATTCTATGTTAGAAATAAGATTGTGTGTTATATCTCTCAGTAATATTTGATATTGTGATACTTATCCACTTTGAAGTGTATTGCATGTTAAATTCTTTCATAAATATATAAAAGTTAATAAATCGTCTTATGTAGAACTCTGTATAAAACCACAAGAACCCCCTCTCTGTGTCTCTTTACGTGGACCGATACGTATTGAAGAGAGTTTCCCAGACCCTTATAATATCTGGCATATTTATGACAGCCATAATTATTAAAAATAGACTATCCAAAAGATGGTACTATTATCTGTTAGTTTTCTTTTTTTGAGGGAAAGCTAGTTCAATTCTTTGGACCCAAATAAGTGTCTATAAGAATTTGTCTGATTTGAACTTAATTAAAGGAGATTCATAGTGATGTACTCCTGATTTGGTTTAGTCCCTATAATGGGTTAAAGTCACTTCAGTTTGACAAAATGACTTCCTAATCCCCAAATGTTATCAAGCAGAATGCTCATATAGTTATCAATATCCCACCATTCAGCGCTGACCTCCTTCCCTGCACAGACAAAACCTGCCATTCCTGCAACACAGAAACTATTGTCTTTCATGCATTTCATTGATGAGTTGAAACCAATTTGGGGCCAAACCAATGTGCTTTGTTTCAGTTTCCAAAGTTCTTTGTGACATTAATTTCTATTTGCATTACATTTACTTCAAGGTGAATGAGTTCCTCATAGGCTTTAGTACAGAGTCAAGGTGGGGACCCTACAACCCTCTTGAGAACTCTGCCTTCTTCCAATTGTGGCTCCTGAGCATCCCTGATGTCCTTCACTCCGCCATTGGTGGCCATGCCTTCAATTGTCTCCGCCCTAAGCGAGGATTCCTTCCCTAAAACTCTTCCCCTCTCTACCATTCTTCCCTCCTTTAAGACAATCCTTAAAACCTACCTATTTGACCAGGGTTTGATCACTTGTCCTATTGTCTCCTTATGTGGCTCAGTATCATGTTTTGTTTACTAACGTTTCTGCGAAGCAACTTGGGAAGTTTTAGTATGTTAAAGGTGCTATATAAACGCAAGTTGTTGTTTATTGCCTCATCCACTGCGGAGGAATGGAAGACATCTCTCACATCCATATCAAATTCGGGTTACTCCAAATAGAGCAAATTGATTGTTTGCTTTGATGGAGGGATGAGGAAAAGTAATGTTCTGTGGCCTTATGTACTGCAATTGCAGTTTGGCACAGAAATCAATAATCTGTAGGAGTGCTTGAATTTCTTTGCTTGGGCCTTTGCAGATTAAATGTGTTGAGACTCAGGAGCCACAATTGGAAGAAGGCAGAGTTCTTAAGAGGGCTGTAGGGTCCCATCATGACTCTGTACCAAAGCCTATGAAGAACTCATTCACCTTGAAGTAAATGCAATGCAAATAGAAGTTAATTTCACAAAGCACATTGGCTTGGCCCCAAATTGGTATCAACTCATCAATGAAATGCATGAAAGATGATAGTTTCTGTGCATGAGAGTTTCAGTATTGAATATGCAGAAGATCCATGGCGCAGCTGTATTTTACCAGACAACTTGTCGATCTCCTGTGCCATTTTACTAGAGGGTGGGAGATAATGGAACCAATGTAGGGGAGCAGGGAGGGTGGATAGGGGGAGGAAGAGGCAAAGAAGGGTAGGGGAATGTGAGAGGGAAAAGAGGTGAGGGGAAGATGAGGGAAGGACGAAGACAATGGGAGATGTAGGAAGGAGAGGAGGAAAGGAGAGAGGAGGGGTCGAAAAAAGGAGTGATGAGGAACTGGAGGTAAGTGAGTCGAGGTACAGAAGAGCGAACCATTCAGAGAGGAGAGATTCAGTCAAATAGGAAGGGGTTGCTGTCAATTGGCAAATTAAATGAGGAAGCGAAGCAGGATAGAGGTAGTCTGTGAAGGGCAGCGATAGCCAGAGGAAGGTTGGGGGAGTGACAGGAAGGGGCTGGCAGCGAACAGGTGGACTGCAATGGGAAATAAGCCATCCAAAGTGGGAGAAAGGAGTTGAAACCATGTTCATGGGGGAGGTGGGGTGTAGTCATGTGCAGCCGTAATTCTTTGTACAGGGGAGGAGTTGGGATCTGAAATCTAGCTCAGTGGGTGAGGAGCTCTAGGCTGAAATATTACTCAATTAGCGTAGAGGGATAGATTCCTAAAACTTTCTTCATTGGGGCATTTTCAGCACACTGAGGGCTTGTTTGATCACACATCTGTCGCAGGACGGAAACATCATGGCAGCTTCCCAGGAATCTTGCGCTCATCAGCAGAAAGAACTTTTTGCAGTTGCACACCAGCTGTACATTGATGGAGTGGAAGCCCCTGTGGATTACAAATACTCCTGGGTGATCTGGTATTGCCCGGATTACCACATGTGTCGTTGGTGCTGCCCTGCTTCTGTAGGAAGCCAGAAAGAGCACAAAACCAAGTGCCCATTCATTCTGACTGGCATCATTGCAGACGTATTTGACATAGCTGTCGGCCCTGGTAAACAACCCATCAGTCACCTGCCTTATGCATTTGCGTGCCACCAACTGGGAGAGCAGAGAAAAAAAAGTTTGAGGATGGTGATGACTTTGACAGTCACTGATAAAGCATGGTCAACAGGCTATGGAGAAAGTCTTCCAAAAGGATTCAGATGTCTGCCACCACCTGAGACGAAAACCTGGACCTCTTGAAACATCGCTGTTTCAACATGTCAAGGAAACTCAGCCTTTGCCTGTAGTCCTGGTTTTACAGGTCGTGCCTTGTACGAACTGTACCCCTCTGCTGATTTCCCCTCTCTGCTGCTCCTCTCCCTGCTGATTTCCCTCTCTGCTGATTTCCCTCTCTGCTGATTTCCTCTCTGCTGATTTCCCATCTCTGCTGATTTCCCCTCTCTGCTGATTTCCTCTCTGCTGATTTCCCTCTCTGCTGATTTCCCCTCTCTGCTGATTTCCCCTCTGCTGATTTCCCTCTCTGCTGCTCATTTCTCTGCTGATTTCCCTCTCGGCTGATTTCCCCTCTCTGCTGATTTCCCTCTCTGCTGATTACCCCTCTCTGCTGATTTCCTCTCTGCTGATTTCCCTCTCTGCTGATTTCCCCTCTCTGCTGATTTCCCCTCTCTACTGATTTCCTCTCTGCTGATTTCCCTCTCTGCTGCTCATTCCTCTGCTGATTTCCCTCTCGGCTGATTTCCCCTCTCTGCTGATTTCCCTCTCTGCTGATTTCCCCTCTCTGCCGACTTCCCCTCTCTACTGATTTCCTCTCTACTGATTTCCCTCTCTGCTGCTCCCCCCTCTGCTGATTTCCCTCTGTGCTGATTTCCCCTCTCTGCTGATTTCCCTCTCTGCTGATTTCCCCTCTCTGCCGACTTCCCCTCTCAACTGATTTCCTCTCTGCAGATTTCCCTCTCGGCTGATTTCCCCTCTCTGCTGATTTCCCTCTCTGCTGATCTCCCTCTCAGCTGACTTCCTCTCTGCTGATTTCCTTCTCTGCTGATTTCTCTCTTTGCTGCTCTCTCTCTGTGCTGATTTCCCTCTCTGCTGATCTCCCTCTCTGCTGATTTCCCTCTTTGCTGATTTCGCTCTCTACTGATTTCCTCTCTACTGATTTCCCTCTTTGCTGAACTCCCTCTCTGCTGAATTCCCTCTCAGCTGATTTCCTCTCTGCTGATTTCCCTCTCTGCTGATCTCCCTCTTTGCTGATTTCGCTCTCTACTGATTTCCTCTCTACTGATTTCCCTCTTTGCTGATCTCCCTCTCTGCTGAATTCCCTCTCAGCTGATTTCCTCTCTGCTGATTTCCCTCTCTGCTGATTTCCCTTTCTACTGATTTCTCCCCCTGCTGATTTCCCTCTCGCTGATTTCCCCCTTTGCTGATCTCCCCCCCTGCTGATTTCCCTCTCTGCTGATTTTCCCTCTCTGCTGATTTCCCTCTGTGCTGATTCCCCTCTCTGCTGATTTCCTTCTCTGCTAATTTCCATCTCGGCTCATTTCCCTCTCTGCTGATTTCCTTCTCTGCTGATTTCCTTCTCTGCTGATTTCCTTCTCTGCTAATTTCCATCTCGGCTCATTTCCCTCTCTACTGCTCCCCGCTCTGCTGATTTCCTTCTCTGCTGATTTCCTTCTCTGCTGATTTCCCTCACTGCTGATTTCCTTCTCTGCTGATTTCCTTCTCTGCTGATTTCCTTCTCTGCTGCTTCCCTCTCTGCTGATTTCCTTCTCTGCTGATTTCCCTCTCTGCTGATTTCCTCTTTGCTGATTTCCCCTCTCTGCTGATTTGCCGCTCTGCTAATTTCCCTTCTCTGCTGATTTCCCTCTCTGCTGATTTCCCTCTCTGCTGATTTCCCCTCTCTACTAATTTCCCTCTCTGCTGATTTCCTCTCTGCTGATTTCCTTCTCTGCTGATTTCCCTCTCTGCTGATTTCCCCTCTCTGCTGATTTCCTCTCTGCTGATTTCCCTCTCTGCTGCTCCCCTCTCTGCTGATTTCCTTCTCTGCTGATTTCCCTCTCGGCTGATTTCCCTCTCTGCTGATTTCCCTCTCTGCTGATTTCCCCTCTCTACTATTTTCCCTCTCTGCTGATTTCTTCTCTGCTGATTTCCCTCTCTGCTGATTTCCCTCTGCTGATTTCCTGTCTGCTGATTTCCCTCTCTGCTGATTTCCCTCTCTGCTGCTCCCCTCTCTGCTGATTTCCCCTCTCTGCTGATTTCCTCTCTGCTGATTTCCTCTCTGCTGCTCCCCGCTCTGCCTGTTTCCTTCTCTGCTGATTTCCCTCTCTGCTGATTTCTCCTCTCTGCTGATTTCCCTCTCTGCTGCTCCCCTCTCTGCTGATTTCCCCTCTCTGCTGACTTCCCCTCTGCTGATTTCCCTCTCTGCTGATTTCCCCTCTCTACTAATTTCCCTCTCAGCTGTTCTCACTCTCTGCTGATTTCCCTCATTGCTGCTTCCCTCTCTGCTGATTTCCTTCTCTGCTGATTTCCCTCTCAGCTGATTTCCCTCTGCGCTGATTTCCCCTCTCTGCTGATTTCTGCTCCCTGCTGATTTTCTCTGCTGATTTCCCCTCCCTGCTGATTTCCCTCTCTGCTGATTTCCTCTCTGCTGATTTCCCTCTGAGCTGATTTCCCTCTCTTCTGATTTCCTCTCTGCTGATTTCCCCTCTCTGCTGATTTCCCTGTCTGCTGATTTCCCTCTCTGCTGCTCCCCCTCTGCTCAATTCCCTCTCTGCTCATTTCCCTCTCTACTGCTCCCCGCTCTGCTGATTTCATTCTCTGCTGATTTCCTTCTCTGCTGATTTCCCTCTCTGCTGATTTCCCTCTCTGCTGATTTCCCTGTCTGCTGATTTCCCTCATTGCTGATTTCCCTGTCTGCTGATTTCCCTCTCTGCTGATTTCCTTCTCTGCTGATTTCCCCTCTCTGCTGATTTCCTCTTTGCTGATTTCCCCTCTCTGCTGATTTGCCACTCTGCTAATTTCCCCTCTCGCTGATTTCCCTCCATGTTGATCTCCCTCCTTGCTGCTCCCCTCTCTGCTGATTTCCCTCTCTGCTGATTTCCTCTCTGCTGATTTCCCTCTCTGCTGCGCCCCTCTCTGCTGATTTCCCTCTCTGCTGCTCCCCTCTCTGCTGATTTCCTTCTCTGCTGATTTCCCTCTCTGCTGATTTCCCTCTCTGCTGATTTCCCCTCTCTACTATTTTCCCTCTCTGCTGATTTCCCTCTCTGCTGATTTCCCCCTCTGCTGATTTCCTGTCTGCTGATTTCCCTCTCTGCTGATTTCCCTCTCTGCTGCTCCCCTCTCTGCTGATTTCCCCTCTCTGCTGATTTCCTCTCTGCTGATTTCCTCTCTGCTGCTCCCCGCTCTGCCTGTTTCCTTCTCTGCTGATTTCCCTCTCTGCTGATTTCCCCTCTCTGCTGATTTCCCTCTCTGCTGCTCCCCTCTCTGCTGATTTCCCCTCTCTGCTGACTTCCCCTCTGCTGATTTCCCTCTCTGCTGATTTCCCCTCTCTACTAATTTCCCTCTCAGCTGTTCTCACTCTCTGCTGATTTCCCTCATTGCTGCTTCCCTCTCTGCTGATTTCCTTCTCTGCTGATTTCCCTCTCAGCTGATTTCCCTCTGCGCTGATTTCCCCTCTCTGCTGATTTCTGCTCCCTGCTGATTTTCTCTGCTGATTTCCCCTCCCTGCTGATTTCCCTCTCTGCTGATTTCCTCTGCTGATTTCCCTCTGAGCTGATTTCCCTCTCTTCTGATTTCCTCTCTGCTGATTTCCCTCTCTGCTGATTTCCCTCTCTGCTGCTCCCCTGTCTGCTGATTTCCCCTCTCTGCTGATTTCCCTCTCTGCTGATTTCCCTGTCTGCTGATTTCCCTCATTGCTGATTTCCCTGTCTGCTGATTTCCCTCTCTGCTGATTTCCTTCTCTGCTGATTTCCCCTCTCTGCTGATTTCCTCTTTGCTGATTTCCCCTCTCTGCTGATTTGCCACTCTGCTAATTTCCCCTCTCGCTGATTTCCCTCCATGTTGATCTCCCTCCTTGCTGCTCCCCTCTCTGCTGATTTCCCTCTCTGCTGATTTCCTCTCTGCTGATTTCCCTCTCTGCTGCGCCCCTCTCTGCTGATTTCCCTCTCTGCTGCTCCCCTCTCTGCTGATTTCCTTCTCTGCTGATTTCCCTCTCTGCTGATTTCCCTCTCTGCTGATTTCCCCTCTCTACTATTTTCCCTCTCTGCTGATTTCCCTCTCTGCTGATTTCCCCCTCTGCTGATTTCCTGTCTGCTGATTTCCCTCTCTGCTGATTTCCCTCTCTGCTGCTCCCCTCTCTGCTGATTTCCCCTCTCTGCTGATTTCCTCTCTGCTGATTTCCTCTCTGCTGCTCCCCGCTCTGCCTGTTTCCTTCTCTGCTGATTTCCCTCTCTGCTGATTTCCCCTCTCTGCTGATTTCCCTCTCTGCTGCTCCCCTCTCTGCTGATTTCCCCTCTCTGCTGACTTCCCCTCTGCTGATTTCCCTCTCTGCTGATTTCCCCTCTCTACTAATTTCCCTCTCAGCTGTTCTCACTCTCTGCTGATTTCCCTCATTGCTGCTTCCCTCTCTGCTGATTTCCTTCTCTGCTGATTTCCCTCTCAGCTGATTTCCCTCTGCGCTGATTTCCCCTCTCTGCTGATTTCTGCTCCCTGCTGATTTTCTCTGCTGATTTCCCCTCCCTGCTGATTTCCCTCTCTGCTGATTTCCTCTGCTGATTTCCCTCTGAGCTGATTTCCCTCTCTTCTGATTTCCTCTCTGCTGATTTCCCTCTCTGCTGATTTCCCTCTCTGCTGCTCCCCTGTCTGCTGATTTCCCCTCTCTGCTGATTTCCCTCTCTTCTGATTTCCTCTCTGCTGATTTCCCTCTCTGCTGATTTCCCTCTCTGCTGCTCCCTTGTCTGCTCAATTCCCTCTCTGCTGATTTCCCTCTCTGCTGATTTCCCTGTCTGCTGCTCCCCTCTCTGCTGATCTCCCTCTCTACTGATTTCCCTCACTGCTGATTTCCATCTCTGCTGTCCAGCTGTAGGTCTCTAAACTTCAGGCTGCTGCTGCTGTTGCTCATATTGCTCTTGTTCAAGATCCAATCTAAGGCAGACAAAACACCCACCGTCCCCACCCCCATCCTGATGTGATTGAAAAACCTCCAAAAGATAGAAGTGACCTCTCAGCCAAAGTACTGTAAACAAACCCTTTCACGCCAGCTGGTAAGAAAGCAGCTGTGTCTACTGAGTATTTATTGTAATATTTCCATGACATTTATTTAGCCCCCTCAGTTGCCACTGTGCCCTCACCTTGCCTTTTAACCCCAGGATGAATGTGTTTGAAACAGGTTGAAGGTCAATCTTTTACGAAATCTCAAACCTGACTCCAATCCACCCATTTCCGGCTTTAACCTCTCTGCTCTCAGGAAGCAGTGAACTGTTTTAAGGAGGCTGCTTGCCTCCATTTTAACTGGATTTTCATTTCCTACCTATGCAGGCCAGGTCTTCCAGGACATGGGAATCTGGCAGGTAAAAGGAGGCAAGAAGGGCCGGATCCATGAGGTAAGTGCATTTACAGGACTACTTATGGGCCAGGAGGAGCAGGAGTGTTTCCTGCAGACTCTACAAGCTTCTCTTTTTTATGCAGGTTGACCCTGCACATGAGTACCACGCCCCCCAAGTCTCCGCCTCCCGCTCCGCCCCCCCCCCCCCCCCCCCCCCCCGCAATCTCCTATATACCTAGCATCCAACTTCCACCCATCTATTTTCCCGCCTGACAGGCTGGCTGTTGGGCTGGAAATCTGCTCAATAAATGTAAAGACTGCCCTGCAGTTAAATTCTGCAGATCATCCAGGAAACCCACAAAGTTGATAAACGCTAATAAAAGGAAACTCTGAACCATACTTAAAGCATTTAAATTTGATTTACGTACTTATCGTATCAGATTTATTGATGTTGTGAAACTTGTTGGACAGAGGCAATTACATAGAGGTACAGTTGCTTGAAGTGCTGGCTAATTGCTCACAATAACTCTTGTTTTCGTAGCAGTTGCAGATTTGAAATAAGAGTGATAATGTTTCTCATGTCAGTCAGAGCTGGATTTCTTTTTGTTCTTTCATGGAATGTGGGCATTGCTAGCAAGACCAGCATTTGTTGCCCATCCCTAAGTGCTCTTGATGACTGAGTGGCTTGCTAGGCCATTTCAGAGGGCAGTTAAGAGTCAACGACATTGCTGTGGGCCAGGAGCCACACGTAGGCCAGACCAGGTAAGAACAACAGATTTCCTTCGCTGAAGGCCATTAGTGAACCAGGTGGATTTTTACGAGAATCAATGATAGTTTCATGGCATCATTACTGAGACTAGCATTCAATTCCAAATTTTTATTACTTAATTGAATTCATTCCACCAGCTGCCATGATGGGATTTAAACCTGTGCCCACAGGGCTGTAGCCAGGACCTCTGGAATACTAGTTCAGTGACATTACCACCACGCCACCATCTTCCCCCTTAACTCTGGATTGCATGTGTTACAAAAGGACATCTCTTTTGTTCAATATATTTTTGCGGATTCATTTTTGAAAGATTGAAGAAAAGTTAAATTTTGGGGTTTTCAAAGGGGGTCATGTAAAGGCCACTCGTTTTTGAAAAAAACAGTCCCCTGGAAATGATTTTTAAAAGGGGCACTGAGAGGTCTTGTGAGGAAAACAAGCCTTTCAGGGAAACCATTTGACTTCTAGCAACAACAACAAGGCTTTCTGGGAAACCACTTGACCTCCAGCTCAATAAACAACAGAGAACTTTGGACACCTAGAGAAGTTGTTTACAAAGAAATGACAGGTCAAGATTGATGGAAGTCAAAAGATTGACCTCCTCTTGTCGGTTTCACTTTTGAATTGTTTTGAGTTAGGGCTGAACTGTATAAAAAGGAAGAGAACTTCCAAAGAGAGAAGATAACTTCCAAAGAGAGAAGGAAGGAGAGAAAACCACAACCCAGCTCAGCTTTCCAGAACCTTTCTAAAGGACCCTGAGAAGTCCACTGTGTCAACTCATCTCATCTCTTGTCTTTGAAGAAAAGCCTGCTAAATTAGTTCTCAATGCCTCCTGAAAGGAACTGTTCTAAAAGATCCCAGTGACCCGTCTATGTGTACTTGGAGGACAGACTGTATGCCAGTCTTGGAACACAACATATCTCATCTGCTGTTTCTTCAAGAATGAGCAAGTATTCAGCCCAAGTTTTTTTTTTATAGAGCTTTAAAATGCAAATCCCTTTATTTTTGTGGTTAACTGGTTTATATGTGTGTGTGTGTGTGTGTTTGTGTGTGTGTGTGTGTGTGTGTGGGTGTGGGTGTGTGTGTGTGGGTGTGTGTGTGTGGGTGTGGGTGTGTGTGTGTGTGTGTGTATGAGGGGCTAAGGTAAAAACGGAACTTTAATAGTACAATCTGTGTGTTTATGCTTTACTTCATTACTGGTTAGGACTTGTTTTATAATAAACTGATAATTTTGTTGTTTATTAAAGAAACCTGGTTGGTCTGTTTTATTCTGGGATAAAAATAGAATCTATGATTGGCCGTATCGGTAAGTGGGAAAAAAATCAAATATATGTTGTGACCCGTGGAGAAGTGGAACTAGATGTATCACATGGGTAGATCCTCCACTTCTTTTTTGGTATTGCCAAATGTTTAGCTATTGGTATGGAAGAGACCACATGACTCATAGCTGAGCAGATACAGTGATAGTTGTCGAATATGTGTCAGCTGTGGTTCAATTGGCAGCACTCTCACCTCTGAGTCAGAATGGTTGGGGGCGAGGAGGGGTGCAAGTCCTACTCCACAGACTTGAGTGCATAATCTAGGCTGATACTCCCAGTGCAGTGCTGAGTGAGTGTTGCACTATTTTGGATGAGATGTTAAACATAGGCCCTGTCTTTCCTCCGGTGGGTGTAAAAGATCTCAGGCTCTTCTCAAAAAGAATTACTTCGTTCTTTGCCTAACATTTATCTCTCAGCCAACATCGAAAACAAGTGATCTGGTGCACTTATCTAATTGCTGTTTGTGGGAACTTTGCTGTGTGCAAATTGGCTGCCATGTTTCCTACATTCCACAGTGATTACACTTCAGAAGTATTTCATTGGTTGTGAAGCATTTGGGACATTCTGAGGTTGTGATGGTCTCAATATAAATGCAAGTCTATGTTCCTTTTCTAAGCTGTAGCCTACCTCCTCCGACCTTTTTCTAATCATGTTTAAACATCTCAGTCAATTCTCTGCTGCACTGGGAGCACCGGTGGTAATCAGGAACACATCCATATATCAGGCAGCTATGCCTTTGGTCTGCTGTTCACCCACTTCATTGAAAATGGCATTGTGTGCCCAAGCCCTGTTTAGTGTTTAGATAGCCATCTCATTAAGGGCTCAAAAGACATCTGCTTGATTGTAAACACCTAACAGCACAATTTTCATCAAGCTTGTAGTGTCAGTGACTATTTGTTAACTGTACATTGAAGAGATGAACCAGTCCATTGAAGCATGGAATAATGAGGCATAATCTAAAAATTAGAGATAGACCATCAGGAGGTGCTTTTTCACCCAACATGTGGGAGAGGTTGCCCTCAAGATACTACTGCAGGAGGTCTAACAAAGGAGGGCTTTTTCCCACCTATCAAAACAATATTTTCAATGCATTGATTGAGGTGGTTCCTCAGTTGGTTGAAGTTTTCAAGACTGAGATTGATAGATTTTTTTACTAGTTATGCATATTAAGGGATAGGAGCAAAAGCAGGTAAATGGAGTTGAGGTGAAGATAAACCATGAATTAATTAAAAGACAGAACAAGCTCAAAGGGCTGAAAGGCCTACTTCTGTTATGTTCCTAGAAGCATATTTAAGAACTGGCAACAGTATTGCCATCCCAGTTAATGTATGGAAGAGCTGCAATTTTCTGTATCAAATTTACCATAAACTTTGTGTTCTATATATCCTATAGACAGTGCTTGGTCAAATTGGGATACTCTTACTGTGGCAATCTTCCTGAGATCTACAATGTTTTTCTCATCTCCTTCAGAACCTATAGACGTCTGAGACTGTTTTGCATCATACAAACGCCCCCACCAATGCAATTAAGATATTGCTTTGATAGGTGAGGGAAAGGCAGTCCTCCTTTGCTTGCCCTCCTGCAGCATCCTCAACGAGAGCAGCCCTGGTCTTGTTCCATCTCCTTTTGGCTGACATTGTGCCATTGCACCAACACTCGCTTCCAGTTCTTGAATGTACCCAACTCTTAAAATGCTAGCTGTTTTGAATAGTTAATAGAGGTGAACAGCAACTCTTTAAGGCATGCAGTGCATTCCAGGGCCTCAGCTAATGCACTTAGGGAGCAGCATGTATGTTTTATTATAATGAGCTGACCTCACAAAATCATGCAAGGTCATCTTTGTTAGCAAAATGTGTGCAAAGTACATGTTTCAACCAGTCTCATTAGTACTGAGACAGGACTGGGGAATTGGCCCTTCAGTCATCAGTTATTATCCCATCAGTGGTGCCACAGCTTACTTCATATTAATTTCTCAGAAACTTGGCACATTGCTGTATCTCATTTTGTTCGCTCAAGCATCCCATTTTCTCTCAGTAAAATCCCACAGGTTTTGTAACAAATGTCAGTAAATCTTACTGTAGCAGAAAGTACATAGTTCTTATAGATCTCATTTGTCATTTTGGAGAATCCCAATATAACATTAATTAAGCATTCATGAAATTTGATTGAAATCCATATCATTTGCTTTCTAAAATTTCAAGCATTCCTGGGAATTCTCAGGATTTTAAAGGCAAGCATAAGCATTCACTTGTACGCTTAGGCATTAAGAAGTTAAAGGTCATTTGGTGTCTATATACATGATCACAAGAACACAAGAAATAGGAGCAAAGGTAGACTCATCGAGCCTGCTTCGCCATTCAATACGATCATGGTTGATCTTGGGCTTCAATTCCACTTTCCTACCCACTCCCCATATCCCTTGATTCCCTGCCAGACCAAAAATCTATCCAGCCTGAAATGTATTCAATGATGGAGCACCCACAACCCTTTGGGGTAGAGAATTCCAAAGATTCGCAACACTTTGAGTGTCGTAATTTCTCCTCATCTCAGTCCTGAATGATTGGTCCCTTATCCTGAGACTGTGCTCCGTGTTCTAGATTCCCTGACCAGCGGAAACAATCTCTCAGCTTCTACCCTCTCAAGCCCTTTCAGAATCTTGTATGTCTCAATTAGATCGCCTCTCATTCTTCTAAACTCCAGAGAATATAGGCCCAATTTATTCAGCCTCTCATCATAGGACAACCCCCTCATCCCAGGGACCAATTTAGTAAATTTTCGGTGCACCTCCTCCAGTACAAGTACATCCTTTCTTAAATGTGGAGACCAAAATTGCACTCAGTATTCCACGTGTGGTATGACCAAAGCCCTGTACAATTTTAGTAAGACTTCTTTATTCCTGTACTCCAATCCCCCTGCAATAAAGGCCAACGGCTATCTGCCTTCCTAATAGCCTGCTGCACCTGCATGTCAACTTTGTGCATTCCTTGTACGAGTACACCCAAATCTCTCTGAACATTAACACTTACCAGTTTCACATCTTTTAAAAAATTCTGCTTTTTTATTTTTACGACCAAAGTGAACAACTTTACACTTCTCTAATTTATACTCTATTTGCCATCTTGATTCCCACTCACTTAACCTGTCTATATCTCTTTGCAGCCTCTCTACATCCTTCCCGCAGCTTACCTTTCCACCGAGCTTGGTCTCATCAGCAAACTAAGATACATTACTCTCTGTCTCTTCATCCAAGTCATTAATATAGAATGTAAACAGCTGAGGGTCCAGCACCGATCCTTGCGGCTCCCCACTATTCACTGCCTGCCAACTTGAAAATGCCCCATTTATGCCCACTCTCTGCTTCCTGTCTTAACCTATCTTCTATCCATGCTAATATATTACCACCAACACCATGAGCCCTTATCTAGCTGATTAACCTTTTATGTGGCAGCTTATTGAATGCCTTTTGGAAATGCAGGTATACTACATCTACTGGTTCCCCTTTATCTATCCTACGAGTTACATCCTCAAAAGGTTCTAATAAATTTGTTAAACAGGATCGCCCTTTAGTAAAACCATGCTGACTTGTTCTAATCATACTATGCTTTTCCAAGTGCAATGTTAAGACTTCCTTCATAATAGTTTCCAACATCTTCCCAACAACTGACGTTAGGCTAACTGGCCTGTAGTTCCCTGTTTTCTCTTTATCGCCTTTCTTGAAAAGCGGTATAACATTTGCCAACTTCCAATCTGACGGGACCATTCCTGAATCTAAGGAATTCTGGAAAATTATAGCTAGTACATCCACTATCTCTGCAGCTATCTCTTTTAGAACCCTAGGGGACATGTCAGATTTTAGACCCTCAAGTTTCTCCAGTACTTTTTCTCAGCTGCGATCAATTTCCTTAATTTCCTCACTCTTTTTAGCTTCCAGGTTACTGTTTATTTCTGGTATGGAAATTATGTCTTCTACTGTGAAGACAGATACAAAATATTTGTTCAATGCCTCTGCCATTTCCTCATTCCCTATGATGATTTCTCCTGTCTCTGCCTCTAAGGGACCAATGATACAATAATGATATAATAATGAGGTGTTTCAATACACGTTTGTCATGGTTTCCTCAGTTTTTCTTTGACCAGTGTGATCCCTTTGCTCTTGTTTTACCACGTTCATTTGGGAGGACATTGCCTTACAAACAGAGCTGGCAAATTTTGTGTTTGGTTAACAAGAGGGTGTTAGTGCTTTAGGGTTCAATGAATAAATTAGGAAATAGTGATTGAAGGGAGGTGTATATTTAACATGGCGAAATGTGAGATGGGACTCTCTAGAGCCCGTTTGGCCCCTTAAGCGGCAAAAATGGTGCTTGCAGTGTGTGCACACACTTCCCCTGGGATGCCATCTTCTTAAAGATGTTTCTGTGTGCACGTACCTAATGTCCAACGGTGACATACAGAGGAGGCATTTCATGATGTCAATCAGAATGCAACGCTGATTTGATACCAGAATTGCCATTTTGAAGGTCCATGCCGTCCGGCTTGTACAGGTCCCACCTTCCCCAGAACCGGTCCCAATGCCCCAGAAATCTGAAGCCCTCCCTCCTACGCCATCTCTCCAGCCACGCATTCATCTGGTGTATTCTCCTATTTCTACATTCACTAGCAGATGGCCTTGGGAGTAACCTGGAGATTACTACCTTTGAGGTCCTGCTTGTTAATCTCTTTCCTAACTCATGAAACCTAATCCCTTTTTCTACCTATATTTTTGGTACCAATGAGGACCACAACCTTTGGCTGTGCACCCTTGTCTTCCAGAATGCCCTGCAGCTGCTCAGTGATTTCCATGACCCTTGTACTAGGGAGGTAACATACCTTCCTGGAATCACATTTGCAACCTCAGAAACACCTGTTTGTTCCCCTAACTATAGAATCCCATGTCACTATTGTTTTCCTGTCTTTTCTCCTTCCTCCCTGCACAGCTGAGCCACTCATGATGCTCTGGTCATGACTCTTGCTGCACTCTCCAGAGGAACCCCCTCTCCTATCGGTACTCAGAACTGAATACCGGTTATAAAATGGGATGCCCTCGGGACTCCTGCACTACCTGCCTTGTCCTTCTTGTCTATCTGGCAGCCACCCAGTCCCTCTCTATCTCCAATCTCTTAAGCTCCGGGGTGACCACCTCCTGAAATGTGCTATCTCTCATACTCGCAAATGCATCTCAGTGACTCCTCGAGTTCCAAGATTCAGCACTCGAAGTTTTGCATTTGGTGGCACTCTCTGCGCATGTAGTGTTCCAGGACATGGGTAGGGTCCTGGAGTCCCTACATGGCACAGAATGTGCATTCGACGGGTGCCTGCCATGCCGCGAATGATTTATTTACAGCACTAAAATTGGTAGTTAAATAAACACAATAAAATAGTTATAAATAGAATGAACCAGTGAGTAATCACCTACCAACTACTGGTATTTTCTCTTCTACTTAGTAGATAGAATTAAATGTTAGAGAAAAAATAAAAATCAGCAGAAGAAAGAAAATAAGATAGTAAGAAAATATCCACCAGATACTCATCGCCTCGTCACTCTCTCTCCCCTCTTGCGCTGTTTGTAGCTCTGAAGTCTCACCCAGCCAATCACCTACCTGCTTCCCTGTGATGTCACCCAGCCAATCACCTACCTGCTTCCCTGTGATGTCACCTTGATTTTTCTTTCCAATCGCATGCTGTGCTGTTGGAGATGTGGAGATGTGCTCTGCTGCTGTGACTCTGCCAGTGGTTCCCATGCTCTTTTAAAACTCCTCTCTCCTGATGTGTTCTGCTACTGTGTCTCCCGCACTTCCATGGAAAGTTGCTGTGGGAAGGGGATGGGTTGTTGGGGTTGATAGAGGAGTGGACCAGGGTGTTGGGGAAGGAACAGTCCCTTCAAACTGATGAAAGAGGAGGGGAGGGGAAGATATGTTTGGTGGTGGCATCACACTGGATGTGGCAGAAATGGCGGTGGACGATCTGCTGAATATGGAGGCTGGTTGGGTGGAAGGTGAGGACAATCTTGGGAGGGAGGGGAGGGGTGACAGCAGAAGTGAAGGAAATGGGTTGGACCCATTCGATGGCCCTGTCAACCGCAGTGCAGGGGAATCCTCGGATGAGGATAAAGAAAGACATATCAGAAGTGCTGGTGTGGAAGGTTGCATCATCAGAACGATGTGACGGAGACTGAGAAACTGGGAGAATAGAAAGGAGTCCTTACAGGAGACAGGATGTGAAGAATTGCAGTCAAGGTAGCTGTGGGACTCAGTGGGCTTATTATGAATATTTGTTGATAACCTATCACCAGAAATGGAGACAGAGAAGTTGATGAAGGGAAGAGAAGAGTCAGAGACAGACTATGTGAAGGTGAGCGAAGGGTGGAAATTGGAAGAAAAGGGCGAGAGCAGGAAATGGCACAATGCAGTCATCATTGTACTGGAAAAAGATTTGAGGGAGGGGACATGAGTAGGACTGCAACAAGGAATGTTCCACATATCCCAGAAAAAGTCAGGCATAGCTAGGACCCATGCAGGTCCCCATTGCAATACCTTTAATTTGGAGGAAGTGGGATGACTTAAAGGAGAAATTGTTCAATATGAGAACAAGTCAGCCAGATGGAGGCAAGTGGTGTTGGATGGAAACTGCTTGCGCCTCTGTTCAAGGAAGAAGTGAGACCTCTCAGACCGTCTTGATGGGCGATGGAGATGTAGAGAGATTGGACGAGGAGACGGTTAGGGCCAGAAAATTAGAAACTGTTAAAGTGACAGAGGGCATCAGAAGATTCACAGATGTAGGTGGGGAGAGACTGGACAAGGAGAGAAAAAATAGAGACAAGATAGGAAGAAATCAGTTCAGAGTGGCAGGAACAGGCGAAAATGATGGGTCTACCAGGGCAGCCCTGTTCGTGGACCTTGGGAAGGAGGTGGAAGCAGGCTGTGTAGGGTTGGGTTATTATGAGGTTGGAAGTCGTGGAGGGCAGATCTCCAGAGGAGATGAGATCAGTGATAGTCCTGAAAACAATGGCTTGATATTCAGTGGTGGGATCATGGTCCAGGGTGTTAGGAGGAAGTGTCTGAGAGCTGACATTCGGTCTCTGCCAGGTAGAGGTCAGTTCGCCAGATAACAACAGCAATACCCTTGTCAGCATGTTTGATAACGATATTCAGGTTGGACCTGAGAGAACAGAATGCAACAGGTGCAGAACAGGAGAAGTTAGAATGAGTGAGGGGAGCAGAGAAATTGAGACGGCTGATGTCACACAGGCAGTCCTCCATGAAATGATCAAGAGCAGGTAAGAGGCCAAAGGGAGGGGCCCAGGTGGAGAGAGAATACTGGAGTAGGGTAAAAGGGTCCACTGTGACCTGTGCAGGGGGAAGACTCCTGGCCAAAGAAGTAGGGGAAGAGGCGAAGGTGACGGAAGAAGAGTTCAACATCGTGCTGAGCTCAAAATTCATTGAGGTGGGATTGTAAGGGGATAAAGCTGAGTTCTTTGCTAAAGACAGATCATTCAGGGTCAGAGAGGGGAAGTTAGGAGGGTATCGTGAATACATGGCAAGAGGTGAGATTGGAAGAAGGAGTGGGGTCAGAGGGAAGTGAAGGGGAAGAAAGATTTGGAAGAGCATTGGTAGCCTTGAATTGTTGGAGGTGATGATTCTTAACACCTGATAGGAGATAAAGAGTTTTTGTTATGACGTTGAATGAGACGAAGGATAAAATAAAACTGGAGCAGGACAGCTTTGAGATAGAGTGAGTTGGTGCTGCTGAAGAGAGAGGTTGGAGCGTGCATATGGCAGCATATGGCACTGAATGTGGATCTCAGGATACAGCAAGAATAGTGGTTCGAAGAACATTGAATATCTCAGAGATATCTGTAATTGTGCATGGATCCAAAAGGCGAAGAGTGGAACTTCAGTTGAAATCTACGTGGAATAAGTCGAAGCTGGAGACAGTTGCTAAGGAAAGAGATGTGACTATGAAAGTCAGTTTTGGTGGAAAACTGATCAAACACGAGATGAGAAACAAAAAACAATGAAGGTAAACAAGGCAAAAGAGACAAACGGAAATCCCATTGGAGAGAAGAGCAAAACTTTTCCAAGATGGGCATTCCGAGAAGAGAAGTAGCAGTGAATGAAACACTAATACAAAAACAAAATACTGCAGATGCTAGAAATCTGAAATAAAAATAGAAAACGTTGGAAATATTCTTGAAGTCTGGCTTCATCTGTGGAGAGAGAAACAGAGTTAATGTTTCAGGAGAAAAATAAGATAAGGCAGAAGTATGCAAAGAAAAGGAATCAAAATGGGGGCAGAGATTACGGTCTGAAATTTTTGAATTCAGTGTCGAGTCTAGAAGGCTGTAAAGTGCTGCCAGGCCTCTGATTATTTCTATCATTTTCTGTTTTTATTTTGGATTTCCAGCATCTGCAGTATTTTGCTTTTGTAGCAATCACCATGTGTTCATTCTATGGCAGTCAGCTGTGCCAGCTGTATTTGCACCACCACAGCAAACCAAAGGGTGACTACAGGGCAACTAGGGTTATCACTGACGACACAGCTCATGACTGGACCACGACCCATGTGCATGTGCACGGCAGGCATACAATGAGAGACATGCTGTCACAGAAATCTTATAGATCAGACCATTGGCATCCTAAAGCAACGGTTCCACTGCCCGGAATGTTCTGGAGGAGCCCTGCAGTTCTTGTCATGGTATGCCCTCATGAGGGAATAGCACTTGCCACCACATAGCAGACGGGAGGCTGAGGAGCACAGCATAAGGTGGAGGTGGAAGAGAAAGGGAGGCTCCAACCTAGTTCGCCCCTTTCTGCCTAGGCTGTACATGTTGCTTTGCCTGTCCTTGTGCTCCAGTGAGATGCTACCCCAATAGCTGCAGCATGGGTGGTGGAAGGCTGGTGAATTTCCATGGAGGAGAGTGTCGATGCCTCTGGAGGGGGACCTCGAGTAAAGGTGAGCCTAGAAGGCCCAGTTGTGGCTTGTACCATCTCGGCATGGGTGGCAGCAGTCTTGGCTGGCTGACAGGGAACGGCAAGGGCACTGGTGATGTAGTAGGGGCAGGAGGAATAATATTGTCATCCTGAGAGAGGAAAGCAGGTTCGTGCTCCATGGAGCCACTGCCACTCTCCAGGGGTGGCACTTCAGCAATCCTAGTAATCTGCTGGAGCCCATATTGCTGGATTGCTGAGACACACTGGAAGCCCCTTGGAGCACCGGTATCCACAGCCATGATGACTGCAGTCTGAGCTTCCACTGCAGCACTTAGGTATTGGATAGACGCTGTTCGTGCTGCAATAAGTTGAGACATCAGCCATCATATGCTGCATTGTGATTGATTCCACGGGTGTGCTGCTGCAGGTAGACATGTCTTCCATGTTGCAATGTATGGGCTCCAAGCTCTATGCAAAACCTTGTGCCAAATTGGTGCTGAACTCCTCCATGCTCCTTGGCATTCCATGCAGGATTTTCAGCAGGTTTCCCAATGCACCAAGCATTTTAATGTCTGTATCCATTACCCTTTTTTTTGTAGCCTGGTCCACTGAAGTCCCCATCTAAGTCACTGCAGCAGAACTAGTGTGTGACCTTGCCCTCCAGCAAGCTGGCAGCTGTCTTATCCTTTCCCCCTTCCCTGCCTGCAATGCACTTGTGCCAGGAATCTCACCACATTCCGCTCCTGCCTCTATCCTACCCTCTAATGTATGCACAGAGTGTATATCTGAGCTGGTGGCTGCAACTGTGAAATTGAGTGACTGTTTGTCTTCATCTTCACTATCTTCTTCCTATTCCTGCACTGTCTGGTCAGGTTGCAGTTCATAGATATGTGAAAGGAAAAAGGGTTGTGGTGAGAGGAGGGGAGAAAGTAAGAAGTGCATGCTTATATCACCTGCAGCTTGTAAATCAGAAGCGACTGTGGGATGAGAAGATGTGGGATGTGAGGACAAGGATTAGGCATGGGGATACCCTTATCTTCAATTGTTTCAGCCCCACTGGTGGCCATGGTCTCAGCAATGGGCATTCCCATAATGACCAACACCATCTCCTCCTTGGGGGTTAGGGCAAGCATGCCTGTCCCCCTCTGGTTAGCTCCTGCTGTGTGATACCTTGTCCTGAAAGAGAGAGGGAAGTGTGTCAGTGGGTGTTGTGCAATCTCTCCTGCTGATGTGATTGTCATGGTTGAATAGCTGGCAGTCTGTACAAGCTGTGATATGTGGGTGTGTGATTTGTAATAGTACTCAGTATGTGAGGATGAGGTGAAGCATTTTTTTCTATTCTTTCATGAGATATGGGCATTGCTGGCAAGGCCAGCATTTGTTGCCCATCCCTAATTGCCCTTGATAACTGAGTGGCTTGCTAGTCCATTTCAGAGGGGAGCCCAGAGTCAACCACATTGCTGTGGGTCTAGAGTCAAATGTTGGACAGATCAGGTAAGGACAGCAGATTTCCTTCCCTAAAGGACATGAGTGAACCAGATGGGTTTTTACAATAATCCATGATAGTTTCATGGCACCATTACTGAGATTAACTTTCAATTCCAGATTTTTTTTTAATTAATTGAATATAAATTCCACCAGCTTTCCCCAGGGCATTAGCCTTGGCCCCTGAATTACTAGTTCAGTGACATTACCACAATGCCACTGTCTCCTCCATATGAATATCTTGTATGCATTCTAATTAATAGGGATTATTGTTAGGTGAGTGATGATGATGTGGTGAATTGAGGAGTGTCTGAGGCTAATAGTGCAGTTGGTCGAATATGGCATTTGAAGATATATTCACTGACCTTGGCCACTCGTGTGAGATCATTAATCTTCTTCCTGCACTGCATCCATGTCCTTGGGGCTACACTCCTGGCATTGACCTCCTCCACTATCTGAGCAAGTGTCTGAAGGGCCTCCTGTCTCCATAAGGATACAAGACATCTGACCTTTGTTCTGCCTCTCTGACCAAGACTTCCAGTGCAGTGTCCGAAAATCTTGGTGTCTGCTCTCTCTCATGGCCAGCCATTGCTGATTGTTGCACAACACGACCTTTCCAATGATCTCAACGCTTACATCAAAAGCTTCCCCTACTCTTTTGCTCCAACAATGTCCCTCAGCCCTGTCTAATGTTATTTTAGTATTAGAAATAACATTGGTTTATTTCTGTCAAATTTTAATTTTGCTCTAATTATAATTTATTCTGTGAAACTTCCGTTTGCAGACAAAACCAAACTAGGAAGGGGAATGGAATCGAAGGACAGAAAATAGAGAATGAATTGGACATAATACCCAAGTTGGCAGAAAAACGATAGAGGAAATTTTAATGCAGGCAAGTTTATGGCATGGCACTTAGGAAGGAAAAAAGGACAAGATCCAAACTCCACTCATCATTTTTGAAATAACAAAGGATGAAGTTGAAAGATATTTGGGAGTCTTAGTACATTCAGCACTCAACATCTCCAACCTAATCAGTGCCCTTGACAGGTTACTCTCCTGTTCAAATATGAGCATTATGAGAAATAATGAGACAACTCTCAAATTAAACATTAATGTCTTTACTAGTTTTGGTAGAACTACCAGTTAACAACACAATATAAAACACCCATTAGTCACAAATACGTTACAAAGAGTTATACTTACAGAGAGTGGTCACCTCCTGTTGACCAAGTTGCTTGGCTTAAACACTGAACCACTATTGGCAATGATTTTTATACCTTTCTTTTCAAGGTGGGCAGGTTGTTACATTGACAAGATCATATTGCCCCATCAAAATTCACCTTAAGCTACAATTGTCAAATGAGACATCTAATTCTTTGTTCAAGCTACTATATTAGAAACTCTTCTCTTGTTAGGCAGTCCCTTGGGAACGAGGATGACTTTCTTGCACTCCAGGGTCGTGGGTCCTTAGGTGACTGAATAGTCCAATTCTGGATCCACACACTCTACCACAGGTGGGGCAAGTTTGCCCTTGGTTTCTGCCTGGGCATGTCGACGTTGTTCGAACTGGCTGGCACCTTCGCAGGTGCTTCTTCTCCATTTTGGGCGGTCTCGGGCAAGGGTTTCCCATGAATCAGTGGAGATGTCGCATTTTTTCAGGGAGGTTTTAAGAGCATCCTTGTAGCATTTCCTCTGCCCTCCTGGTAGCCTCTTGCCGTGACAGAGCTCGGAGTAGAAAGCTTGTTTTGGGAGTCTTATGTCAGGCATGATGATGATGTGGGTCACCCAACATACCTGACTAGCCATGAACAGTGTCTCGATACTGGGGATGTTGGCCTGAGAGAGAACACTGATGTTGGAGCACCTGTCCTGCCACTGTAATATCAGAAATTGCTTTGACGATGAACGTTTACATTTCCTTCAGTAATTCCATCACCTCTCATGCATGTTAAGATCTTTATCAGTAAACACAATAGCAGCTTCCTTTCCTGGTCTCACTCATATTTCAAAACCTTTGAAAAAATTTCAGGACAATTAAACAGTCAGTGTTCCTTAAATTTCTGATTTCTTACAAACTGTTGCTTGGTGAATTAAAGACAGGGCTTATCTGATAAAGCATATAAAATAAAACCATAGCTTCTTGTGAAGTTAGCCTCTCTGTATTTCAAAAGAAGGCAAACTCTGACGTCTCCCATCAGCTTCAATTTGTTATACCTGCAGCTTTTCAAAACATTCTGTGCACAAATTAAGGCAGCTGAATTAACATTTTTAAAACATGATCAGTCTCTTATCTTCATGCTTTCAGGCACTATGGCTCTATGTTTTTGTGCACGTGAATTTCTCCGCAGTTCTAACTCGGCATCAAAGTGAACCATAGCTTTGAAGTACGTCTGCTTATTGATTTTGACTTGATTTTTTATGATTTTCCTGCTTTTTGCTAAACATTCCAGCACTTTAAAGTATTTTTTCACCAGTGACTCTGTTTATCTGTAATGAAAACAGCCTGCAGCTGTTAACAGGTTACTTTAGCTCAAAGGCCTTTTGGCCTGCGCAATGCATGCTGGTCAGATTTGGTCAGTTTTCTGTGCACCTGTAGACAATGTAGTTTCCTGTATTTCATTTAAACTATTGATGTTTCTGGGTTAGATAGCCTCGCATGTCTCAACCACAAATTTTATTTAAAGATAATGGGGGGAATTTTATGCTGTCAACTGCGGCAGATTTGGTGACGTGCGGGGTGATATAATTAAGCGGGAGGTGTTTTGTTGGATTCCCCACTATGGGATATTTTAGAGTTAAGCTGACGGCGGGTTTGCAGCATTCCAGAGTTCCCCCAGTGCAGTGGTGGATTGCAGCTTTGCATTCATTTAAGTAATATGAGTACTTATTGCCATATGCATAGTTAGAATTTAGTTTTACCTGTCAGATTAAATGAAGAGTGAGCGATATTCCTGTGCCACCAGGTTCACAGATGTTTCAATGTAGTGTGTAACAGTCGGATTTGTGCAGTTGAGTCTCAGGTCAGTGCTCTTCTCTTTTTAACTCATCAGCTAAACTAAAACCAGCATTGGAATGGATGTTTGCCTCCAGGCTGGGCACCAGCAAGGGTGAATCATCTCAATGGATGGTGGCAAAGGCTTGTGTGGGAGAAGCATGGAGGAGCAGGGGAGGGTAGTTGGGGAGGGAAGGTTGGGGCTGATCGGCTGCATCAAAGAGCAGGAGAGGGTGGAGTGGAGCGTCCAGGTCATTGAACAGTTGATGTTAATAGTGAAGATGCATTTTGTTGGCTGTGGGGATGGTGGGTGGATTAGATCAGTGCAGTGTGAAGATATTTGGCAAGGGAGGGATGAGTGCTGTCGATGTCTGGGAGCTGTGGGGTAAATTGAGGGGACTGGCTAGCAGAAGGAATGGTCACAGTCAATGGGGGCAAATGGATTTTGCAGGGGGGACGATCAAGACTAATGGGTGGGTATTCGACAGCTTCACATGGAGGGGAACAGGACTCGGTCAGTTCGATGTGAGGAGGAATGTCGAGTAGGAATAGAAGGAAAGGATGGCATGAATACATTGATGATTGCACTGTGCATGGTAAAGGAGGGAAGGGTAACGGTAACACTGGGTGGATCCAGGGTGATGGGTTCAAGCTGGAAGGTTGCAGGAGGAGGTTGGAAGGTGGGGAGACTCACCCTGAATTCCACATGGACCATTTTCTCCAATGACAACAGAAACCACGTGGACATTCAAGGATTGCAAGGAGAGTGGGAGGAGGCAAACAACAGTGGGTGTGTCTTCTACCAGCTGCAATTTGAAGGCAGATATAAGGGAGCTGTTCATTGTCTCGATGTTTCAGCTCACTAGCAATAGAGGCCTGAATCACCACGCTCTGCTTATTTATTGTTCAGGAAAGCCACAGCAACATGTGTCTCTTACACACAATTTGTCTAGTACCACGGGAAGAAGAGCAAAGAGAGAGACTAAGGAGGGCTCTTTTCCCTCAACTCATGATGCCTGAGCACCAGCAACAGACAGAACAGGAAGGTGAGGATGGTCTGAATGATAACATCGAAGAACGACATTACTGATGTTGGGCACTGGAACGTCATCTCATCCTCAGGACAAGGACAAATTGCCTTCAAATGTCAGAGAGGCAACGCCAGAGACGTCTAAAGATGTCACATAAAATGGTCACAGAAATTTGTAGGGTCCTGCAGCATGACCTGCAGCCACTCTGCTTCGGTGGAATCTCATGCCAGTTGCCCTCAAGGTGACTGCTGCATTCAATTTTTTTTCTCCAGCGGCTCCTTCCAGGGATCCACAGGCATCATGTGGCATCTCGCAGTGTGCGACCCATAGGTGCATAAAACACGTGACCCTTTTTCGACATGTCAATGATTTCATCTACTTAGCTGTGGACGAGGACAACCAGGCAGCAAGGACTGCGGCCTTTGGTGCCATTGCTGTGTTCCCTAGAGTGAAAGGGATGATCAACTGTACTCATGTGGCCATTAGAGCTCCCTGGGGCCAGCCTACAAAGGCTTCCACTCTTTAAATGTGCAATTGGTTTGCGACCGCAGAAGTTATCATGCATGTTTGCATATGTTTTGCAGGGCTCTGTCATGACTCCTACAGTTTGAGAAACACCCAGCTGCCAACAGTTTTCGAGGAACCAACAAAAGTGGACGGACGGATCCTGGCTGATGAGGGTTACCCCTTTTATACATGGCTGATGACACCAGTACGCAGCTGAAGAGAGGTACAATGCTGCTCACGCATCCATCAAAGCCATCATTGAACACACCATTGGCATGTTGAAAATGCGATTCCGTCCCCTCGACCAGTCTGGTGGGGCTCTTCAGTACATGCCACAGAGTGTGTCACGAATAATCATTGTCTGCTGTGCCTTGCACAACCTTGCAATTAGACGCGACAACATTCTGCATGTGGAGGAACAGGAAGAACATCAATCCTCCTCAGATGAGGATGACTGTGAAGAGGGTGAGGAGGAGGACAACAATGACAACGATGCTGTCATCAATATGAGGGCCATGGAGATACTGCAAGGGGCATCAGGGAGAACCTCATTTATGCACGTCTCAGCCAACAATAAGCCAGATCATCAAAGAACGTTGGGAGGAGAAACATAACAATTCCCCAGAGAAATTCCCTTTTGCATGAGGTCTTATCTCTGCAATTTTAATGAAGCATTGCTGCACTTTCATGTGATTGGCATTTGCAATCATCTACGGGCTATGATGAATGTGACTACACACCACAGGAAGCAGAGTTAAGTTATGACCGTAGAAAACAAAAATAAGGCATGACTGTATTGGAAAAAGTTATTAATCATCAATAGGAAAACAGCCATCATTGAAGAGTGAAGGCTCAAATTCCAATGAGATATGAACACTGGACATTTCCTGAGATAGGCCTATGGCAGGAACACAATTATGTTGCTGCACATCCAGCAGATGTCTCATAGCAACAAACAGAGGATCATCAGGAGCATGGGGCTGAGCAGGGGCCTGGTCCCCAGCAGTCCTCCGATTGTCAGGGGACTTGGATGGCACATGCTCCCTCAGATGCTGGGATGTGTCTGTATTGTGACCACCAGCTTGTGACCCAGAATCTAATCTTAAACCTCCCCCCCACCCTGTTCCAGGCACTCACCACCCTCTGTGTAAAGAACTTGCCTCGCACATCCCCTCTAAACTTTGCCCCTCTCACCTTAAACCTCTGTCCCCTAGTAACTGACTCTTCCACCCTGGGAAAAAGCTTCTGACTATCCACCCTGTCCATGCCGCTTATAACTTTGTAAACCTCTATCATGTCGCCCCTCCACCTCCGTCGTTCCAGTGAAAACAATTCGAGTTTATCCAACCTCTCCTCATAGCTAATGCCCTTCAGACCAGGCAACATCCTGGTAAACCTCTTCTGTACCCTCTCCAAAGCCTCCACGTCCTTCTGGTAGTGTGGCAACCAGAATTGTACGCAATATTCCAAATGTGGCCTAACTAAAGTTCTGTACAGCTGCAGCATGACTTGCCAATTTTTATACTCTATGCCCCTGAAAAGTTATCTCTGCTTCTCTCGCCACAGAAGATGCCAAACCTGCTGAGTATTTCCAGCACTTTCTGCTTTTATTTCAGATTTCCAGCATTTACAGTATTTTGCTTTTATTAAGATTGGCCAGATTCACTTCACAAGGACCCTTACAGGCAGTGGCTTACAGTTAAGAGTCAACCACATTGCTGTGGGTCTGGAGTCAGACCGGGTAAGGTCAGCAGATTTCCTTCCCTAAAGGACATTAATGAACCAGATGGGTTCTTACAAAAATCAATGATAGTTTCATGGCACCAGTACTGAGATTTACTATCAATTCCAGATTTGAATTCATTAATTGAATTTAAATTCCACCAGGTGCCAATTGAACCAGTGTCCCCAGGGCAATAGGCTGGGCCTCTAGATTACTAGTTCAGTGACATTAACACTGCACTATCGTCTCCTATCTCAGCCACCCACAGTGCAGTGCTGTTTGAACAATATATTTAACCCCCTTCTAAATTATTTCAATCTTGCCTCCAAGGCAAAACAGAAATGAAGAAAATTAAATATTTGGGTGAGTTTTGGCTGCAGATTAACCTTCAGTAAAACTAGTTTGTGGAGGGCATTTTATAAGCTTAAACAGGGACTGAGAATCTGAGCTATTAAAAATGCTGTCTTGTGCTCGGCTGAGGGTTTTAGTAGCAAGAGGGTTCAGCTTCAATGGTCCAAAATATCTTTTCCCATCCTTTGGAAGTGGAACTTCTACAATGTTGAAATTTCGCTAACTGTTTATTGATTTTCCTTTATCGCTTTAGGGCTTATAATTCATGAGGTGGATGGGAGAGAGAAAAATAAATTATGCTGGTAAATTGTATGCATTAAATCAATAGTGACAAATGAATAGATCATTAATGAAACAGTGGGTTTTGAAAGGACTACTTTTAATTGTTCTTTTTCAAGGCTTACCTCATTTAGACTGTCTTGGAAAAGAACATGATGTTGCACCAGTGTAGTGTCAGACTAGTCATACCAATTCTGAATAGTTACTGCAGGCTAAACAAGCCATTACTCAGTATCAGCGAGCGGCACAAAGATACACAGAGCTGATCTGACATTCACAGCTGTTATGTCGGTTTATTCTCAACAGTATCACTGAACTCGATCCTTGGGGACTGGTTGGCTGGCTTCAGTATCTTCTGGCATCTTTCTCAGGCTGGAAGCAGTAGATATGATGCAAGCTGGATTCTGTCTGGATAGTGACACCTGAAGTAAATACTTTACAGTTGGCTCCGCTCCCTAACTGATATGAAACTATATCTAGATATTATTTTTGTTATCACTGTAACTTTCTCCATCCCTACAGCCCTCTAAGAACACTGTGTTCCTCCAATTCTGGCTTCTGGCGTATTTCCAGTTTCCTTCCTTCCTTCCACCATTAGTGGCTGTGACTTCAGTTATCTGGGCCATAAATTCTGGAATTTCCTCCCTAAACCTCTCTACCTCACTCTCCTCATTTAAGATGTGCTTAAAAACCTATTTCTTTGACCAAGCTTTTGATCACCTGTCCTAATATTTGCGTCTGTGGCTTATTGTTCTCTTTAAGAAGATAGTTGTGTAATGGAAGAATTTGATCCATGAACTAAATTTATATTTCTGATTAATTTCTCCTGCTGGATTCAAAACTATTTTGTTTTCATCTTGGTTGCTTTTCCCAAAAGCTTTAATGGAGATGACTGAGATCTGGATCTAAGTTTTTACTGTCTGTATCTGCTGAACTGGAAATCATTCAATGAGGACTAGTTTGTGCAGTGGTCTGGCACATTGCTTTTTCACATCAAGGACTCCAGCTGGAATCCAGCCCAGAATGACTAGATAAAGGTTTCACCTCTTTGCTGCCTGTAAGGGCCCTTGTGAAGTAAATCTGGCCAATCTTAACCCATTTACACGTGAATGTAAGCCCACAGTTTGGTAGAAACTAGCAATAAAATTGGCTGCCTCATGACAGAAGGCCACACGGGTGGCTGATGTGCATTCAGGATCTGCAATAAAAACATCTCTTTCATTTGCTGTCAAACTACATCATTGATCTATTGAGCCAATCTTATACTTTCTACAAAGGCACAAACCTGCACAACCCAGCAATACAAACTAAATGGAGGGAATAAATAAGGATCAGTTTGTGGAGTAGGAGTTGCTATTGCTTAGTTGGGGTTAGAACACATGGTTGGAGTAGTGGAGAAGACATGTGTCCCTCTGCACTGTATCTGACTGGGAGTTCTTACTGCCGACACAATAATGGAAATGTGAACGCCAATTGTCTTTACCTGTTGACACAATCGTACACATCAGGAAATTCTGGGCTGACAGCCTGCAATTTTTCAGGCCAATGCTTAATGGAGCTATGTCTAACTCCTTCTTGAAAACATGCAATGTTTTGGCCTCAACTGCTTTCTGTGGTAGCGAATTCCACAGGCTCACCACTCTCTGGGTGAAGAAATTTCTCCTCATCTCAGTCCTGAAAGGTTTACCCGTATCCTTAGACTATGACCCCTGGTTCTGGACTCCCCCACCATCGGGAACATCCTTCCTGCATCTACCCTGTCAAGTCCTGTTAGAATTTTATAGGTTTCTATGAGATCCGCCCTCACTCTTCTGAACTCCAGCGAATATAATCCTAACTGACTCAATCTCCTCATATGTCAGTCCTACCATCCCAGGAATCAGTCTGCTAAACCTTCACTGCACTCCCTCTATAGCAAGAACATCCTTCCTCAGATAAGGAGACCAAAACTGCACACAATATTCCAGGTGTGGCCTCACCAAGGCCCTGTATAATTGCAGCAAGACATCCCTGCTCCTGTACTCAAATCTTCATGCTATGAAGGCCAACATACCATTTGCCTTTTTTACTGCTTGTTGCACCTGCATGCTTACGTTCAGCAACTGGTGTGTGAGAACACCCAGGTCTCGCTGCATATTCCCCTCTCTCAGTTTATAACCATTCAGATAATAATCTACCTTCCTGTTTTTGCTACCAAAGTGGATAACCTCACATTTATCCACATTATACTGCATCTGCCATGCATTAGCCCACTCAATCAACTTGTCCAAATCACCCTGAAGCCTCTTTGCATCCTCCTTACAACTCACCCTCCCACCCAGTTTTGTGTCCTCTGCAAATTTGGAGATATTACATTTAGTTCCCTCATCTAAATCATTAATGTATATTGTGAATAGCTGGGGTCCTAGCACCGATCCCTGCGGTACCCCATTAGTTACTGCCTGCCATTCGGAAAAACACCCATTTATCCCTACTCTGTTTCCGGTCTGCCAACCAATTTTCTATCCATTGCAATACACTACCCCCAATCCCATGCGCTTTAATTTTACATGCTAATCTCTTATGTGGGACTTTGTCGAAAGCCTTCTGAAAGTCCAAATAAACCACATCCACTGGCATATTTGGGGAGATTTCCATTTACCCTTTTTGTGAAGAATTGATTCTTGACATCATCTTAAATGGCCTAGTTCTAATTTTAATGTTATTCCCTCCTACACTGTACATCCTTATCAGAGGAAATAGTTTTTCTCTATCTATCCTATGAACTTCCTTTGATCATTTTAAACATCCCTTAATCTTCTAAATTCTGTGGGCCATGAACTATTAAAATTCATCCAGCTTCCTTTTACGAAAATCAGTTGGTCTTTGATGACACAGACCAATGATTCTGAGTGAGAAGAGGCTTTGTCTTTTTTTTTGTTTCATTCACAAGTTTAAAATCATGGCTTGAATTCTGTAATTTGTAGCAACTTCTAAGAGCCTGTTTCTTTATTTTATTTTGCCCCTTCAATAGTTTAAAAGCCTGAATGATGTCTGCTCTGTATTATCTTCCCCAATGAGAAGTTCCCTCTGTTAGGATACTGTCAAGATTGAAAAGTACATGATGGAAAATGAAAGAAAGCACCAAGTGCTTCTTAGGGGGCACCAAGCTCGAATATGTGCAGTTAGTGGGACAAAGGTGAGGAGGAGGGTGTAATGAGTTTTTTATGTTGTCTGATGCAACGTAAATGAGATGCCTAGAGTCCAGTTGGTTGAAGATCTCAAACAGGTTTATTACAGCTAAACTATTATATAAGTACAGAGCAAACTATTTACAGAACCTTACTCCGGGTGTTACATTTACTGCGTGACTCTGGCTTCGAGTCACATGACTTCATCCTGGAACTTGGCTCATTAGCATACTAAGATCTTAAAGGAATATCACTCTGAAAGGCAATCACACAACAGAGGGAGGTGAGAAGCTCGACAATTGTGAGGCCCGGGCAGCAGAAGATGGAAGACATTTCAGCAAAGTGGAGACATAGGAAGAAGGATGAATATGTAAGGTGGGGAATTTGGAGCTTAAAGCATTTGCTGGAAAATGAAGAGTCTGCAAACTCTGGAGATTCCTCCCTCCCCTGCAACTTACCCCAGGGATGTTGAAGCAAACCTTCTGCTGTCTCAAATGAGACCAGCTTTATCAGGATGGATCAAGGCTCAGAGCTGTAACCCTCCTCGTCTTAATGCCTTTGGAAAAACTTGCTGAGCCATTGAAGCAGTAACTCAGTCTTCTTAAGGATGAAAAAAGAACTTGTTGTTGTACAAGACCTTCCATTTCCTCAGAACATCCTGAGGTCCTTCACAGTCAAAATTGTAGAGCTGCTTATCTCCCTCCTTCTTACCTATATCCTGTTTGCACATATACAAGCTTGGTGTCCCATAAGCAGCACTTTGTACATTAAATGACAGTCAATTTATGTACGGCAAGATCCCACAAATAGCGAAGAGATAATTGATCAGTTAATCTGTTTTAAATGATATTGGTTTAGGTTTAAATATTGACCAGGCAATTGGGAAAACTCCACAACTGTTCATATAGTGCTGTGCAATCCATTATCCCAGCATGAGAATACAGGCTGGCCCTCAGATTAACATCTCATCTAAAAGATGGGACCTCTGACACCAACACCCTCTCTCAGTACTGCAGTGAAGCCCACATTATGTGCTCAAGTTCAGGGCTGAAGCTATTCTCATTATTCAGCATCTGATATCTAATCGCTCAAAAAACTCTTTCCTGTATGAACTTTTCCTAGTTCTAGCCATTTATTTTGCCCTAACGGTTATATCTTTATCTTCACAACTGCTTTGTGTCAACCTGCATCTGCTGCTTTTGAATCTGTCCAGTCATTGGGCCAAATGTTTCATCAAATGATTATTTCTCAAGACTCAAATTTGGCTTCCCTTATCTTATTTGCAATCTCATGTGCTGCTGTTGCTGCCACTGTCAGCTGCCTTTGTTGGTAGTACTCTTGCCTCTCAGTCAGAAAGTTGTGAATTCAAGTTCCATTGCTGATTTAAACATCTTAGCTGACACTTCACTGTGGTGCTGAGGCAGTCCTCCACTGTTGGAGGTGTTCTCCTTCAGATAAGATGTTGAACCAAGGCTCTTCATACTTTTCTGAGATGATATAAAAGATCCAATTGGCACTATTTGAAGAGGGGCAATGGGCTGGATTTTGTTTTAGAGGTGGGGGGCGGCAGGGTGGTCTTGCCTCTTGGTGTTACAGTTACAGAGTGAGCCTGGCATGTAGTCACATGACTGCATCCTGGTACTCAACTCATTAGCATACTAAAATCTTAAAGGGACAGCACTCTAAAAGGTAATCACACAACACCTGGCTCAAGGCTGAAAATGCAGGGGATCCCACTTCCAAGAGCTGCTGGCCAATCAGAGGGCTAGCCGCTCAGCAGTATCGGCAGCGTCACTGGGAGTGGTGGCCACTGCTGTATTTCAGAACCCTTGTACCCAGGCCCAGCACTGAAACCCTGGACCTCAGGTAAGTGAGGCAGGGTTACCGGGGCTAGTCTGAAAGGCCTCGGCGAGGAGAGGTGGGGCAGTGGTTGTGCAGTCCGTGGGAGGGAGATCCTTGAAGGTTAAGTGGTTCCCGGCAGGGTTCTTCCGTGAGCCACAGATTGCCTATGGAGGAGGGATCCCCCCAAGCCTGCAGAGAGTGTGTCTCATGTTACAAGGCACTCTCCCCTTAAGGGGGAGGCACCCCCGCTGCTGGTAAGATCCCAGCGGTGGCGGGAAGAGGCTCTTATCTGGCTGTTAATAGGCCACGTTAAAGGTCACAATTGGCCGCTGGACAGCAAGGCCATCGTCGACCTATGTCTCCTCCCGTGAAGATCGCTTGGTGACAGGGCCTCCACCCCTGCCATCTGTCGCGATACTCCGTGACCCTCCTCCTCCGACCCCACCTCAGGAGGCCACTTAAAATCCAGGCCAATGAGTTCTCCTGGCGCCCTGGCCAACATTCCTTCCTCTATCAATATCAACAAAAGCAAATTATTTGGTAATTCAATCATCAGCTGTTCATGGGACCTTAACTTTGCTTGAACTTTGCTGTGCTTGAGCTGCGCTGTGCTGTGCTTGTCTGCAAAATTACAGTGACTGCATGCAAAAAAAAGGAAAGTCTAACATTCATATAGTGGCTTTAATAATTTCAGAACGTACAAAAGTGGATTATAGCCAACAAAGTACTTTTGAAGTGTAGTCAGTATTGCAATATAGGAAACTCGGCAGCCAATTTGCATGAACCAAGGCCCAACAAACTGTCAAGTGATAATGGCCTGATCATATGTTTTAGTGATGTTGGTTGAGGGATTAATATTGGCCAGCACACCAGGGAGATTTCCCTTGCTCCTCTCCGAACTAACACCATGGAACCTTTTATGTCCACCTGAGAGGGCAGATGGGGCATTGGTTAAACGTCTTATCTGAAAGTCAGCACCTCTGACTGTGCAGCAATCTCTCAGTACTTCACTGCAATACCCCAGCCTAGATTTTGTGATTAAATTTCTTAGGTAGGACTCAAACCCACAAGTTCCTGACTCAGAGGGAGAATGCTACCAACTAAGTGTGGCTGACAGCTTAACATCAAAGTAATTCATTGATTTTACTTTGGGACATCTCAAGGGCTTGAAGAGTTCTAGGTAAGTGCATGTTCTTTCTTTCTTTACAATAGAAGTATAATTAGGCCGAGCATACAGAGTTTCAAATCAAATCATTTCAACATGAAAATTCATATCATCAACAATCAAATAGGAGCAAGCAATTTATTTTCTCCTGAATATTGCATTGAATAAAGATGCCTTTAGTGAGCTGCAGTACTTGCCAAAGAATTTACTTTTCCCTGGAAAGAAATACAACTAAAGGGGCCCAATGCTGTGCTATAATAATGTCAAAATTCATTGTTCTTTTTGTGACAAGAAGAATAAATATTAAAAATCTCAAAGAGACTCATTTATTAATGTCAGTCAAAGACATATTCAATAGAATTATCATTTAGTGTCTTGAATATAGTGTGTCAAGCAGCTGCTTCAGTTGGAATATTGCAAATAATTCAGGAAACCTACTTTGGATCTTTTATTTCTTTACGGCAGTAAGTCATGCTTGATGCTTACCTCAAATTTGTCACTCGACTGAAGAAATTGTTCTGTGTGAACGACACAATAAAACGATTTAAGCAATTTGATGATCCATGTCTCTGTTATACTGTTTGACAGCATTACTGTTCAGAGAGACTGGGAGCTGGTAGTCCTGAGACAGAATCTTCACTCCAGTTCACTTTTTCACCAGAGAAATGGGGGCTATGGGAGATTAAATGCATGTCAATTATATATTAACGAAAGAACCTGAGGGCCAAAAGGGACTTGGTTCATGTTAAAATTATATAAACGTTGACTTGCTGGGAACTTCGTGAAGAGCACTCACAATGCTGGGGCAGCAGTAGTGTGAAGCTGAAATGGCCTCACATCTCTTGGCTAAATCAGTAAGTTCACACTTGAGTTACATAGTTTGTATCAATGCAAAAAGAAACTATTGCCAACAACGTATAAATGTGCAGTGTAACATAGGGGGACTGTATTTTCTAAACTAAATTGGGAGACACACAGGGTGGGTGCACAGCAAAGTAGCCAGGTTGGAAAATGTAGGTTGCACAGTGTAGTGAGGCAATTTATTTTAGCAGCCTATATTTTAACAGTTACACGTATGCACTGCAAAAGCAAAACATGTGCATATAATTGCCACGGAGGTCACATCACACGATTGGCTCACATTCAGACACGGTTTCTAAATAATACACTAAAACTGTTCAGAAACATCAGTTTTTCATATCCACTGTGTACAATGTCAAGTCTATGTTGACTCAACTTCACGAACAAAATTGGTAATGGTACTTGAATTAGCACATACTGTAAAAGCAGCTTTATATTCAGTGGTACCTTGGTGTTCTTTTATTGATGTCCTGCCTCCACTCAAAATGGCAAGTACTGAATGGCATATTGAACATACCCAGTTGGCTGTAAATATGGAAAAACCTTTTGAAGGTGGTTGTTAAAGCAGCAATTACATTTTTGTTGACAACTCCATCTCCACTTTACACTGAACCTTGAATCTTCTGTGTTTTCTATTTCATATGCCACTCAGTCAGTGTTGTAGTTACAACTGCAAGAGTACTGTACCATCCACGTATAGTTATTAGTAAAGAAAGAATGGCATTTATAAAGCACTTTTCATAACCATTGGACATCTCATAGTGCTTTACAGCCAGTGCAGTACTTGTTGAAGTGTCATCACTTTTGTAATATAGGAAATACGATGCTAATTTGCACACAGGAAATTCCCACAAACAGCAAAGTGATAATAACTAGATAATCTGATTTTTGTGATGTTGAACCACAGGACACTGGGGATAACTTTCATGTTCTTCTTCAAAATGACACCATGGGATCTTTTACATCCATCCCGCCAGGCAGATGGGGCCTTGGTTTAAGGTCTCACCTGAAAGAGGGCACCTCCAACAATGCAGCATTGGAGTAACAGCCTTGATTTTTGTACTCAGGTCTCTGGAGTGGGATTTGAACTAAAACATCCTGCCTTAGAGGAAAGAATGCTACCAACTGAGCTATAGCTAACACTCTGGTAGTGATGCTAATAGAAAGGTTCTGGCTATTTCTCTCTAAAGCATTAATTATTCTTATTATTGTAAGACACTTAGCAAACACATTCATCAAAGGCAACTTACACTACATAATCTGTGCTGGACCTCGCTTATATCTTAGACCTAATTCAGCATGAGAAATTAAATGTTAGGGTAAGCGGGAACGAGTCTTGTGAACCTGGGACTCTTCCTGGGGCTGGAATTTTATGTTGGTCGGGAGGCCTCACCCACCGGCCAAAAGGTCGGGGACGAGCCCACCTCTGCCGGGCCCGGGGAGCCACGCCAGGATTTTATGCTCCCCAGGCCCTTAATTGGCCTTGGGCGGGACTTCCGCCTCTCTGAGGCAAGAAGTCCCACCTGCAAAAGTTGTCGGTCAATCAGCGGGCTGGCAGCTCTTAGTCCCAGCTGCACTACTGGGAGCAGTGGCCACTGCTGGGACAGCAGCCAGGGAGTGACGCAAGAGAGACACTAATCCCGGAAAAAAGGTAAATGTCTGGGCCTCACTGGGAACAATCAGCTGGGCCCCGGTGAGGCAAAGGGGGGTGTCGGTTGGGAGGGGGTGTTGTATAGTGGGGGCGGTTGGGCTGTGATGGCGAATGAGGGGCCCTCTGTGGAAACCCGGTCAGGAGGTCTCCGCGCCCCCAACCCGCAAGGGGGCCACCAGATTTTACTTGCCGGTTGCCTGGAGGGCCTGAGCTGCCTGCCGCCAATGATAAAATACCAGCGACAGCGGGAGGAGGCCTTAGGCGGTAGTTAATTGGCCACTTAAGCCCCTTAATTGGATTGGGGCAGGTGGGCCGTTTCTCGCCGCCAACGTCCCTCATAAAATTGCAGCGGGTGGGGGAAGGCATCAGGAATGGCACGTCCCTATTCCCACTCAAATTTACAACCGCCGCCCCCACCAACCACCCCCCCCCCACCTCCGGCTCCAGCCTACTCCTGAAAGGGGGTGTAAAATTCCGGCCTGGGATATTGTTTGCCTAAGGACACTGTGCGTCATCCAGGGACCCTAGAGTAACTGTCTCGCACACTTGTCTGATGTAGCTGCCTTATGTGAAACATAAAGTGTTAGCAATTAGAAGTGTGGTATCCTGAATTTTTTTATTCATTTGTAGGATGCAAGTGTCACTGGCAAGATCAGTATTTGTTGCCCATCCCTAATTACCCTTGAGAAGGTGGTGCTGAATCACCTTCTTGAGCCATTGTAGTCCATGTGTTATTGATACATCCACAGTGCTGTTAGGGAGGGAGTCACAGCAACAGTGAAGGAATGGTGATATAGTTCCAAGTCAGGATGGTGTATGACTTGGAAGGGAACTTGCAGGTGGTGTTGTTCCCAAGCATCAGATGCCCTTGTTCTTCCAGGTGGCAGAGATGCATGGTTGGAAGGTGCTGTCGAAGGAGCCTTGGTGAGTTGCTGTACTGCATCTTGTAGGTGCTGTCGGTGATGAAGCAAATGAATATTTAAGGTGGTGGATGGGGGTGTCGATCAAGCAGGCTCCAACCCCAATCTTGTTTCACATTCAAACAAGGCAAGTATGTCCCAAAGCACTTTAAAACAAATGAAGTATTTTTGAAGTGTCGTCACTGTTGTAATGTTTCCCTACATGACAGCAATGACTGCAATGATTCAGAAATAGTTGATTGGTTGTAAAGTACTTGGAACGTGATGAGGTCATGAATGGCACTATAAAAATATGAGTCTTTCTTTCCTTCTTTCTTTGTGTGTTTGTTTCTGTGTTTGTTTCGTTCTGGCCCTATTGCCCCCATTTCACACAGATGTTTACAGTTTGATGGGCCATTTGCTTTTCTATTTCATTCCTTACTGACCTTCTCGGTACCTTCTCAAAAAGTAGTTTCATGCGTTAAGAAGTCAAAAAGTAGCTTTTTATTAAATAAGGTACATTTCTATTCCCTCTCTGTCAGTCTGTGGGAGCCATGTGACAACCACAGTAATTGCTTCTGTTAGTTTCCCCACTCAATTTTCTCAGGTAAGGATGTCTGCGTTATTCTGATGATCAGCATTTGTTATTGTAAAACAAATTTTGATCTTCACAGTGGACTGGACCATCCTCTGTTATATTGGGAAGTTACTTTGAAATAGAGACTGATGTTTCAAAGGAGAGGAGAGATGAAGCAATTATTCATGTAACAGATGATGATGTAATGCATATATCACCAAGGATGTTGGAAAGAATAGGAGAGATGGTGAGACAAATAGTGGTTAAATGACGCCAAGCTTGAGTTCTGTCTATCAAACAGAGGTAACGAATGCCGCAGTTGGTGAAGAATACATTTAGGTTGGATATAAAGCCATGACTCTTTAATTCAACTCAGTGAGGATATGGGGCACCGGAAGAATGCATAGGATGATCCATTTAAAGACTTGAGTAAAACAGACGAATTTTATTCTCCCAAAACAAATGTAATAAAAATAATGCACCTTGTCAATTTGTCTGGATATGATTAAACCCCCTGAACTCATGTATAGAAAACTGAGACACGGACACAGTTTCCCACAGTAAACAGCATTATTCTGAAGGTTCAGCACCTTTTTTCTCAGGCAACCACAGGGTTCAGATTACCTGAGCATGTTTCAGCCAAACACTATTGACAATCATTTCTTTCTGGTGTTGCCTGTGTTCTCTTTTAAGTTCTGAATACTTATTCTGGAGTCAATTTCGTATCTGTATTACCCGAACATGGACTCTGATTAGTGTAAAAGATCGTGAAAATGAGCAGGGATTGGAAGACAGAAATCCATGTGTCTGTCACAGGTGCAGCATCATTAATTGGGCTGTAAGCTTTTCTTGTCCTGATTCTGGAGTGCTTTAACTGGGTAGATGTCATTTTTAATGCCTGGCATTAACCATCACCTGGACTTGAAAACAGAGGAAAATGTTTTGAGGTGGATCCTACACCCCTTACAGAACTTGACTGATTTTTCATTCCATTATTTAAAAGAAATATTTATATAGTGCCTTTCACAACCTCCAGAAACACCAAAGTGCCTTATCATCAACAAAGTACTGTTATGACCAGGTGAGAAAGTGGTCTAGGGGTCCCTTTCAGCCTTCGCCTGGTTTTACTGTAACAGGGTTTATCTTTAAACACACTGTTTTTTTTGGTGAATCCTTGTTCACCGCTTTCCAATTATAAGGTAAAGAAACAAGCACAAACAGGTTTTCTTAGGTTTAAAAAGGAAAGGTGAAATTTTATTAAACTTAAATTCCATTTCAGTTGACGCCTACAGATACATGACGTGCCCATGCTAGCATGCATATGCAACACACACATGCAAATAGAGATAGAAAAGAGCAGAAGAAAAATAAAGTGGAATGGTTTGAGGCAATATCTGAAGCGTTATTGTTATGGTTCTTCGAGCTCACTGTAGTAGATCTTGCTTTTTGCTGGGGCTCAGTATTCTTCTTAAACGTTGTTCACTGTAGGAGTCGTTTCTCTCTTGCGGTTCATGTGACTTCAGTAGGTTTTGGAGTTCCATGAGAAAGAGATGGGAGCAGACAGGACAGGCTGTAGCGAGCCAGCCAGGAGAGGTCTTTGCAATCCAGGAGCAAAGAGCTTTCTGCCAGTTCAAACACTCTCTCCAATTTAAAACACTTAGTTCAAACTCTGCAACAGCCAATTAGTCATGTGACTAACTGGTCTGACAACATCTGTTTGTGGATTGAATTGGAACAGGGAGTAGCTCCTTTGACTACAAGCACTGCCTGTTAATATACAAAAATGTTTTTCCAGCCAAGGGCCTGGCAACCCCTTGTAACAGGCCTTCTCTTCTTCCCAGCAACAATTTGAAATTTAATGTCCATGTGGCGGAATTAATGTGCCTCATTCTTGTCACTTGGGGGCCTGCATGACAGTAAATTCATTGAATTGTCATCACTATTGCAAATGTAGGAAATGCAACATCCATTTTGCATACATCAAGGTCCCACAACAGCAAAGTAATAATGACCAGATAATCTGTCCTAGTGAGATTGCATGTGGGATAAATATTGGCTAAGACACCTGGAAGACTGTCCTGCTCTTCTTTGAACCACAACTTGGTATCTTTTAAACTTGTCCGAAATGGAAGAAAAATCAGCCGGGATCTGTCACCGGTGCACCATTCTCCTTACTGGATTTTCCTCTCTGCGCTGTGTAGAGGCCATGCTTGGCACTCAGATGATAAAAACAAAAATCTATCCCATGGAATCTGAGCTCAATAACTTTGAATAATTTCAGTTCAAGCTACAATATATATCTAAAGCCAGCCATATCAGCTTCACTTAGAGTTCTAATTCTCTGGGAGAAGGTCATTTTTGGCCTCTGCATGAATTCCAGAGGCTGAATTTTCTGAGTTCCTAAGAGATGGGATGTGAGGCAGCAGTGCCCATAAAACAGTGATAGAAGAAGGGGGGGGGGAGGGGTGGGGGGTGGCAGAGTGTCCATCGTCTTTCCATTGCCCTGCGATAAAGACAGGGGCAGGAAAATCCGAAGATGTCCTTTCTGCCTGGAGTCCAATTGAGACCCTTAAGTGGCCAATTTATGACCTCTTCCTGCCGCTGTTGGAATTACACCGGTGGTGGGGGAGAGGAGCCTCCATCATGTGGGGAGGTAGCCCAGTGATACAAGGTGACTTCTCTGTGAGCTTGGGTGGGGCAGTGCATCCTCCATGGGAAATCTGCTGGTGGCAAAGGCTGCCCCTTCATGAACAAACCCCCCACCCTCAATGACCACCCCCCGCCCCCTACTTCACCGGGGCCTGCCAGAGTGGCCCCGGCAACACCGCCACACTTACCTGGGGTCCGGGGCTCCAGCATGGGCCTGGTCCCACAGGCTTGGTGTAGTACCAAAAGTGACCACCGCTCCAAGTGGAACTGCTAATACTGCTGAGCTGCCAAATCTCTGGCTGGCAGCTCTGGGAGGTGGGATCCCAGTCCTTAAAGTGACGGGGACCCTGGCGCCAGGTAGTTAACTGCCCGGGTGTTGTTAATTGGGGCCGTGGTGGGGAGGGGGACTCCAAAGGACTGAGACAAGCTTCCCCTCACCTTTTTGGCTCAGCGTTGGGGCCCCGCAGGCTCCAGTAAATTCAGCCCCAGGAATGCATATGCACTGGATGTGAGTTGAGACAATTTTGTGGTCATGTAGAGTGCCTGTGCAAAACTCATCTATGCTCCCATGGGTGAGGGTCCCAGCTGAGCGTGTGAATCCAAAAGTTACTTTGATGATCCCCACAGGATGCTCTTCTGCAGAGGGCTATAGATAAGGAGGATGTGATTTTTTTTTGATGTGCCAACTCTGCACATGGTTGAAATTAATTAGGCAGTTCTCCAGTAGTGAGAAAAATACAAAACTGAAAAATCCACCTATGTGTGACATGAAAGTAGAAAAATATAAATGGCAATCACAAAACAATGTGTCCAAGATGAATTAAGAAGAACTTGATAGACAAAAGAAGAGAATATGAGCCATGTTATAACTGTGGTTGTCAAATTTGTTTCCAGGTAACTTTGCCTAAACTCTACATTGCAAAATACGAGCGTACGAATTAAGAGCAGGAGTAGGATTGTCAGAGGATACAGCAGGATATAGTTCGGTTGGAGACTTGGGCAGAGAAATGGCAGATGGAGTTTAATCCGGACAAATGTGAGGTAATGCATTTTGGAAGGTCTAATGCAGGTGGGAGGTATACAGTAAATGGCAGAACCCTTAGGAGTATTGACAGGCAGAGAGATCTGGGCGTACAGGTCCACAGGTCACTGAAAGTGGCAATGCAGGTGGATAAGGTAGTCAAGAAGGCATTCGGCATGCTTGCCTTCATCGGTCGCGGCATAGAGTATAAAAATTGGCAAGTCATGCTGCAGCTGTACAGAACTTTAGTTGGGCCACACTTAGAATATTGCATGCCATTCTGGTCGCCACACTACCAGAAGGACGTGGAGGCTTTGGAGAGGGTACAGAGGAGGTTCACCAGGATGTTGCCTGGTCTGGAGGGCATTAGCTATGAGGAGAGGTTGGATAAACTCGAATTGTTTTCACTGGAACGACCGAGGTGGAGGGGCGACATGATAGAGGTTTACCAAGTTATGAGCGGCATGGACAGAGTGGATAGTCAGAAGCTTTTTCCCAGGATGGAAGAGTCAGTTACTAGGGGACATAGGTTTAGGGTGCGAGGGGCAAAGTTTAGAGGGGATGTGCGAGGCAAGTTTTTTACACAGAGGGTGGTGAGTGCCTGGAACTTTCTGCCAGGGGAGGTGGTGGAAGCAGATACGATAGCGATGTTTAAGAGACATCTTGACAAATATATGAATAGGAAGGGAATAGAGGGATATGGGCCCCGGAAGTGCAGAAGGTGTTAGTTTCGGCAGGCATCAAGATCAGCGCAGGCTTGGAGGGCCGAATGGCCTGTTCCTGTGCTGTACTGTTCTTTGTTCTTTAGGCCATTCAGCCCCTCAAGCCTGCTCTGCCATTTGATAATATCTTGGCTTATCTGATTGTGGCCTCAACTCCACTTTCCTGTCTGTCCCCCATAACACTTGACTTCATTGTCTATCAAGAATCTACTTCATTCAGCCTTGAATATATTCAATGACTCCGCCTCTACCGCTGTTTGAGGCAACGAATTCCACAGACTAGTGACCATTTGAGAGAAAAATGTTCTCCTCATCTCCATCTTAAATGGGAGACCCATCACTGGGAGTCCCCTAGTTCTAGTCTTGCCCAAGTCAAGTCCCCTCAGGATCTTAAATGTTTCAATAATATCACCCCTCATTCTTCTAAACTCCAATGGATACAGGCCTAACCTGTTCAACCTCTCCTTATAAGATAACCCCATTCATCTCAGGAATCAGTCAAATGAATATTCTCTGAACTGCTTCTAATGTAATTTTATATTTTCTTAAGTAAGGAGACCAAAACTGTGTCAGATGTGGTCTTACTAAGGTCCGGTGTAGCTGTAGCAAAACTTCCTTACTTTTATATTCTATTCCCCTTGCAATAAATAACAACATTCCATTTGCCTTCCTAATCACCTGCTGTACCTGCGTATTAGCCTTTTGTGATTCATGAACCAGGACACCCTCTGTACCACAGAGTTCGGCAGTCTCTCTCCATTTGAATAATATTCTGTTTTTCTATTCTTCCTGCCAACGTGGACAAGTTCACATTTTCCCACATTATACTCCATCTGCCAAATTTTTGCCCACTCACTTAACCTATCTAAATCTCTTTGTAGACTCTTTATGTCCTCTTGACAACTTACCTTCCTACCTATCTTTCTGTCAGCTGCAAATTTAACTACCAGACATTCAGTCCCTTCATCCAAGTCATTGATGTATCTACTAAATAGTTGAGGCCCCAGCACTGATCCCTGTGCTGCTCCACAAGGCACATCCTGCCAACCCGAAAATGACCCATTTATCCCTACTCTCTGCCTCCTGTTAGCTAACCAATTCTCTCTCCATGCTAATATGTTACCCCCTACACCATGAACTCTGATTTTGTGTAGTAACTTTTGATGTGGCACCTTCTCAAATGCCTTTTGGAAATCCAAATGCACCACATCTGCAGATTTTCATTTACTCATGTTGCTTGTTACTTCCTCAAAGAACTCTAATAAATTTGTCAAACAGGTAGACCATGGCTGAATTGAATTTAGATCATGGCAGCCATGTTTCTGTTCAGCTGAGAACAAAAGTCCCTCTGAGACTCCTTCACTTACCTTGTGTGTAAAACAGTTGGGACAGAACAGTTACATTTGAAAATTTATATGTCATACATATAAATATCAGTAAAAGTCTCAGTTTCAGTCTTCATGGTCACTGAGTGATGCCAAAGGGAAATAGTCAAAATCCCAGCAGGAAACACAATTAGTCCCAAATAGCAAAGACATTTATACTCTTGAACAAATTCTAATACTTTCTTGCCTTGATCATTTTACTTAGTTTGCCTATAAGAGCTGTAAAGCACTTATTTTCTGCCTACTGAAGTAGTATATCCTCACTTATAACTATAGCACAAAATTGCTGAAAAAATAATGGCGTGTGAATAATGCACACCGTTATTAATGTGTAAAATGTCAGCATCTTGTGATGAGGAAGAGATGCCCCATGAATTACAAATTACCACAAGTTGCTTGATAATTTGCATGGCATCGCCGTTAGCTTCGTGAAAATGGCATCTCATCCTTAACTTCCCTGTGATTTTCATGAAGTTGCTGCATTTAGACATTAATTCACCATTAAACTCTTCTCAGAAGTTAAGACTAGTAATTAATAGAGTAACTATCCTTTTAACAATGTGATAATTGTTAATGACTGCCAATCAACCTCTCTGGCCCAGAAAACGAACAATTAAAAGTGCAGAATCTTATTCCTGTAAGTTGGAGATTTTAAAAATGCCAATATTTAAATTTATTTTTTTCTTATTTTTCCTTTCTGGCTCTTTTTTCTTTCTCGCTTAATCCAACCCTTCCTTTCATTCTCTTTATTTTTTTTTTCTGTACCTAAATTCCCTCCTTCAAATTCATCCTCCTTCTCCATCCTTCCTCAGTTTATTTCTCAATCTGTAAATCTCATTGGTTAAGTGTTTGTCCCATCATTCACCAAGGTGCCAGATTCTCTGTTGCCCTCACCTTGCTATTATCAGTTTGTACTTCCAGCAACTTCGTGGGCAAAAATATTTTGAGCTGGAGGGTGCAGGAGTAAGTCTAACTAACAGGGCATGCTATGAGGTGCTGCACTCCAGCAAATTATTCTCCCTTCACCTGGAGGACAATTTTGCAGGTGATAATCAGTCTCCTATACTCACATATTGCCCACTATGCTAATATCACACTTCATATTTTTGAGGGTCGAGCTTCCTAACACATATCATCTGATTCACTCTTCACGTGCACCCCTGCTTCAGATATTTGTTGAAGGACAGGGAAAATGGAAACAGTTGGAACTTGACAGTCATCAACTACCAAGCTCACCAGTCTGTTCACTGAAGTTTTTATTCTCTCACAGACGGGAAATGTTTTGTGTGTTTTCTTTCTAAATCTTCATTATTGTCATGTACTTCTTTCAGTTGAATTAACAGCCAGAGATCTGACATGATCCTTAACCCTCTTCGCTTGCTACCTGGAGGTGCACTCGACAAAGGAATGCACCACTTGTCATGTCATTCAAGGTGAGAGTTTACCTATCCAACCATCGACCCAGCTGATATCTCCAGAGAACTGCTGAAACTCCTTATTGATGGAACTCCTGAAGCTTCCTGATAGGGACTGAATTTCCCTTCCTTCATGAGTCAAATAAACATTTCATTTACTCCAGGAACACAGGATGACTCTTACAGCCTCTAAAGTTGCTGATTTTCTCTCAACAGCCTCTGCAATCTTTCACCTGTATGGCAATCATTTAAAACAAAACTAAAGTCTACACATTGTTTTTTCAGCTCACATTGATAGTAGAAAAGAATACGAAACTGCACAGCATATTCAAAGTCCATGTGACTGCCTGTGCCCTGTTAAATGTCAGCTATGAGGATTTCTTAAGGAAGGTAGCACTTTGCATCCTGTTTTTCTAACTTAAACTTTGTTGAACATCAGAAAGAAATCTGGTGTATTTAAAGTAAATAGATGAGAATAAGACTGATGAGACAGACAGAGTCAGAGAGTATAAAAGTAGGCCATCTTACAGTGCTGACTTCATTTGCACTGGAGTGCTGACTTGGGGCTGCATTAGAGTGTTAAAGTGGGAATTTTGTGACTGACGGTAATTAAGTGTTAGTTTTATCTAAAGTCTAGTCTTTTACTTAGCAAATTAACTTAACAGTTGTTGTTTGGGTTGGAGAAGGTGAATTTTAGACCAGCTTTAAACAGAGTTCACTCAGGCTCTGCTTGCAGCTGCACCTTGTTAATTAGATAACTGGCTTAAACCAGTTTTCAGGGGCTAGAGTCAGACAGTATAAAAGTGGGCCATCTTACAGTGCTGACTTCGTTTGCACTGGAGTGCTGACTTGGGGCTGCATTAGAGTGCTAAAGTGGGAGTTTTGTGACGAAGGGAGTTCAGTGAGGAGCTCCTTTCATTTCCTACCTGTCCTCAAAGAGTGTGAGGGGAGCCGAAAGTTTCTAAAGAGCACAGCTGACTGGTGAGTAAGTCCTGGTGAGTATTTTTCAAACTGGATTGAATTGTAAGTCATTGTTTTAGCAAGACTTAGTTGATTTATTTTTTATATTATAATAGTCTTCTAAAGTTTTAAATTTAAAGGGTTTAGTCATGGCAGGAGAGCTTTAAGCCGTGGTTTGCTCCTCTTGCTGCATGTGGGAATCCGGGAACATTTCCAGTCCCCGGGACCAACATGTGTGCAGGAAACGTGTCCAGCTGCAGCTCCTGGAAGCTCGGGTTTCAGAGCTGGAACGGCGGCTGGAAACATTGTGGAGCATCCGTGAGTCTGAGAGCATCGTGATAGCACGTTTAGAGAGGTGGTCACACCGCAGCTGAAGGGACTTGAGGAAGGAAGGGAATGGGTGACCACCAGGCAGTCCAAGATCACTGGGACTGTTTCTGGGGAAGGTGGGACCTGTACAAGCGGGACGATCTACATCTGAACCAGAGGGGGACTAACGCCCTTGCTGACAGGTTTGCTAGTGCTGTTGTGAGGAGTTTAAACTAATTTGGCAGGGAGAGGGGACGCAGAATCCTAGCAGAATAGGGATACAGCTAAACACAGGAAAGCAAACAAGTCAGAGGGAATACAGCAGAAGTAAGTTTCAAGGGAGTAAGACCAGGATGGATGGCCTCTACTTTAATGCCAGGAGTATTACAGGTAAAATGGATGAGTTAAGGGCAAGGATTGACATGTGGAATTGTGATATAGTAGCCATCACGGAGACATGGTTGAGGGATTGGCAGCTCCATATCCCGGGATATAGAATCTTCAGGTAAGACAGAGGAGGGGGTAAAAGAGGAGGGGGCATTGCAATATTAGTTAAGGAGTCAGTTACTGCAGTAAGGAGATGATATCTTGGAGGGGACATCAAATGAAGCTTTGTGGGTAGAGTTTAGGAATAAAATAGGGACAGCCACATTACTAGGTGTTTATTATAGATCCCAGATAGTCAGCGGGAAATTGAGGAGCAAATGTTGGAGTTGTACAGAACTTTGGTAAGGCCACAGCTGGAGTACTGTGTGCAATTCTGGTCACCACATTATAGAAAGGATATGATTGCATTGGAGGGGGTGCAGAGGCGATTCACCAGGATGTTGCCTGGGATGGAACATTTAAGCTATGAAGAGAGGTTGGATAGGCTTGGGTTGTTTTCGCTGGAGCAGAGAAGACTGAGGGGGTGACCTGATCGAGGTGTACAAGATTATGAGGGGCATGGACAGGATGGATAGGGAGCAGCTGTTCCCCTTAGTTGAAGGGTCAGTGTCGAGGTGACACAAGTTTAAGGTGAGGGGCAGGAGGTTTAAGGGGGATTTGAGGAAGAACCTTTTTACCCAGAGGCTGGTGACGGTCTGGAGGGTGGTAGATGCAGGTAGCCTCACATCCTTTAAAAAGTACCTGGATGAGCACTTGGCTCGTCATAACATTCAAGGCTATGGGCCAAGTGCTGGCAAATGGGATTAGGTAGACAGGTCAGGTGTCTTTAATGCATCGGTGCAGACTCGATGGGCCGAAGGGCCTCTTCTGCACTGTATTATTCTGTGATTCTTGTGATTCTGTGAAATATGTGTGCAATTCGCAGAGGTGTGTAAAAATAATAATAGGGTAATTATATTAGTTGATTTCAACTTTCCCAACATGAATTGGGATAGACATCGTGTTAAGGGCTTAGATGGAGTGGAGTTCTAAAAATGTATACAGGAGAACTTTTTAGCTCAATATCTAGAGGATCCAACAAGGGAGGGTACAGTGCTGGACCCAATTCTGGGGAATTAAGCCAGACAGGTGGTTGATGTGTCGGTGGGGGAGCATTTTGGTGATAGCGACAACAACATGGTACAATTTAAGCTTGTTATGGAGAAAGAAATAGACAAGTTGCAAAAAAAGGTTTTGGATTGGGGGAGAGCGAATTTTAGTAAAATAAGGCAGGATCTGGCCAAGGTAGACTGGAAATTGTCACTTGTCAGGAAATCTACAGAAGAGCAGTGGGGGGCATTCAAAAAGGAAATGGGGAGGGCACAGGCCCAACATGTTCCCTCTAGGGTAATAGGTAGGAGCAATAAGCCCAGAGAACCATGGATGACCAGAAACATTCAGGGTACTATGAGAAGGAAAAGAAAGGCTTTTAGCAAATAGGAGAGCAAATCAATGGAAACATTAGTGGAGTACAGAAAATGTAGGATAGAGCTTAAGAAAGCAATTAGGAGAGCAAAGGGGGGATATGAGAAAGCTCTGGCTGGTAAAAGTAGGGAAAATCCCAAGATATTCTATAAGTGTATCAATGGGAAGAGGATCATTAGGGACCCGGGGGAAATCTGTGGGTGGAGCTAGAGGACATTGGTAGGGTGTTGAATGAATACTTCACATCTGTCTTCACCCAAGAGAATGAGGATGTAGATGTGGAACTCAGAGAGAGAGACTATGAGGTTCTTGAGCAAATTGTCATAGGGAGTGACAACGTATTTGGAGGTTTTGGCAGGCTTAAAAGTGGACAAATCTCCAGGTCCGGACAATTTGTGTCCCAGGATGCTGTGGGAGGCGAGGGTGGAGATTGCAGGGGCTCTGACCCTAATTTTTAATTCGTCTCTGGCCACGGGGGAGGTGCCAGAGGACTGGAGAACAGCTAATGTGGTCCCACTATTTAAGAAATGTTGTAGAGATAAGCCAGGGAACTACAGACCAGTGAGTCTCACGTCAGTGGTAGGGAAACTATTGGAGAAAATTCTGAAGGAGAGAATCTATCTCCACTTGGAGAGGCAAAATTTGATTAGGAATAGTCAGCATGGCTTTGTCAGAGGGAGGTTATGCCTAACAAATTTGATTGAATTTTTTGAGCATGTGACCAGGTGTGTAGATGAGGGTCGTGCAGTTGATGTAGTTTACATGGATTACAGTGAAGCCTTTGATAAGGTCCCACATGGGAGACTTATCAAGAAAGCAAATGCACATGGGATACAGGGTAACTTGATAAGATGGATTCAAAATTGGCATAGCTGTAGGAGACAGAGAGTGATGACAGACTGGAAGCCAGTGTCCAGTGACGTACCACAGGGATCTATGCTGGGTCTCCTATCGTTTGTCATTTATATAAACGACATAGATGACTATGTGGGGGGTAGGATCAGTAATTTCGCGGATGACACAAAGATTGGCCGAGTGGTTAACAGTGAGGTTGAGTGTCTTGGGTTACAGGAAGATATAGACGGGATGGTCAAATGGGCAGAAAAGTGGCAGATGGAATTTAACCCTGAAAAGTGTGAGGTGATACACTTTGGAAGGAGTAATGTGACACGGAGGTATTCAATGAATGGCCTGACACTGGGAGCTTGCGAGGAACAAAGGGACCTTGGTGTGTTTGTCCATAGATCTCTGAAGGCAGAAGGGCAGGTTAATAGGGTGGTGAAAAAGGCATATGGGACACTTGCCTTTATCAATCGAGGCATAGATTACAAAAGCAGGGAGGTCATGTTGGAGTTGTATAGAACTTTGGTAAGGCTACAGCTGGAGTACTGTGTGCAATTCTGGTCACCACATTATAGGAAGGATGTGATTGCACTGGAGGGGGTGCAGAGGCGATTCACCAGGATGTTGCCTGGGATGGAACATTTAAGCTATGAAGAGAGGTTGGATAGGCTTGGGTTGTTTTCGCTGGAGCAGAGAAGACTGAGGGGTGACCTGATCGAGGTGTACAAGATTATGAGAGGCATGGACAGGGTGATGGGGAGCAGCTGTTCCCCTTAGTTGAAGGGTCAGTTACAAGGGGACACAAGTTTAAGATGAGGGGCAGGAGGTTTAAGAGATTTGAGGAAGAACTGTTTTACCCAGAGGGTGGTGACAGTCTGGAATGCCCTGCCTGGGAGGGTGGTAGGGGCAGGTTGCCTCACATCCTTTAAAAAGTACCTGGATGAGCACTTGGCACGTCATAACATTCAAGGCTATGTGCCAAGTGCTGGCAAATGGGATTAGGTAGACAGGTCAGGTGTCTTTAATGCATCGGTGCAGACTCGATGGGCCGAAGGGTCTCTTCTGCACTGTATTATCCTGTGACTCCGTGAGATACGAAGAACCTAAAATTTCCTAACTGACCAGTTAAATCTCTGTTTACTTTAAAAATTCCTAATGCCACTTTTTAAAAGAGTTTCCCAATTAAAAAGAAGCTTCAAATTCACTATGAAATTTATACTTTTCATTCAGTACTTCACCAAATATAATTTATTCACACAGGATCAAATTACTTCTAAGACTACACATTCCCCATTAAAATTGCCTTATTTTGGGTAATATTCAGATGAATACACTCAAAGATTATGGAGGCAGGGCCAATTTTCCAACTGCATGCAGTCGAGAGTCAAAGGATTGAATCCAATGCTGTAATTCTGTGAGCTTTCCAAGGTCCTGAACCTTCATGTTGGTCCATGATATTCTTCTATTCCACACTGGTTGAGTTTAAGGCTGGTTCTTGTTGTTTGCATCCGGACTGATGGAAAAAATAACAGCTTTTCAAAATTTATGCAAAACTCTTGTAGTTATCACAGGACAGTGGAGTATCTGGACCATAAATAATCAAATCAATACAGGTGTTTAGTTCAAAACAGTGGTGGAAAACAATTTGTCTAATGTTATTCTTCATTAGCTACGTATTGGAGCAATATGCATTGTACAATGCATTTTCCAGATAAGGACTCCATCACAGTGAATGCTGCTGCCGGTAGCTGACCAAGAAGTGCTTTCCTGATGAGGGTGAGCCTGCTAGGTTGGCTCATGAACATATACTGCCATTTAGGCCAGCAAGTATTAATGTGATTATCAGGCTGGGGAATGAATCAGATTCTGAATCAGTTTCTGCACCGTAAAACTGTCAAGATAGAGTCTTGGTTTTCCTTTGAATTGCCACCCACTTTGGGCTGGTAAGCAGAGAAAAATATATTCTTAAAGACCACTGTCCCAAATCTACCACAAAACAACTGCACCCGAATTGTCCTCCCAAAAACCCTGCCATAGACCCATTCTGCCACATTTAAGTAGGGTCACAGTGGCGTGGTTAACTCTACCACCCCATTCGCATCCAGTTCTATCTGAATTGTGCCTAGGTAATTACTCTCACTGTATCATTAATGGTAAAAAATCCTGCAAGGTGCAATTGAGGCTATTTTATGCACTCCTACTGAAAGTTCATGAATCTTTGCATTTTGAAATTGTTTTAACCAAGGTGGGAGGAATGCACTGTCTTTTCTAGTCCCACTTCTCCGCAGGTCACAACATATAGTTGAAAAATGTTTACCCAGTTACCGACTAGGTCAATTATATACTCTAATCAATATTCCAGAATAAAATGCACCAACCAGGTTTCTTTAATAAACAACACAATTATCAGTTTATTATCAAACAAGACTTATCCAGTAATGAAGCAAAGCATTAACACACAGATTAAAATATGAAAATTCCTTTTTTAAATTCCTTACACACACACTCATACACACTCTGGAAAAAAATACAGAAATTCTCTCTGCAGAGGTCTTTTACAAAAAAAGACAAAAAAAAATACTTTGGCCAAATACTTGCTAATTCTTGAAGAAAAGAAGAAAAGGTATGGAAGGAAGTCAGCTGTCCCTTTTGATCTGGCATCTGGGTATACGGAGACGGGTCACTGGGATCTTTTCGAAAGCAGTTCTTTTCAGGCGGCATTGTGAAGTAATCTGGCAGGTTTTTCTAGCTTCTCAGGAGAGATGCAGCACCAGGGATTTTAGCTCTTCCACACTGGATCTTTGCAGGTTTCTTCAAAGAGTTAGAGAAAGAGGTGAGCTGGGTGGTTTCTTTTTCCTTGGCAGGCAAAACCCCAACTGTCTTCAAAACAGTTCACACCCCAACAGTAATTCAACCTCCTGACCTCCGTAAACCTTGACACGTGGCTTCTCTGTAAACATCTTCCCCCAGTCACCAGGTTTCTGTTGTTTATTGAGCTTAAAGCACATGATTTCCAGCACAGGTTGTTTCCAAACAACATCTCCACTGTTCTTTCAGTGAACTTGGTTAAAAAAAAACACATCCATGGAATCTTTTCAGTTTTAATACAAGTCATCAGAAAAATATAATATAAAAAAATGGAAGCACTTTCATAACAATATTTTAGTTCTTTGGGGTTAAACAGGACTTTGCTGCTACTTTTACTCCATTCTGCTCAAGTAATGCTTTATACACTAGATACTAATTTTGATATAAGTGCAAGTAGATTAAGAAAAGCAAAAAGCTAGGTTGTATGTTTTTAGAATCATCAAAAATATACATTGTTAACATGTGAGCACTAACTTACTGGGGTCTGCAGACCAAAAAGATCGTGATTAGGTATCACTGGAGCATGAGGAAGGTACACAAGAAGGAGAGGGTGTGGAATCCAAGAGCCAGCAGCAAGTTGCCAGTGCAAGGGGAGAACAAATGAAAAATGAGGAATTTCAATAAATAAAGGTCAAGTCACAAAAATAATGCCTCTTTATATCTGCCTGTACTCGCTAGAGCATGGCTACCTGACCCGAACCCGATGGGACCCGAGGACATGTGTCGGGTTCAGGTCGGGTTGGGTCGCTCTCCCGGGTCTGGCATTCAGGCTCGGGTCGGGCCGTGTTGGACACAGTGACATCCAGGATGTCAAGGCGAGAAACACTCCGCACTAGTCTGCAGTGAGTGAATCCATCCAAGGTAGAGCACAACCTCTTTAATATAATCAACTTTATTCCCCTGGTCAGGTCGGGTCAGGCGTGGGGAAAAAATGAAAGGACTCGGGCCGTGTCGGGCTCAGGTCAGATGTGATTCTATCAGGCTGGGGTCAGGTTTCATTTGCAGACCCGAGCAGGCCTTTACTACTCGCTACACCCCACACCCCCTACACACACACATACACAGAATTTTGCCAAAGTTGCTGCCAAAGCCTTTCGTAAGACAGAAGTCTGCATTTTCCTTGGCATCATTCAATTTTCAAATGTTAAAAACACACAACAAAATGAACTCACAGCTCTATGTGATCTAGCTGTCTTTATCTGGAACAACTGCATTTCCCAGGAAGTAGAAAAAAATATTCTCCCTTTCCAAAACTACTTAACATAGTGATTACATTTTTATGAGCTACCTTACATATTTTAGTTCCTAATCTCCTACTCTGATAAAGTGGCCTGTCTGAGTGGCATGGGGTTCTGAAGATGGGATGGTTTCCCTGGAGCCTTTGAAACCTGAAATGACTTTTATCCAGGGTATAAGCTTCAGGCAGCCTTGTACTTTCAGTAGCTAGAGGTGAAAGATCTATGCCTGAAGCTTCCTCACATGAAAACGTTCAGAGAGCATCTTGAGGAACCAGGCTTACTGCTGCTGAAGAAGCCTTGTTGAGTTTCTGCAGTGTATCTTGTAGATGGTACACACTGCTCCCACCTGTGCGCTAGTGTTGGAGAGAGATAATGTTTATCGTGATGGAGGGAGTGCCAATCAAAGGGGTTGCTTTGTCCTTAATGGTCTCAATCTTCTTAAGTATTGTTGGAGTTGCACTCATCCAGGCAAATGAAGAGCATTCTATCAAAGTTCTGACTTGTGCCTTGTAGGTGGTGGAAAGTCTTTGGGGAATAAGGAGTGTAGTATAAGAGTTTGAAAGGGTTGATTGGGACAGTGAGAGACCTGAAGGAGAAGCAACGTGGCATCAGTGGTGTTAGACATACCTATGTAAAGCTGTATATAGTTCCTTAATATGGAATAAACTAGTTGTTGAGTTATAGACTCATAGAGTTTTACAGCACAGAAACAGGCCCTTCGGCCCAATGCGCCTGCGCGTTATGGCGTTTCAAGTGTTCATCTAAAGACTTCTTCTTGAATGTCGTGAGTGTTCCTGCCTCTACCACCTCTTCAGGCAGTGTGTTCCAGATTCCAACCACCCTCTGGGTGAAAAAATTTCTTCTCAACTCCCCTCTAAATCTCCTGCCCCTTACCTTAAATCTATGACCCCTAGTTATTGACCTCTCCGCTAAGGCAAAAAGTTTCTTCCTATCTATCCTATCAATGCCCCTCATAATTTTGTATACCTCAATCAGGTCCCCCCTCAGCTTTTTCCACTCCAAGGAAAACAACCCCAGTCTATCTAGTTTGTCTTCATAACTGAAATGCTCCAGTCCAGGCAACATCCTGGTGAATCTCCTCTGCACCCTCTCCATTGCAAGCACATCCTTCCTATAGTGTGGTGACCAGAACTGTACACAGTACTCCAGCTGTGGCCTAACCAGCATTTTATACAGCTCCATCATAACCTCCCTGCTCTTATATTCTATGCCTCGGCTAATAAAGGCAAGTATCCCATATTCCTTCCTTACCACCTTATCTACCTGTGCTGCTGTTTCAGTGATCTATGGACAAGCACTCCAAGGTCCCTCTGACCCTCTGTACTTCCTAGGGTCCTATTATCCATTGTATATTCCATTGCCTTGTCAGACCTCCCAAAGTGCATCACCTCACACTTCTCAGGATTAAACTCCATTTGCCATTGCTCCGCCCATCTTAACAGCCCACCTATATCGTCCTGTAGTCTAAGGCTTCCCTCCTCACTATTTATGACACCACCAATTTTCATGTCGTCTGCAAACTTACTTATCATACCTCCTATATTCACGTCTAAATCATTAATGTACACTACAAACAGTAAGGGACCCAGCACCGATCCCTGCGGTACCCCACTGGTCACAGGCCTCCATTCACAAAAACAACCCTCCACCATCACCCTCTGCCTCCTTCCACTAAGCCAATTTTGGATCCAATTTGCCAAATTACCCTGGATCCCATGGGCCTTTACTTTCTTAACCAATGTCCCATGCGGGACCTTATCAAAAGCCTTACTGACGTCCATGTAGACTACATCAACTGCTTTACCCTCATCTACACATCTAGTTACCACCTTGAAAAATTCAATCAGATTTGTTAGACACGATCTTCCCCTGACAAAGCCATGCTGATGTTCCTTGATTAATCCTTGCTTCTCCAAGTGGAGATTAATCCTGTCTCTCAGAATTTTTTCCAATAATTTCCCTACCGCTGATGTTAAACTCACTGGACTGTAATTACCTGGTTTATCCTTGCTACCCATCTTGAATAATGGTACCACATTTGCTGTCCTTCAATCTCTGGTACCTCTCCTGTGGCCGGAGAGGATTTGAAAATTTGTGTCAGAGCCCCTTTATCTCCTCCCTTGCCTCACATAGCAGTCTGGAATACATCTCATCTGGACCTGGGGATTTATCCACCTTTAAGCCCGCTAATACAGCCAATACTTCCTACTTTACAATGCTAATTTGATCAAGTATATCACAATCCCCCTCCCTGATCACTACACCTACATCGTCCCTCTGCATAGTGAACACAGATGAAAAGTAATCATTCAAAACCTCCCCTACGTCCTCCAGCTCCACACACAGATTGCCTCTATGATCCCTAATGGGCCCCACATTTTCCCTGGTTATTCTTTTGCCCCTAACATATAAAATGCCTTGGGATTTTCCTTTATCTTGTCTGCCAGTGATTTTTCATGTCCCCTCTTCGCTCTCTTAACTACTTTTTTAAGTACTCCCCGACACTTTATAAACTCCTCTAGGGCCTCCGCTGTTTTCGGCACTCTGAATCTGCCATATGTCTCCTTTTTTCCTTATTCAATCCTCTATATCCCTTGATATCCAGGGTTCCCTTGACCTGTTGGTCCTACTCTTCACCTTTCCAGGAACATGCTGCACCTGAACCCTCACAATTTCCCTTCTAAATGACTCCCACTGGTCTGATGTAGACTTTCCTCTAAGAAGCTGCTCCCATTTCACTTTGGCCAGATCCTGTTTTATCATATTGAAATCTGCCTTCCCCCAATTCAGTACTTTTATTTCCGGTCCCTCTATGTCCTTTTCCATAACAACCTTAAATCTTAGAGTTATGGTCGCTATCCGCGAAATGATCCCCCACTGCCACTTCTATCACTTGTCCAGCTTCATTCCCTAGGATTAGGTCCAGTACTGCCCCTCCTCTTGTCGGACTTTCTACATGCTGGCTCAAAAAGCTCTCCTGAATGCACTTGAAGAATTCTGCCCCCTTTAAGCTTTTTGCACTAATACTATCCCCTCTTAATATCGGGGAAGTTGAAATCTCCTACTATTATTACCTTATTATTTTTGCACCTCTCTGAGATTTGCCTACATATTTGTTTCTTTATCTCTCCCTGACTATTTGGTGGCCTGTAGTACACTCCCAACCAAGTGATTGCCCCTTTTTGTTTTTAAGTTCTACATATATGGCCTCATTAGAGGAACCTTCTGGGATATTTATTTTTTTTAATTTTGTTTATTTAGAGACACAGCACTGAAACAGGCCCTTTGGCCCACTGAGTCCGTACTGACCAACAACCACCCATTTATACTAATCCTACATTAATCCCACATTCCCTACCTACACTAGGGGCAATTTACAATGGCTAATTGACCTAACAACCTGCAAGTCTTTGGCATGTGGGAGGAAACCAGAGCACCCGGCAGAAACCCATGTGGTGACAGGGAGAACTTGCAAACTCCACACAGGCAGTACCCAGAACTGAACGCGGGTTGCTGGAGCTATGAGGCTGTGGTGTTAACCACTGCGCCACTGTGCCGCCCATCTCTCCTTACTGCAGTAATTGTCTATTTAATCAACAGTGTAATGCCACCTCCTCTTTTACCCCCTCCCCTATCATGTCTGAAGATTCTATACCCTGGGATATTAAGCTGCCAGTCCTGCCCTTCTGTCAACCATGTCTCAGTGATAGCAATAATATCATATTCCCATGTGTTAATCAACGCCCTCAATTCATCTGCCTTACTAGTAAGACTCCTTGCATTAAAATAGATACAATCCAGCCTTGCATTATTTGCCTGAGTCTTAACAGGTCTACATTTACTCTGTCCTCTGGACCGACATAGCTTCACATTTATATTCGATTGTACAACACCCCCTACTGTGCTTCCACTCTGTATCCCATCCCCCTGCCAAATTAGTTTAAACTCCCACCGAACAGCACTAGCAAACCTCCCAGCAAGGTTGCTGGTCTCGTTCTGGTTCAGGTGCATCCCGTTCATTTTTACCAAAGACTCAGTAATCTCTCCTAGCTAGACTAATAAAGCATACAATATGGTGAACAGTGGTATTTCTTACCATAGAGCACCCAGAAAATCTTGAATAGAAAGTTGGAAAGTCAGACCTAAAAAAAGTGGCACCAAAACTGCAGAACTCGAGAAAAGGCTGTGAGAAGCTCTAGAGCTGCTCCATGGGCAAAGTGGAGGCACGAAGAGTCATGAAGTCAGCTTGCAGAGGCATTCAGGCTGCACCACAGAGGCTTGGCGGTCTGTGAAAAAAATCCTGGTCCAGTGATTGCAGGCTTCGAGTCAGAGAACCAAGCAACAGTTGGGGTTCTGGTGAGTAAACCGTAAAAAAGGTAGAAAATTGTTCTTAACGGTGCACTGAGCAGGCAGCACCAGGAAAATCAAATCCCTAAAAAGGGCGGATCCGAGGTCGGTGCTATTACACATGGTAACTGCGAGGCTGCACAAAAAAGAGGCTGCAAATACTCGATGCTCCAGGTGAAGGGAGAAAAGAGATTATGAAAATAATGCTGCAAAGCTGCATTCAAATAAATACCTAGTCTAACAGAGAGATTTCCCAGGGAAAGACAGTGACTGCAGCAGGAGTCAGTGTGAGGCTGAGCAGCACAGGAAAACTTCCAACACTGGAGGGAAAATATAAAACAGAAAGTAAACTACCGAGAAAGCTTAGAAAAGCCATGGATCTTAACTTTACGCTACCAGAGGTTTGGGCACATGAAAGGACCAAATCAAACTCAAAACTGGTCACTTTGGAGAAAAAAAGTTTTGAGGTACAGAATTGCTTCAAAATTAGACAGCAAGTCTGAAGCAGAACAAGTCAGCATATTACTTTATTCCATAATAGCAATAGCAGATGATGTTATTGCAAGACAAGGCATTAATGAGACGTCAGAGCAATTTGAAGAAGCCTTAAAAGTGTTTGATAATTATTTCAACCTTAAGAGCAACAAGAATCTAAAAAGGGCCAAATTCAATAGAAGGGTCTAGAAACCAGATGAACCTGTAGATACTTTTATCAATGGCTTTACAGGCTAGTTGAAGGATGCGAATATGACGACCTAAAAGCAGAATCAGTATGAGACTGCATTGCAGTAGATATTGCTGGTGAATCCATTTCAGATTTATTGCTGTCTAAGGAAGACCTCACCCAAGACAAAGCAATACAGCTGGTGAGACAAGCAGAGGTCTGTAAGCAGAACGGAGCAATCCTGAGAGGGGCAGAAAAACCTTGGTTTAGAAACTTCCAGTGACCATATAGTTCCTTAAGCAGAGGACTGTAAAAGAAGCCCGAGAAAAGAAGGTACACTTGGGAGGGAAAGTGCAAGATGCCATAAAACCCTGTCAGCAATGCAGCATCAAAAAGACCCATAGGCGTGAATAGTGTCCTGCAAACCAAGTAGAATGTTTTCACTAAGAAAGTTGGCTATTTTGGGAAGATGTGCCAAAGTAAAACCTCTACTGTGACAGGTTCTAAAGGAAAAGTCTTCATGCATAGAGCTATTCATGAAGTAGAAAAATCTCAATCAGAAGAGAAATCAGAAAGCTTCCCTTGTGAGATCAATGACCCTAAGCATGCATTCTGGACTGCAGATATATTTGTCAACGGACATATCATCAATTTTAAACTAGGCATTAGAACAAGTGTAGCAATTTTATCAGACAACTGCACTGTGGTTATCAACACATTGCCTGTAACCAACAGAAAGTCAGTTATGGGGTCCAGGAGGGATTGAGCTGAAAGTCAAGGGAAAGTTACAGGTAACACTCCAGAACAAGCAGATACTGGAAACACTCTATGTTCTACAGAATCAAGAATTTTCTCTTTTAAGTAGAAGAGCTTGTTTAAACCTTCATCTCATCATTAAACAGCAAGAATCCAGGAGTCACTTCCAAAAAGATTTTCCAAAATTATTTCCTGAAAGACTGAATATCGTATTACTTTGCGAAAAGATGCTAAACCTGTTTGTCTTTTCACACCTAGGAAGATACCACACCCACTAATGAATCAAGTCCAATGTGGATTAGCACCATCAAAACTGTTGATGGGAAGGAAGCTCAGAACACAACTTCCCATCCTATGCAAAAAACTACTTCCAGGGCAAGAAGTCCTGATTATCAGAGTTCAAGAGAGAAAAGTCTTATTGAAAACAGCAAGCTGATAACTCTAGCAGGAGATATCCAAGTTGATGGAGGGAGAAAAGGTATGGGTACGAGACCAAGACAGAGAATCAAGAGATCTTATTTAGTACATACTTCAGTAGGTACTAATAGAAGAAACAGGAGAAATCTTATTTCTATTCATCAAATACATCAATCAGTCATATATTTGGACGAACTTGATGTTGAACCTGAAATTCAGAAAGCACCAGATACTACAAACCTCAATGAAGGCCGTCCAAGTCAAGAAACAAGAGTTCAGAGAAAGCCTACTGATCTTCTGAGTCTGACAACAACATGAGGAGTGAGAGTTATGACATCTCCTTACAGATTGAATCTGTGATATCAAAGACTTCGGAGGAGATGGAGTAGTATGTCAAAGTAAAAATGAATGTACAAAAAAATATATGAACAGAGACTTTGGGGGGCGGGGAGATGTAGTACAAGGGTTTGAAAGGGTTAATGTTTAGAAACATAGAAAAATAGGAGCAGGAGTAGGCCACTTGGCCCTTTGAACCTGCACCACCATTCAATACAATCATGGCTGATCATCCAAACTCAGTACCCTGTTCCCGATTTCTCCCCGTATCCCTTGATCCCGTTAGCCTTAAGAACTAAATCTAACTTTGGGACAGTGTGAGTAATACCTCCCAGTATGATGATGTAAGGGATCACATGAGAGAGAGAGACTTGAAGGAGAAGCAGCGTGGCATCAGTGGAGTTAGACATATTTATGTAAAGCTGTATATAGTTCCTTTAATATTGAATAAGCTAGTTATTGCTAAAACTTCACCGAAGATTCAGTAATCTCTCCTAGCTTTACTAGCCAAACATACAACGTGGATATGAGTCATTCACCACAGAATATTTAGCTTCTAACATGCTCTTGTAGCCACATGAGGTTGGTCCAGTTAAGTTTCTGGTCAATGGTGACACCCAGGATGTCGATGGTACTGCCGTTGATTATCAGGTGGAGGTGGTTATATTATCTCACTGCCTAGCACTTCTGTGACGTGAATGTTACTTGCCACTTATCATGCTAAACCTGAATGTTGAGAGCAGAAAGTGCTGGAAATACTCAGCAGGTCTGGCAGCACCTGTGTAGAGAGAAACAGAGTTTGTTTCAGGTCTGTGATCCTTCATCAGAACTGACAAAAGTTAGAAATGTAACAGTGTTTGAGCAAGTGAAACGGGGGAGGGGGGAAGGACAAGAAGGAAGGGTTGTGATAGGACTGAGGGCGGAGAGATTAAATGACAGAGATATCATGGAAGAGTATGCAAATGAGTGCTAAATATTTGTAGCAAAAGATGAAGCATGAGTCCAGAGAGAGTGCTAATGGAAGAATAATGAACAGCTCTGTATGAAAGCAAAAAACACGAAAAATATGTTTAAGACAAGCACATGGTTAAAAAAATAATTTAAAAAGAGAAGAAAATATATCTAAAAATGTACAAAAAATATAACAAAATAAAAATAATAAACAAAAAATAATTTGGCTCATGGTCTGAAATGATTGAACTCCGTATTGAGTCCAGAAGTTTGCAGAGTGCCTAATCGGAAGATGAAGTATTGTTCCTTGAGCTTGCGTGAATGTTCACTGGAACACTGCACAGGTCGAGGACAGAATTGTGGGCATGATAATAAGGTGGAGAATTAAAATGACAAGGGACTGGAAGCTCACGATCGTGCCTGTGGATCGAGTGGAGGTGTTCTGCAAAGCGGTCACCCAATTTGCGTTTGGTCTCCCCAATATAGTGGTGACTGTACTGTGAGCAGCGAATGCAGTATACTAAATTGAAACAAGTAAATCGCTGCTTCACCTGGAAGAAGTCTTTGGGGCCTTGGATGGTGAAGAGAGAGGAGTTAAGAGGGCAGGGTTTGCACCTCCTGCGATTGCATGGGAAGGTGCCGTGGAAAAGGGAGGAGGTGTCATGGGTGATGGAGGAGTGGGCCAGGGTGTCGAAGGGGGAACGGTCCTTTCAGAATGCTGAGAATGGAGGGGAAGGGAAGATGTGTGTTTGATAGTGACTGGAGGTGGAAGAAATGGCGGAGGATGATCCTCTTGATGTGGAGGATGGTGGGAGGACAAGGGAAACCCTGTCGCGGTTCTGGGAGGGAGGGGAAGGGGTGAGGGCAGAAGTGCAGGAAATGGCTGGACACGTTTGGCCCTGTCAACCACAGTGAAGGGAATCCTCGGCTGAGGAAAAAAGAAGACCTATCAGAGGCACTGTTGTGGAAGGTTGCATCATCAGAACAGATGTCGTAGATGGAGAAACTCGGAGAATGGGATGGAATCCTTTCAGGAGACAGGGTGTAAGGAAATGTAGTCAAGATAGCCATGGGAGTCGGTGGGCTTATAATAAATACCAGTGGACAGCTTATCGCCAGAGATTGAAACAGAGAAGTTGAGGAAGGGAAGGGAATTGTCAGAGATGGACCATGTGAAGGTGAGGGAAGGGTGGAAATTGGAAGCAACGTTTTCCAGTTTGGGGTGAGAGCAGGAAGTAGCACCGATACCATCATAAATGTACCCGCAAAAGAGTTGGGGAAGGGGCCTGAGTAGGACTGGAACAAGGAATGTTCGACATACTCACAAAAAAACAGGCATAACTCGGACCCATACGGGTACCCATACCAACACCTTTTATTTGGAGGAAGTGAGTGGAGTTGAAGGAAAAATTGTTCAATCTGAGAACAAGTTCTGCCAGGTTGAGGAGAGTGGTGGTGGATGGGACTGGTTGGGCCTCTGTTCAATGTCCTGGTGGGGGACGGAGGTGTAGAGAGATTGACATCCATATTAAAGAGGAGGCGGTTTGGGCCAGGAAACTGGAAACTGTTGAAATGACGTAGGGCGTGGAAGAGTCACAGATGTAGGTGGGAAGACACTGGACAAGTGGAGAAAAAATAGAATCAAGATAGAAGGAAATAAGTTCAGTGGGGCAGGAACAGGCTGAAACGATGGGCTGCATGTTACCGACCCCCGACTTCAGGGGTCGTGGTGGGGCGGGAGGGGGCCCGTAAAATGCCTCCGGGAGAGGCCCGCCATGGGCCTCAATGCCGGGAAGCCCTCGCCCCATCTTTCTGGCGACTGCGAAGCCCCCTCCGCTGCTTGGTGATGGGACATCCATTTAACTATCAAATGTAAATGAACTAATAATTACTTATATCATCCCGCTGGCCAGCCCGCACTGATATTACGGTTGCCGGCCAGCACTCCCGTGCCGTCTGATCTCTGGCCAGTCAATAATGGCGGAACACTGGTAGAGGTGGGGGGAGGAGATAAGTATATCAGTACGAGAGGGGAGGATCAGGGTCAAACATTTGTGATTGGTCTCGGGGGTGATGGGAAGGGGTAAAGTTAAAAGTTTCTAACCATTGGGGGCGGAAGGTCAGGTACACAAGGTGAGTAATTGGGAGGGGGTAACGGGGGAGAGGGCAAGGGATGAAAGCTAAGTTTATTGGGGCTGGGAACATTTATTTAATTATTTATAATAAGTGTTAAATACATGTGTCTTTAAAAATGTAAATTAAATGTAAGAGCTGGAAGCCCTTTAAAAATGGTGCCGGTGCCTGTGCAGTGGCACCGGGCGCCGTTGCCGGGAATGGATTGCATGCCCCCTCCACGTCATTGGGGGAGGTTGGTCTGCCCCGGTCAGATAAATGAGCTGCCGCATATATTATCGTGGCGGCTCTGCGGAGTAAAGCCAGTGCATGTGGGCTGCCATCTCCCCCCCCTCCCGCACTGATATACTTACCTCTTCACCCCCTCCCTACCAGTGTTCTGCTATACTTCACTGGATTGGATGGCACGGGAGTGCAGGCCACTGACCGTAATATCGGAATGGGACGGCCGGTGGGATGAGGTAAGTATATCACTGCTTCATCTGGAAGGAGTGTTTGGGGCCTTGGATGGTGAGGACAGAAGTGATAAAAAGGCAGGATTACACCTCCTGCAATTACAGAGGAAGATGCCATGCGAAAGGGACGAGGTGTCGTGGGTGATGGAGGAGTGGACCAAGGTGCCGTGGAGGGACTGGTCCCTTCGGAATGCTGACAGGGGAGGGGAGGGGTAGATGTGTTTGGTGGTGGCATCACGCTGGAGGTGGCGGAAATGGCAGAGGTTGATCCTTTGGATGTTGTCCAGATCTTGCTACATCTGGCAAGGACAGCTTTATTGCCTGAGAAATTGTAAATGGAACTGAACACTGTGCAATCATCAGTCAACAGCCCTACTTCTGATCGTATGATGGAGGGAAATCATTGATGAAACAGTTGAAGATGGTTGGACCTAGGACATTGCCCTGAGGAACTCCTGTGGTGATGTCCTGGGACTGAGATGATTGGCCTCCAACAACCACAACCTTTGTGCTAGACATGACTCTAGTTTTCCCCTTGATTCCCATTGACTTCAATTTTACCAGGGCTCCTTCGTGCCACACTCATCAAATGCTGCCTTGATGTCAAGGGCAGTCACTTTCACCTCACCTCTGGAATTCAGTTCTTTTGTAGACTTTTGGACCAAGCTTGCAATGAGATCTGGAGCTGAGTGGTCTTGGCAGAACTCAAACTCAGCATCAGTAAGCATGTTATTGGTGAGTAAGAGCCACTTGATAGAACTGTCAAACACACCTTCCATCATTTTGCTGAAGATTGACAGTAGGCTGATGGGGCCGTAATTTGCTGGATTGGATTTGTCCTGCTTTTTGTGGACAGGACATACCTGGGCAATTTTCCACATTGTCGGGTAGCTTATGATGCAGAAAAACACCTACAAAAATTAACTGAACATTTTAGGAGAGATGAATGATCTGGTTGGCAAACCTAAGGTATTTTGTAATTATGAAATGGAGGCCGTGAAAATGTCATATTTAGCTGGGACCAGCCTTCATGATACAAGCAATGGACTAAAATTCTAACTAATTAATACCATTTGATCTACAAACATTTGAATCCAAACCCACATTTATTTAATCATTGATTAAATTGCGAATCATTTTGATGAAAGGTCCTTCTAGTCTGAAAGTAGATAAAATTGTTTTTGTGCAGTCTCCTATTAAATCATGGACTCCACAGGGTTGTTCCTCAGGCTGTTATGAAGCTCTGTTGACTTTTTCTAATCCAACCTGTCTTCACCCTATCTTCACCCACACACTTTGTCACATTGAACACTTAAACAACGGGTACAACAAATCCCAGTTTCTACTCCGTCAAATTGACTGACTACTGCATGATAGCGATCAGTGCAACTCATGACCAGCTTGGGAGAGGAATGACCATGGAAGACAACAAACATATTGATCCTCTCCTCAAATGTAGAATCACTTACTTTCACTTTGAAGAACAGTGCAGGGCAAAGGTCAGCTTAATTGAGTGAGGTAAGTTTGAGTCCTCATACCTTCTGACGCGTCCCATAAGCTGTGCAATGTGGGCTGCCTTTTGCACTATAAACAGGCCAATAAAGCAGTGGCCTCTTAATACATTCTTTCAAATGCCCTTGACAAATGTTACATTGTATTTTACTTGGGATCTGACAGTGAGTCTACATCAATTGTATTAAGTATATGAAAAATGATTGCAAAAGGTTAAACATTTCCAGACAAATGGCAAATGACTGCACTACATTGGAAACATTTTTTAATCATGTTCAAGTAGAAAGTAGTGCAATTATATAATAGAAATCTTGGTTGCTACGCAACCTGCTGTGAAACGGAAAGAACATCCAGTAGGTCATCATACCTATTCCTGACCTTTACTGCATTTCTCCTGAATGAGTTCACAGGAAAAATATGGATAAAATATACTTGTATTTCATTACTGTTTATTGAAAAGTGGTAACTGCATCTTTGAACAAACGGTGACGTCAGAGCTCGCTACAAATTTATTTCAATCTATAAAAATGTAATTTATTGCTTGGCTTCCTTCAAAATATACTGGGTGGTAGGGAATGGGAAATGTGCAAGGTTCACAATTGGAATGACTGGCCACTCCAGTTAGACCTTGGATATCCCCTAAAGCATCAATTGCATCTCCTTTTCACTGACACCCCCATAAGTACCATCTGGTAAAATTCAATGATTGTGCACCAATAGGAATCATTGACTCATTGACTGCCAAAGGTACAGTATAAGGTAACTTGCTCTGCCCCATATTTTTGAATGCCATTGGAGTATCAGTATCTTTTAAAGGAGGCCATCTTATTAACACCATTCCTTCATAATTAACTTTAGAAGTGTTGGCTTGATTCAGTTGGTAGCACTCTTAACTCTGAACCAGAAGATTTTGGGTTCAACCCACCACACCCTGCACATTTATCCAGGCTGATACTTCAGTACCGAGTTGAGCTATTCCAGCATTATCACAGATGCCAGAAAACAGTGAAGGTCCAAAGAGACTTGGGGTCCAGGACATGGATTATTAATGTACAGAAAATAATAACAAAGGCTAATGGAATGCCGGCCCATATATCGAGAGGAATAGAATACAAGGGGGTAGCAGACATGCTTCAGCTATAAAAAGCCCTGGTTAGACCACACCTGGAGTACTGTGAGCAGATCTGGGCATTATATCTTAGGAAGGATATATTGGTCTTGGAGGGAGTGCAGCGTAGATGTATCAGAATGATACCTGGATACAAGGGTTAAATTATGAGCAGAGATTAAACAAACTAGGATTGTATTCCCTGGAATTTAGAAGGTTAAGGGATGATTTGATGGACATTTTCAAGATATTAAGGTTGGGAACAGATAGGCTAGATAGAGAGAAGCTATTTTGGCTGGTTGGGAATCGAGGACAAAAAAGCATAGTCTAAAAATTAGAGACAGACCTTTCAAGAGCGAAATTAGGAAACACTTCTATACACAAAGGGTGGCAAAAGTTTGGAACTCTCTTCCACAAACAGCAGTTGATGCTAGCTCCGTCACTTCTGAGACTGATAGATTTTTGACATCTAAAGGTATTAAGCGATATGGGACAAAAGCAGTTATTAGATTTAGGTTACAGATCAACCATGATCTCATTGAGTGGCAGAACAGGCTCAAGGGGCCAAATGGCCTTCCCCTGTTCTTATATTCCTATGTTTTGGCTGGGATGTTAAACCGAGGCCTGTCTGCTCAGTCATTCAGATTTGAAAAATTCCCCAGAGCTCTTTTGAAGAGTAGAACCTTCTTCTGGTGCCCTGGCCAACATTTATCCCTCATTTATCCATCTTAAACAGATTCTCACCCATTAATTTGGTGATTGTGGCATATTGCTGTGTGCAAGTTGGGTCCGATATTTGCTGTCACAAGACGAGTAATTCATTGGCTGTTAAATGTTTTGGGCTATCCTGAGGATTGATGTCTGTCCCACACCACTACCATTTGAGGAACACTTACTTTAAGGAACACTAAGACCCTGATATTTACTGGGGTGGGATTTCCAAGAGCGGAGGGAGGAATGCAGGAGAGTTTTAACTCTACAGCATGCATTTTATTTTTAACAAGTTCCCCATTCAGAGGCTTGGCTCCCTGTCAGGCAGGGAACACTGCAGAAGAGGCTGCAGCCCAGGAGCAGATAGGTTTCCTCCTGCTTGGGGTAGAGATTATGGGGTGGGAGGGGGGGGGGGCGTGGGTTTGGAGTCTTGGTGGTGATTGTGCGGTGGGGGCTGGTGGTTGGGGAAAAAGGAGTTTCGCGTATCGGTGATTACGGGGGTAAATAATCAGGGGGGGTTCTGTGATCACTGGATGGAGGTCGGTGATCTTGGGGGTGTCAGTGATCATCAGGGGTGTCGATGACTATGGGGGCGATGATTGCGGGGGAGGGTCGGTGATCCGGGGGTGGGGTTGTCGGTGATCGTGGGCGGGAGTAGGGGTTTGTGATTATGGGGGCAAATGGGTGATCGTGTTTGTTGAGGATTGGTGATTGTGGGGTTGTCAGTAATCATGGGAGTGTCAGTGATCATACCAGGGGGTTCCATGATTGTGTGGGGTCAGTGATGGTGGTAGGGATGGTGATCATGGAGTATGTGACTGTGTGGAGGTCGGTAATTGGGGTTGGGGGTGTTTGGTGATCACATGGGGCTCAGTGATCAGCAACGCTTTGCAATTTTGTATTTGCTTTACACAACAACTTCAGAGCTCCAAACCACATAAGAGTTAAGAATGGGAAAAGGCCATTCAGGCCATCAAAGACTATCCCTCCAGTACTCTAACTTAGCCTTGATTCCAGTGTTTTGGTAGCCATTTGGCAATGGATCATTGTCACGATCATGTGCTATGCTGAATGATGATTTTTTTTAATCCACTGGCTGGAAACCCAAATTAAATTTTTAAAAAAATGTAAAAAGGAACAGATAAAAGGTGACTGGTAGCAGTTAAGATGGCCCTGCAAGTTGCATCACTATCCCGACATTCCAATGCACTGAGGTGGAGATGAGCTGTCTGCCCAGCCCCCTCCAGAACAATGACTTGGGGAATTTTGAGTGAACTACTTGTCCTGCTTCCATTAACAAGACATTAAGGCAAACACTTGGGACATTAAAATGGTGGAGATGAACCACTCAAACCTAATTACTTGAACAATGGGACGCTGGTTGAGAGAAGGGAATTCCTAGACATGAACTGATTAAGTACACTGGGTATACACACTGAGCCATCATGCTGGATCACTGGATGACAGTCATGTGACAGGCCCACCATCTGTGTGTTTAAGCTGGTGTTTTCTTTGAAGCAACAGAGACAAGTAACTAGACACCGACAGCAGTGGTTATCCTCTCTCTCTCTCTCTCTCTCTAGTCCACCTTACAAGCTGCGAACCCTGCCTGCTGGCCTAACCACCTAGGCCTATTGCTGTTGCTGATAGAGACCCCGTGAAGGAAATCATCTGCATCGCTGTTCTCCAGGAGTGCTACCGAATCTGTTGTCCGGATCTGCAAATCGGAAGCCTCAAGACCACTGAGTTAAGCCGGAAGACAGCTAAGTCACCAAACTCCTCAGACTGTATATCCTTTGTATTGTCAAAGATTGCAGTAGGACATCAGGTGGCAACGTGAGTATCATTAATTAATTCATTTCAATTTATCCCAGAGGCATCTTCAAGCGCCACCACCCCGCTCCCCCCACCCCCCGTCATGAAACCTGATGCCTGGGGGAGAACTAAATCCAGCCTTCAGAGACACTTGATCGATGATGACTGTGAGAGTCAATACACGTGTAAATATTGTTCACAATTATCCTATTTCATTATGTACAAAGCTTATAATTGATGAAATTTCCATTTAAAGAAAGGGAAATTGCTTTAACTGCTAGAGTACTAGTTAAAATACTGTTGAATATGTAAATAGTTTGGTATATATCATCACAGGAAGTGATGCAAGCCAACATATGATATTGTAGTTAGAGCAGTGTTAGTCAACAGTCAGCACGTATATCACAGAGATCTCCTGTAATTATGCTCTATTGTTAAAAAGAATCCTTCATTCGACTTATCATTCATTCTCAGAGTGTTGAGAACTCAATAACTCAACACCAGCCATCAGTGGCCATCTCCCAGTTGTCTATGTCCTTGTCCGCCATCTTGATATCTCGCTTGCAGCTGCCCTCATAGTGGAGGTATGGGTGTCCAGCAGGTCATGACCCAGTGGCCAGTTCACCGTACAGACAGTCTTTGGGTATACATCCATCGATGAACGTGGTCGAGCCTTCTTAGATGTTGTTGGCTTTGTACTGGGTGTATGCTAACAGAATTAGCATGCACCAGGACTTGTTACTTGGATAAATGCAGCAGTGATTTTGTCCATGATGAGAACAAAAACAGAGACGAATGACCAGTTAAGAGGATACAGTAAGATGGTGCTAAGAGGACACAAAAGATAACACTTTTTTTTCAACCAAGATGCTCCTTTTTGCAGCATCTTTTGCTGAAGACTACGTGTTGCATGTCTTTCCAGTTTAGTCAATGAATGTTTAACAGGTTTGCGATCTGGCTTCAGTCCCCTCACCTGTGTTTCCAAAGAGTTCCTGATTTATATGTGTGGTGTAGAGGCCCGTCAATCTGGAGCACAGTGGAAGAGGATGGTTAATGACAGGCAGCAAAAATACTGCAAAAACAGTGAGGTACTGCTTGGCATAAATCATCTGTTTGTGTCATAACAAATGAGTTCAGCTTCCATGAGAACAATTTGAACTATTTCCCAGGACCATAGATGGATGATGTTGGCATGGCTGTTCTGCTCTTGCTTAATGAGAGTGTCATAAATGAGGAATACGTGGGCTGGATTGAGTGGAGGCGGCAGGGGTTCCCCCTGCCAGTGCCGAAAGCGGGCAACCCTGTTTCGGTAGGCAGTGGGACCCGGAGCCACATTTTGCTGGCGGCAGCCAATTAAGCGGCTGCCGCCAGAGCTGCCACCCCTCCTGACGATGGTGGTCCACCCTCAAGAGATGCCAGCCCAATCAGAGGGCTGGCAGCTCAACCGCCTCAGTGGCGCCACTGCTGAGGGCAGCCGGTGCTGTTGCCGCAGGGTTGGCCAAACAGTGCTAGAAAAAGGAAGGCCCCTCTCCACAGCCTGCAATGAGGCCACCGGAGTTTACTTGGCTGTCTCCCCACATGGCAGTGAGCAGCCCAGCCGCCGGTAAAATGCCAGCGGAGGTGGGAAGACACCCTTAACTGGCCACTTGGGGTCCGGGTGGGCAGGCCACCTGCCAGCTTTCCCGCCACTGGCAAAATGGCATGGCAGAGTGAGGACGTTGGGGACACCACCCGATGCCTTCCCACACCATTTTGCCAGCCTGCCTGCTTCCTAGCCTGAGCCCAAAGGGCTGATTGAATTCAGCCCAGCAAATCCCAAAATGGACAAACATAAATAACACTAGGCTATCATTAATGTGTTGCACATACATGCATCATTCAATTTCATGAACTCTTTACTTCAGGAATTTGGATGGTGTTTGTCTCCTAAAGGGATCCATAGTTTTTTTGTATATTAGCCAGTATGATTTCAGCTTAATGCAGAATTCACTTCTCTAGTTTGAAAAGTGGATCCTGGACAGCTGAACAAATGATGCCAAAGTGCTTGATGACAGCCAACAAAGTTTCTCTTTTGGAGGTTGCACTTGAGACAAATTTGTTTCTGAACCTCCAGACATATTCTTAAGTGCATGAATTCAAAATTCAAATGAAGCCAATTCAGTCTGAAGGTCGTGAAATTCATAAAATTTCATCCTAGTATAGTGGTCCCATTCTGTTGGGTTGTCCCACTGCAAAAGAGGCCACCTATTGTTTCAGTTTCATTGTTGAGGTATTAATTGATCTTCTGGACTTCTGCCATGCATCCTCACATTTTATTGTACAATGCAATGCTCTATTGGAGCCTGTTTTACTCACCTTAGGTAAATGGATATTATACAGCACACTGTGATCTGCATATCCCTAAACACAGCCAACACATACATTCCCATTCTTTTCAATCGAATGGCAACTTGTCTTACCTGTTTGTTTCTAAAATGTTAAGTGACATTTCATCAATTCATTTTACATTCAACCTCTTTCGTTCTGTTGTGTTCTTTGATTCCCCGGAATGAGGGACTTTGGTAGTGTAGAGGGACAAAGGAAGCTGGGATTGTTCACCTTAGGGAAGAGATGGTTAAGGCCCGATTTAATAGAAATGTTCAAAATCCTGAAGGCTTTTCATAGAGTAAGTGAACTGTTTCCACGACTGGAGGGTGAGTAACCAAAGGACACATAGTTAAGTTAATTGACAAAAGCTCGAGACAGGAGATGAGAAATTTTATTTGCAGCGTGTTGTTATCTGAAAGGGTAGTGAAAACAGATTCAATTGTAACTTTCAAAAGGGAATTGGATATATATTTGGAAAGGAAAAATTTTCAGGGCTATGGGGAAAGAGCAAGGGAGTGGGACTAATTAGGTAGTTATGTCAAAGAGCTGCCACAGGCAGAATGGGCCAAATGGACTCCTCTGTGCTGTAAGATTCTATAATTCTATTTCCTTATTGCTTGGCACTTTATGACATGCTAAAAAAAAAACATTATTGGATGCTCCTCCAATGGCTTGGTCAATAGGCCAAGGTTCAGTTTCTTGTCTGGGTGGAGATTGATGATCTCAAGAGTAGCAGAGGTAAGGACACCACAATTGGCCTCAGCACTTTTGAGTAGGAAGGGTAAAATCGTCTGACGTCTGACACTTGATCATTACTCTTGCTTGAAATGGTATGCATTTACGGTGAGGTGAGGACAGAATTAAGCTCATTAATGATGACACTTGCAGTTGAATTACCTGCTGTTATTCAAAGTCTAGGCCAAAGAATTAACAATGGTCATTTGGGCAATGTGCCAGCTGATGCGTGGTACCCACAGAATTATACAACAACTAGCAATAAATGCCAGTGAGAAAGGCAAGGAGTGGAAAGTTGGAAACTGGAAATTACTATATTACTTGGAAACATAGAAAAATAGGAGCAGGAGTAGGACATTCGGCCCTTCGAGTCTGCTCCGCCATTCAATACGATCATAGTTGATCATCCAAACTCAGCACCCTGTTCCCGCTTTCTCCCTGTATCCCTTAACTCTTTCTTGAATATATTTAATGATTTGGCCTCAACTGCTTTCTGTGGCAGATAATTCCACAGGTTCACCACTCTCTGGGTGAAGAAATCGCTCCTCATCTCAGTCCTAAATGGCTTACCCCTTATCCTTAGACTGTGACCCCTGGTCCTGGACTGCCCCGCCATCGGGAACATCCTTCCTGCATCTAGTCTGTCCAGTCCTGTTAGAATTTTGTAGGTTTCTATGAGATCCCCTCTCATTCTTCTAAAATCCAGCAAATACAAGCCTAATCAACCCAATCTCTCTTCATACATCAGTCCTGCTATCCCAGGAATCAGTCTGGTGAACCTTCGCTGCACTCCCTCCATAGCAAGAACATCCTTCCTCAGATAAGGAGACCAAAACTGCACACAATACTCCAGATGTGGTTTCACCAAGGCCTTGTATAATTGCAGCAAGACATCCTTGCTCCTGTACTCGAATCCTCTTGCTATGAAGGCCAACATACCATTTGCCTTCTGAACTGCCTGCTGCACCTGCATGCTTACTTTCAGCGACTGGTGCACAAGGACACCCAGCTCTCGCTGCACCTCCCCCTTTCCCAATCTATCGCCGTTCAGATAATAATCTGCCTTTCTGTTTTTGCCACCAAAGTGGATAACCTCACATTGATCCACATTACACTGCATCTGCCAAGTATTTGCCCACTCACTCAACCTGTCCAAATCACACTGGAACTTCTCTGCATCCTCCTCACAGCTCACACTCCCACCCAGCTTTGTGTCATCTGCAAACTTGGATATATTACATTTAATTCCCTCATCTATATCATTAATATATATTGTGAATAGCTGGGGTCCTAGCACTGATCCCTGCGGTACCCCACTAATCACTGCCTGCCACTCGGAAAAAGACCCGTTTATTCCTACTCTTTGTTTCCTGTCTGCCAACCCAGTTCTCTATCCATGTCAGTACCTTATCCCCAATCCCATGTGCTTTAATTTTGCACGCTAATCTCTTATGTGGGACCTTATCGAAAGCCTGCTGAAAGTCCAAATATACCACGTCCACTGGTTCTCCCTTATCTATTCTACTAGTTACATCCTCAAAACATTCCAGTAGATTTGTCAAACATGATTTCCCTTTCGTAAATCCATGTTGACTTTGTCCTTACAACAGTGACTAAACTTCAAAAATACTTTATTGGCTGAAAAATACTTTGGGACATCCTGAGGTCATGAAAGCTGCTATATAAATGCAACTTTGTCATCTCTTGATATATATATTTTTACAAATCAACTGATTTAAAAACACTATTCCATTCCAGTAACGTGAGTTTCTTACCATGAACCAGAATTTATGGATTCACCAATCATTAAAAATTGAAGGGTTATCAGATTCAGTTCCATTTGAACAAATTCAGGAGAAATCTTGAAGATCCAGCACCATTAGCAAATATTACCAATGACAAATGACCACACCACTGACACTCTCCATGTAATTAAAACTAAAACTAAAAAGGTGCACACGACTCAAGTGAACTGGTTGGGCCAATTCTCCTCCGACACCAACAATCATCTTGCAAAGACCTGTAGTACAAGTCTCCAGAGTCTCCTGCAGAACATCCTTTAAGGTCCTTTCACAGTAGCTTTGTTTTAGTTCAGGTTCTGGGGGTTATTTTGTGAGTTTGCATTAATGAAGCCTAGCTCTCATATCCTGACTGTGGACCGAGTTTTTCAAGTGAGATTTCCTATCCACAAAATAGTTTGTTATTTTTCTGAGAAAGAGAAGTGTTTCCTTAACCCGAGGAATGAACATGCCTGTTTTTTCTGACAGGGCGGCTTTATAATCATTTAGCTGAGCACAAATGCCTTGATATTGTGAGGAAACTTGAACCTGTCATTATCTCCACTGTGCTTTATGCTGCTGCATTCCTGTAACATGCCTCATTTCCAAGATACAATAAATGCATTCACAATATATAGCTGTATCAAAAGTTTGACCTCCAACTTTTAATTCTGAAAGGTTCCTTTATTAGCTTGCTCTTTTTCAGTTCAGTTCTATTGTGAGATGAATGGTGAGTCCATAATACTGCAGAGCCAACTGTTTTCCCCCTCCACCTCCTCCTTTTCCAGGGACTAATAACTGTAGAACTGCTTGCCTCCTTTACCATTCTGATTTTCCTTCAATATAAAGCATCATCTATCCAGTTCTGATGAAAGGTTTCTCTCTCCACACATGTTACCTGACCTGCTGAGTGTTTCCAGCATTCTCTCTTGTTACGACTTATCCATTACTTTTCAATTGATCTCAACTTCTCTCATCTTTTTGACTTTGGCGTACGTTATGGGGCCTTTGCCTTTTTAGCTCAGCAGAAAACACAGTGGTAATTCCTACCACATTTTCTTTCTTGCAACATCCCAGTTCTCGGATTGGAGGTGTTGATCTGTGCCAAAGTTGATTGACTTTGTCCACCAGTACACATCAGTCACTTGTGTTATGGCAAATGATAGCCCATCCCTGTGTTTTCTGTTGTTGGGGTCTGGAGGTTGTCTGGAGACGACCTACACTACTGGGCTCCGGCCTTCTCATTTTGAAATCAAATGATTACTGAAGTACTAATATCCAGGGTTGTCATTCTGGAATTCATAAAAGCACACACAAGATCAGCTCTGCGTGCATATTGTACTGACGAGCATGTTTTTTAATTCTCCATTTGCATTCAGATTTTTTGTATTTAATCTTTGTGGTAATTCTCTTTCAGTACACAAATTCAAAGGAAAATGTTATCACACTAATAAATATGAATTAGGAAGAAAGTTTGTTGGGCAAAAATACTCAGTCCAAGAAAGGAATGCTGCTGCCATAGTCTGAAGTAACACAATGCAGTCTTGCTACTAGCCTTTATGGCAGTTTGTATGGAAACCAGGGAGTGGAGCAAACACTAGCAATGATAGCTGGTGGTGTTCACAGTATGTTGAATGATCTATCCAGTGAAAAAAATAGTTCCAATGATCAGTTATCTCACTACTCAGTGTCAATTAAGAGTATAAAATTTTCTTAATTGGATTGCAACTCTTTTTCGTTGAGTGCAATAAAAGTTTTCCAAAGCTGCCTATTACAACCTGAGTTGTGTCTCCGGGAGAGATAAACACATTGGGAGGCGTTGGAGCTGCACGTTACAGGTGATAGAAAGCAGCCTGGGAGCAAAGGGTTCAGAGAAGGCACACAAGTACCTGCCCTAACTGCCCTCATCCCTGTGGGTACAGGACAAACAATAGCTACCTGTTCCCAATGGGGCAGCACAACTTGCAAACATTGAGACTGCATTTCTTTTCATTCGTTCATGGGATGTGGGTGTTGCTGGTAAGACCAGCATGTATTGCCCATCCCGAATTGTCCTTAAGAAGGTAATGGGGAGCTGCCTTCTTGAACTGCTGCAGTCTATGTTGTGTAGTGCAAGCACAGTGCAGTTAGGTAGGGAGTTCCAGGATTTTGACCCAGCGACCATGAAGGAACAGTGATATATTTCCCAGTCAGGATGGTGAGTGTGACTTCGAGGGGAACTTGCAGATGGTGGTGTTCCCATGCACCTGCTGCTCTTGTCCTTTTAGGTGGTGGACGGCACGGGTTTGGAAGAAACCTTAGCGGTTTGCTGCAGTGCAATGTGGATAGTACTCACTGCTGCCACTGTGCACCGGTGATGGAGGCAGTGAATGTTTAAGTTGGTGGATGGATGCCAATCAAGTGGCCTACTTTGTCCTGGGTGGTGTCATGAATAGTGAATTGCAGGAACAATCTTGAGTCAATGTTGCCCCTTGCCTAAGGTTCAGTTTCTATGCCACTTGAGACAATACAGGGTTGAGCCTCTCTTCAGTCCAAAGCTTAGTATAGGGCTTTGTGTTGCTTGGCCATTCCTATCAAGAGATTCACTTTGGCATGAACAGCATCTGTAATGTTGAATACAGCAAGGATTATATCAACTTGGATTCAGGAAATAATAGAATGTTCTCATTTGGACGTTATCCACCAATGTCATAACATATGTAATACAACAGAACTTTCACTCCCTTGATATGTATTTTTGACCACTGATTTTGTATTATCCATATTAATGCTGCTTCTCCAGGCGTATCCATGATTAAGACACCCTTCACCAATTAAAGATTAGCAAGCTCTTCCAAAGGAATGGAAGATATGATGGCCAGCTGCTGGGAAATACGTTGCGATTATCACTTGTGATTCCTGTACAATGAGGCATCTGGCTGGAACTGGGTGTTGATGGACCGGGTGTCCAAGCATGCATCATGGATACATCATGGATGATGTTGAGAAGGCAATGGAACTAGTGAAAGTGTGTCATATGTTCACAATGTTATTGGGGTAGAGGTATCAGTGTCCAGTCCAACAATGAGGCGGTGTTGCAAGAGAAGGAAGAGGAGGGATAACATCCCCAGTCTCTGAAGAAGGTGGGCCACTGGCAGAACAAGAAGAATGGTCACAGACGACTGATGTTTCTTCTGTTGAGCTGCAGCACTGGGCATGTTTGTTCTGGGTTAGCTGCAATTACATCTGTTTGCCCTCCATCTTGCCAGTAACCTTCAGATATCAGCACGTGAATGAGAGCAACAAGGCTGCTCTTGGTGTCAGATGAGTTAAGAAGAATGACTTGGCAAGTTTGGGCTCCGGCCTTAAAACCTCTGATGGATTGTTATAGAGGTATGTAAGATAGTTAAAGGGATAGAGAAATTAAACCTGAAATAATCCTTTCAGGGTGGGGTGCCACAGATTCAGGGCAATGAAGGGCAAATTTAGGACACCAAGACAAGGAAGTACTTCTTTTGTGCAGAGCGATCAGCAGTTGGGGAGGGTGGTTGAGGCCAAAGAACTGATCTCGAAGGATCAGCCGAAATGAATTGAGGGACCTGCTTCATCTTAAAGCTGTCTTGTGATCTACCATACTGTTCATAGAACAGACATAGCATCTTCTTCTTCTTCTTTCTTCTTCTTTGGCCTCCTTGTCTCGAGAGACAATGGGTAAGTGCCTGGAGGTGATCAGTAGTTTGTGAAGCAGCGCCTGGAGTGGCTATAAAGGCCAATTCTAGAGTGACAGACTCTTCCACAGGTGCTGCAGATAAAATTGGTTGTCGGTGCTTTTACACAGTTGGCTCTCCTTTTGCACAACTGTCTTTGTTCCTGCCAACTGCTAAGTTTCTTCGACTCGCCACACTTTAGCCCTGCCTTTATGGCTGCCCGCCAGCTCTGGCGATCACTGGCAACTGACTCCCACGACTTGTGATCAATGTCACAGGACTTCATGTCGCATTTGCAGACGTCTTTAAAGTGGAGACATGGACAGCTGGTGAGTCTGATACCAGTGACGAGCTCGCTGTACAATATGTCCAATGGGGATCCTGCCATCTTCCATGTGGCTCACATAGCCAAGCCATCTCAAGTGCCACTGGCTCAGTAGGGTGTATAAGCTGGGGATGTTGGCCGCCTCGACAACTTCTGTGTTGGAGATACGGTCCTGCCACCTGATGCCAAGGATTCTCCGGAGGCAGCGAAGATGGAATGAATTGAGACGTCGCTCTTGGCTGACATACGTTGTCCAGGCCTCGCTGCCGTGGAGCAAGGTACTGAGGACACAGGCTTGATACAGTCGGACTTTTGTGTTCCGTGTCAGTGCGCCATTTTCCTGCACTCTCTTGGCCAGTCTGGACATAGCAGTGGAAGCCTTTCCCATGCGCTTGTTGATTTCTGCATCGAGAGACAGGTTACTGGTGATAGTTGAGCCTAGGTAGGTGAACTCTGGAACCACTTCCAGAGCGTGGTTGCCGATATTGATGGATGGAGCATTTCTGACGTCCTGCCCCATGATGTTCGTTTTCTTGAGGCTGATGCTTTGGCCAAATTTGTTGCAGGCAGCTGCAATCCTGTCGATGAGTCTCTGCAGATACTGTTCTGTGTGGGATGTTAATGCAGCATCATCAACAAAGCGGAGTTGTCTGATGAGGACTTTCCGTACTTTGGTCTTCGCTCTTAGACGGGCAAGGTTGAACAACCTGCCACCTGACCTTGTGTGGAGGAAAATTCCTTCTTCTGAAGACTTGAACGCATGTGAGAGCAGCAGGGAGAAGAAGATCCCAAACAGTGTAGGTGCGAGAACACAGCCCTGTTTCACACCACTCAGGATAGGTAAGGGGTCTGATGAGGCACCGCTATGCTGAATTGTGCCTTTCATATTGTCATGGAATGAGGTGATGATACTTAGTCGCTTTGTTGGGCATCCAATCTTTTCTGGTAGTCTGAAGAGACCACGTCTGCTAACAAGGTCAAAGGCTTTGGTGAGATCAATGAAAGCAACGTAGAGGGGCATCTGTTGTTTGCGACATTTCTCCTATAGCTGGCAAAGGGAGAACAGCACGTCAATGGTGGATCTCTCTGCTCGAAAGCCACACTGTGCCTCAGGGTAGACATGCTCAGCCAGCTTCTGGAGCCTGTTTAAAGCGACTCGAGCGAAGACTTTCCCCACTATGCTGAGCAGGGAGATTTCACAGTAGTTGTTGCAGTCACCGCGGTCATCCTTGTTCTTATAGAGGGTGATGATATTGGCATCGCCATGTCCTGTGGTACTGCTCCCCCGTCCCAGCACAGGCAAAGCAGTTCGTAGAGTGCTGAAAGTATAGCAGGCTTGGCACTCTTGATTATTTCAGGAGTAATGCTGTCCTTCCTAGGGGCTTTTCTGCTGGCTAGAGAATCAATGCCATCACTGAGTTCCGATTTTGTTGGCTGTACGTCCAGCTTATCCATGACTGGCAGAGACTAGGCTGCATTGAGGGTGGTCTCAGTGACAACATTTTTCTTGGAGTACATTTCTAGGTAGTGCTCCACCCAACGATCCATTTGCTTGCATTGGTCAGTGATTGTATCCCCTAATTTAGATTTGAGGGGGGCGATCTTCTTGATGGTTGGCCCAAAAGCTGTCTTAATGCCATCATACATTCCTCTGATGTTTCCGGTGTTGGAGGCCAGCTGAATATGACTGCATAGGTGCTGCCAGTAGTCATTTGTGCAGCGCTTGGCTGTTCTTTGTGCAGCGCTTCTGGCTGCTTTAAGTGCTGCGGATGTTAATTCACTGGGGGCTTTCTTGTAGTTCAACAGTGCAATGCACTTAGCGGCTATGACAAGTTCCAGCTCTTCAAAAAGAGATTGAAACCAGTCTGCATTCTGCTTCACACATTTGCCATAGGTGGTCATTGCTGAGTCATAGATGGCGCCTCTGATGTGGGCCCACTTGGTCTCTGCATCCCCTGCAGGAGTGTTTTAAAGGGCTTTTTCAAGTGAATTTAGAAATTTATGTAACAGCTGTGGATAAGAAATTCTGCCAGTGTAGATGCGTGGGCGGCCCTTCTGCTTGGAGTGATGCAGCTTCTTTGGTTTCAGTCTAACCTTGCTGCACACCAGGGAGTGGTCGATGTCGCAGTCCGCACTGTGGAAGCTGCGTGTGATTTGAACGCTATTTAAAGAGGCTCGCCTTGTGACGATGAGGTCCAGCTAGTGCCAACGACGTAATCTTGGGTGCCTCCAAGAAACCTGGTGACAGGGTTTGCTATGAAAGAACGAGTTGGTGATGCAGAGGTTGTGATAGGTACACAACTCAAGCAGTCTCTGTCCATTCTCATTCATCCTTCCAACGCCATAGTGCCCAAGGCAGGAGGGCCGTGAGTCATGGTCGGCCCCAACCCTGGCATTGAAGTCCCCCAGCAGGAACAGATGTTCGGTATTGGGGATGCTACTAATGATATTATGGAGTTCCTCGTAGAACTGGTCTTTAGCTTCAGGTGGGGAGCAGAGTGTTGGAGCTTGGATGCTGAATATGTGTGTACTGACATTTTACACAGTAACAAAGGAACGTTAGATTGCATGATGAAAAAAAGACCTAGATCCATTTAATTTGCCTTCTATAATCCTGGTTGTTGCAGAAAACACAATAGTTGTTGACTAATCATAGCTGGTTGGGTGGAGATTGCAGGCCAGGAGGCCAGCAGGAGGGCACTGGATTGCGGGGCTGGGGTCTGATCACTGGTGATGTTAACAGGTTTGCTTGGGAAGCCAGGAGAAGGACTTCTTCTCCTCCTGGGCCACAAGCAGTGCTGAAAAAGCATTTAGCTCTTCCACGCAGCAGTCCTTGCCTCCCTTTAGCTGCTGAGTTTCCTGAGGCTCGGAAACCCGGTTGACCAATGTTAAAGCTGGAACAGTGAAAAATCTGAGGCAAGCAGCCTTATTAAAATATCTAAAGAGATACTAGTCTCCTGCAAGCAAATTGGTTGCCCCTCTTTCCCGCCTCTGTTAACACTGGAAGTGGGAAGGGTCAAGGCACTTTGGAGTCAGGTTTTGAGACTTCTACACTTTTACTTCCCATGCAACCCAAACTCAGCTATTTTGGGAGGTTAAAATCACCCCCATTTAAGGTACTTTAGGTCCACAACATTATTTATAATCAATTTATTTACATGGAAAAGCAATTGAGCATGCTCAACATGACAGTTCCCACAGTTTGAAATTGGCTTTCTATCCCTCACTTGATTTGTTTTACTGCCAGCTTTAAACTGCTGTGCCATATGGGCTGCCAGTGAAGGATGCTCAGTGCCCAGAGGTGTGGGAGTTGGCGAGCTGCACCATCCACTTCACAAATCTTCCATCTGTTTAATGATGAGACCATAATGGATAAAATTGTTCCAATGGATAAAAATATTTATGCTCAAAACATTTATTCGGCCAGTAGCCGAGCTCCTGTCAAAATCATTTGCCTTTCTCTTCACAAGGAGATTCACTAAAGGTTCTAAAACAGTGACATTTCATCAACCTGAAATGTTAATTCTGTTTCTCTCTCCGCAGATACTGCCAGGCCTGCTGAGTATTTTCAACATTTTCTGCTTTTGTTTCAGATTTCCAGCATCTGCAGTATTTTGCTTTTGCATTAGGCATTGGCTCACTGCCTATACCTGTGGGCGCTGGTCATTCTCCACTACCTTGCCTACGTGGGCATTATTCATGTGCGAGCTTTGGTTGTGAGTGTTGGAAAACTGCTCAGCTCTGGGAGGAATCACAGCTGGCCCGGGTCCAGTCTTTGCCTCACGTCGCATACAGGCAACTCCAAAGGGAGGAACAAGATAACGAGCAGGAGTGGGAGCCCTTCCCTCTGTATCCCTGGGGCACTGAAACCAATTGAAATACCCTCATCACCATCCTGGACAACAGCAGCACTGACAGGGAACTTGAGCCTTCCTGGTTTTTACAGCTCAGCTAATCATGGGATTAAACTCCAACAGTTGATTTTCATTACTTGTTGCAAATTGTATTATCAGCTCAGCTGGATTTATAGCCATTTAACAATCTCCTACACTATGTAGTTTTTTATATATTGTCTTAATTTTGTGTATGCTTCTACCTGGTTTGTGCCAAGATCTGTCCCAACTGCTTTGTGCACCAAAGATTTCTTGCTGATGTGCTTTTCCTGGTTTCATTTGTGCAAGCCAGCTTAGCTCTGTTAGTTGCATAATCAACTTAGGGCCAGTAAGTTATGGGTCTCGAGCTTCATAACAGGACATGAGTTCGCAATCTAGTTTAAACTCCAATGCAACATTGAGGGAGCGTCACATTTCTGGAGGTGCTGTCCTTTAGAATGAGACCTTGAAACAAAGACCTAGCTGTCTGTTTGGGTAGATGTTTTAGATCCCATTTTGACTATTTAAAAAAAAAGAATATGGAATTCTCCTGGCATACTCATTAGTATCTCTCCCTCGACTAATATGGTCAAAAACAGTTCAACTAGTCCCTGATCTCATCACTGTAGGATCTTCCTAGTGCAGAATGGCTGCCACGGTTACCTACATAGCAACAATCACTGCACTCCAAGAACACAAATGTAAGGCAAGGGTTTTAAGAGATTGCAACAATATTCTGCCTTAGAACTTCACAGAATTGTTCCACCACAGAAGGAGGCCATTTGGCCCATCGTGTCTGCACCAGCTCTGAATGAGCAGTTCACCTAATGCAATTTCCCTGCCTTCTCCCTGTGACCCTGCACATTCTTCCCTGCACATTCAGCAATATATGAGTGCAAAAAAATGTTCAATTGTTTGCCTCATTACCCTGCTTTTCCATCAACCCTGCTGACATAAATGTAATATTTCTTCTGGAACAGCTTAAAAATTTTGTCAGATGTGGAAATATGATGGTGTGACTCAAACTGTTGAAAATCAGGCATTCAGTAGTGTCATTATAACATAATATATGTTCTTAATTTTCATTTGAGCATATTTTTATAGGTCCACATTTCTATTAATTAGTCATGCTCATTAACTTGTTCATTGTCCCTTTATTTGACACATAATTCTTTACACATCGCAGTCACCTATTTCAGTATGTCCTGTGGCTCTTTTTCTTTCACAGGATGTAAATGATAATCTTACTGTCCCAGAGAATTACCTCCTAGATCAGACAGTGTCACTATAACTTTGCCTTGTGAAATAACACTCCATAATCATGCAGCAGCATCATGCACTGTTCATGAATCTTTGCTAAATAACTCTTAAAATTCTGCCAGGAGATTTAATCTCCATCAAAGAGACTAACACAAAGCCTCCAGACAGGCTACATCCTAGCAAATGGATACCTGCAAAAGTACTTCAGGTACAGTGATAATTCAGAATGAGGAAGGCCAATCGTCCCAGCCTCACTTGTCCACTCAGAACGAATATTTTCCCCCCATCACTGCATCCAATTGTTTCTTAAATAATTCTAGGGTTTTGCATCCTCTGATACTCCCTAGAAGTTCTCTCCATGTATTAATCACCTTTTGTGTGAAGTAGAATTTCCTGCAATCAGTCGTCAATTTTCTAGTTTGTCGCTGTGGCAATTTCGAATGTACTTATTTATAGAAGTGTGAAGACACAAGAATTGATTTTTATTTAAAACTGAACTGAAATATAACAAGTAATTTCAACCTCCAGAAACAGGTGGATTGAGGTTGGGGAGGTATGAACATTTTTAAGATATCGAACCCATCCTCAACCCACCTTCAACCCACTTACTTTCGGGTTTAACAGAAATGTGACAGTGGGTGGTCAGCCAACATGTTGCCAGGAGGCTGGTTGGTCATTTAAATATTATTAACTATTATAATGAAGCTGTCAGCCTGTTTTACAGGTATAATCCTGGCTGGTGGGTTCCCAGGCCTGGGGAAATCTGAAAGCTCAGGGGAGGTGAGGGCTTTGTGCGAGAAGATCGTTACAGCACTGCTTGTGGACCAGGAGGAGTAGGAGCACTTGCCCCCACTCCCCCCAAAGTTACCGTCTTTCCCCACCCTGCAACACCCACACTCCCACAAATGCTGCAGCCTGCTCCAGAGTGTTCCCTGCTTGACAGAGAACCAAGCCTGTCAATCAGGCTGGCTTCTGTGTGAGGATCCCACAGGAAAAGTAAAGGCATACAGCATGCGGGGAAATCCGAACTTACGGATTTCTCGACTGAAAATTCTCTCTGCCAGCTTACAAAACCTGCCCCTGTCAATATTGGTGCCATAGTTTTATCACTGCTTTGATTAGTACAGTGGAGATTGTTTCGAATAAAGCCTTCAAACTCAAGGAACAGTTTCAAGGAGCTGGTTGACACAGTGGCTGGGACACAGGCCTGTCATGCCCCAGGTGGGTTCAAATCCAGGCCATAGTAGCGATTTGAAAGTCTCCTCTCTGTCTTGGCTGTGGCGTCCTGTGTGAAATGGGGTTAGTGAGTCTCAGTCCAGCTCCATGGGTCTAGAACACAAGCCTATCCCTAATTTAGCACAAACTGGCAAGCTCAATCAAACAGGAATTGTGTGGAAGAAAATTGCCCTGGTGGGATACAGAAGGGGAGGGGGCTCTTCAAAGATTGAAAATAAGGTGCATTTTTGGGTCAGTGGAGATCGAGCATCACTATGCTGTTCTATACACCTGACCCAAGTCAGGGGAAACGTTGAGTGCCTGAAATGGAGGAGTTCTATTTCTGTTCCTTATTACTGTCCAGCAATCTCACTGATGTTGAATGACCATGAGTTTGGGTGGCTGAGAATGGGATTGACTGCAATGATTCCCCACCTCCACAAACACATTTGGAGAGTGACACACGTGCAAGAGATGAGGGGGCATCTGGCACCACTGAAACTGTAACCCAGCAAGGCACCAACACCCGCAGGTGAAGGGGAAAAAAGAGAGAATATTGGTGGGGAAAACTATTTGAAAAACTATTCGCAAAGCAGTGTATGAGTGGATTACAGTTCCTGTATGATATAGCAGTGGTACGGATACTTTAGCAATCACAGGGCATTTGAGAGTTGCACAGAAGCCCATGGACGCACAATGTATGGCAGGAGCCCGAATTATTCTTTCCCTGTATTATCACTTGGTTTTATCAGAAACTAATGGAAAGACCCCACCATTCCATCCAATGTACCAGTTCTAGGCCTGAAAGAGTTTGACTGCATTCCGATGTTTTCTTCCTTCCTGTGAGAAAGCTTCAGATGTCCGTTCAGAGCGTGAAATTGGACATGGCTGGGGATGTAAATGGGTTGAATTGTATTGGTTGCTTGCTATAGGCTCCACCCAATCATAAGTTCCATTGACTTTAATAGAACGGAACATCTGGCATGTCATATAACACATGGAAAAAGTGATTTGGCCTGTGGGAGGGTCCCATCACAACACACTGTATCATCAATAGCATAGTCATTACATGAACTTTTGAACATTTTACCAATTTCCCCCTTTATATATCAAAATTTCACCTATGTTTTTTTTTTAAAACTGCAATGACCTACGTACCTTCAATATCTTCTAATATCAGTGCAGCAATATTGATTGTAGCTGGAATTCTGCAGCACACAGTGCCTTTTGGGGTAAGTAAATGATTGGTACAAACAGTTCGGAGATGGACAAAGCTGCAGTATGGCAAAGACAGGCTCCCACTCAATCATAGCTGCACAGTAAAGTTACTGCTGTGTCACATGATAGGTGAGCATCTCCAAATGGATGGTATTCCCACTGTTGTTGGTGCTGCTTTGCAGTGGAAACTTGAAAACTTAACAGCACCACTGGATCTCATGAGCAGCTACCAGACCCCTGCATTCGCTTTCATTCAGCAGTGAGAATTATGGAGTCTCCAAGTTCCCCACAGCAGATGAAGTAAATGGGGAACAGCAGCGCACTGAAGTGATGAGTCTGGGCGGGGTGGGGTGGGGGGGGGGGGGGTTTATATTTTTCTCGGACGAAGTCTCAGGATAAAGGGGTTGGCCATTTAGGACTGAAATGAGGAGAAAACTCTTCGATCAGAGAGTTGTGAATCTTTTGAATTCTCTACCCCAGAGGGCTGTGGCTGCTCATTCGCTGTCTATATTCAAGACTTAAATCAATAGACTTTTGGGCACAAAGGGATAGGGTGGGAAAGTGGAGTTGCTATTGACGTTCAGCTATGATCTTCTTAAATGGCGGAGTAGGTTCGAGGGGCCAAATGGTCTACTCCTGCGTCTATTTCGTATGTTCTTAGGTTCTTGTGTTCCCTGAAAATATAGTTACACAGCACAAATGTGCCTTAACACCATCCTATGGGTTATCTTCATCCAACAGTGATATGTCACCCTGTTTTCTGTGGAATAACTTGAGTACAAACCTTTATGATGTTTTACAGTCACAGACTGTCGTTCAAAGAGATGTAGCGGTGGGTCCACACAGTGAAATCAGGAGAATGGTTTAAACCCTTAACCAAGTTAGTGAGCTCCACCAAAATCAAAATAGGAAGCTCTGCTTATTTAATTAGCTGCAAAAAGGTTGGCATTATGAGGGTTCTGAAGAAGGGTAACTGACCCAAAATGTTAACTCTGCTTCTCTTTCCACAGATGCTGCCAGACCTGCTGAGTACTCCCAGCATTTCTTGTTTTTATTGGCATTATGAGGGATGTTTGGGAATGATTATGGAGTAATTGTATAGCAATGCAATTAGCTGTTTGGAACCTTTTGTAGCACCGCGCTCTGAAATGGAGATTGTAAAATCCTCCAGAATTGAAAGCAGTGTTTTGAAATTCAGTATAAAGTTGCCTAACATAAATATAATTTCATAAAGGATATTTGATCATTAGTGTTTTTCTAAAAAAAGGAGTTACACTCCAACCTCAAAGGTAGGATTCTCACATCCTCAGCACATCCTGATGTGATTCACAGCCAATGATTTGAGGTGAAATCTGTGTTGTCTTGCAGCCAAATATAGCAGCCAAGTCACATATAGCAAAGTGCAACAAACAGCAAAGAAGACAGGATATTTGTTGCGGGATGAAGATGGGCAAAAACACCTCTTCTTTAAATAGAGAGGTGCAACCTTTTATGTCCGTCTGAACAGACAGGTGTGTTAGCTTAATATCTCATCAGAATTCACACCTCTGGCAATGTAGCACTCCATGAATATGGTAATGAGCTTAATTTATGTCCTTAAACCCTGGATAGATCCAATTGCCCCCAGCAGCGACGATACCTTCACTTGTAGCCGCTGTGGGAGAATCTGCCGGCCACAGATAGGCTTGACTAGCCACCAGCGGACCTGCAACCGATGACTACAATCTGCCCAAAATCTTCATCCGTGAAGAAATGCCAAGAGAGACCTACCTCTTGTACCAGGTGATCTCCACCCCAGCCAGAAACAAGTCTAGCTCTTGCTTGAAGGAATTCAGCGAATTACTGTTCACTACACGAGCCGGCAGCCTATTCCTCAGATCCGCTATTTAAAAAAAAAATTTATTTAGAGATACAGCACTGATATAGGCCCTTCAGCCCACCGAGTCTGTGCCGACCATCAACCACCCATTTATACTAATCCTACATTAATCCCATATTCCTACCACATCCCCACAATTTCCCTACCTATACTAGCGGCAATTTATAATGCCAATTTACATGTCAACCTGCAAGTCTTTGGCCGTGGGAGGAAACCGGAGCACCCGGCGAAAACCCACACAGTCACAGGGAGAACTTGCAAACTCCACACAGGCAGTACCCAGAACTGAACCTGGGTCGCTGGAGCTGTGAGGCTGCGGTGCTAACCACTGCCCCACTGTGCTGGGAACAGAATCACCTCCTATCATTTAACTTAGTTCTGGTCTTCCATAATGTGAGATTGTGACTCCCTGGTTCTCCCTAACCTAACAGGTGTGTGTGTGCCACTGGCAAGGACAGGATTGGGTTCAACAATATTGTCCTGATCAGCCTATCAACCTTCACTCCCTCGCTTTACACATGAAGAATAACCATTTAGTGAAGTACAGGACTATGCTGGGTGTCTGTGTAACTGGAGCTTGGCATGAACCAATAAAATAGTGTTTTCTGACAAAAATAGCATTGCCTTACATAGAATTACATAGAATTTACAGCACAGAAACAGGCCATTCGGCCCAACTGATCCAAGCTGGTGTTTATGCTCCACATGAGCCTCCTCCTACGTCTCTTCATCTTACCCATTGACATAGCCTTCTATTCCTTTCTTCCTCATGTGTTTATCCAGCTTCCCCTTAAATGCACATTCCTGAATTGACAGCTTCACTCGCCTATTTGTTTTCTCAGCTGTAACTATAGAAACAGGATGTTTTAATCCTATTGGATGACCATTATGTTGTACAGTGCACCATATTGTTTGCATTGAACCGCTGACCTTAACATTCCAAGTTGCCTCACCGCGGTCCAGAGGTCAAATCTAAACACTGCTCACGTGGCCTGTGTGTGCAGTCACAAAATTAAGTGATGTAAATCAAGTCCCTCATTCTCAATCACCAACTGAATCTTTCTGTTCCAAAACCATCTAGCTCCAATTATAACTACAGCACAAACTTATTCAATGGAGTCTTCAGAACATTTAAGAAGTATTTTGATGAGCACTTGAAATGCCATAGCATACAAGGCTACGGGCCAAATGCGGGAAAATAGGATTAGATTGGATGGGTGCTTGATGGCCGGCGCAGACGCACTGGGCCGAAGGGCCTGTTTCTGTGCTGTATAACTATGACTCTATGACTCTAAGATCATAAGTAATTCAAGAACTAGTGGAGGTTATGAATCAGTTTATATTATTACATTTGTGCTCAATGTTTTTGCTCTAATTTCCTTCCTCTGCACCATCTGCCTACGATTTCATGAAGAGTAACTTAACCATGTAGAGGAAAATCTACAAAATACAGCAATTGAAACCACAGGTTCAAAAACATGTTGATCAATACAAGGAATAGACTGCCAAGTAGGCTGGAATATTCTGTTTTTTGAGGAGGTAACAGAGAGGGTTGATTGGGGCAATGCTGTTGATGTGGTGTACATGAACTTCCAAAAGGCGTTTGATACAGTGCCGCACAACAGACTTGTGAGCAAACTTATAGCTCATGGAATAAAAGGGATGGTAGCAACATGGATACAACATTGGCTGAGTGACAGAAAACAAAGAGTAGTGGTTAATGGATGTTTTTTGAGCTGGCAAAGGGTTTGTGGTGGAGTTCCCCAGGGATCAGGGATCACCCTTGCTTTTCTTGATATATATTAATGACCTAGACCTTGGTGTACACGGCACAATTTCCAAGTTTGCAGATGATACGAAACTTGGAAGCATTGTGAACTGTGAGGAGGATAGTGTAAAACTTCAAAAGGACATACACAAGTTGGTGGAATGGGTGGATAGGTGGCAGATGAAGTTCAATGCAGAGAAATGTGAAGTAATTCATTTAGGTAGGAAGAACATGGAGAGACAATATAGAATACAGGGTACAATTCTAAAGAGGGTGCAGGAGCAGAGGGACCTAGGTGTTTCTGTGCATAAGTCATTGAAGGTGTCAGGACAGGTTGAGAGCGCAGTCAATAAAGCATACAGTGTCCTGGGCTTTATTAATAGGGGCATAGATTACAAGAGGTTATGTTGAACTTGTATAAGACACTAGTTTGGCCTTAGCTGGAGTATAGTGTCCAATTCTGGGTGCCGCACTTGAGGAAAGTTGTGAGGGCGTTGGAAAGAGTAAAGAAAAGATTCATGAGGAAGTTCAGTTATGAAGATAGATTGGAGAAGTTAGGACTGTTTTCCTTGGAGAAGAGAAGACTGAGATGTGATTTGACAGAGGTATTCAAAATCATGAGGGGTCTGGACAGAGTAGATAGGGAGAAACTGTTCCCACTTGTGAAAGGATCGAGAACGAAAGGGCACAGATTTAAAGCATTTGGTAAGAGAAGCAAAAGTTATAGGAGGAAAAACTTTTTCACGCAGCAAGTGGTTAAGGTCTGGAATGTGCTGCCTGAGAACATGGTGGAGGCAGGTTCAACTGAAGCATTCAAAAGGGAATTAGACAGTAATATGAAAAGAAAGAATGTGCAGGGTTATGAGGATAGGGCAAGGGAATGGAACTGAGGGAATTGCTGTTTAGGAGAGCTGGTGCGGGCACGATGGGCCAAATGTCCTCCTTCTGTACTGTAATGATTCTGTGATTCTGTTGATCATATCTGGTTGACTCCTGGGTGTAATTGAGAAAAAGATAGGGTGACAGTGTAATGCAACAGTGTAATATTTGAATTGCGATATGTAATGTTATGGAACATCTGATATTGCATTTAAAAAAATGTTCTTTTTTAATGCATGACTTAAACAAGTTAGGATGCATTAACCACAATTTACCACTTCTCTTTAAACACCCCCCCGCCAACCCCACTAGTCACCAAGGCCTTTGTTGTTTACTTAGCTCAAGACAAGTGACATCCAGTAAGACTTGGAAACAGAAAGCTCAAGTCCTTCCAGTGAACATTTTTTAACAAAAAAACAAAGTCCAGCATCTATGGAATCTCTTCAGTCCCAAATTAATCCATCGCCACAATCTTCAAACAGGAGTCCTCAAAACATTTTTAAAAATGGATGTACTTTCATAAAACAATTTTTTTTTGCTGCAGATTGCACTTTCCTCTCTTTACTTCAATCAGTATTTATAAATCTGCTCTGGACCTTGGACTGGATTTTCAAAGCTTGTTCAGAGTGGATGTAGGTGCACGCGATTTGAAGATTGCCTTCCCGGAGGTCGGCACTGGGTCCCGCCACTTCTGGAACATGAAGCTATTTTTAAAAGGACATCAGGAGGGAGGTAGGCCCTCATGCTTCCTTAATCGCCTGCTGAACTCCTTGCGGATCTCATTAATAGGCTTGTCAGCAGCAGTTTGCAACTTTGAATGGAAGGGCATGGGGAAAATGCCATTCCTGGAACATGGCAGGGTGCAAAAGAGGTAAACAATACGGACGGCTATGAGGGCTATGGGAAGGGCTGATTAATATGTCCCAAAAGTGCCACAGAGTAGCCATTGCTGGAGCTGTAAGACTTGCTTTCCTCAGTGGTGAGTGGCAGGAATCTGGAGAGTGATGTGAGGCCGTTGGCATCATTGGGCAGCTGAGGTTGGCCGAGCAAGGCCTGGTGAACGCACAAACCCCAGTTGAGGGAGTTCAGATGAGAACACACTACTCTGACATTGGACAGAGCAGGTAGGATGAGCTGCAGCAGATGCAACCTCCTGGACAGCAGGAGGTCAGAGGAGCACAGTAGGGGGCTGCAAGGAGAAGAAGGTGCAACCCAAGACATCAGGTCTACCACCCAAGAGTCAGCTACCTGAAAATGACAGAGCACCAATGCCATAGGAAGCTACGCCTATCCAGGCAGATGGTCTTGCACCTTTGTGTTGTGATACAAAATGACCTGAGGTCTTGTGGCCCCCTATGGCAGTCACCTACCTGTGGCCATCAAGCTCACCGTCACCTTGAATTTTTATGTAACTGGTTCATTCCAGGGATCATCTGTGGACCTAGGTTACATCTTCCAGCTGGCAGCTCATCACACCCTCAGGCAGCTCACGGATGCCAGATTCCAGAAGCTGGCGGACTACAGCCACTTTGACAGATGGGCTTTGGGCTTTGTCACCATTGATGGATTCTTTCAGGTGCAGGGGAACATCGATTGCACCCATTTAGCCATCAAGGCACCGACAGATCAGCCAGTCAGATTCCTCAACAGAAAGGGCTACGACTCACTGAATGTCCAGCAGGAAGTGAATCTTGCTGGTGTGCATCCAGTTCCCGGGCAGCTGTCAGGTCTCCCTTATCCTGTGATAGTCCCAGGTGCTGCACCTCTTCAGGCCCACATTCAGACTCCGTGGATGACTGCTGGTGGATGAAGGTTATTAACTAAAGAGATCGCTCCTGATGCCCATTCGAAACCCAAACACAGATGGAGGGAGGCACGACAACCAGAGCCATCTCCTAACACAGACCTGCATTCAACAGCTCAATGGCCTATTGAAGATGTGCTTCCATTGCCTTAACCGGTCGGGTGGTGCCCTCCAGTACGAGACCAACCAGAGTGTCCTGTATCGTGGTCGTCTGCTGCGCCCTGCACAACATGACACTGGAAAAGACCTCGAGATGGATGAAGAGGAGCAGGTGGAATGCCACTCCACCCCGGAGGAGAACTGGGAGGAGAAAGAAGAGGAGGAGGAGGAAGGGATCGCTCAAGAGGTGGCCGGCACCCAGGCAGTGGAGGATGCCTTTCAACGCTGTCCGAGACCTCAGAGCAAACTGCAGGCTGGTATGGCAGCAAGGACCACGCTGATTCAGCAGTGCTTCACCTGATTGCCCCCGAGCCCTTGTAGCTGATGACCCCTAAAATCACCTTCCAGCATAGACAGCAATCATACTGCCATGACCCTTAACTATGAGGTCTCACTGGCAGCCATGAGCATGCAGCTTGAGGATTCCTCTGCCAACATTGTCCAATATCACAAGACATAGGCCCCAGGGCCCCACATAAGCACCACCTGCCCCACAATGCTACATCCCCCTTTTGAGATGGGACATCAACAACACACCTGTCAGAGTGATGACATAAAGAAGTTATATTATGATGTAAATGAAATAACAAACAGATGTAGACAATAGCACCCAGGTGACTGATTGTGAAATCAACAGCATGGTGCCTTCCTCTCCCTAACACCTCTGCAGGGTGCACCCCCTATGGCACAGAATGAGGTGAAGGCAGCCTGCTCCCTACTCTGCTTCTGGCTTCCATTCTCGTCTTGGAGGTGCCCATGAGGGATCCTCAACAGGATGCTATGCCTGCATCATTGCAGGGGCTGCCTTTGTCAAAGGGCCCTGGCACACAGATGGCTCCTGAGTTGGAGGGGACGAGGGGTTGAAGGGTGACGCCAGTGTACCCTGAGGGGTGGCCCCTTAGTCTGCCACTTCGACCATCTCAACCCTTGCCAAGCGCCCTTGGATGCTGGATGCGGTCACTGACAGGGACGTAGCTGGCATCCACTCCGAGCACATCTGCACCATCAGTGGCACTAAACGCTCAATGCTACAGAGAGTTTCACTCTATCTGTGCATATCAGCATGCTGTTCCTGCACCCCCTCAGAGTAGGTGCTGCATTTGTCTCTCCAAGAGGTTGCCCAATCTCTCAATGGAGGAGCTCATGCGATCGAATCCCTGAGATATGACAGAGCACATGGACTCCTCCATTACGTGCCCATGTCTCCTCAGGGCCTCAGAAAACTCCGACAGACAGGAACCTATCTGCAATAGAAACAAGAAATGCTGGAAATACTCAGCAGGTCTGGCAGCATCTGTGGAGGGAGAAGCAGAGTTAACGTTTCGGGTCAGTGACGCTTGGAACTTATCTGCCTCTAGTTCGCGAGGAAGGCCCTCCTTGTCTGTGACATCTGAGCCAGCATCTACTGATTCCCCCTTATCTTCCCTGTTAGTTGCACCCTCAAGAATCACTAATAGATTGCTCAAAACCATGTTGACTGCCTAATCGTACTGTGATTTTCCAAGTACCCTTTTACCACATCCTTAAAATGGAGTCTAGTCTTTTCCCTCCTGCTGACTGTTGTGCTAACTGGCCTAGAGTTCCCTGTTTTCTCTCTTCCTCCTCTCTTGAACAGCCTACATTTGTAGTCTTTCAATCTATGGGGATTGTTCTAGAATCGGAGATATCATACTTCAATTTCTTTTTTACTTTGGCACCATCCATCTGCAAAGCAATAGTCTCTTCCAATGCTGGCTGTTCCATTGTTCTGTGTTGCTAATCAGCCTGCGCTGCTGCAGTATAGTGTGTATGAATACTCTGCTTCAGTTAGGAATATTAGGGTATCAACTAAAAGCATGATTCAGGATGTCAGAGTTAACGCTGCAGCGCCTTTGTAATGGGCATGAGGTTAATGACCTGTTCAATTACAGAGGGCTGGTGAAATGAAATGTTTCTAGAGTTGGCTATTCATATCTACTGTATGTATCAGACGGTCAGTTCTATGATAGAATAATGATGCATTGGGATTGTGTGTAATTAAATTGATTTGTATTACACCATAGCACCAAACCAGATTTCACGAGTAAAAACCTAATCATCCAGGACTCATTCTCATCAGCCAGTCCTTTCCACGTGAACCAACTGTTAAAGAAACCAGAAGAGTAATTACTTCATATTTATATAATTTGTGACTGTCTTTGCTGTCAAGATGGTCTTATTAAATACTTCAGGACTAAAAATAACAGACCTGTTTGCCCTTGTTTGATTTGTTTAATATGAATCTTCTCCTGACAAATGCAGCAGAATGATCATTTAAAGATACACTGGCTGGCAATTCCCTGGATTGCCCTTTGTGCCAATATGTAGACTGCCTTGTGACCACAGTAATTTGCTTACAATAGAAAGAGGCAAAAAATGTTGTGAGAGAAGGAGAGATGCATTACATGTATGAGGTGAATGAAGGAATGACCAATTATTTCTTGTACCTTGTCCATGACTGAGTTCACTTGCAACAACATTGGGGTGAGATCCCATTGACCAATTATTCACAATCATTGAGACTATCAGGCAGCTGACGTGATCTTGTGTAACAGTTGACAAATATATTGGATGGTGAGTTTATCTGGCATTGATAATTCCAGCCGATAGAAAAAAACATTCAACTTTACATACGAAATGAAAACACCTATCACTTTAACAGTGCAGAAATTGGATCCTGCTTTTTCGCAGAGTGAAAGTAATTTATTATATTAATTAGTGTCAGGAAGACAAATTTCTAAGGGACTGGGAGTCTTATTGTGACAGAATGTAATTAACTCCTTCTCCTAGATAATCATTAATGTGTAGTAATGGTGAATCTCACTTTGAATTATTCAAGTTCCACTGAGGGTTTGGCTTGTCAGCTGATAAATAAATGTGAGAATGGAGAATATGAAACTATACCTATAACTCTGGAAAAATTACCTATTACTAACTGACACACAGAGAATTGTCATTGGAATACAAGTCTCTGAGGGGTTTCTGTGTCACTGCTCTTGCTGCTGAAACTCCGGCTAGGGGCAGTTGGACTTAATTTCCTCTGTGAAGTTTGATGGGATGTCTAATTAGTTTCTACTTGCCACCTGTCTAAGGTTCCTAGTGCACTCATTTACTCATCTGTGTTGTTCACAACTTCAAAATATCATTTTTCTTGAAAAGCGCATGAAATGTCTATTGTTAGCTCTAAGGGGAGTTTCTGCTTAACAGCTATGATCTGCACAGTGTTCCAAATGGAGCCACTATCCCATAGCCATCTGTATTTCAGGCAATTGCAGAGAACTCTCTTACAGTTTTTGCCAATTCATGTCTTACTTCAGCAACCCCACCACACTCCCACACCTCTCCCACACCACCACCACCACCCCCCAAACCTGGTGATTATCCACGGTTATCTCTCCCAACTGTGAGAACAATGACTGCAGAGAGCTCAGCACAGCTTCACATCATGGCTAACATTAAGTCAGTGAGTGTTCCCAGACCAGGAGACAGCACTAAGTGTGATAATCATTGAGCTAAGAGGAAACTGCACAGTTACCCACAGTGCATGTTATGTTAACTGTGCAATCCTGTGGCTGTTGAGACCCTTTCGTGATGGGGGAGGTTTAACCAGTTAATGTGACTGAACTTGTGTGAGTCCATTTTTCACAGGCACAAAGGCACTAATGGCCCTTTTACAGAGCTGCTGGCAACATCTTTGGGGACTAGAGCTATCAATAAGGCAGTATGAATTATCACCTCAGGAGGTTATTATATTTTCCCTCACAATGAACAGAGCAACTGGTAGAAAATGTAAATGGACCCAAACATGAAGGGACTAGCATTAAAATAGCTGCTCCACTTCCCTTTTGCATCACAAAAGTCCCATTCCCTTCCCACTCAGATCAGGTCCCCAGTTACACTCCCTCCCTGCTCCAGCTATGCGCTTGTGCTCTTGGCCTATTCTGGCTTTGAGTCTCAAGCAGCTCTCAGCTTCATTATGCCTCACTTCTTATCCTGCTCAAGCTTCACTTCCTCCACCCCCAGCCTCAGACCTGATCCTGTTTGTCCCAGACACCCTGCCCACAGTTCTCAAATCCCATTACTCTGTGGTTCAAGAGATGAATGATTGCATTTTTACTCTATGAAAATAAAGTAATTTAAATGAACAGTAATCATTTTGCATTAAAAGGAATAATAATCTTGCATTTATATAGTGCCTTTCATGACCTCAAGACATCCCAAAGGGTTTCACAATGATGTGCTTTTGAAGTGTAGTCACTGTTGTAATGTAGGAAACCCATCAGCCAATATGTGCAAAGCAAGATCCCACAATCAGCAACGTGATAATGACCAGATAATCTGTTTTAGTGGTGTTGATTGACAGATAAATATTGGCCAGGACACTGGGGATAAATTCCCTGCTGTTCTTTGAAATAATGCCATTGGATCTTTTACATCCTGCTGAGAAAGCAGCCATTGGACCTCAGTTTACTGCCTCATTCAAAAGACGGCATCTTCAGCAGCGGAGTGCTCCCTCAGTACTGCACTGGAGTGTCAGCCTAGATCTTGTGTTCATTCCTCAAGAGAGGAACTCAAGCTCACAACCTTCAGACTCAGGCAAGAGTACTATGACTGAGTCACAGGTGAAGAAGCCATATCTTTACATAATAGTTCCACTTGTGGTCAATAAAAAACAACTTCCATTTTGACTTGCTATGGGAGTCCAGAATTGTTAGAAGTAAATTTCAGTCTTTGACACCCCAGGGATGATTAGTCGACACTCAGTTTCTGCATGTGAGGCAACACAGATGTTTAGTAGCTCTGTGAATCCACATTTGCATTGTCAGATGCTCAAAGCTTTAGATTCAGAAACCAACACCCACAAGCTCAGTCTCAACAGAACAGGGCCGTCTGGGCTTGGTGCTACCAAAAGTCATTACCAGAATGAGCATTTATTCACTGGCTAAACAACAGCAAAGTTACACACAGTTGACAGTTTTACTTGCAGTACAGTAAGTCAATTGCTGGCAGTGAACAAGATGCTGTTTAAAACAGATATCACTCTAAAATTATGTCATGATGAAGAACAGTTTGAAAGAAGATCTTTCAGAAAGAGCTGAGAAGAACTGCACTTTATTTCCATGCAAAAAATCTCAATAACCCATAATTGCAATCAATTTTACAGTCAATATGATAAAGTGGCAATACAGAACTTGCAGTTCTGTTTCTTTGATTAAGAATAACTGAATGGGCTGCTTACTGATTGTGGGCTCAAGTGCCTGGTGAATTTCTCAGGTTTCATTTATAATGCAGCAGCAACTTGCAAGAGTAGTGCTCATTTCCTTACAGAAAATTTGATTGCACAGTACACCACAATCCCCTTAAGGATAGAAAATATACACTGAAGGTAGCATCTCTGTCACTTTCATTTATGGAAATGTACATCAGCATTATGCCATGGAATTAATGTCATTTAAAAGAGGTTTGCCAATTTTATTTTGCTTTATAGCATAGTAGTTATGTTACAAGATTAGCAATCCAGAGACCTGGACTAATGATCCTGAGACACGACTTCAAATCCCACCATGGCAGCTGGGTAATTTAAATTGAGTTAATTAAATTAAATAAATTTGGAACAAAAAGTTAGTACCAATAATGGTGACCATGTAATGACTGTATTGTTGTTAAAAACCCATCAGATTCACTCATGTCCTTTTGGGAGGGAGATCCGCCATCCTTATCCAGTCTGGCCTATATATGACTCCAGACCCAGGCGGCACAGTGGCGCAGTGGTTAGCACTGCAGCCTCACAGCTCCAGCGACCCGGGTTCGATTCCGGGTACTGCCTGTGTGGAGTTTGCAAGTTCTCCCTGTGTCTGCGTGGGTTTTCTCCGGGTGCTCCGGTTTCCTCCCACAAGCCAAAAGACTTGCAGGTTGATAGGTTAATTGGCCATTATAAATTGTCACTAGTATAGGTAGGTGGTAGGGAAATATAGGGACAGGTGGGGATGTTTGGTCGGAATATGGGATTAGTGTAGGATTAGTATAAATGGGTGGTTGATGCTCGGCACAGACTCGGTGGGCCGAAGGGCCTGTTTCAGTGCTGTATCTCTAATCTAATATGGTTGACTCTTAACCTCCCCCCTCTGAAATGGCCTAGCAAGCCACTCAGTTGTACTAAACTAATTAGGGATGGGCAATAAAGAGCAACTCCCACATCCTGTCAATGAATAAAAATACATTTGGGGACAGAAAGTATTTTATTTCTCATCTGTTACCTTGGCCCATGATTTGGAATGCTGTTCCAACTGATTTAGTGCTGTGCTGGTAAACTCTTGAAGCACTTTCTGAAGGAAATGGATTGGATGGTCCTATTGTCTATAGAATCTGGTCTCCGTTGAAAATGCTTTTCACTTCATGACAAGTGTTCCTTCTGGTCATGGTACAGGTCTGATTTGTGACAGTTCATTCATTGGCAGATGTCTGCGAATTTAAAAAGACTGTCCCGCCAGTACTTGACAGAAACTTCCTGCTTCTGACTGTTCCAATTGGCCTAGTCATCCAGCCAAACCTTGTTCCTGATATGGCTTTCAAGTAATGACACAAAGTTCCTTTGATGGAAGACCAACTTGTGGTCAGTTGATTGGCACTTGGTTGAATGTTTTGAATTGATCAGAGGAATAAACTAGTGGAGTATTTATGCAGCACAGGAACCCAATGACAATGAAAGCAATGAGAAATGTCACAACTTTGATTACATAAAATCTTTCCCCCCAAACTCTCAAAAACTTCTTTCTAGATTTAAGCTTATGTAGAGAGGAAGAGATAATCGTCACAATTTTGTGATGTGAACTCGTGATACTTTCTGTTAACATTCTTTGTGGCCTTAAGAGTTGGGGCATTAAGGCTTCCTTATAACATCCATTACAAAACCTATCATCACATCATCAAAGTAAAGAGCACAGAAGGAGGCTATTCAGCCCATCATGCCAGTAACATCTCTTTTCAAGAGCTATCCAATGAGTCCCACTCCCCTGCAACTTTTTCCATTATCAAATATATATTCAATTCCCTAGATATTGAATATGCTTCCATCACCCTTTCAGGCAGTGCATTCCAGATCATAACAAGTTACAGCATTAAAAAATAAATTCTGCTCACTGCCCCTCTGTTTCTTTTGCTAATTATGTTAAAAATCTGTCCTCTGATTACTGACCCTCCTGCCAGTGGAAACAGTTTCTTCTTATTTATTCTTTCAAAGCCCTCTATAATTTTGAAGACCTCTATTAAATCTCCTCTTAACCTTTTCTACTCTATGAAGGACAATTCCAGCTTCTTTCGTATCTCCATAATTTCAGATTGTACCTAATTTTTACTATTCATCTGACTAATAAAACTTGCTATCCTTCCTCTCTTAGCACAATAACATCTTTGTGAAACAACACAAGAAAATTCTATTGGCCACATTAATCATTGGTCTTCATAGTTAAAAGCTTGAAATTGAAACAACTTTGGCCACTTATCTGAGTTCATGAAATTACTATGTGCAAAACCAAAAAAACTCTTCGTCTTAGTGTCTACAAAGGGTCTGTTTGCTTTTCCGTAGACGTCCTTTGGACTTCAATGGAGTGAATGAATGAACTACTAGCATTTATATATTGACTTTAATGTACAATGTAAGGTTCTTCACAAAATTCAAAGTAAAGGGAGCAACAGATGCAAATCAAGGAGGCTATGGTGAGGAAGAAGGAATGGATCACGAGTTGTTGAAAGCAGGGCATCATTTGTGAACTGAATAATGTAAGATCTTAAGCTCCATGGGTCTGACTTTGCATTGTTCCATTCTTTAGTATCCAAATATAGTCTGTGCATTTCCAGCAAATGGTTTCTCTTGTCTCTGCCACACTGGCATCTATGGGGATTTCTAAGCACAGGCTCCTCAACCTTTCCACTATCATTGTGCTGTCAGGCTGCTCTCCTGACATCAAATCTTGGATGAGTCACAACTTCCTTCAGCTCAACATTGGGAAGATGAAGCCATCTCTGACAGTTTCTGGCATAAATTCCCCTCCCTGGCCACTGTTTCACACTGGATCACGTCATTCGTAATCTTGGCATTCTATTGTAACATCAGCTGAGCGCTAAACCCACATCTCATCCAGCATCAAGACCACTTACACACACCTCGGTGACATGGGCTTTCACCACCCCTGCCTCATCCCATCTCATGTTGAAACCCTCATTCATGCCTTTGTCACCTCCAACTTTATGCTCATGATCTCCTTGCTGACCTCCCATCCTCACTCCTCTATATACTCCAACTGGTTTCCATGAGATAGGAGTGCAAATGTTGGTCTCAGTGCCTTTAGGCTAAAGAGGGAAAAACTGGGTAAATTTCCTATATGTTATCACTGTTGAATAACTCTTGCTGGAAACATGAGGTCAGGAATAGCTTCATGATTCAGAGGTGACACTCTCACCTCCATGCCAGAAGGTTGTGAGTTCAAGTCCCACTCTAAAGACTTGAGCACAGAATCTAGGCTGACACTCCAGTGTAGTACTGAGGAAGTGCTGCATTGTTGGAAGTGTTGCTTTTTCAGAGGTGAGGTTAAGCCAAATTCTCCCCAGTGCCCTGGTCATGTTTATCTCATAAACATCATTAATAAAAAAACAACTATCTCGTCGTTATCACGTTCCTGTTTGTGGGACCTTGCTGAGCACAAATTAGCAGTTGAGTTTCCTACTTTATGTCAGTGGCTACACTTCAAAAGTACTTAATTGGCTGTAAAGTGCTTTGGAATGCCCTGAGGTCATGAAAAGTGTGATATAAATGCAAGCATTCCTTTTTTCTATCCCTGTAGTCAAAATAGTCCACTGATACTGTTAAAATTCACACACAAATAATGGTCACTTGGATGAGATAGTGGAGGGTGACTGTCTCTCAGCAAGGATTAATGACTGCAGGAAAGGAGGGACATTGAGGAGTGTGGTGGACAGCAGAGTTGGCAGGAAGAAATTAAGGTTTTGGTGAAGAACTCTGGTCTGTGTTGAATGACTCCATTAGCTGGGCCCTGGAACTTTAGCCTACTCATATAGAATTAAAGTCTAGAAATACACAGACTATTAACTATGTCAGCCCGCATTTACCTTTTCTCCTGAAAGCAGAGAAGGGGTCACTGACTTTATGACAAAACCTGTGTGAGTCAGATTAAAATGAAATCACAGTTTGTGTCTTCCTTGAAGGTAATTGTGAAATTAGCAGTGGAAGTTTGTGTACATCAGTCTTCAGATATCTCAGGGTAAAAGTAGTTAATTAATTCGAACAGTACAGATATCACATCACACAATGTGTTTAGCGTCTATTTATACTGGCACGATTATCCAAATGAAACCTGGTGCCTAATATTATTCTGCTGGTGGATCTTTTGCTCATTTCTCATCCTTTGTACAAAATGACTTCCAAAATATTAAATTACTTATCCTGAACCTAATGAAAAGTGCATTTCACTTGTCTGAGTTAATAGAATTTCCAAATCAATATTCATATGTTTGTAGAATATCAATGACATTATTGCTACCAGAAATAATTAAAATAGCTACTTCAATACCTCAGTTTGGTGAACCAAGCTTGAGCCACACGGAGCAAAAGGTCCCAGGTTTGATTCCTGGTGAGGTCTGATTTAGCTAATTAAGAACATAAAAACATAAGAATTGGGAACAGGAGTAGACCATACGCCCCTCAGGCCTGCTCCGCCAGTCTCTAAGATCATAGCTTATCATCTACATCAACTCCACTTTCCTGCCTGATCTCCATAACCCTTGATTCCCTTAGTGTCCAATAATGTACTGATCTCAGTCTTGAATATACTCAATGGCTGAGCATCCACAGCCCTCTGGGGTAGAGAATTCCAAAGGTTCACAGCTCTCTGAGTGAAGAAATTTATCTTCTCAGGCCTAAATAGCTGACTCCTTATCTTGAGATTATCACCCCTAGTTCTAGACTCTCCAGCCAGCGGGAAACAGCCTGTCAGCATCTACCCTAACAAGCCCTCTAAGAATTTTATACATTTTAATGAGATCACCTCTCATTCTTCCAAACTCTAGAGAATATAGTGGTAAATTCTGCTGCAGTTGGCCGCAGTGCCCCTGGATAGGGAAGGGAAATATCAACTGCAATTCACTGATGCACAGTAACATTTGCATCTCTGGAGAGGATGTTGGGACAGGTTTGGGCTTCGCTGTCATGTCCCCTCCACTCCCTCAAGGTGGAAATGCCCAATGACGTTCACTGTCTTGGTATATACATGAAGAATGACTACTTGAAGGAGGTGCTAAAAGGCTGTCTCCCAGTGCCTTAATGAGATGGAAATAACATGTCGAACATTGTGAGGAGAGACGGGAGAAACTGGGCTCCCTTCCATTCGAAAGAAAGAAGGGAATACTTACATAGTAGTACAAAGTATTTACAGCACAGAAACAGGCCACTTAGTCCAACAAATCCATGCCAAGGTTTATGCTCCATATAAGCCTCCTCCCACTGTTCTTCATCTAAGCCCATCAACATACCCTTCTATTCCTTTCTCACTCATGTGTTAAACTGGCTTCCCCTTAAATGCACCTGTGCCATTTAGAGAGCACCTTTTTCACCTCAGGACATCTCAAAGTGCTTTACAGCCAATGAAGTACTTTTGAAGTGCAACCACTGTTGTAACATAGAAATGCGGCAGCCAATTTACATCCAGCAAGGTCCCTCAAAAAGCAAAGTGATAATGACCAGTTCATCTGTATTTAGGTGTGGTTCAGAGAAGATTAAGAGGTGATCTGATAAAGATGTTCAAAATTATAAGATATTTTGATTAAATAAAATGGTGAAAACTATTTACAAACGTGCCAATAAGGCAGACAGGAAAAAAAACAGCTGGTCCATCAAGCTTACGCCACACTTATGATGCCTGCAGCATTATGACTACATACCTCTTACTCTCTAGCAGCCAGACTTCCGAAAGAGGCAAAAAGCAGAAATTCCCAGAGCCAATAAAGGGGAAGAAACAGTCTGGAAAATTCCTCTGTGACCCCCTCAGGGGATTAAAATCAGGACCGGGCATACATTAAATGTTAATCCACTTACCTTCAATGTGATGCGATCTTTGCCTCAGTCGAGAACCGATGACTCACTCACCGGAGAATGAGTCTGTAACCGGGGTCTCAGAGGGAACGCCATAAACCAGAGGATAAAGGGAGCAGTTCAGACATTATTTTTTCCTGGAGAATGTTGCTAGGACATGGAGGGCCCAGCACAAACAGTAGTAGCAACAAAATCCGTAATTGTGTTTAAAAGGGACTTGGAGAAGCATTTGGAAAAATTAAACATTTCAAAGGATGTGGGGAAAGAGCATGGGAATAGGACGAAGTAGATTACCCTAAGTAGATTGGCCTTTCACAGAGCCAGCACATGCCCTCTGGACCACGTGGCCTCCATCTGTGTTATAAAATTGCATGAGAATGAGACAGTTGTAATCAGTGGGCAAGCAGTATTCATTTTTAAAATGGTTGAAGAACAGGCAGTTTGCATATTTTCTCCATTAGAGGGTGCAATTGTTACAGCATACACCTGTCACTACATTTAATGTACAGCACTGGTGTGAGAATAGAAAGATTAATCACTCTTTCTCATCTATTTCTTTCATTCTATTCTAGCATTGTGATATAGTAAGGGATTGAGCCCAAGTAAATGGAGGACAAAACAAGAAAAAGCATCAGAATGCAGCGCATCGGAAGTCATTGTAGCAATCTTACTTCTACAATTGTAATTGAATTTCTGGAGGCCACGATCTATATTTATCTGCAGACAATTGTTGGTATAATTGCTAGGCATTGTCATGAACTCATCAAAATATCCTTCATTTTTTACACTGAGTGATTGTAGCAGCAGGCAGATTCCAATCAAATGCATTGGCCAAAATATCTTTGGGACATTGTTGTCATGGTAAAGGCTGTTGGCAGAGTCATGCATAGACGTCTGCCGCTTAAATTCTTCTCAACTTATGTAAACGTTTAAAAGAACCCCAAAATAAGTCCATTACTTGCTTGTGCTGCAGCTGATATAAAGCACGATGTTTCCCAGATACTTAACATCCTCACAAGTTAAATTGGCTATTTAGAAACAGAGCCTGCGCACAACCCAGTATCATGATATTGCCTTGTGATCTTTGAAAAACAGCAGTGGGACTAAAGAAATTATGGGTTTCACCTTACTGACATCTCCTCAAGCTATCTCTGTCTCATTGCCCCCTGTCAATAATTGTGCCTGACCTGCTGTTGCATTCCTTAGTTGGATGACAGTTCTAAGCTATGCTGTTGGCCCCCTCTCCTGCAGGTTTCTGCAGTGGCGCTTTAGTTCAGAACCTTTCATTTGAAACCAGCTCTGAATCCAGCCAAGGCTGATGAAATGCAAGTGTTCTCTTCTTCGCCGTGTGGCATCCACATGAATGAATTGATGCAGTTTCACTTAAGAATCTGGAGCATAAATTGACCATATTTAGCACAAATTGGTGCTAACTCAAAAGTTTCACGTCGGATGAGCATGATTTCTGTGGGAAGTGGAGGTCTCGCTGGAGTTAAGTTTGAACACCACTTTTGCAGCAGAATGGTGTTGTTATTTTGCCACTGAATAGAATCATAGAATAGTTACAGCACAGAAGAAGGCCATTTGGCCCATTATGTCATCCAGCTCTCAGCGAAAGCAACTTACCTAGTTCTACTCCCGAGCCTTCTACTGTGGCCCCGCAAATATATTCCCTTCATGTGCTCATCCAATACCATTTAGAAAGCTACAATTGAATCTGCTTCCAACACATTCTCTGCGTAAAAATGTTTTTCCTCATATCACCATTTTTTTTGTTGCTAATCACCTTAAATTGGTCTCTTCTGATTCTCGGCCTTTCCAGCAATGAGAACAGTTTCTTCTATCTTCTGCCTAGTGCTGTCATGATTTTGAACACCTCTATCAAATCTCCTCTCAACCTTCTCTTCTCAAAGAAGCAGAGAACCCCAACTAAGGAACCCCAGCTTGTCCAATCTATCCACATAACGGAAGTCCCTCATCCCTGGAACCATTTTTCATAAATCTTTTTTGCACCCTCTCTAAAGGCCTCAAATCCTTCCTAAAGTGTGGTGCCCAGAGTTGGATACGATACTCCAGTTGAGGCCAAACCAGTGTATTATAAAGGTTCATCATAACTTCCTTACTTTTGCACTCTATGCCTCTATTTATAAAGCCCAGGATCGCGTATGTCTTGCCACCTTCAATGATTTGTGCACATATACTGTCAGGACTCTCTCTTGCTGCAGCTACCCTTAGAATTGTATCCTTTATTTTATATATTGCTTCTCCTCATTCTTCCTACCAAAATATCTCTGAAGTCGTTAAATTTATATTGCTGTATAAATTTTTGTGCCATTAAAATGAGTGACGTCAATACTAAGGGATGTCTATTTTTGCCACAAAGAAAGAACTTGTTTATACATCTTTCATGACCTTAGGACATCCCAAATCATTTTACATCCAATTAAGTACGTCCTTCATTAAATTTCATCTGCCAGTTCCACTAGCCTGTCTATCTTCTCTTGGAGTCTATCATTATCCTCCTCACAGTTGACAATACTTCTAAGTATTGTGTCTTCTGCAAATGTTGAAATTTTGCCCTGTACACCCAGGTCTAGGTCAATAATATATATCAAGAAAAGTAGTGGTCCTCGTACTGACCACTGGGGAACCCCACTATATACCTTCCTCCAGTCCAGATGGCCAGTGCTGCTTCTTGACTTTGGAATGCTTTATGCTCATATTTTGGTGTTAGCATTAGTTCAGTTGTAGTATTTTCGCCTCTGGGTCAAAAGTTTGTGGCTTCAAGTTCCACTCCAGAGACCTGAGCACATCATCTAGGCTGACCCTTTAGTGCAGCACTGAGGGAATGATACATTGTCAGAGGTGCTGTCTTTTGGATGAGATGTTAAACTGAGGTATTATCTGTCCTTTCAGGTGGATGTAAAAAGTCCCATGGTACTATTCAAAAAAGAGCAGGGCATTTCTGTTGTCCTGGCCACCATTTATCCCTCAACCAATATTGCTAAAACAGATCACCTGGCCACTTATGTCATTGCCTTTTGTGGGAGCTTGCTGTGCACGCTTGGCTGCTGCATTTCCTACATTACAGCAGTGACTACACTCTAAAAGTACTTCATTGGATGTAAAGGGCTTTGGGACGTCCTAAGGCTGTGAAAGGCGTTATGTAAATACAAGTTATTTTTTACTTTATGGCAAAAATAGACATCCCTTAGTATTGACGTCACTCATTTTAATGATACAAAAATTCATATAGAAATATAAATGTAACAATTTCAGATATCAATTGGCTTCTTAAGAAAATCGGAAAAATCCAGTTTTTTTCTTGATTTCTGACGGCCCTTTTTCTCCACCAAAGATCAATATTTAAATCGAAATGAATTTCTTTTTCCTATGATCTTATCGATATCCAATACATGCAGATCCACTGCAGTCGCCAGAGGATATAAAATTCAATTCAATTAAACAGGACTTTGAAGTACCAATATTGCACAGCATCAACAGTTGACTTTGAATTATAAAGCAAGACTTTGAACTGCTAATTTCAAAGCTTGCAGGGTGATAAAAAATGTGACTTGAAATTTTTATGAATGTGACTTGAAATTTTTAAGAATGGTCCTTAATTTACTTAGTGAGAAAAATTGGACAAAACTGAGGATATTGCAGGACATCATATGGACAATCCATGAATGTCAAAACAACCTTCTGCAACTCCATGTTTGAATTCCTCCCATCAGGTTTCTATCCCTTTCACTGAAAGGGTGAAATGGTTGTCACCAAAAGCTTGATAGACTTGTTTAGTGCCTGGTATGTGTCCATTAACTCTCCTCATCCTCCTTCACATCTCTGTATCCTTAAACATGATTAGCCACACTGGGAAGATATATTGAGCTTGGAGGGGGTGTGCTGCAGGTTCACCAGAATGATACTGGGGCTTAAAGGGTTAAATTGTGAGAGCAGGTTTTCAGCTCTGGCTCAGTAATAGCACCCCCACCTTTGAGTCAGAAGATTGTGTGTGGATTGAAGTCCCACTCCAGGGATTTCAGCACATAATCTCAGCTGACACTTCAGTGCAGCGCTGACAAAGTGCTGCGCTGTTGGAGGTGCTGTCTTTCGGATGAGATGTTAAACCGAGGCCCACCTGCCCTCTTAGGTGGATGCAAAAGGTTCCATGGCACTATTTCGAAGAAGAAACAGGGAGCTTTCACAACATTTATCTCTTAACCAACATAAGTAAAACAGATTATCTGGTCATTATTACATTGCTGCTTGTGGGACCTTGCAAATTGGCTGTTGTGTTTCTTACATTTTAACAGTGACTACACTTCAAAAGTACTTGATTGCCTGTAAAGTGCTTTGGGACTTCCTGAGATCATGAAAGAAGCTATATAAATACAAGTTTTTCCTGTTATGAACTCGGTTTAATTCCCTTGAGTTTAGAAGTTTGAGAATGATCTGATCACGGTCTTTAAGATGATAAAAGGATTTGACAGCATAGATACTTCTTTTGGCAGGTGGGGAGTGGCAGTTTCTGGTTGGTGGAAAGCAGCACAAGGGGGCATAGACTTAAAACAAGAGCTAGGGCATTTAAGAGTGAAGTCAGGAAACACTTTATCACACAAAGGGTAGTGAAAATCTGGAACTCTGTCCTTAAAATGGCTGTGCAAGCTGGGTCAATTGAAATTTTCAAGATTGAGATCGGAAGATGTTTTTCAGGAAAGAGGTATCAAAGGATATGGAACAAAGGCATATAAATGGGGTTGAGATGCAAATTAGCCATGATCTAAAAGAATGGCGAACTGTATCAAGGGGCAGAATGGCCTACTGCTGTTTATATGTTACCTAGCTGGTTGTAGCCTGATTATCCCTAGTGAAACCTTTCTTCCCACTCTAGCACCATTGGCTTAGGAAACCCCAAAGATTCATCCTTTGCCTCGTCTTCATCTATATGCTTCAGGCAGGGAATTGACTTTCAATGTTACACTGATATTGCCCAACTCTACCTTTCCACCACATCGTTCAACCTGTCCACTGCCTCGGTGCTATCAAACTACTTGCTTGACATTCAGGCTTGGATCAGCAACAATTTCCTCCAGCTAATTATTGTGAAGTCTAAAGCCATTGGGTTCAATCTCTGGCACAATTTCCATACCTTTGCCTATCTCAACTGAGTTTCAATCCCCATTTCCATTCCATCACAAACCCACCAGCTTTCACCTCCATGACATAACCTGACTCAGCCCTACATCAGTCTATTCACAACTGAAACCCTCATAAAAATCTTTGTCACTATTGGACTTAATTACTCCAATGTTCTGCTGTCTATCTTCCCATCATCCACTCTCCTTGAACTTCAGTTTATCCAAAACTCTTCAGGCTGTCCTATTTGCCCATTACCCCTGTGCTCGCTGGCCTTATGTTCTTTAATCCTACAAATATTACATTTTTATTCGTGTGTTTGAATTTCTCCATATTCACTTCCAATCTCAGTAACATCGTTCAGTCTACCAGGGCACCCCCCTCCTCTGACTCAGCCCTCCTGTTCTTCCTACTTTCACTTCACCCCACTATTGGTGGCTGAGTCTTAAACTGCCTGGGCTTCACATTCAGGAACTCTATCTCAACACCCCATTTGCTAGTTCACTTCCCTATCTGATTAACACCTATCTCTTTGGCCAACCTTTTGATCATCTCTGTTGTGATATTGCTTTAACTGCTTGAGTATTAGTTAACATACTGTTGAATATGTAAATAGTTTAGTATACATCATCACAGGAATAGATGCAAGCCAACATGTGATATAATAGTTGGAGCAGTGTTAGTCAACAGTCAGCATGTATATCTTCGAGCTCTCCTGTAGTTCTGTTATTTTTTTTATAAAGAACCCTTCATTCAACTTACCATTCATCTTCAGAGTGATACATTTGTGTTGAGAACTCAATAACATAATATGGTGGAAGCAGAACACAACAGGATAGCAATGATGCAGAGAGACTCAGCATGCTAATAGCGGTGTTCAATGCAGAACAGAGATCTCAAGCGTGATATCGAGGATGGTGGTTTCCCCCATGAGAAGCCATAAAGCCTGGGACAAATTGCAGATTTCTGGAAGAAATGGCACTGGTGCGACATAGGGTCAGATTCAAGGACCACCCTCAAAAATCGGTACTCCGAGAGAGTGAGTAAACAAAGGCAGAGATTTATTCAAATGGTCGCCAACAGGAAAGGCAGTAATTGGCAGAATTGGTTTCAGAAAAATAAAAAAAAATTAAAATCAAGCCAGAGCTGCAACACTGGCTGTGGTTTTCCCACCAAAAATGCTTCATGGTCAGAGTCTCCCCGAGCAAAGGCCAAAAGCCTGCACTGCAGCCACAGAGCTTAGGGCATGGCAGAGGTTCACAGCAGGCACAGCAGACCTGCATTGTTCTTCCTTCCAGGAAAGCTACTAAAAAGAAAATAATTAACGGGGAAAGCTCTGGGCGAAAAAGTCTTGTAAACAAGAAGTTCTGACACCATGACCACAAAATAGCCAGCGATGAACTGACAGGTTCCAGATATCCTTCATGAATTCCAACTCTTCAGGCAACGTATGGAGCTGTGCTTTTTAGATCTAGCAGTCACACAACTTGACAAACAAGCAATTAAGATAAAGATTGCAATTGACAATGAAGGACTCCATCACATCAACCCTTCTGGACTGTCAGAAGCAGACCAGAAAGACCCATCAAAACTCTGGACAACATTAGAAGACCAATTGAAGGTCACGGTCAACTTCAGGATCCATCGACTGGAACTGATGGCCGATAGACAATGGATCAAAGAAACTATTGACAGGTTTGTCAGTAGATGTCATGAAAAAGGGAAAGATGGTAATGTTTCAGACGCAGATGTCGCCGAGAGGATAATGGAGCTGGTCATCACATCAACTCCAATAGAGATGTTCCAAAAGATCTGATTTATAAGGAAAAAGGATACAATATTGACATCTCCTCAAGGATGGCATAAAATATGAAGCCATAGCTGCAAGCATCCCTGCAAATGTTCTGGTAAATCTCCTTTGCATCCTCTCAAGGACCCTCACACCCTTCCGAACGCGTGGTGACCAGAACTGGATGCAATACTATAGTTTGGGCCTAACCAGAGCATCATAAAGGTTCAGCATAACTTTCTGTCTTTTGTACTCAATGCCTCTACTTATGAAGCCCAAGATCCCATATGCTTTGCTAATCACTCTCTCAATATGTCGTGCCACCTTCAAAAATTGATGCACATGCACCCCCAGGTTCCTGTGTTCCTGCACACTGTGCCATTAAGTATATTTTGCCTCTCCCTATTCCTTCTGCCAAAGTGCATCACCTTACACTTGTCTGTATTAAATTCCATTTGCCACTTGTCTGCCCATTCTGCTAGCCTATCTATGTCCTATTGCAGGCGGGTTCATCCTCACTGTTTGCCACACCTCCAAGTTTGGTGTCTTCGGCAAATTTTGAAATTCTACTCTGTATTCCAATATCCAAGTCATTTATATCGAGCAAAAAAAGACGTGATCCCAGCACTGACCCTTGGGAAACACCACAGTCTATCATCTTCCAGTCTGAAAAACATTTATCATGACTAGCTGTTTTCTGTCCTTAAGCCAATTTTTTATCCAATTGAACACTGACCCTCCTATTCCATGAGCCTCAGTTTTGTTATCAACCTTTTATGTGGTACCTTATCAAATGTTTTCTTAAAATCCATATAAACAACATCCACTGCATTTAAGTCCTGCTCAGGTCAGGGAAAAAGAATCCAACTTGAACCTGACCGAACCACAGTGGACCTGAGTCCGACCCGGCCTGAGTCCCTCCAATTTTGCCCCATGCCCGGCCTGGCCCGAGCCCGAGCCCGACCTGACCCGACCCAACCCAAGCCCGACCCAAGACTGGCCCAACCATCCCTTTGCTTACCTTCCGACTCGGAACCTCCAGGAAGCTGCAGCATGTGCGTGATGACGTCACTCACTCACTGCACAGACTCAGTTTCCCTGCTTGACGTCCCGGACTCCCAGCTCAGGTAAGTTTTTTAATTTTACTACTTACCAGCAGAGCACTTACCGTGTATGTCCAGCCCAACCCGGACCCAGCCCGACCTGACTCGAGCCCAATTAGATTAGTCAAGCATGATCTCCCTTTTGCAAATCTGTGCTGGCTCTCCTTAATTAACTCAAACCTCTCCAGGTGTTGGTTGATTTTTTTCCCTGATTATTGTTTCTAAAACCTTACCCACTATTGTTGTTAAACTAACTGGCCTGTAGTTATTAGGACTGTCCTTACACCATTTCTTGAATATGGGTGTCACACTTGCCACTCTCCAATCCTCTGGCACCTCCCCTGTATCCAGGAAAGACTAGAAGATTATGGCAAGCCATTCCACTATCTCCAACCCCACTTCCTTTAGCAAACTGCGATGTAAGCCATCCAGACCAGATGACCTATCTACCCTAAGTATAGTCAACCTTTCCAGTATCACCTCCCATTCAATTATTACTCTGTGCATTGTCTTTAATTTGTCTGCTTCTGCTGATATTTTGTCAGATTCCTCTCTCTTAGGGAAAACTGATACAAAGTACTCATTCTTACAACCGGCCGCTCCAGTCAAAGCTCCCAATCAAAATGTACGATTCTGATTGTGGTGGGAGAAACGCACTCATAATTCAATACTGTCGTTCCACAGATCGCCTAACATATCATTTAAAACTTTCCAAATTAAAGAAAGACCCAGCCAAATTGTACCATCTATGTACCCCCCAAATGAGGCTCGCCAAACCAGATGTATTTAAATCAATAAATTAACTCTTTAATTAGAAGAACTAAATTCTTAAACACTATGAAGATATAAACAACATTTAAAATAGAAAAAATTAGAGTCCTTGCAAATTTACAGTCCAATGTTGCTTGAAGTCCTCACAGAATGTTGCTTGAATTCCTCACAGTCGTCCGATATGGGAAAAACAGTTCTTCCACAGTAGAACAGTCCATCGTCTAACTTCAGCAGTAAGTGATGCTTTCCTTCTCCAGCGAATTTCAACAATTAACGACTTGCAAACACTTCCAATCGAATCAAGCTGACTTCAGAGTTTTTGAGGGATAAAAGAATGTCACAGTCCAACTTCCCTTTCTTCAATTTAAATTACCAGAGATCTCTGTTTTGGCTTGACTTTTTTTTTTTAGAATTTTGAGAGATAATAATAGACAGACTAAAATCCTATTCCTTCAGTTTAAATGGTTGAGAGCTCTTTCTTCAGGTGCCAACACCAGCTGTGTCTGTCTGTGTTCTGTTAGAACAAACTGTCTTCAACTAAAAGCCAGTTCAAAACTGAATTGTAACAAATGTATCGCATGAGACACACTCCCAGTGGCTGTTTCTATGGTAACAAGAATGCACCCTTTGAATTGCAGTCTCCAAATGGCTGTTTCTAAGGCAACAAAAATGCACCTTCCTATAACTCCTGAGGCTTGCTGGTTCTTAAAGCCTTAAAGGCAAACCGCATATTCCAAAAAAAAAACTACAGGACCATGACACCTCCGCCCCTAGTGGAATGAAATGCCATTCCTGAAATGTGTTTCATTACAATGGGTAAAAAAAAATACAAATTCAAAAAAACGCTAACTTTTTTTCACGCATTTACAGATATACGCATTTCTAAAATAAATGTTTAGACTACAGCAACGAGTTCCACTAAAACATTTCGGCTTTAAATTTTCAAAAGGTTGTTCCAATTAACCCATTTTAAATTTCCAAGCATAGTCTTCCAATTATTTTGTGTTTTCCTTCCAAGTGTTCCTATTGTCCATCACCTCAGCCAGGTGAGCTGCACAGCTAGGAGCACGGACCATTACTGGGTTTACTATTCTCTGAGAAGTTTCTCGAGTACCCCTTAACCTTTATGGCATCACTCGACACTGGAAAACCCTGTCCGGTGTAATAGAAGCTGATTTTTTCTTACCCTAGGGTGTCAAAGGAATTTGACAGTATCCTTCCAACACATCTGTCTCTTTAAGACACATTGTGTTGCCCACTCTGTCCATACAGTCCTTTAAATGAGAATTTGGGGAGGAGTCTGCCTTCTTTACCACAGTGACTTTTCTAGAGTCGATGCAAGTTTGAGCCGTCCCAACAGGTTTAGTCATCAAGACCATCTGTGAATTCCAGCTGTCCTGACTAGGTTCATCTAAGCTGCCCTTTAGCATGCATTGTACCTCTGCCTCCACTTCGGCCTGTCTGTCTGGACCTAAGCGACAAGGATGTTGTTTTAAGGGAATGGCTCCCCTATACCCACATCATGTGTAGCTAAGATTGTACATCCTGGCTTATCCCTACAAACTTTCTGAAACATTGTGAAAACCCTGGTTAGGACTTCACGCTGTTTTGCCTCTAAGTGTAAAAGCTATTGGTTAATTTTCCTAGCCATTCTGCATTCGCTAATGGGATAGTTGGAGGTTCAATCTGAGAATTTCCTAGGCCTACTTCTGCCTCATCCTCACTACCCTTTTCCTTCTCCACAGTCCCGATTACCTGACATACCTGTACTAGCTTATCCTCCTCCCTGCAGTATTATGGTTTGAGCAAATTAACGTGACACAACCGGTTCCTTTTCCTTCTCCACAGTCCCGATTACCTGACATACCTGTACTAGCTTATCCTCCTCCCTGCAGTATTATGGTTTGAGCAAATTAACGTGACACAACCGGTTCTTCATCTGGCGCTCAGGGGTGTCAATCAAGTAATCTACCTTACCCACTCTTTTGATCACTCTATATGGGTCACTGAACCGTGTTTTCACTGGTTCTCCCTGTGACAGTAACAACACTAATACCTCATCCCCTGGTTTTATGTTAGGTTGTGGTTTTCCCACCGTTTGACAGGTGTGGCATGCCCTACAAAATTGTCTCACATCCTTTGTAAGATCTGGCCAGTGATAATGTTTGCTTATGTGTGATTTGGTCTTCTGAATTCCCCTATGTCCTGAAAAAGGAATGGCGTGTGCTAACCTTAATAATCCTTGGTGATATTTAGGTGGTACCACTATCAGTTCAACAACTGTCCAGTCTTCATCGGCAGGTCTATGAGGCGGTCTCCATTTTCTCCTCAACACCCCGTTTGCCATATAATAGCCTTCCAGAACTCCTTTCGCCTCAGCTTCTGACAGAGTCGTCTATGCTATGTGGTAGATCTCTGGATTAGCTTTCTGTGCTGCAATGATAGACGATCTGTTAAACATCTCATTTGTATTATCTAAATTCCCAAATAAGGTTTCAGATGCCTGATTATCTATTTGTGGTGTCCCTTTTACCTCCGACAATGGATCCTGTTTAGCCATTGCTCAGGTAACTACACATGCAGGAAATATTCTCGGAGCTTGTTCCTGTAATTGTTCCGTTTCCTTAATTTCACTTGGTTCGTCTGTAACTATAGGAGAAACTGATACTTTTGATCCAGCCAAATCGTTACAAAGGGAATACAAGAGATATGAAGGTAGTAAGTCCGAGAGTTGTTTTGGCTAGGTTACAGTTAGAAACAAAGAAACTTGAGGCAGAAAAAGAATTAAGAAAACTTGAACTTCAGAGAGGGAGTGAAAGAGAAGAGAGGGAATTTAGGCTAAAAGAGATGGAACTAAGACAAAAGGGTCAGGAAGAATCTGAATTTAGATCAGGACCCAGTGTGAAGGTGTTTAGATTTATACAGGCTCTTCCTACGTTTGAGGAAAGGGACGTAGAGGCATTTTTTATCTTTTGAAAAAACAGTCATGCTCATGTAGGGCAGGCAGAGCTCAGCCAATTCCACTGCATCAGTCTCAGACCTATTACTTCATGTCTCTCGTATTCCCTTTCTTATATTGCCCTTCATCTGTATTATCATCATCTTCTACCAATTCCAGATGTTTGGCTATTATTTCAATTATGTCTGCTTTTTTGGTACCTGATTTCAGGTCCAACCCCAATTTTGCTGCCAATTCTTTTAATTTGCCTCACTTCCTTTAGCAACCTGTGATGTAACCCATTCAGACCAGATGACTTATCTACCCTAAGTAGAGCCAACCTTTCCAGTGCTTCCTCCCTCTCAATTTTTACTCTCTCCATTGCCTCTAATTTGTCTGCTTCTGCTGATATTTTGTCAGATTCCTCTTTAGAGTCATAGAGAGATACAGCACTGAAACAGGCCCTTCAGCCCACTGAGTCTGTGCCAACCATCAACCACCCATTTATACTAATCCTACATTAATCCCATATTCCCTACCACATCCCAACCTTCTCTCAATTCTTCTACCACCTATACTAGGGGCAATTTACAATGGCCAATTTACTTATCAACCTGCAAGTCTTTGGCTGTGGGAGGAAACCAGAGCACCCAGTGGAAGCCCATGCAGTTACAGGGAGAACTTGCAAATTCTGCACAGGCAGCTCCCAGAACTGAAGCTGGGTTATTTTTATTTAGAGATACAGCACTGAAACAGGCCCTTTGGTCCACCGAGTCTGTGCCGACCAACAACCACCCATTTATACTAACCCTACAGTAATCCCATATTCCCTATCACCTCCCAACATTAGGGGCAATTTACAACAGCCAATTTACCTATCACCTGCAAGTCTTTTGGATGTGGGAGGAAACCGGAGCACCCGACAAAAACCCACGCAGACACAGGGAGAACTTGCAAACTCCGCACAGGCAATACCCAGAATCGAACCCGGGTCCCTGGAGCTGTGAGGCTGTGGTGCTAACCTCTGCGCCACTGTGCCACCCAAAGTGTCAGCCTGGATTACATGCTTAAGTCTTGAGTGGGACTTGAACCAACAACCTTCTGACTCAGTCGCAAAAGTGATCCCACTGAGCTAAATAATCTTAGGGGAAACTGATACAAAGTATTCATTAAGTATGTTAGTCTTGCCCTGTGCCTCTAAACATATATTACCCTCTTTGTCCCTAATAGGCCCCACTTCACCTCTTACTACCCGTTTACTATTTACATGCCGGTAGAAGATTTTTGGGGTCCTTTTTATGTTGACTGCCATTCTATTCTCATGTTCTCTCTTTTCCAGTCTTATTTTCCTTTTCATCTCCCTTGTCAACTTATTGTATAGGGCCTGATTCTCACTTGAAGAATTCTCCTGACATGCATCATAAACCTCTTTTTTGTTTCAGCATAGTCTCTATTTTCCTCATCATCCAAGGAGTCCTGTTGTTGGTTCTCTGACCTTTTGCCCTTGTTGGACTGTACCTAGCCTGCAGCTGAAGCAGCTCTTCCTTAAATATAGCTCATTGTTCCATTACAGCTTTTTCCTGTCTGTCATTGGTTCCATTTTACCCTGGCTAGACCCCTTCTCATCACATTAAAATTAGCTCTCTTCCAAATTAGATGTTCTACCTTATTTTGTTCTTTGTTTTACTGCATTACTAGTCTAAACCTTTTGATACAATGATCACTCTTACCCAAGTGCTCCCCGACAGACACTTGGTCCACGTGGTCCACCTCATTTCCCAGCACCACATCCAGAAATGTCTCCTTTCCAGTTGGGCTGAGAACATACTGATCAAGGAAGTTGTCCTGAACACATTTCAGAAATTCCTCCCCCTCCTTTCCCTTTACTCTAACATTATCCTAATCAATATTACAGTAATTAAAGTCCCCCAATATCACCACTCTATCGTTCTTAAGTCCCCCAATATCACCACTCTATCGTTCTTGCACATCTGTGATTTCCCTGCAGACTTGCTCCTCTATCTCTCTCTCACTATCTGGAGGTTTATAGAATACCCCTAGTAGCGTGATTATATCCTTTTGCTTCTCAACTCTAACCAAATGGATTCTGTCCTCACTCCCTCAAGGACAACGTCCCTTTCTAACACTACAATGTATTCTCTAATCAGTGCTGCCACCCTACCTCCCTTTTTTCCTTCCCTACCTTTTCTGAACACTTTATATCCTTGTATATTAAGTGTCCAAACTCGTTATTTTTAAGCCATGTTTCCATTATTGCCACTACATCATATTCCCATACTGCTATTTGTGCTTGTAGCTCACCTTGTTCACCACACTTTGTGTGTTTACACACATGCATTGCAATCCTGTCTTTGCATTCCTCATAGTCCTTCTGAGTCTGCTCCTATATAATACAGAAGTACACCCTCTCTATTACTGTCTAACACTCTCACATTATGCACCAGAATTCCTCTTTTCTGGTCTATATGCTGGTGCCCATTCACTTGCCAATTTAGTCTAAACTCTCTCTAACCACATTAGTGAATCTCCTTGCCAGGATGTTTGTTCCAGTCCTGTTGAGGTGCAACCTGTCCCTTTTAAATAGGTGCCTTCTGTCCCAGAACTGATCCCAATGCCCCATGAATCTGAAGCCCTCCCTCCTGCACCATGCTTCAAGCTATGCATTGATCCTCTCTGCCTTCCTATTTCTATTCTCACTAAAGCATGGTACCAGGAGCAATCCAGAGATTAGTAATCCAGAGGTTACTACGTTTGAGGTCCTACTCTTTAACTTCCTCCCTAGCTCCTGAAAATCTGGCCATAGGATCTCAATACCTCCCTTTCTATGTCATTGGTACCAACGTGCACCACAACTTCTGGCTCACTCCCTTCCTCCTGCAGAATATCCTGCACTCTCTCCATGAACTCCTTTATCCTGGTACCAAGGAGACAACACACCTTGCGGGCCTCATGGTAACAGTTACAGAAATGCTTATCTGTCCTCTAGACTATGGAACCACCTATAACAACTGCAGTTCTGCACTTTGCTACTCCCTCCTGTACAGTCCCATCCTATTGGTGCCACGGTCTGGACTGCACTCCTTCAAGGTGTTGTGAATTGCAGCAGTCTCCAATGCTGTGTGCCTGTTTGAGAGTGGCACACACCCCGAAGTCTCCTGCACTTCCTGCTTCTTCCTTACTCTTCCGAATGGCCACCCACCTACTATCCAAACTCTTACTGCCTGTGGGGTGACCACCTCTTGGAACGTAAGATCCAGGAAACTCTCCTGCTCCTTGATTCTCTGCAGTGATTTGAGCTGCCCCTCAAGCTCAGAAATACTGATCTTGAGCTGAAGCAGCTGGAGACACTTCCTACAAAGGTGTTCCCACATGGTGCAGGAATTACAAGAAACAGATTGTGGCTGCCCATCCATGATCTAAAAAAAACCCCTCTGTTCCCTTTTTTAACAATCTACGTAGTACCCTGTTTAAACTATCATTTTTAATTAATACCTCTAGACCTGCTCTGTGCGTATATTCTTAATGCAACACTTACTTTTATACTACCCCGATTGAATATTTTAAATTTCCCAGCTCCTAATTTGAACCAATATCCTAGTTTAGAGAGAAAAAAGAGAAAAATAACCACTGACAAATTGCTTAACTTTTTCCCTGTGACCTGGACAGATATGACACCGTGGGCAGTTTTATAGAAGATGCTTTTCTTCACCTCCACAGTTCCCTCCACAGAAGTCCACATAAAGGACAAACAAAAAGCTGAGCTTGACACGATGGAACAACAAGGGATTATTCTCTGTGTTCAGCAACACACAGATTGGTGTAGTTCTATAACCACTGTAATCAAGAAAGACGGTACCATCAGAGTATGTATAGACCTTAGAAGATTGAACCAAGCACTCAAAAGATATCCTTACAAAATTCCTAATTTGGAAGAGCTAAATCCAAGGTTTGCGAGAGGCAAGTTTTTCTCAAAGTTGGACGTGAATCCTGGATACTGATGGTTTCACCTTTCTGAAGAGTCACAGGAACTAACAACTTTCAGAACACCATTTGGGAGGTATTGCTTTCTATGGTTACCATTTGGTCTGTCAGTGAGTCAAGATCTGTTCCAACAGCATATGGATTGCATTACTGAGAGTGTTCTTGGCTGTGTGTACATTGCAGATGACAAAGCAGTCATGGGAAATACCAAGAAAGAGCATGACAAGAATCTTTACGTGTTAATGGAGACAGCCAGAAGAGAAGGTCTCATGTTTAATAACAAAAAATGTGCTATCAATGCCATATTAACTTTTTCAGCTCAATCTACTCTGACAGTGGAATACATCCATATCCCAGTAAAGTTCAGGATGAAAAATCAATGCCTACTCCTCAAAACAAGAAAGATTTGCGGAGATGTTTGGGTTTGTTTACCATTTTAGCACCATATACTTCGAATTTCTCTCAGAAAGCAGCGTCACTGCATATGAACTTCTCAAAAAAGATATGCCATTCCTGTGGCACGAAGATTAACACATTTGATTTGCTAAAATATTCGCTTTTGGCAGAAGAATGTTTGCAATATTACGACCCAAGGAAAGAAACTACACTCAAAGTAGATGCTTCACAAAACGGTCTCGGAACATGTCTATTACAAGATGGTAGACCAATCGCATTCAGTTGTAAAAGTTTGTCACCTTCTCAGGTGAACTATTCGAACATAGAAAGAGAAACATTAGCTTTAGTATTCGGTATCACCAGATTTCATACATATCTATTTGGTAAACATTTTGTTGTTGAAACTGATCACAAGCTGTTGACAATGATTTGGCAAAAAAAACACTCACCAGTGTGCCACTTTGACTACAAAGGCTATTAATTAAGGTTCAAGGATATGATTATGCGGCTCGATATAAACATGGAAACCTCATGGTTACGTCTGACACATTGAGCAGATTGCCCAACCCCAAGAGACGAGATGCTATACTGCTTGATGTCCAAGTAGATGAAATAGATATAGAACTGAAAGATGTGTACAATATTGACCAAATGCAATTTGGTTAGAAAAAAACCTGAAGAGGTCCAGGAAGAGACTTCCAAAGATCTTGCCTTAAGGCATTATGGAAGCTCATCATCAATGGATGGCTAGATACAATGCAAGAGGTTTCCACACACCTCAGAACTTTTTGGCCTTATCATGATGAATTAAGAATATCCAGTGGCATCATTTTTAAAGGTAGACAAGTATTGATTCCAAAAACGCTTCATCAAGATATCTTACACAATTATGTCAAAGTCACATGGGCATTGAATAGTCAAAAGGACTTGCACATAAGACAGTTTATTGACCAGGAATCAATAATGGCATAGAGTAAGCAGTGAGTATGTATGATGCCTGTCACGAGCATCAACCAAGCCAACACAGAGAGCCACTTCACCCTCATGATGTTTCATCACATCCATGGTCAAGAATAGCTACTGCATTATTTACTGTCAAGGGTGACGACTTTCTACTCATCGCCAACTCCTTCTCCAAGTTTCCCATCATTCGCCAACTAAGGGATACAGCAAGCGCATTGATGAGTGCAATTTTTAGTCTCTTTGGTTCCCTGGAGGAGATAGTGTTGGATAATGGTCCACAGTACACTGGTAAGCCATTTCAAGACATGTGTGCAAAGTGGGCTGTAAGTCATGTTGCATCATCTCCAAATTATCAAAGTTCAAACAGTCTGGCAGAAAGGATGGTGCGGACAGTAAAGTCACTCATTCTGAAATGTAGAGAAACCAATCAAGACATGCAAATAACAATAACCCACAAGCAAAACCCCTAAATACAGGATTACCATCCCCAGCAGAGATCATGTTCATAAGGCAAGTAAGGACAAATCTTCCGAGTCATCACTTGATCAGATCATCATCAATCCAAGCCAAATTATTGGCAAGACAAGAAGAAATGACAATCACACATGACAGGTATTCAGGTGTGGAGTTACCTCCTCTACAGATCGGACAAAAGGTCAGAGCGATCCACCTGCAAGAGAAGATATGGGTTCCCTGCGGAAGTATCCATTATCTGTAATGAGCCATGGTCATATGAGATAATCACCCCGAATGGATCAACGTTGAGAAGGAATAGATGTCAGCTGAGAGAATTATGCAACAGCATTATACCTGGAAATCCAGTAGCGTCAAGAACACTTTCACATTCAAGTCCTAAGAATGGAGTCAAGGAAAATGACACATACAACACTCAAATACAAGATGATTGTCAGTCCGAGCCTACGAGTCAAGAGAAAAAAACTGACAATTGCATATCTCAAGTTTGTGGCCTGAGTTTTACGCCACCCAAAAGAGCTGGGATGGTGGTGGGGGGTGGCGCAAAATGGAGCGGGAGGCTCCGGGGGCCGTTCCCGACCCATTCCCGCCTCCGTCGCCACTTTACGCAGGGTGTTGGCTGTGAGAAACGGCCCGGCCATCCCAGGCCAATCAAGGCCTAAGGGCATTTGCTTGCCTCCACAGGGACTTTACCAATGGTTGGTTGGGTGGCCGAGGACCGAGTGAAGCCGCCTGACAAAACCAAGTGGCTTTTGAGCATCCTAGGGGGGGGGGGGCCCTCATGATCGGGCACCCTGTGCCTGATGGAGGTCTGCCCCCGCAATCCCAACCAGCTCCAACACCCAACGCACCCTCCTTCCCCCCAATCGACCACCCTTGACTTGCCAGGGCCCGACCGATTACCCCCGACGAGGCAACCCAAACTTACCTTTGCTCCAGGCTCCCCGACATCTTCTCTTCACGCTGGGCTGTAGTCCCAGCAGTGGCCACCGCTCCCAGTGGTACTGCTGGGACAAAGAGCTGCCGGTCCGCTGATTGGCCGGCAGCTCCATTAGGCGGGACCTCCTACCTCAAGCGGGTGGAAGTCCCGCCTCACACCCATTGAAGCCCGGCGACCTACCAAATGACAGATCAGATCCCCAGGCAAGGCGGAAGCGGGTTTGCCACTGACTTTTTAGTCAGTGGCCGGCTCCCATCCGCCTAGGGTAAAATCATAGCCACAGTTACAAGATCATGTCGAGTCAGCAGACCACCTGTATGTTTTAGAGACACTAGATTTCTGACTGTAAGAGTCAATAATGTGTATCCTATTTCATTATGTACATAGCTTATCATTTATGAAAGTTTCATTTAAGGAAAGGAGGAATGTTGTGATATTGCTTTAACTACTTGAGTACCAGCTAACATATGGGGCTAGGTTAGTTCAGTTGGCTAGAGTATGATGGGGGAAAGACACCAACAATGCAAGTTCAATCCCCATACAGGCTGTGGTAGTTCATGGAAACCTACCTCCTCACATTGTCCCAAGCTTGCAGAGTGGTGAGCCTCAAGCTATACATTACCAACTGCCTGTCTCTCTCTAGTCAAAGGAGATGCTTATGGCCCTTTTGGGGGACATGACTAGGACAACAACAGCTAGCTAACATACTGTTGAATATGTAAATAGTTTGATCTCCATCATCACAGGAAGTAATGCAAGCCAACATGTGAGATAGTAGTTGGAGCAGTGTTAGTTAACAGTCGGTGTGTGTGTATAGGAGAATAGTACTTAGGAGCAGGAGTAGGCCATTTGGCCCTTCAAGCCTGCTTTGCCACTCAATAAGATCATGGCTGATCTGGTTGTGATCTCAACTCCACATTCCTGTCTGCCCCCCCCCTCCTCACCCCCCAATAACCCTTGACTCCCTTGTCTATCAAAAATCTAACTCAGCCTTGAATAAATTCAGTTACCAAGCCCCTGCTGCTTTCTGGGGAAGAGAATTCCACAGACTAATAACCCTTTGAGGAAAAAAATTCTCCTCTTTGATTGATGATGGAAGGGCTGTCGATGTCATATACATGGACTTCAGTAAGGCGTTTGATAAGGTTCCCCATGGCAGGCTGATGGAGAAAGTGAAGGCGCTTGGGGTCCAAGGTGTACTAGCTAGATGGATAAAGAACTGGCTGGGCAACAGGAGACAGAGAGTAGCAGTAGAAGGGAGTTTCTCAAAATGGAGACGTGTGACCAGTGGTGTTCCACAGGGATCCGTGCTGGGACCACTGTTGTTTGTGATATACATTAATGATTTGGAGGAAAGTATAAGTGGACTGATTAGCAAGTTTGCAGACGACACTAAGATTGGTGGAGTAGCAGATAGTGAAGGGGACTGTCAGAGAATACAGCAGAATATAGATAGATTGGAGAGTTGGGCAGAAAAATGGCAGATGGAGTTCAATCAGGGCAAATGCGAGGTGATGCATTTTGGAAGATCCAATTCAAGAGTGAACTATACAGTAAATGGAAAAGTCCTGGGGAAAATTGATGTCCAGAGAGATTTGGGTGTTCAGGTCCACTGTTCCCTGAAGGTGGCAACGCAGGTAAATAGAGTGGTCAAGAAGGCATACGGCATGCTTTCCTTCATCGGACGGGGCATTGAGTACAAGAGTTGGCAGGTCATGTTTCAGTTGTATAGGACTTTGGTTCGGCCACATTTGGAATACTGCGTACAGTTCTGGTCGCCACATTATCAAAAGGATGTGGATGCTTTGGAGAGGGTGCAGAGGAGGTTCACCAGGATGTTGCCTGGTATGGAGGGCGCTAGCTATGAAGAGAGGTTGAGCAGATTAGGATTATTTTCATTAGAAAGACGGAGGTTGAGGGGGGACCTGATTGAGGTGTACAAAATCATGAGAGGTATCGACAGGGTGGATAGCAAGAGGCTTTTTCCCAGACTGGGGGTTTCAATTACTGGAGGACACGAGTTCAAAGTGAAAGGGGAAAAGTTTAGGGGGGATATGCGTGGAAAGTTCTTTACGCAGAGGGTGGTGGGCACCTGGAACGCATTGCCAGCGGAGGTGGTAGATGCGGGCACGATGGAGTCTTTTAAGATGTATCTAGACAGATACATGAATGGGCAGGAAGAAAAGAGATACAGAACCTTAGAAAATAGGCGGCATGTTTAGAGAGAGGATCTGGATCGGCGCAGGCTTGGAGGGCCGAAGGGCCTGTTCCTGTGCTGTAATTATCTTTGTTCTTTGTTCTTTGTTCCATCATAAAAGGGAGAAATCTTATTCTTAAATTGTGCTCCCTAGTACTACTCTCCCCCACAACAGGAAACATCCTCCGGTATCCACTCTATCAGTCCCCTCAGGATTTTATATGTTTCAATAAGATCACCTGTCATTCTTTTCAAGTCTAACATATATAGGCCCAACCTGTTCAACCTTTCTTCATAAGATAAATCGTTCATCCCTGGAATTCTCTGAACTGCTTCTAATGCAATCATATCCTTTTTCAAATAAGGAGAATAAAACTGTACTCCAGATGTGGTCTCACCAAAGTCCTGTACTGCTGCAGTAAATCTTCATTACTTTTATACTCGATTCCCCTTGCAATGAACGCCAACATTCTATTTGCCTTCCTAATCACTTGCTGTACCTGCATACTAACCTTGTGTGATTCATGTACCAGGACACCCAGATCCCTCTGTATGACTGAGTTCTGCAATCTCTTTCCATTTAAATAATATACAGCTTTTCTATTCTTCCTGCCAAAGTGGACAAGTTCACATTTTCCCACATTATACTCCATCTGCCAAATTTTTGCCCACTCACTTAACCTATCTAGATCCTTTTATAGACTCTACCTCTTCTGGACAACTTACTTTCCTTCCTATCTTTGTGTCATCGGCAAATTTAGCTGCCATACATTCGGTCCCTTCATCCAAGTCATTGATAAAAATTGTAAATAGTTGAGGTCCCAGCACTGATCCCTGTAGAACTCCACTATTTCAGCTTCCCAACCCTAAAACGACCCATTTATCCCTAATCTCTGCTTCCTGTTAGTTAGCCAGTCCTTTATCCAGCTAATATGTTACCCCTTACACCATGTACTCTTATCTTGTGTCATAACCTTTGATGTGGCACCTTATCAAATGCCTTTTGGAAATATATGTACACCACATCTACAAGTTCCCTTTTATCCACCTTGCTTGTTACTTCTTCGAAGAACTGTAATAAATTAGTTAAACACAATTTCCCTTTCATAAAACTGTGTTGACTCTGTCTGATCCCATTTTGATTTTCTAAGTATCCTGCTATAACCTCCTTAATAATGGATTCTAGTAATTTCCCTATGATAGATGTTAGGCTAACTGGTCTATAGTTTCCTGCTTTCTGTCTCCCTCCTTTCTTGAATAAAGGTGTTACATTTGCCAGTTTCCAATCTGCTGGTACCCTTCCAGAATCTAAGGAATTTTGGAAGTTTATAACCAAAGCCTCTACTATCTCTGCATCCGCTTCCTTTAAGAAATTAGGATGTAGTCTTTCTGGACCTGGGGACTTGTCAGCCTTTAGTTCTAATAGTTTTCCCAACACGTTTTCCCGAGTGATGGTGATTGTTTAAGTTCCTGTCTCCCTTTCACCTCATGCTTTTTTAGTATCTTTGGCAGGTTTTCTAAGTCCTTCTACAGTGAAAACAGACACAAAATACCTGTTCAATGCCTCTGCCATTTCCTTTATCAATTCTCCAGACTCACTCTCTAGAGGATCAACACTAGCTTTCATTACTCTTTTCCTATTTAAATACTTGTAGAAATTCTTATTGTATGTCTTAATATTACTAACTAGTTTTCTCTCCTCTACTTTCTCTTAATTATGTTTTTCGTCATTCTTTGCTAGTTTTTAATGTCTGTCCAATCTTCTGACCTACCACTAATCTTTTCAGATTTGTACAGTGTTTCTTTTAATTTGATACTATCCTTAACTTCCTTATTTAGCCATGGATGATGCATCCTTCTCAAAGAATCTTTCTTTCCCACTGGGATAAATCTTTGCTGAGAGTTATTAAATAGCTTCTTAAAAGTCTGCCAATGCATCTCTACTCTCCTACCTAATAACATAGTTTCCCAGTTCACTTTAGCTAGCTCTGCCTTGTAATTACCTTTATTTAGGTTTAAAGCACTGGTCTTAGACCCACACTTCTCCCTTTCAAACTGAACATGAAATTCTATCATGTTATGATCGTTGTCGCCTAGAGTTACTTTACCATGAGGTTATTGATTAATCTTTTCTCATTGCACATTACCAGGTCTAGAATAGCCTGCTTCCTAATTGGCTTTAGAATGTACTGCTCTAAGAAATTGTCCCGAATACACTCTATGAACTCATTTTCCAGACTACCTTTGCCAATCTGATTCATCCAATCTACATGTAGATGAAAGTCACCTTTCTTAAAGGCCCCATTTAGTTCTTCCTGTATACTCTGTCCTACTATTAGGGCCTATAAACTACTCCTGCAAGTGCCCTCTTACTTTTCCTATTTCTTATCTCTACCCAAACTAATTCTATATTTTGCTCTTCCAAGCTAAGCTCACCTCTCGCTATTATACTAATGGCATCCTTAATTAACAAAGCTTTTCCTAGCTTTCCGACTTTTCAAAATGTCAAATACCATTCAATATTCAGTTCCCACCTTGGTCACCTTGCAACCATGTCTCTGTAAGGGCTGTCAGATCATACATATTTATTTCTATCTGTGCTAACAATTCACCCATTTTGTTAAGAATGCTGCATGCATTCAGATTCAGAGCCTTTAACTCTGTATTTTTACCACTTCTGCCTTATCTGCTGGTGCAGTCTTACGTTTGTACGCTTTGTCCCTTCCTGCCACACTCTGGTTATCATTACCCAAATCGCTACCCTGCTTTATTACCTCAACGTTTCCCTTTGATTTACCAAATCTCCTCTCACATGATGCCTTACCCACACTTGGTTTAAAGCTTTCACTACCACCCTAGTTATACGACTCACCAGAACACTGGTTCCAGCATGGTTCAGGTGAAGGCCGGCCTAACGGTACAGCTCTCACTTTTCTCGGTACTGGTGCCCCACAAATTGAAACCCATTTCTAGCACACCAGTCTTTCAGCCACAAATTCGCCTCTCTAATCTTATTTACCCCATGCCAATTTGCTCATGGTTCAGGTAATAATCCAGAGGTTATTACCTTTGAGGTTCTGCTTTTTCATTTATCCCCTAGCTGCTCATACTCCCTATGCAGAACTTCTTTCCTAGTTCTATCTTTGTCATTGCTACCCACATGGACCATGACAACTGGATCGTCCCCCTCCCACTGCAGGTTCCTCTCCAGCCCCAAGCAGATGTCCCGAACCCTGGCACTGGTCAGCCAGCACAACCTTCTGGACTCTCACTTTTGGCTGAAAAGAACTGTGTCTATCCCCCTGTCCATACTATCTCCTACTACCACTACATTACTATTTACTCCCCCTGCTTGAAAGGCATCCTGTACCCTGGTCAGTTTGCTCATCCACCCGGCAGCCCATGCTCTCATCCATACGAGCTGAAAGGACTTCAAACCTGTTGGACAATTGGAAGGGCTGAGACTCCTCCACTTCTGCTTTCTCGATCCCTTTACCTGCCTCACTCGCAGTTACATCCCCCTGTCCCTGACCACTGACCAAATCAGAAGACGCTATCCTGTGGGGTGTGACTGCCTTCTGGAAAAAAGTGTCCAGGTAACTTTCCCTCTCCCTGATGCTTCGCAGTGTCTGTGGCTCGGCCTGAGCTCATCTACTGTGAGCCGAAGATCCTCGAGCCGCAGCCACTTACCGCGACGTGGTTGTCGTGGATCACATTGGTGTCCATGAGCTCCCACATACTGCAGCTGTAATAGATGAAAGGTCATTGACCTGAAACGTTAACTCTGCTTCTCTCTCCAAGATCCTGCCAGACCTGCTGAGTATTTCCAGCATTTTTTTGTTTTTTCAGATTTCCAGCATCTGCAGTATTTTGCTTTTTTTTGCTTTTATAGAGCCTCTGATGAATATCTTAGAGATCTCCTGTAATTCTGTTATTTTGTATTAAAGAACCCTTCATTCAACTTACCATTCATCCTCAGAGTGTTTGGTACATTTATGTTGAGAACTCAATAACACAATCCCATCTAACTCGTTCTCCTTTGACCCACCTAGTATTTTCCTTAGACCTCTATAAAGTACCTTAGAATATTTTACAATATGAAATATACTTTAAAAAATGGAGTTGTCGTCAGCAATCTGCATGATCTGTGATTGATAGAACCCCACATTCACTGCCACTGATTGTAACAGATTTAGCTATCTGAAACATTGCTGTTCCTAACAATAGAATCATAGGGCCAGATTTTGTTCTCTCCCAGGTGTCGGGGTCCGTGGTGAGCGGGCGTGGGGCTTGAAGATGCCTCCAGGAGAGGGCCACCACAAACCCCAACGCTGGGAAGGCCCAGCCCGATATCATCGGCGGCAGCCAGGCCTTGTGGTGGCTCCCAGCCGCTCGGAGACAGGACCCCCCAATTGAATACATTAAATACATTAAAATTGATGAATTAATGATACTGACGCCACTGCCTTATGTCCTGCTGCCTGGTGGTCGGCACACCCGTGCCTTCGCATCCCCATCTGGGGAAATGAGGCGCCACACTTGTGGGGAGGGAGGAGGAAGTCAGCTTATCAGTGCGGGGGTGGGGGGAACGGGGTCAAAGTGACATCATTGGTGAAGGGGATGGTGGGAAGGGTTTGACCTCAAAGTTTCTGCAGTTTGGGGGGTGGGGGAAGGTCAGATAGACAAGGTAACTGTTTTGTGGGGGGGGGAGGACAAATAATTAATTTAATTGTTATTGTTGGGGGGTGGAGGAGGTGGGAGAGGGGCAGAAGAAATGTTTTTATTTATTTTTATTTACTTTATCATTAATTACTTACATTTACCAGTAGGGTTCAAAGCCCTTTAAAAATGCTGACACCATTGCCAGGGATGGACAGCCAGCCCTCTCCATGTGATCGGGGGCGGCCCACCCCAACTATTTAAATGAGCCGCTGCAAGGAAGATTGCAGCAGCTCCGTGACATGCGGCCCACAGAAGATTCAGCCCATAGGATGGTAACAGCACGGAAAGAGGCCATTCAGCCCATTGTGTCCATGCTGGCTCTCTGCCAGAGCAACTCACCTAATTCCACTCCCCTGACTTTTTCCTGTACCCCTAAAAATGTTTTATCTTCAGACCATTATCCAGTTCTCTTTTGAAGGCCTCAGTTGAATTTGCCTCCACCACACTCGCAGGCAGTGCATTCTAGATCCTGATCAGTCATTGTGTAACAAGTTTTTCCTCATGTAGCTGTTCCTTCTTTTGCCAATCACCTTAAAGCAGTGTTCTCTGGTTCTGGATCCTTCAGCCAATGGGAACAGTTTCTCCCTTTTGTACTCCGTCCAGACCCCTCATGATTTTGAACACCTCTATCAAATCTCCTCTTAACCTTCTCTTCTCCAAGGAGAACAGCCCCAGCTTCTCCAATCTATTCATGTAACTGAGGTTCCTCATCCCTGGAACTATTCTTGTGAATCATTTCTGCACCCTCTCTAATGCCTTTACATCCTTCCTAAAGTGTGGTTCCCAGAACTGGATGCAATGCTCACTTGAGGCCAAACTAGCATCTAATACAGGTTTATCACAACTTCCTTATTTTTGTACTCTATGCCCCTATTAATAAACCCAGGATCCCATGTGCTTCAATAACCACTTTCTCAGCCTGCCCTACAACCTTCAATAATTTGTGCACATATACCCTCAGGTCCCTCTGTTCCTGCACCCCATTTAGAATTGTACCCTTCATTTTATATTGCCTCTCCTCATTCTTCTTACCAATATTAATCACTTCACACTTTTCTGCATTAAATTTAATCCACTACTTGTCCACCCATTCCACCAGCCTGTCTATGTCCTCTTGAAGTTTATCACTACCCTCCACACAGTACACAATACTTCCACAAATTTTGAAATTGTGCCCTGTACACCCAAGTCTAGATCATCAATAGTTTCCTACCAGTTCCTGTGAATGGACTTCTCCTCCCAACCTCTAGGAGGCAATACCTTTTGTCCCCTGCTTCTGCAGAGAATACATAATCTATATGAACAATTACCCCAGTTGCAGTAAACTGTGTTCAGATTTTACATAGCTTCAACCTAGATTTCATGATTACTTAAGCAGATAAAATATCAAAACAGAAGTCTTATTTTGCACTGGCTAAAATTAGTGGCATGATTTATTTACATGTAAAGAGCTGAATGAAGTTAAAAGGCATGATTAATATTAGGCAAATTTTATGAAGCAGAATGAGCAATCAGAAATGTTCTTTACAGAGGTCATCATTAATGTACCCTTTTTGGGAGGAAAGTTATTTTCCTGTAGATTGCGATGAAAACCTTTCTGTCAGTTTGAATCATGAATGTCCAAATACTGCTTAAGTATATCTTTTAGATCCTTGTTTAAGTTCTTCCAAGATCCAAAGTTGTCTTCCCTGAACAATTAAGCTCTTCTAGTTTGTAATCCATTCTGTATTGATGATAACATGCAATTAACAGACACAGTAGTCTTTTACATTTGTGCAGTTATATGCTTGTTTTTAAAATTCTAAACCTTGTTTTGAAATCCCTTCAAGGACTGACCCATCCCTATCTCTGTAACCTCTTCCAGCCCTGCAGCCTTCCGAGATCTCTGTGCTCTTCCCAGTCTGGCTCCTTGCACATTCCCGATTTTCAGCATTCCATCATCCGTGGCCATGCGTTCAGCTTCCTGGGTGCTAAGCTCTGGAATTACCTCCCCATTCTTCTCAGCTTCACTACCGCTCCCTCCTCCTTGAGGATGTTCCTTAAAAGCTGACGCTTTAGTCAAGCTTTTGGGCACCTGCCCTAATATCCCCTTTTATGGCTCATTGTCTATTTTTGTTTGATGATGCTTCTGTGAAGCACCTTAGGATTTTTACTACATTATAGAGGCTATATAAATGCTAGCACTTGTTGTTAAATCAACACAGATACTCTATTGCAGTAGGATATTCAAATCTATTGCAGAATCACGAATGATACATGTATTTCAAGATACAAAAAAACTTTATATTAGCATCCAGGTGATTTGATAGAAGTATTTAAATTATGAAGGGATGAACCGAGTTAGAAAGATGGATTCCAGTCATTAAGGGATCTTAAATGACAGTACATAGATATGATTAAATGTGAGAGATTTAGGGCAGAAAGCCAAAAGAAACTTTTTTATACAAAGGGTTGTGAGGCTATGCAATGCAATACCACAGTTAATGATTGAAGCAGCAACCATGTCAATCTTAGTGAATCAGTTAGATAGATGATTGAAAGAGAGGGGAAGAAATGGGATATGGACACATGGAAGAAGGACTATTGCTTGTGTGGCACTGACTACTTGAATCAAATGGCCTGTTTCCGTGATGTAATTTCTGTGTAAATCTATGCAACAACCTCAGCACTGATGACACACCATAGAAAATTTCACCCTGTAACTGAGAAATCCTTCCTGCTAAAGAGAGGTTGGTGTTGAATAGATCCCAGGCAACAAACTCCTTTTTAAAAATTCATCAAAGGCGTACTGCAAGATACTGAACCTGACTGCCAGCAATAAAGCCCTCTTCTAATTTAACCCTTGATTGGCTATGTAGTCGACCCGCTAACTTATATATAAATTGTGTAAAGTCGCAATGTGTGACGGGATGTTCCTGGTTGTTGTGTTGTCTGGCTAGGGTTGAAGGGAGGGGGAGGGGGTTTCTGATGGCTCAAGCAGCTGGCTGCCTGCTTTTGGATGTTATGTGCAACTGTCTGAATTATGGATTATCTGAATCTGAATCCATAGTTTAAATTGATCCAAATATGCATGCTTAACCTCTTCAGAGACTGCACAATGCATATAACCAGGCTATTAGCCACTTACATGCTCTGACTCAACGATAACAGCTACAGTGTTATTGTAGCAGATGTTCTGGGTGCCAACTCATTGGCCGGAACAACCCAAGCTTGTGTCAGCAGTGATGTGAATGAATAACAATCACCCACAAAATACACCCTCCAAGCCAAACATTGTCCTGACTTGGGTCTGTGTCACCATTGCTTCACTGTCGCAGGGTCAAAAACCTGGAGCTCCCTTCCTAACAGCACTGTGGGTGTACTTACACCACATGAACTGCAGCAGTTCAAAAAGACAGCTCACCACTACCTGCTCAAGAGCAATTAGAGAGGGGCAGAAAATGCCAGCCTTGTCGACGTCGCTGGCATCCCATGAAAGAATGAAAAAAAGAACACCTGCCAGCTGCAGTGGTTGGCAGAAGGCTGACAGAGTTCATATTGGCAAATGCGGGCAGTTTGGGAGTTGAACCTGTCGCCTCTGGCAATGTTTTCACAAGTGAATCTCTTGGATATGCCATAAAAAATCCAAAATAGCATTTCTTCATTTAAACAGTGTTTTTACGGGGCTTATTTATTATATTAGGACCAGCACACTGTAGACAAAAAAACTGCACTTTGACAGGTGTAATAATGTAAAGTCATACTCTTAATTCATCACCTCAAAATTGTTCCAGGTACAAGTGACAAATCTGTACCTTGTTGTACATCATCTCTGTGTTGTACAGCTGAAACTACTCTCTCCGGGCACGTTTCAAGTTATAAAATCGATCAATCAATTGTCCAGTGCTGGAAAAATGTTCTAAATGTTGCTTGTCATTTGTTAAGCTCAATTCTCTTTTATTGTTTCTCCCCGCTAAAAGTAATTTCAGCTTGAACTATAGAGTATTTAACATATACTCCAGAAAGTACACTGATGGACAAGACAGGGGCTGGAAGAGGCTACAGAAAAGAAGGGACTGGACCACATCATTTAAATAAATAAAGTTCTCATTTGACATGCTTTAGGATTTATTGCAATCTGAGGTTGAATAAAAAAGCGATAACCTTATTATAGTATAAAACAATGGGCCACAATTTTCTGTCAATATAACAAGTTTAATGGTTCTCGCCATTAGTAATGTGTTAATCATCCAGCAACTTGTGACGCTGAAGAAATACCCAGAAGTTTATTTAATTTTTTTATTCATTCATGGGACGTGGGCATCACTGGCAAAGTCAGCAGTTATTGCCAATCACTAGTTGCTCTGGAGCAGGTGGTGGTGACCTGCCTTCTTGAACTGCTGCAGTCTGTGTGGTGAATGTACTCCCACAATGCTGTTAGATAGGAATTGAATTGAAAGGGAACTTGGAGGTGGTAGTGTTCCATAAAAACAGAAGAAACATAAGGAATAGAAGCAGGAGTAGGCCCCTCAAGCCTGCTCTACCATTCAATAAGATCACGGCTGAGCTTTTACATTAACTCCACGTTTCCACCTATCCCATATTCCTTGCTTACCTTTGTGCCCAAAAATCTATCAATCGCACTCTTGAACATAACAATTACCGGGCATCTGGAATGCACTGACTGAGAGTATCATGGATGCAGATTCAATTGTTGCTTTCAGAACTGAATTGGATCAGCATCTGAAGAGAAAACAATTGCAGGGGTATGGGGAAAGGGTGGGGGAGTGGGAGTAACTGAGCTGCTCTTGCAGAGAGCTGGCACAGAAATGACAGGCCAAATGGCCGCCTGTGCTATAACTATTCTATGATTTTACGATTCTAGTCATCCATGGCCCTCTGGAGTAGAGAATTCCAAACATTCACAACCCTCTGAGTGAATAATTGTCTCATCATTTCAGTCCTAAATTGTCAACCCCTTTAACATTAGACTCTGATCCCTAGTTCTAGTAACTTCAGACAGGGTAAACAGTCTCTCAGCATCTAACCTCTTAAACCCACTAAGAATTTTATACTCTTCAATGAGATCACCTCTCATTCTTATAAACTCCAGAGAATATCAGCCCATTCTCCGCAATCTCTCCTCATTGGATGCTCTTGCATCCCAGGAGTACTCTAAGGCAAGTATATCCTTGCATAGGTAAAGAGATCAAAACTGTACACTGTCCTCCAGGTGTAGACACACCAAAGCCCTAGAAAGTTGCTGCAAGACTTCCTTACTCCTATACTGCAACCACTGTGCAATAAAGGCCAACATAAAATTTGTTTTCCTAATTGCTTGCTGTACTCGCATGTTAACTTGTTGTGATTCAAGTACAAGGACACCCAAATCCCTCTGAATACCAACATTTACTCATTTCTCACCTTTTAAAAAATATTCTGCTTTTCCATTCTTCCTACCGAAGTGGATAATTTCACATTCTCCACATTATACTCCAAAGCCTTCTTCTTGCCCAATAACTTCCTACATCACTTTGTGTTCTCCTCACAGTTTACATTCCCACCTAGCTTGTATTGGCAGCAAACTTGGATACATTAAACTTGTCTCCTCATTTAAGTCATTAATATAGATTGTAAATAACTCAGGCACAAGCACAGATCCTTGCAGTACTCCACTAGTTACACCATGCCATCTCAAAAATGAGCTGTTTATTCCCACTCCCTGTTTTCTTTAACCAATCCTCAATCCATAGTAATATAATATCCCATGAGCTCATCTTGTTCAACAACTTGTTGTGTGGCACATTATTGAATGATTTCTGAAAATTCAAGTATACTGCATTCACTTATTCCCCCTGGCTAGTTAACGCCCTCAAAACATTCTCATAGATTTATCAACAGGATGTGCCTGCTGCCTTTGCTCTTCTAAGTGGTAGAAGTTTTGGGTTTGGGAGATGCTATCGAAGAAGCCTTGGTAATTTGCTACAGTGCATCCTGTAGATCAGGGTTGTCCAACCTTTTCGGGCGAAGGGTCACATTGCGATTTTTGCTTGGCCCAGAGGGCCGGTAAGCAAAATTTGAAAGATAAGGGCATTAAAAATTTATCTTCCCAATAAAAACAACAACAAATATGCATTTTTGTGAAGAAGCTTTAAATGAGAAGACTAATTTATTGACTTACTTTCTCATCACTATATTGAAAACTGATTTATTGACATACCTGCCATTGTTTTTGCTTTAATAAGGAGTCAATCCCTGCCTGCACACTTGATATAGTGATGCAGAGTATTCTGGATAGATGTTCACCTTTCAGGAGAGACCTTGACCTCTCTCCCCCCTCTCCCCGCGCTCTTGTGTGTCTCATTCTCTCTTCCCTCCCCCCTCCCCTCTAGGACTACGGGACACAGATTGAAAGTTTTGTGCAAAGGATGCAGGGGGAAAATGAGGAAGCACTTTTTTATGCAGCGTGTGGTAATGACCTGGAACTCCCTGCCCACAAGGATGGTGGAAGCGGAGACAATCAATGACTTCAAGAGGAAGTTGAATGACCACCTGAGTGAAATAGACTTGCAGAGCTACGGGGATTGAGCCAATGAGTGGGACTGATTGCATAGCTCCTTGGAGAGCCAGCCTGGGCTTGATGGACAAAATGGCCTCCTTCTGTGCATAAGTAAATGACTCTTTGACTCTCTCTCCCCTCTTTCCTGTCTGTCTGTCTGTCTCTCTGTCTCCTTCTCCCCCCTCTTGCTGTCCCTCTCCACCACCCTCCTCTGTATCTTTCCCACCTCTCTCTCCACCTGCCATGTCTCCGGTGTTCCCCACTCCCCGCTCAGTGTTCACCACTCTCTCTGCCCCCTGTCTCTGTCCTCCCTCTCTGTCTGTCTGCCCCCCTTTATCTTTCTGTCCCCCCTCTCTCTGTTCCCCCTTCTCTCGCTCTCACTCTCTGTTTCCCCCTCTCCCTGTTCCCCCCACTCTCTCTCCACCACTCTCTCACACAGTTACAGAGAATGGAACACTCTTTTAAGTACTTTTTAAAGTCAGTTTCTTTAAAAAAAGATCTTTGTTAGTTTCAGAGCTGACAGCCGTTGACATATCGGGAACAGTCATTTCCCCACAGACTCAGGGTTTTCCGGCAGCCTTTTTAAAAAAAAAGTCAGATTCCACCAGAAAACCCCGAGTCTGTTGGGAAACGGCTGTTCCCGATGTCAGCGGCTGTTGGCTCTGAAACTGACAACGTTTTTTTTAAAGGAACTGATTTAAAAAAGAACTTTAAATGAGTGTTCCACTCTCTGAAACCTGTTAAACTGACAGCGCAATAGTTTAAAAGCCAGTTCTAACAAAGGGAAATTTCTCATCTCCAGTCACGGTGAGGATGAGGAATGGCCCCGGGAATAGTTTACACCTGTAAGCCAGATGAAAACAGTTGGCAGGTTGGATCCAGGTCTGCGGGCCATATGTTGGAAAACTCTGCTGTAGATTGTACACACTGTAGCCACAGTGTGGCGGTGGTGGAGGGATTGAATGTTTAAGGTGGTGGAAGGGTGGTGGATCAAGTAGCCTGTACTGGCTTATCCTCCTTTCTGTGATAATATTGCTTTAACATATTGATGTGACACAGCCTGTTCTTCTTCTGGTGATCAGGGGTGTCAATCAAGTAATCTACTTTACCCACTCTTTTGATTACTCGATATGGGTCACTGAACTGTGCTTTTAATGGTTCCCCCTATAATGTTAACAACACCAATCCTTCATTCCCAGGTTGAAAATTACGGGTTTTTGCATTTTTGTCTGCCCATTTTTTGGTATTGGCTTGGGATGCTTTAAGGTGATTCTGAGTCATACCGCAAGCTTTCGTGAGCCTTTCCCGGAACACAAATACATAGTCCAGTATCAAAGATCCATTCTTTTGTTCCAAGAATCTGAGTTTTAGAGGACCTCTTACTTCATGTCCATAAACCAATTCGAAAGGACTGAAGCCTGTAGACTCATTTGGTGAGTCTCTGGTGGCAAATAAAAGAAAGTCTAGTCCTTTATCCCAGTCATGCAGATATTCATGACAGTATGTTCTAATCATTGTTTTGAGAGTTTGGTGGTATCTCTCTAAGCTCCCTGTGACTGTGGGTGTTATGCTGAAGATTTCACCTGTCTAATCCCCAAATTGCCCATGACTTCTTGAAATATCTTAGACATGAAATTAGAACCTTGATCGATTGAACTTCAAGTGGTAACCCATATCTCGTAAAGAATTGGGTTAACTTTTCTACCACTACTCTAGCAATAATTGTCCTGAAACGAATGACCTCTGGAAATTGAGTAGCCATATCCATGTTTTTGGCACAGTCTATCAATACCCTGCTAAATGGTTCTTCAATCATTGGTATGGGAACTAGTGGTATCGGTTTTATGGTAAGTTGCAGTTTTCCCACCATTTGGCATGTATGGCATGGCCTACAAAATTGTCTCACATCCTTTGTAAGACCTGGCCAGTAATAACATTGGCATATATGTGATTTAGTCTTCCAAATTCCCCTATGTCCTGCAAAAGGAAAGTCATGTGCTAACCTTAATAATCCCTGATGATATTCAGATGGTACCACTATCTGTTCAATAACTGTCCAGTCTTCGTCAGCAGGTCTATGAGGCAGTCTCCATTTCTTCCTCAAAAACCCGTTTGCCATATAATAGCCTTCCGGAACTTCTTTTGCCTTAGCTTCTATCAGAGCGGTCTGTGCTATTCAGTATAACTTTGGATCAGCTTGCTGTACTGCAATTATAGAAAATCTGTTAAATATCTCATTTGAATTATCTAAATCCCCTAATAAGGTTTCAGATACTCGACTATCGTTTGTGGTGCCACTTTTACCTGCGGCAATGTATGTTGTTAACCCATTGCTTGGGTGACTGCACACACAGGAAATATTCCTGGAACTTGTTCCTGCAATTGTTCTGTTTCCCTAACTTCACTTGCTTTCTCTGTAATTATAGGAGAAACTGATACTTTTGATCCAACCAAATCATTTCCTAAGAGTAGATCAATTCCCTCTACTGGCAAACTGTGGACAACTCCTACAGTTACCATCCCAGATATTAAGTCACTCTCTAGGCGTACTTTATATAAAGGTATGGATATCTACCCCCCACCAATTCCATTAACTAAAACTTTTGTGTTCAAGATGCTGCCTGGTGGAAATGTTATATCTTTCCCCAGCAAGACTGTTTGGGTTTCTCCTGCATCCCTGAGTATAATGATAGGTTTTCCTACCTCACTTAAAGGATATGGAGTTACTTTTCCCTTTGACAAAAATTCTCAGTCAGAATCTTTTCCTCTGCATTAGCTTTGCGTAGTCCAACAAGTCCTATGGGTTTACTTCACAATTTCCAGCACTCTGAATGAAGATTACCCATTTTGTGGCAATGATAACACTTTTGCTTGCGAACCTCACTTCTACCCTCAGCACCTTCCTTTCTGGCCTGAGGAGGTGATCTTGGGGCATTCCCAGCTGTTCCTTCTTGTCCCCGGCTACTTGCCTTCCTTTCACTCTCCCACTTTCTATCCTTCTCGGGTTTGATGAAACAATCCATCAGTAGATAGGTATTCAAAACACTTCGGCTGCAGCAGGCATCAAGACCACTGGGGAATTCCAGAAAATACAATCAGTTAAGAACGATTTAATCTTGAAGCAAATACATCTTGGTTTGGAAGTAAAGAAAAGGAGTTTTGCTACCTTCAGCAATACAAGTGGTCTATTCAAAAGAAAGGTTTTTTTTCTCCTTAGGCAATTAACCTGTAGCTCTTTGTAGAATTTCTGCTGAGAGTGAATAGACAGCTCTTTCCTTCAGTAGCACGCCTCGCTGGTGACTGGCTCAGACTGGTTTTTGCCAGTTTTACTCACAGTCAAATCGAAACATTATATCATGTGACCTCTCTCTCCTGCTGTGGCCTAAGTGACAAGTGCAGCTGTTCCTCAGAAATACAAAAGCTTCTCTCCCTGTCTTAAAGGCACACTGGTTCAAACAGAGTCTTAAAGGCACACTGTTTTAATCCAAGGAGAAAATATATACAGTTCCATGACAGTCTCCACAAGGACCATTTGATGGTAATTCATACTGATACTGTCATGAACAGATGCATCTGCTGTAATATTATTTGCTCCTTTGGTATGTGAACTATTGTAAGATTTACAAGACTACAAGTAATATCCAAAGAATACGTGAGCCTTTATTATACCTTAAACTAGAACAGAAAGATACACAACTACAGAAACCACATCTGCACACATCGCACTCTGTTGGGCTAACCCACAACTCCCTGGTCATGTGTGACACAACATCACTTCCTCCGGTGACCTTCACTTAGAGTCTCTTAAGGTGGTCCTCTTAAGGTGGTCCTACAACATCTGCGACAATAGATTGGAGAGGACGAGGGAAACCTTTGTGTTCTTTCTCTCACCACCTGCTGCAAGCCCAGTCTGGCAGCTATATCATTTATGACTTGGCCAGCTTGGTCAGTATTGGTGCTACTGAGCCACTTTTGGAGCTGGACATTGAACTCTCCCACCTAGAGTACATTCTCTCACAGTTTCTTCTGAGTAATGTTCAACCTTGCAGCTGATGGAGGGCAGTAGGTGGTAATCAGCAGGAGATTTCCTTGCCCATGTTTGACCTGATGCTATGGGACTTTATGGCGCCCAGAGTCAATGTTGAGTACTCTTTGGGCCACTTCCTCCTGACTATATGCTACTGGACCACCACCTCTGGTGGGTGTCAGTAGGACAGGACCATACCCAGGGATGGTGATGGAGTGCCTGAGGCATTGGCTGTAAGGTAGGTTTCCATGAGTATGATTAAGTCAGGCTGTTGTTTGACTAGTCTGTGGGATAGCTCTCCCAATTTTGAAACAAGTCCCCAGACGTTATTGAGGAAACATTTGCAGGGTGCAAGCTGATAATGACACAATGAGGGCAATGTGGCATCTGAGACCTTGAGCTGAAGCGTGAGAGAAAAAAATCCAACTCTTGAGGCATGCTGTGCAATGCCCAGATCCAGTGAAATATGGGTCATTTTAGATACAACAGTTTCCAATCTTCTAATGGAACGCAGGCCTGATTGCGAGTCCCCCATCCATTTTGTTTTGTACTTCTTTGCTGCTTTGGCTTTTTCTCTCGTTTCTCTCTTATTTCCTTTCCTTCGCATTTGGATGGCTATTCAGGATCCTGCCGGTCATACTTCCTCTAGACGCATCTTTTGTTTCTTCACTTGTTCCATTCCCTTTGGCCTTGCACCATGGAACATTTTGTCATTCAATCTCTGCCCTCCACCCTATCACAGACCTCCCCTTTTGTTCTTTTTCCCACCCTCCCCCTTGCACTTGCTCAAAACCTATTACATTTGCAATTTTTTCCTGTTCTGATGAAAGGTCATTGACCTGAAACGTTAACTCTGTTTCTCTCTCCACAGATGCTGCCAGACCTGCTGAGTATTTCCAGCATTTTCTGTTATTATTTTAGATTTCCTGCATCTGCAGTATTTTGCTTTTGTATCAGGAACTCCCTTGTGGATATAATACTCACTTGAGTCTTTTTGTTCCTCGCATACTCAACACAATGTGAAACATTGACACATCCTAATGTAAGGATTTACATAGACATAATATTTCATCAGAGTTGGAAAACGAGGTTTTAGGATGTGTCTTTCTTACATGAAAAAGCCATGAAAATTTACCTTCAAGGAAGAATGTTGTTTGATTGCAAAAAGTGTTAATTGTTTAGTTGATTTTAGTGAACTGTGCTGATTGTGAAGCATTAAACAAACTAGAATGACTGGCAATTTTTTTCCCTTACAAACTCAGCAGGGAACAGTCTTCTAAGTGTCTTACCAAAAATGTTGAAAAGAAAATAATGATTCACTCTGGATGGAAAACAGCTCCAGGAGGCTCAGTATTGATACATGTAAAAACATCTAAGTTCCTTTTGAATCTTCACTGCAGTGGGGGTCATAGTCATTAGGTTGCAATTGAAGATTAATTCTTGAAGTTCTCTTAACTTTGTGAGTGAATTAAACTCAGTCTAGTGGATTTGGAATCAATTTTTCACTTTCACCTTCACACGCAATTAAAAGAAAGAACATTTAAATTGTGCCTTTGACACCATGGCCCAGAAAGAAAGAAGGAAACAAGGAACTGGCATTTATAGAGTGTCTTTTCACAACTTCAGGACATCCCAAGGTGCTTTAAAGCCAATGAAGTGCTTTTGAAGTGCAGTTACTGTTGTAATGCAGATAAACACAACACATTTGCACATAACAAGGTCCCATGAACAACAATGTGCTAATGATCAGATGAAGGATAAATTTTGGCCAGAACACCTCCCTGCTCTTCTTAAAACAGTGCCATGGGATCTCTCACATCCCCAAGAGGGCTGCTGGCAACTTGTTTCAATGTCTCATCTGAATGGCTCAGTACTGCACTGAAACACCAATCTAGATTTTGTGCTCAAGTCTCTTGAATGGGGCCGAACTCAGAGTTGAGAGTGCTACCACTGAGCCAAGGCTGATTTACCATTTAGCATTCATCTGATTTAGCAGCCATATTACATATTGCTTGTTATTGTGCCTCCCCCAAAGCTCCCATAGCACTATTCAAAGAAGAGAAGAGAGTCTTCTTGATATCTTGGCACTATTCACCCCTCAACCAGTACCAAAAGAGAGAATTAACTGGCATTCACCACATTGTTGATGTGTGCAAAATAGCTGCCATGAAACATAAACAACATCTGAGATATTTCTGAGAGGAGTGATAAGTTGCTGTATAAGTACAAAATCATCTTTCTTTGCTTTCATGGCCTCCCCCATCCTTAGCTCTGTAATTTCTTCCAGTGCTATGCCACCCAGTTTTTACCCTTTCCCAAAAACTCTCCATTCCTCTGGCGCTTACCTCTTGTATATCCCTCACCTCTTCATCTCACCATTGGCGGCCAGCTGCCTAGGCTCTTCCTCTGCAGCTCCCCGCCTAAATTCCTCCACTTCTCCACTTACCTCTCAACTCCCCCGCTTCTCCACTTCCCTCTAAACTCCTCACTTCTTCACTTCCCTCCCTTCTTTTAAGACCCTCCTTAAAACTTATCTCCAGGACTGAGGGTTTTGTAGCCTCTCCTAATGGGTCCACCTTTGGCTTTGGTGCAATATTCCTTACACCTCTATGAAGACTCTTGTGTCTTTTTTCTCCATTAAAGGTGCTAGATGAACACAGGTTGTTGTTGTTTTCCCCTCCACTGTGTGGTTTGGATAGTTCTATACGAAGGCTGTTATTTTCAACATGTCACATTTGATGAATGGCATGATAACCTGTCATTTCTCACTGAGATGCTGATCGACCTGCTGTGCATTTCTGGCATTTTTAATAATTCTATTTTTTTTTGGAATAGAAACCTGACAGTAGGAATCTTTCACTTGTTTTTTAGGAAGTCTGGTTCGTTAAAGCACCCAATGTCATCCCATATGCTATGACTACAAATTTTCCAAGGTTCAATACAAGAAGGATAATAAACGTGAGTTAGTGTAATTGATGCCCTTTCAAGAAAACACTGAGCATTCTGAACAGCGAGAATCACCTCTTGTCTCAGTGTTACTGTTGGATGCGTTCAGGGAAAAGGCTACAATACCTTAGATGCAGGACAAGTCGGTTCTTGAGCTCATTTGTGCCTTTCTCTATAAGATCTTTTAACAGGAGCCTGATGAATGGATGAGGATACGCACTCATGATGGGACTCATTGATTGATTATTTTAATGTACTAGGATTAGTTTTTAAAATATATTTAGACAAGTTAGACTTTTTGTGATAGGGTAATTTTCTTTTTATTGTCATTATTGTTATTATTCTTATGTAATTTTAATGAATGAGCAATGTACCTGAAATGAATTTCTGTATGGATAATAAACTGAAATTGAATTGAATTGTATTGAATTGTATTGATTGCTGGTTGGAATCAAATCAGTTTGGTGGATTTACACATAGTTTCTTATATATGTCACATGAGCATAAAGTGCAAGATAATCCACATTGCGAATAAGAACAACAACTTGCATTTATGTAGCATCTTTAACATAGTAAAACATCCAAGGTAACTTGGATGTATTATCAATCAAAATTTGACACCGGGCCACAAAAGGAGACAGTAGGGACTGGTGACCAAGGCTTTGTCGAAGCGATAGGTTTTAAAGAGCATCTTACAGGACAAGAGAGAGGTAGAGAAGGCTGAGAGATTTAGGAAGGCAGAATTCCCGGGCAAAGGCCCAGGCAGTGAAGGCGTGGCCACCAATGGTGGAGTGATAAAAATCAGGGATGTGCAAGATGCCAGAATTGGAGGAATGCAGAGATCTTGGAGGATTGTCAGATTGCAGGAGGTTTCAAAAATAGGGAGGAGCGAGGTTATGGAGGAATTTGAAAACAGGGATGAGAATTTTAAAATTGAAGCATTGCTAACATAGGTCAGCGAATATGGGTGATGGGTGAACAGGGCTTGGCGTGTGTTAGGGTACAGGCAGCAGAATTTTAGATGTGTTCAAACTTATGGAGGGGGGACTATGGGAGGCACAAAGAAGCACTTTGGTGTGTGAAATGGCAATATCATCCGAGTTCCCTGGGATAGGGGAGGTTGGATTTGGGACTGGCATGGAATAAAGAAGCTTCAATGACCTCAGTCATAGAGATATACAGCACTGAAACAGGCCCTTTGACCCCATGAGTCTGTGCTGACTATCAACCACCCATTTATACTAATCCTACATTAATCCCATTTTTTCCCTCTCATATCCCCACCTTCTCTCAATTCTCATACCACCTACCTTCACTAGGGGCAATTTTTTTTTACAATGGCCAATTTATCAATCAACCTGCAAGTCTTTGGCATGTGGGAGGAAACTGGAGCACCTGGAGGAAACCTACATGGTTACAGGGAGAACTTGCAAACTCTGCACAGGCAGTAGCCAGAACCAAACCTGGGTCACTGGAGCTGTGAAGCTGCGGCACTAGCCACTGTGCCACTCCACTGTGGCACTGTCAATCCTCAATCAACGTCTCTCAGTTTTAGCACAGACACAATATTTTCTTGAATATGAAATGAATAAAGCGAAAATAATGTCGGTGGGAATAAAACAAATTATTATTCAAGATTATGTGAACTTATATATTTTTTTATTCATTCATGGGATGTGAGCATCGCTGGCCAGGCCAGCATTTGTTGCCCATCCCTAATTGCCCTTGAGAAGGTGGTGGTGAATTGCCTTCTTGAACCACTGCAGTCCATGTGGGGCAGGCACACCCATAGTGCTGTTAGGAAGGGAGTTCCAGGATTTTGACCCAGTGACAGTGAAGGAACAGCGATATAGTTCCAAGTCAGGATGGTGTGTGACTTGGAGGGGAACTTGCAGGTGGTGGTGTTCCCATGTATTTGCCGCCCTTGTCCTTCCAGTTGGTAGAGGTCGCAGGTTTGGAAGGTGCTGTCTAAGGAGCCTTGGTGCATTGCTGCAGTGCATCTTGTAGATGATACACACTGCTGACACTGTGCATCGGTGGTGGAGGGAGTGAATGTTTGCAGATGGGGTGCCAATCAAGCGGCTGTTTTGTCCTGGATGGTATCGAGCTTCTTGAGTGTTGTTGGAGCTGCACCCATCCAGGCAAGTGGAGAGTATTCCATCATAATCCTGACTTGTGCCTTGCAGATGGTGGACAAGCTTTGGGGAGTCAGGAGGTGAGTTACTCGCCTCAGGATTCCTAGCCTTTGACCTCCTCTTGTAGCCATGGTATTTATATGGCAACCCCAGTTCAGTTTCTGGTCAATGGTAGCCCCTAGGATGTTGATAGTAGGGGATTCAGCGATGGTAATGCTGTTGAAAGCCATGGGGAGATGGTTAGATTCTCTCTTGTTGGTCATTGCCTGGCACTTGTGTGGCGCGAATGTTATTGCCACTTATCAGTCCAAGCCTGGATATTGTCCAGGTCTTGCTGCATTTCTACATGGACTGCTTCAGTATATGAGGAGTCACGAATGGTGCTGAACATTGTGCAATTATCAGCGAACATCCCCACTTCTGACCTTATGATTGAAAGAAGGTCATTGATGAAGCAGCTGAAGATGGTTGGGCCCAGGACACTACCCTGAGGAACTCCTGCAGTGATGTCCTGAGACTGAGATGATTGACCTCCAACAACCACAACCATCTTCCTTAGTGCTAGGTATGACTCCAGCCAGCAGAGGGTTTTCCCCCTAATTCCCATTGACCTCAGTTTTGCTAGGGCTCCTTGATGCCGTACTCGGTCAAATGCTGCCTTGATGTCAAGGGCAGTCACCCTCACCTCGCCTCTTGAGTTCAGCTCTTTTGTCCATGTTTGAACCAAGGCTGTAATGAGGTCAGGAGCTGAGTGGCCCTGGCAGAACCCAAACTGAGCGTCGCTGAGCAGGTGATGGCTAAGCAAATGCCGCTTGATGGCACTGTTGATGACACCTTCCATCAGTTTACTGATGATTGAGAGTAGGCTGATGGGGCGGTAGTTGGCCGGGTTGGACTTGTCCTGCTTTTTGTGTACAGGACATACCTGGGCAATTTTCCACATTGCAGGGTAGATGTAGCTGTAGTGTTGTAGCTGTACTGGAACAGCTTGGCTAGGGGCGCGGCAAGTTCTGGAGCACAGGTCTTCAGTACTATTGCCAGAATATTGTCAGGGCCCATAGCTTTTGCAGTATCCAGTGCCTTCAGTCATTTCTCGATATCACGCGGAGTGAATCGAGTTAGCTGAAGTCTGGCATCTGTGATGCTGGGGACTTCAGGAGGAGGTCGAGATGGATCATCAACTCGGCACTTCTGGCTGAATATTGTTGCAAATGCTTCAGCCTTATCTTTCGCACTGATGTGCTGGGCTCCCCCATCATTGAGGATAGGGATATTTGTGGAGACACCTCCTCCAGTTGGTTGTTTAATTGTCCACCACCATTCACGGCTGGATGTGGCAGGACTGCAGAGCTTAGATCTGATCCATTGGTTATGGGATCGCTTAGCTCTGTCTATCACATGCTGCTTACGCAGTTTGGCATGCAAGTAGTCCTGTGTTGTAGCTTCACCAGGTTGATACCTCATTTTGGGGCATGCCTGGTGCTGCTCCTGGCATGCCCTCCTGCACTCCTCATTGAACCAGGGTTGGTCTTCTGGCTTGATGGTAATGGTAGAGTGGGGGATATGCCGGGCCATGAGGTTACAGATTGTGGTTGAGTACAATTCTGCTGCTGCTGATGGCCCACAGCGCCTCATGGATGCCCAGTTTTGCATTGCTAGATCAGTTCGAAATCTATCCCATTTAACACGGTGATAGTGCCACACAACACGATGGACGGTATCCTCAATGTGAAGGCGGGACTTCGTCTCCACAAGGACTGTGCGGTGGTCATTCCTACCAATAGTGTCATGAACAGAAGCCTCTGCGGCAGGCAGATTGGTGAGGACGAGGTCAAGTATGTTCTTCCCTCGTGTTGGTTCTCCCACCACTTGCCGCAGACCCAGTTTATCAGCTATGTCCTTTAGGACTCAGTCAGCTCGGTTAATAGTGCTGCTACCGAGCCACTCTTGGTGATGGACATTGAAGTCCCCCACCCAGAGTACATTTTGTGCCCTTGCCACCCTCAATGCTTCCTCCAAGTGGTGTTCAACATGGAGGAGTAATGAGTCATCAGCTGAGGGAGGGCAGTAAGTGGTAATCAGTAGGAGGTTACCTTGCCCATGTTTGACCTGATGCCATGAGACTTCATGGAGTCCGAAGTCGATGTTGAGGACTCCCAGGGCAACTCCTTCCCTACTGTATACCACTGTGCCACCACCTCTGGTGGGTCTGTCCTGGGACAGGACATACCCGGGGATGGTGATGGCAGTGTCTGGGACATTGTCTGTAAGGTATGATTCCGTGAGTATGACTATGTGAGGCTGTTGCTTGACTAGTCTGTGGGACAGCTCTCCCAACTTTGGCACAAGCCCCCAGATGTTAGTAAGGAGGACTTTGCAGGGTCAACAGGGCTGGGTTTGCCGTTGTCGTTTCCGATGCCTAGGTCGAGGCCGGGTGGTCCGTCCAGTTTCATTCGTTTTTATTGACTTTGAAGCGGTTAGGTACAACTGAGTGGCTTTCTAGGCCATTTCAGAGGGCATATAAGAGTTGACCATATTGCTGTGGGTCTGGAGTCACATGTAGGCCAGACCAGGTAAGAACAGCAGATTTTCTTCCCTGAAGGACATTAGTGAATCAGATAGGTTTTTACAACAATCGACAATGGTTTCATGGCCATCATTAGACTAGCTTTTAATTCCAAATTTATTAATTAAATTCAAATTCCACCTTCTGCTGTGGTGAGATTCAAACCCATGTCCCCAGAGAAATACCCTGGGTCTCTGGGTTACTAGTTCAGTGATAATACCACTATGCCACCGCCTACCCCTATAAGAATCATTTTCTCTTAAAGAATTAATTTTCTGCAATAAGAAAACTAGTTTTACCAGCAATAATTATGTAATTGAGCAAATATTCTCAATAGGGATTCCTGGGGCTCTGCTATGCCAGCCTAAGTGCAGTGGAGCAGAACTCATTCCCACCCTCACCAAGGATAGTGACCCTTTCCCAAATCTTGGAGGTGGGGTCATTTTTACAGTCAGGTAGACAATTGGCACATGCAAGGGGACATTGACAGTGGTTCCCAGGTCTGAGCTTATCCATCTTGTTCTGGTCGAGCAAAGCCCTCTTGAGGCCCAAATGGGCCACATACATTTGTTTTTTAAAACTCTTCGACTCCAGTGGGACGAGGTAATCAGTCCCCTTTGGGAGAGGTTTACAGCCTTCAGAAGGCCTCAAAGGGACTCACGACAGGTCTTAACTGACATGAATTCTTCTGAGGTCTTTCAAGGGTCTAAACAGAGGAACATCTTGGGGCTGCTCTCCCCTCCCACTGTCAACCCCCTCCCCTCAAACATGCTCACACACACACATGCTGTACTATTCATGGTCAGTCCAACTTATACAGTTTTTAATAAACATGAATTTTCATACAAAAATTAGCTAATTTCATTAGCTAATAACTCAAGTTCATTATCTACCCAAGTTCTTCAAAACAAGGATCAAAAAGAACATTTTTAGAACAGAATTTTCAACTAAAATGAGCGTTTTACAAAAATAACTGGAAATTCGGAGGAATTCAGTATTTAATCTTCCAGGAAGGTTTCTATCAATTGGAAAAATCAACTTGAACCCTTGTTAATCTTTCCACCTTGGAAACGGGATATGCTCTTGGTGAACAATCTTTTAGTTTTCTGATCATTGGAAAAAAAACCTCAGAAGCTAGTAATCATGGATGTTTCTGGGTGAGCAGCTGATAGTAGAAAAGGAGCAGTAGCTAACATTTTAAATGTACAATTTATTGAAATAGATCTTTGAAAATTCCATCTCTTTGTTTCAAAGTGTTTTGAAAAAGGAAAAGAAACTCACAAATCCTCAAAGGATGAGGGGAGGAGGGGAGCCATCCTCTGCGTCAGCTTAGTAGGATGCTGTTAAATGCAGGGAAACCTTACAAACTGCACAAGCTTTGAATGCACAGATTCTGTTAGTAATGTTCCAACAGTTCTGGGGATGGAGTTTCCATCTGAAACTCAGGCATTTGAGAGGAGGCGGGCGCTCCGTCCCCAACAATGGCATCCAGCGCCACTGCCATTTTTAAAGGGCTTCAAGCCCTTCCATTGCATTTGAATTATTAAAGTTATAGACATGATAACATTAAAGTAAAACATTTAATAAAAGATTCAAGCCCCTCTCCCACTCCCCCAAAGATGAAACAATTTATTAATTCCCCTCTCCTCCCCAAAAAATCTTACCTTACAATCCTTACCTTCCCCCCTGAAAGTTTATTAACTTTTACCTTCAACCCTTCCTACCATCCCCTCCACCAATTACAATTGTTTTCCCTGCCCATCACCCCTCCCCCAGCCCTGAAAACTATCTGCTTCCCCCTCCCAACCAGTGTTCCACCTCGGACCTCGAAACAGACATCCGAAGGCACGGGAATCCAGGCAACCTACCTGAATATCGCAGCAGGCTGCCATTACTTCATGAATTGACATTAGTTTAAATATTTAGATCCTGCTCCGGTCGCTGAGCGGTGGGAGGGCCGCCACGAGGCCTCGGTGCCGCCGGTAATATGGACAGGGCCTTCCCGGCGTCGAGGCTCGTGGCAGGCCTCTCCCGGAGACATTTTCTGGGTCCCCTTGCCACGACCCCCGATGTCAGAGAGCAGGTATAATTCAGCCCATAGAGTACAAAAGCAAGGAAGTGATGATGAACTTTTAGAAAACATCAGTTCCACCTCAACTGGAGTATTGGGCAGGATTTTACTGTAGGTTTTGGGATGCCGACATTGGAACTAAATTGGCCTCCTGGGCCTGAACCTGCCGGCAATGCGACTAACTCAGCAATTTTACTGGACGCAGCCTCCTAATTGACCGCCTCTGAGCTCACCATCCAATAAAGGATGGTAGGCAGGATGTAGTTGATGCCAGCCCAATGAGAGGGCCAGCAGCTGTGAAGCCTCAGCCGTCACGCTGGGAGAGGTGGGCACCGCTGAGCCAGGTCGGGGATTGAGAGGGCATCTCAACGTGGAAACGCCCTCGGAGAGGTCAGTAAAAATTTAAAATCAGAGGGGCCAAGCAGGCAGGCCCCTCCGGATGGCCCATTGGAGCCATGGGGGTGGCCTTTCCTGCCCGTGGCTCCCCCCTCTTTGGGGCATGAAGCCTCCAGTTCCAATGGTCCCGCACCATTTGATCCATCAGCAGGCTTTGCTGAGGCTCTTAGAACATAAGAAATAGGAGCAGGAGTAGATCATATGGCCCCTCGAGCCTGCTCCATCATTCAATGTGATCATGGTTGATCTTCTGCCTCAACTCTATTTGCATGCCCGCTCCCCATATCTCCTGATCCTCTGAGAGACCAAAAATCTTTTTAGTTTTATGTTTTTTTAGTTTTAGTTTTAGAGATACAGCACTGAAACAGGCCCTTCGGCCCACTGAGTCTGTGCCAACCATCAACCACCCATTTATACTAATCCTACACTAATTCCATATTCCTACCACATCCCCACCTGTCCCTATATTTTCCCTACCACCTACCTATACTAGGGGCAATTTATAATGGCCAATTTACCTATCAACCTGCAAGTCTTTGGCATGTGGGAGGAAACCGGAGCACCCGGAGGAAACCCACGCAGACACAGGGAGAACTTGCAAACTCCACACAGGCAGTACCCGGAATTGAACCCGGGTCACTGGAGCTGTGAGGCTGTGGTGCTAACCACTGCGCATCTGTCCATCTCAGCCCTGGAGCATCCACAACCCTCTGGGGTAGAGAATTCCAAAGATACGCAACCCTCTGAATGAAAAAAAGGTCTCATTTTAGTCCTAAATGATCAACCCCTTATCCTGAGACTGTGCCTCCATGTTCTAGATTCTTCAGCCTGGGGAAATAAACTGTCAGTGTCCATCCTGCTAAGTTACTTTAGAATCTTATATGTTTTAATAAGATCACCTCTCATTCTTCCAAACTCCAGAGGACCAATTTACTCAGCCTCTCATCATAGGACAACCCTCCCATCCCAAAAAACAATCTGTTGAAATTTAGCTGTATTACCTCCAAGGCAAGTATAACATTCCTTAGATATGGAGATCAAAACTGCATGCAGTACTCCAGTTGTGGTCTCACCAAAGCCCTATGCAACTGTAGCAAGACTTCCCTATTCCTGTACTCCAGTCCCCTTGCAGCATAGGCCAACATGCTATTTGCCTTCTTAATTGCTGGCTGTACCTGCATGCTGAATTTCTTTGTTCTTTGTACAAGTACACCCAAGTCTCTCTGAACATCAACATTTACAAGTTTCATGCCTTTTAAAAAATATTCTGCTTTTCTATTCTTACTACCAAATTGAATAGCCTCACACTTCCCCACATTATATTCCTTCTGCCACCTTGTTGCCCACCGGCTTAACCTGTCTATATCGCTCTGTAGCTGCTTTGTGTCCTTCTTGTAGTTTACACTCCCACCTAGCTTTGTAGCATCAGCAAACTTGGATGCATTATTCTCTGTCTCTTCGTCTTTGTCATGAACATAGATTGTAAATAGCTGAGGCCCCAGCACTGATCCTTGTGGCACTCCACTAGTTAAAGCTTGCCAAATTGAAATGCCCCATTTATCTCTGTTCTTTGCTTCCTGTGCATTAACCAATCCTCTATCCTTGCTAATATGCTACCTGTAGAATTGGACTTCCTTCCCCCCGACACCTCCCGCCCCCCCCCCCCCCACCTCCAAACTGGACTTTAAAAAACTGGCCTTTATGAAATATGGGGAAAAAAGCCCAACCCCCACGGACTCTCATACTGTGAATAAAAGCCAAACCTCAACACAAAACATACAGAGGCAGGCTGCATTCCAAGGGGTCAATTTCAAACTTTCCAACATCACAACAGAACTGATACTGTTAAAGGACTGGAATTTGGGACATTATCATAACAGTGACATAGGATAACTGCCATAATGTGACCCAGTTAAGTAACTAGGGAGGCCATTGTTACAACGAACTGGCCCCAGACCACAGCATTCACTCCTGTCAAGATAGGAGAGAAACCTTTTCATGTATATCAGCTCTGGAGCCCGGAATACCTCACCTTGGTGGAGTTCATTGTTCTCAGTCATGGAAATAACATCAGTCGTGAGTGGATCTGTCTGGACCAGGCAGGTAACAAATGAAAGAGATTAAAAGGTGCTAAGTGCTGACCATCCAGCAGGATGGCTTCAGGAGATGTGTTTATGATATTTTGATAAGGATCAGCATAAAAAGGACAAGTTTGAAGGGTTTGGCACTGCAGTCAAGGAGGAGAGTCAGGAACGGTCAAACTGGCTCATGGACCTACAAATTCTCACCGGAAGGACCAATCGCATGGAGGATTGTAAGTTATCAGCCAAACCCAAGGGATATTTGGGGCTGAGAGTTTAAAGCAATTTATAAGTGTAACAACCAAATCCTGGGAGGGTTTGGGTTTTGAATTGTGTGAGTTTGGGGCAGAAACGTGGAGTTTTGCCTGTAGGTTTTACGAGAAAGGTTTATCTTATAAATTGTAGTGATTGTGTATTTGGGTGGGAGCCGAGGTTAAATTGTGGAGGGATTTAAATCAGACTAACAAATCAAGGTGTCGTGTGGTGTCCTTTAAATTAGTTTAGAGGTCTTTGTATCAGGGTGTTATGAGGGTTTTAATAAACAAGTTTGTGGTTCAGCTCAACCCTGTGTCTGTGCAATTTGGCCTTTATAAAATCCTAAAGTCAAGAACCATCAGTAAGGGGGGAAACAGGAGTGGGAACCTCTTACATATCCCCAAATCCATGAGCCCTTATTTTGTGTATTAACCTTTTGTGTGGTACCTTATTGCATGCCTTTTGACAATCCAAGTATACTATTTCTGCTGCCTCCCTTTATCTACCCGAATAGTTACATTCTGATGGTGATTGTCTCTTTAACTCAGCCACAGCATCAGGATCCCACTTCTGGGTATCCCGACCAATCAGAGTGTGTGGGAGCAATGATGACTTGGATTCTGTCAATGAAGGCCTTCTATTTAAAGGGAATCTGGCAGGGGTCAGGATAGCTGCAGCAAACCTTGTTTGTGAAGGCTACTGGTAGCAAGGACATGGAAGGAAGACCTGGGAAAGGTGCCCCCCACAACCCTACCAGTTCTCTGACTCATCCTTAGAGGTGCTGGGGGTGGCACACAGACCTGGTGATGGCATCAGATAACACCCTACCATTTGGCGCTTAACAGCCACTCATGTTGAATTGATTTCACCACTAGCTGAAATATCATGATTTGCTCTATGTTTGAAACTTTTTCCCATCCCCCCACTAACTCATGTCTTAGATTTCCTACAAGAATGACAGAGTATTTGATGAGGGAGGAGACTGAGCAGTCCTCAGAGGAGGATCAGCTCTCTAAGGATGTAACATTACATGATCCATGCACAATCTCCTCCAACACAGATACACACACCTCGGTGAGTCCTTGGATTAGAGATAACTAAGTTGTCACATGGTGAGGAGCACATCATATGTGAGCGTGAGCATGGTGACAGGGACAGCAGTGGAGCGACCTGTCGGAGGGTGCAGGACGCAGGACACCTCAAGCTTTGCTCAGCTGGACGTAGATACAGAAGCCTTGGTGGGAGATTGGAGGAGTCCATCTCTACCATGAGTTCCATGATATCTCAGGCATTTGTGCCAATGTCCACTTCCATGGAAAGACTGGTCATCTGCATGGAGAATCAGACCCACCAGGCCACCGAATGCACGATCGCCCAGACCATTGGACTCCACACTCTGTCTTTCACTTTACATAGGATGGGGCAAAGCCTTGCCTTTGTGGCTCAATGCCTCACTGACATGCAGCCAAGTGCTCCCCTGCTCTTGGCTAGCAGGGAAATGCAGGTGGGCTATGAGAGGGAAGATGAAGAAAGGCCACATGGCATTGGGGACTCTTCTCAAGGTGCTCCCACTTCTCATCCCCTGGCCCCTGCCCATCCCCCCAACCCCCATACAGATTTACACACGCTGTCTCCTGCCCGATGACCAAGTCTGCTCCTGCACAGGTTCAGGTTCATAGCACTATGTTAATGTTTATTTCAGTGAATGAAAGAATTTATTTGAACTCCTTATTCTCCTGGTCTCTACTTTGTTGCATCCTCCATTCACCCTGGACAGTACCTTCAGGTGAATGGGATGATCAGCTTTTATGAGGAAGAAAGGGTGTGAATATGACTCCAACACTTCCCTTCCCTTCCTTGACTTCTCTGTCTCCATCTCTAGGGATAGGCTATCCATTAGTATTTATTCTAAGTCCACTGACTCCAACAGCTACCTTGACTACACTTCCTCACACCCTGCCTCTGTAAGAATTCCATTCCATTCTCACAGTTTCTCCATCTCCGGTGCATCTGTTCTGATGATACATCCTTCCACAACAGCGCCTCTGATATGTCTTCTACTTTCCTCAACCGAGGATTCCCCCGCACTGTGGTTGACAGGGCCCTCGATCGTGTCTGACCCATTTCCCGCATTTCTTCCCTCACTCCTTCCCCTCCCTCCTGGAACGGCGACACGGTTCCCCTTGTCCTCACTTTCCACCTTACCAGCCTCCACATCCAAAGGACCATCCTCCGCCATTTCTGCCACCTCCAGCCACTACCAAACACATCTTCCCCTCTCCTCCCCTCAGCATTCTCTTGGTACCTTCCCAGGCAATCGCAGGAGGTGTAATACCTGCCCTTTTAGCTCCTCTCTCCTCACCATCCAAGGCCCCAAACACCTCTTCCAGGTGAAGCAGCAATTTACTTGTACTTCTTTCAATTTAGTATACTGTATTCGCTACATACAGTGTGGTCTCCTCTACAATGGGGAGACCAAACACAGATTGGGTGACCGCTTTGCAGAACACCTCCACTCGATCTGCAAGCATGATCCTAAGCTTCCGGTTGCTTGTCATTTTAATTCACCTTGTTCTCATGTCCACATTTCTAACCTCGGCCTGCTGAAGTGTTCCAGTGAACATTAACGCAAGCTCGAGGAACAGTACCTCATCTTCCAATTAGGCACTCTACAGTTTTCTGGACTCAATATTGAGTTCAATAATTTCAGACCATGAGCCCCATTATTTTTTGTTTATTTATTATTTTTTATTTTTATTTTATTTGTTCAGGTATTTTAAAAAATTATTTATTTTTTAACCATGTGCTAGACTTAAACTTATTTTTCATGTCTTTGCTTTCATACAGAGCTGTTCATTATTCTGCCATTAGCACTCTCTCTAGACTCGTGCTTTGTTTTTCGCTACAACTATTTTGCACTCTATTTGCATTCTGTTCCATGACATGTCTGTCATTTGATTTCTCCACACTCCCTCCTTTCACAGTCCTTCCTTCTTGTTCTTCTTCCCCTTTGCCCTCTTTCACTTGCTCAAAGACTGTTACATTTCTAACTTAGAGGAAGTTTGGCCCGGTGGGCTAGTGGAAGGGAGAGACATGGCAGAGACAGTTGATTGGATGCTCTTGATCTTAGTGACAAAGAAGTCCATGAGCTGCTTGCACATTGTTGGAGGTAAGGATGGTGGGGACAGGAGAGTTGCGTTTAAGAAGCCAGTTTGTGGTAAATAAAAGAAGCTGGGGGTTGTCTTTGCATTCCAGGGTGATCCTGAAACAGTGAACAGTTTTAGCAGACAAGAGCAGGACCTGATAGTGTTTCATGTGGCCCAGCCAGATCTGGCTGTGTATGGCTAAACCAGTTGTTCACCTTGTCCTTTCAAATCTGTGCCCCTTGGACATAAGGGAGCAGAGATGAGGGCAGTACCGGGGTAACAGCCAGGGTGGAGAGAGAGTAGTGCTTTTATTGGGGACTAGGGCAACAAAGGTGGAGGTGAGGGTGCAATTAAGCAAATCAGTAGCTGCAGAAATGTTTTGGCGAACGGAGGGCCAAAGGCTAGACAGTTGGGATTTTGAAAGTGAAGTTATAAGTGATTAGGAGATAGATATTTCCAGGGATGAATACAGAAAGAGTTGGGTTTGGGTGTGGAAGGGGAATGTGGGTGGTCAGTCTTACAAGGGAGTGATCAGAGATGGCCTTATTTGTAATTGATTCGTTGGGACTAGCAAGACAACATCAGATGGCAAGGTCAAGGGGGTGGTCGTGAATATGTGTTGGGGAGTTTACATGGAGCGAGAGATTTAGAGAGAATAAGAGGGAAATGAACTCAGAGGAGAGAGAACATGATGAGTTGAGATGGAGGTTGGAATCACTGAGGATGCAAAGTCGTTTGGTGCAAGAGGCTGAGGAAGGAACGTGGTGAAAATATCTCGGTGAGAAAATTTTTATTGTCCTTGGGAGGGCAGTAGAAAATGATGATTTTGAAAGAGAGGCGAGGGCTGGAAAAAGATGAGATGCTCATAGGTAAAGAAAGTCCAGAGGAGTCGAGGTCAGGCCAAGGTGTGATCTGGTGATAAGCTCCACACCGCCACCATGATGGTCTTGGCAGGGCAAGTGGTGGAGGATGGAACTAGGCGGGGAGGCTTCTGCAAAGGGCAAGCCATCATCACCCCTCAGCCAGGTTTCTGCTCAGGCCATAATGTCGATGCAATCATCCACAATAAGTTTATGGATGGTAATTTTATTTAACTGACATCTTCACGGTGTGGGGGGGGGGCGGGGGGTTCCCTGCTCACCTGCAAACCTACCTGGGTTAAACCCAGAAGTGGGTGGCATCATATTGGGTTCCTGACCCAGTGCCACTTTTCAGGGCTTTAACCTCCACCACCACCAGCACCAGCACCAGAATCCGCCTCCCTTCGGCAGTTAAATTCTGCTCCATAACTCCAAGGCTAAATCTTAGCTTATAAAAAAATTGTGAGCAATTTCATTGGTTCCTGCCTTGTTTCCAGCATTTCTTGTTTTTATTTCAGATTTCCAGCATCTGCAGTATTTTGCTTTTATTTTAATACCTATATGAGGACCTGATAATGACTCTCCATTCAACAAATCTTACTAATACTATTTTAGGCACTGCTAGAAAGGTGGATCAGATCACCAAAGAAGTTTGAAATGTTAGCACAGAGGCATTCAGAAAGACATGTGCATGATGTACGAGAGTTAGTTAGTAGAACAAACCCATCGTCATTTTGAGAAATTAACGGAGGGATACGTATCTGATTGGATTAGCAATGAATATTTAACGCAATTGACAGATTATGAAATTTCATCTAATGTCAGTACATGTAAATTAAGATGGTTGATTAAGGCTCAAGTAGTTTATCACAAATGTGATAGTCCTACTAATGATACCCTGTTAGGAATAGTACTGAAATGCTCTCTCATAACTCTTCAGGTGTCAGAATATCAGTCATATGGGGGTTTGAGTAGCAAGAACACCTTCAACTTAATGTAAACCAATATCAAAGGGTCAAGTGGCTATACTACAAAGGCAGTTTGTAAATTGACAATCGTCAGAAATGGGCCAAGTTTCATATCCCAGAAACCAACGGGACTTTTAACTGAACTCTTAAAACAAGCGGGGAGCCAGAATGAAATTATTCATACAGAGACACTGACATGATAGATTGACTTTATGAATATGTTAACCAAGAAATAGTAGGAGCAATCAGATCACACAATGGTATGTGTTTGTTCAAATTTAAATGGCTGTCCTGACGATTGAACTCCTGTAGCCAAGCTGTTAGCAGGACTTACAAAATAACGACCATGGTTCCACTGCACCTAGATCAGCTCCCACATCCCATGGAAATGTTAAGCTCAAAATTGTTACAGAAGGTAAAACACAATCATCAGCCTGATGATGTAAAATTTTCCCCGCCGGAATGCCTTTGTGTGTTAATGGGCTATTCACGGACTTAGGATGTGGAAGTGATCAAGTCAAGCACTCAAAAGATGTGCAGAAACAGTTAAGATTAAGATGTTGCAATCAATAGGAGTGGGGGGGGGGGTCGCATCAGTCATTGACATGGTTGTGATCTCTGTACTATTAGAAGCATGTGTTTAGGGACAGACTGGGAGACTTGCAAGGAAAAGCATAGGCGGTATTGATTGTTCACACAGATAGGAAGATACTCCCATGAGTGATTGCAGGGTGAGTACTGTTTGAAATTAAGGAGAGTCAAAGGTGTGTGAGTACTACTTGAAATTAAAAAGAACAATTGTCATGCAGACCCCCACCTGCCAAGAATGAGGCATATTAATTTTGTCATATGAACATTGATTTTAAACTGTTGCTGGAGTGATGAAATGACTTGTTGAAGATCGCTAGATACTGGGCTGGAAGGACATTTGCATACTCAGAGGTGCTGCTTGTGGAGACAAAGGACTATTCCCTGCTCCAATTAACCCAAATGGATTTTGATCACCAGACATTGAAGGTGTAAGGAAGTGCATTCCAGGTCCTGATAAGATGATACAATCCACAGAGCCAGGACTGGTTAAACCAGCTGGTCACATGACTAACTGGCTGGCCCAGGTTTTTTGAACTAGCCACAGGACAGTTTGAAGACGGAAGGCAGTGTGCAACTGAAGCTGAAACATGGAGGACTCCTATCTGACTGTCTCTCTCTCTCACTTTCTCCCCAAGCAACCTGACCCACGGAAGACATGTAAACCTCAAGACAGAAAAGACTCCTAATTGGAACAAGTTGAGGTGTGAACTGGGCCCCAACGAATTGCAAGACTTACTGGCAACCAAAGACTCCACATTGAACTTAAAGGACTGTAACTACCAGATATTGCCTCAAACTTTCCCCCTTTATTCCTTCTACTTTTTCTGTCTCGATCAGTGCGTGTGTCACATCGCATATTCATAGTCATTAACTGGATTAGAGTTTAAGATTAATAAACTTCTACCTTTCTTGTTTAAATCTAAGGAAACCTGTTTGATTTCTTTGTCTTCCAGTTGGAGTAGTGAACTAGGATTCACTAAGGGGAAGCTAAAAACACAATGTTTTTAAAATTAAACCCTGTTGAGGTTAAACCAGGCAAAGGCTAGCCCCCTCTCACCTGGTTGTAACACAATGTACTGACATTTGTATGCTATCCATGGTACAATAAACAGTTAATAAGAATACTGAGTTGTACTGAGTTATGAGCCTTATCCATTTTATTCCACTTGGACGAGTTCAGGTCAGACTCAGGAATTAGAGAATAAGAGAGAAAGTGCGGGTTTGCCTATCTACAACATACAGCTATTTCAAGGTTGTTTAAAAGCTACAGCTCAAGTTGCTTCCTTGAGTGTGGCATTTGTTCAAATACTGGTTTGTGAATGTGGTGGTGTTCACTTCTTTTTGGCAGAAGATTGCAAACTATGTTTTTGTAACGTGGTTGCCAACACAGATTAGGATTGCCAAGCTGTCTCAAGGGTAGAGTCTGCCAAGGGAAAGTAGTTAGTACTGAAGAGACACATTGGATCTCCTGCTGGTGGCAGGACGTACAGAAACAGAGCGATGGGAATAGATTTTAAACCTTTCTCTTGCAAATGAGGATATGTGGTATTATTGATGGCAATGACTGACTGAACATTTTGAGTAGTTGATTGGGCTAAATGTGTAAAGATTTTGAAAGAGTGCTCTTAACAGATTTCTAATCAAGAACATTAATTAATCTCCAAATGCCATTTTTGTTTCCATTGTAACCCTCTGGATTTACCTGATGAGAACATTTGCATATGATTGGTTGGTGAGTAACTGCTGTTAGTGCCTGTAAATAGCTTTAAAAAAATCAGGGGTAAGTTCTTTTTTTAAAACCTACCTTATAAGTGATAAGGTTAGTACTATTAAAGTGTGTTTTTTTTTAAATTGGTGTAATTTATTAAGGGCTTTAGATTGTAGTGGGTAGTGTTTGAAGTAGAACAAGGCCCCTAATGTAATTAGTATTTTTTAAAGGTACATGGATGATAGTAGAATGAAGGGTATGTAGGTAGTTTGATCTTAGAGTAGGTTAAAGGGTCGGCACAACATCGTGGGCCGAAGGGCCTGTACTGTGCTGTACTGTTCTATGTTCTATGTTCTAAAGGGAGCAGCTAATTAATCTAAAGGTAACTCATGGTAGCAGAACATGCACCTGTGATCTGCTCCTCCTGCGCTATGTGGGTAATCAGGGACGCTTCCAGTATCCCTGACGACCATGTGTGCAGGAAGCATATCCATCTGCAGCTACTGGCTACCCGCATTATGGAGCTGGAGCTGCGGGTGGATTCACTGTGGAGCATTCGCGATGCTGAGGGCGTCATGGATAGCACGTTTAGCGAGGTGATCACACCACAGGTAATGGCTGCACAGGCAGAAAAGGGATGGGTGACCAGCAGGCAGAGTAGTAGGCACAGGCAGGTACTGCAGGAGTCCCCTGTGGCCATCCCGCTCTCAAACAGATATACCGCTTTGGATACTGTTGGAGGGGTGGGGGCTGGCCTCCCAGGGGAAAGCAGCAACAGCCAAGTTTGTGGCACCACAAAATAATGCTAAGATGACTAAGAATGTTAAAAAGACAAGCCTAAAGGCATTGTGTCTCAATGCGTGGAATATTTGCAATAAGGTAGGCGAATTAACCTCGTAAATAGATGTAAATGGATATGATATAGTTGCGATTACGGAGACATGGCTGCAGGGTGACCAAGGATGGGAACTGAACATCCAAGGGTATTCAATATTTAGGAAGGAGAGGCAAAAAGGGAAAGGAGGTGGAGTAGCACTGTTAGTAAAAGAAGAAATCAATACAATAGCGAGGAAGGATATTAGCTCAGAGAATCCTGATGTGGAATCTATATAGGTGGAGCTAAGAAACACCAAGGGGCAGAAAACGATGGTGGAGGTTGTAGAAAGATGCCCAAACAGCAGTAGTGATGTAGAGGATGGCATTAAACAGGAAATTAGAAACACATGCAGTAAGGGTGCAACTGTAATTATGGGTCACTTTAATCTACATACAGATTGCCCAAACCAAATTAGCAATAATACTGTACAGAAGGAATTCCTGGAGTGCGTACTTGATGGTTTTTTGGGCCAATACGTTGAGGAACCTACTAGAGAACAGGTCATCCTAGACTGGGTATTGTGTAATGAGAAAGGATTTGCTAACAATCTTGTTGTGTGGGGTCCCTTGGGGAAGAGTGACCATAACAGGATGGAATTCTTCATTAAGATGGAGAGTGAGAGAGTTGATTCTGAGACTAGGGTACTGAATCTAAATAAAGGAAACTATGAAGGTATGAAGCGCAAATTGGCTATGATAGGTTGGGGAATGTTTCTTAAAGGGTTGACAATGGATAGGCAATGGCTAGCATTTAAAGAGCGCATAGATGAATTACAACAATTGTTCATTCCTGTCTGGCACAAAAATAAAACAGGAAGGGTGGCTCAACCTTGACTTACAAAAGAAATTAGGGATAGTATTAGATCCAAGGAGGAGAAATATAAAATGGCCAGAACAAGCAGAAAACCTGAGGATTGGAAGCAGTTTAGAATTCAGCAAAGGAGGACAAAGGGATTGATTTGGAAGGGGAAAATAGAGTATTAGAGTAAGCATGCAGAGAACATAAAAACTGACTGTAAAAGCTTTTATAGATATATGAAGAGAAAAAGGTTAGTCAGAAACGGGGGTATTTATAATGGGGAACAAAGAAATGGCAGAACAATTAAATACATACTTTGGTTCTGTCTTTACAATTGAGGACACGATTTACCTCCCAGAAATGTTGGGGAACATAGGGTCGAATGAGAAAGAGGAACTGTATGAAATCAGTATTAGTAGGGAAATGGTGTTAGGGAAATTGATGGGACTGAAGGCCGACAAATCCCCAGGGCCTGATAATTTACATCCTAGAGTACTTAAGGAAGTGGCCCGAGAAATAGTAGATGCATTGCTGGTCATTTTTCAAAATTCTATAGACTCTGGAACAGTTCCAATGGATTGGAGGGTTGCTAATGTAACCCCACTATTTAAAAAAGGAGGTAGAGAGAAAACAGGGAATTATAGACTGATTAGTCTGACATCAGTAGTGGGGAAAATACTAGAGTCCATTATAAAAGATGTAATAGGAGAGCACTTGGAAAACAATGACAGGATCGGACAAAGTCAACATGGATTTACGAAAGGGAAATCATGCTTGACAAATCTACTGGAATTTTTTGAGGATGTAACTAGTAGAATAGATAAGAGAGAACCAGTGGATGTGATGTATTTGGACTTTCAGAAAGCTTTCGATAAGGTCCCACATAAGAGATTAGTGTGCAAAATTAAAGCACATGGGATTGGGGGTAAGGTACTAACATGGATAGAGAATGGGATGGAAGACAGGAAACAAAGAGTAGGAATAAACGAGTATTTTTCTGAGTGGCAGGCAGTGACTGGTGGGGTATCGCAGGGATCAGTGCTAGGACCCCAGCTATTCACAATATATATTAATGATATAGATGAGGGAATTAAATGTAATATATCCAAGTTTGCAGATGACACAAAGCTGGGTGGGAGTGTGAGCTGTGAGGAGGATGCAGAGAAGCTCCAGTGTGATTTGGACAGGTTGAGTGAGTGGGCAAATACATGGCAGATGCAGTGTAATGTGGATAAATGTGAGGTTATCCATTTTGGTGGCAAAAACAGAAAGGCAGATTATTATCTGAATGGTGATAGATTGGGAAAGGGGGAGGTGCAGTGAGACCTGGGTGTCCTTGAGCACCAGTCGCTGAAAGTAAGCATGCAGGTGCAGCAGTCAGTTCAGAAGGCAAATTGTATGTTGGCCTTCATAGCGAGAGGATTCGAGTACAGGAGCAAGAATGTCTTGCTGAAATTATACAAGGCCTTGGTGAGACCACATCTGGAATATTGTGTGCAGTTTTGGTTCCCTTATCAGAGGAAGGATATTCTTGCTATGGAGAGAGTGCAGCGAAGGTTCACCAGACTGATTCCTGGGATGGCAGGACTGACGTATGAAGAGAGATTGGGTCAGTTATGCTTGTATTCGCTGGAATTTGGAAGAACGAGAGCGGTTCTCATAGAAACCTACAAAATTCTAACAGGACTGGACAGACTAGATGTAGGAAGGATGTTCCCGATGGCGGGGAAGTCCAGGACCAGCGGTCACAGTCTAAGGATAAAGGGTAAGCCATTTAGGACTGAGATGAGGAGAGATTTCTTCACCCAGAGAGTGGTGAACCTGTGGAATTCTCACCTGTGGAAAGCAGTTGAGGTCAAATCATGAAATATATTCAAGAAAGAGTTAGATATAGTTCTTCGGGCTAATGGGATCAAGGGATAGGGGGAGAAAGCGGGAACAGGGTACTGAGTTTGGATGATCAGCCATGATTGTATTGAATAGCGGAGCAGGCTTGAAGGGCTGAATGGCCTACTCCTATTTTTCTATGTTTCTATACGAATGTCTTTTGTGCGTTTCTCTCTCACTCTCTTTATTTTTCTCCCTCTTTGTGTGCGTGTGTCTCTCTGTACATTTTTATGTGTGTTGGGGTAGGGTGGGGTGTAACTGTGGGCTGGATTATATTAGTGCGCCACATTCTGCGGTGGTGCCCTGTGGGAGCCGCAGCCTTCCGACATGAAAGGGCCGCGACACAGCCCCAGCAATATTACCCGCGGGGACTGATTTAAATAGAGGGGGCGGAATGGCTGCCCCCAATGACATAGAGGGGGAGGCCGCCGAGTCACCGGCAAAGGCGTCCAGCGCCATTTTCAAAGGTCTTCAAGCCCTGACAACTGATTTACAATTTTAAAGGGAACAGCACTTAAGATGTTAATAAAACCATTAAATTCAACATGAAAGCAGTACTTTCACCCCCTCCCCCCATGGTCACAAAATAAATTTATTTCCCTAGCCCCCGAAAAAAAAATTATTGACAGTCCTGACCTTTAAACCCCAAACTTTCTACTCTTTGCCTTCAACCCCTTCCCACCATCCCTACAGCCAATAAAAAATGCTTTCCCCACTCCTCCACCCCTCCCGCCCTGAAAATGTTATTCCTCTCCCCTCCCCATCAGGTTCTCGCCTTGGAACTCCGTACGGAGCTCCGAAGGTGCACGAGGGACGAACGGCAGCTGTAAAACTGGTGTGGGACGGCCTCTGCCAGCAGGTAAGCGAATTTGCATCTAATTTAAGCTAATTTGAACATGTAGATGAAGGCCCAGCCACCAAGCGGCGGGGAGTCCACACCAAGGTCTCCTCGCCGTCTGTAATATACAGCGAGCCCTTCTCAACATTGGGAGTCAAGGCGGGCCTCTCTCCGTAGAATTTTATGGGTCCCCCGCCATGATCGAAAGCGTGAGGGGCTCATAAAATACAACCCTGTGTATCTATCTCTGTGCGCTTACAGGCATAGGTGTCTCTGTATATGCGTAGCTGTGTGGCTCTGTCTCTCTCTTGTAATAAAATGACTACAACTGACTAAAATGTTCACATATTCTCTAAGATTTCTTCAGGTCGTGCGTGTATTATTTTGGGATATGCTGGAAGTTCAATACAGACATCATCCTGCAGTTGGCAGTATATTTACTGTGACATCAATTGCACTTCTGTTATTTACTGAGGAAATGTCAGACCAGCAGAAGAAAGAATATCATCATATTCACAAAGTTCTTTAATGTAAACAAGATCACAAGAGAAGTGAGAAGCTAAGAACTTTGGATAAGAAGAAAGATTTAGGGCTCCAAGTACAGAGGTCATGAAAAGCAAGTGCAGAGTACAAATTATAATTAAAAAGGCTAATGGAATGTTTAGCCTTTATATCAAGAGGGTTGGAATACAATATAGTGGATGTAATGTTACTGCTGTACAGAGCTTTGGTTAAACCCCATTGAGAGTACTCTGTTCAGTTCTGAGCACCTCACCTCAGGAAGGATATATTGGCCTTTGACGGGTTGCAGTGCTGATTCACCAGAATGATACTGAAGCCAAAAGGGTTGCATAGACTAAGATTATATTCCTTTGAATATAGTAGATAAAGGAACATAAGAACAGGCGTAGGCCATTCAGCCCTTTGAGCCTGTTCCACCCTTCAATGAGATCATGGGTGATCTGTATCTTAACTCCATCTACCTGTCTTAACGTCCAGCAAAAATATATCAACCTCAAATTTAAGATTATTAGTTGAGCTAGAGGCTACTGCTTTTTTGGGAGAGATTTTCACACTTCTACCACCCTTTGTGTGATGAAGTGTTTCCTAACTTCTCTCCTGAAAAACCTGACTCTGATTTCAAGGTTCTGTCACCTTATCCCAGACTTCCTAGTTTCTATCTACCCTATCAATTCCTTTCTAAATCCTAAAAACTTAAATCAAATCACCCTTAACCTTCTATATTCCAGGGATACAAGCCTAGTTTATCAATTCTCTCATAATCCATATCTTGGAGTCCTTCTAACACTCTGTGCTCCTTCCAGGATCAATACATCTTTTATAAGGTGCAGTGCCCAGAATTGTACACAATACTTCCAGTGTTGTTTAATCAGGGATGATCTAATTGAGATGTTTATGGTAATTAAAATATTCGATAGGGTAGCTAGAGAGAGAAATTATTTTCTCTGGTGGGAGAGAACAAGGAGCGTAATGTTAAAATTAGAACTAGTCTGTTCAGGGTTGGTGTCAGGATACATTTCTTCACACACAGCATTGTGGAAATCTGGAACATTCTCTCCCAAAACTCTATTGAGGCTGGGTCAATTGAAAATGTCAATACTGAAATTGGTAGATTTTTTATTAGGCAAGGGTATATAGACTGAAGGCATATAAATAGAGTTAAAATACAAATCAGCCATGATCTAATTGAATGGGAGAACAGGCTTGAGGGGCTAAATAACCTACTCATGTGCTTGTATTCCTATGTAAGATCATTTTGGTTTATCCAATGGAAAGAACTTGCAATTGAGCATCCAATTTTTCCTTAAATACTTCCATGATTTTCGCCTCCAATACTTTACTGTGGAGTGGAGTTCATTACATGTGTTATTCAAACTTTGTGTGAAGACAAATTTCTTAACATTAGTCCTAGACTTATCTTTTACCAGTTTGAATTCCACTTGCAATTTAATTTAAATAATCTGGATTTACCTTTTCCATACCTTTGAATTTTCATATGCACATTGAGATGCGTCCTTTCCAGGCTGAAAAGCTGAAATTTCTCCAGTGTTTCCTTGTAACAAAAACATTTATTTTTGGCTTTAGCCTTCTGGCTCTTTTCAGCTTTGCCTCCAGCGTTTAAAAGTCTCCCTTATGTCTTGATGACCACAACCGGACACAATTCTAAAGGTGTGAACTGACCAAAGAGCAAACAACATTTGATCATCCCTCCCTCTGTTTTTAGCTATGTATTTTAACAATCTTTGCTGACTTGCTCTGCAATGGTTGGATAAAATGAGTGTTAGGTCTATGAAGGCTCCTAATTTTCCTTTATATTAAATCTCTTTGTGTTGTTTCAGGCTTTAATCATAGACCCAGAGAAGAGCAGACACTGCAACCATTGTCTGTGCTTTCGGCAGAATGAATACGAGAAAGTGCCATGAGTGGAATCACAAATGGACTAGCCCATCCGCTTGTGTCGATTGGTGCCAATCCAAACATCTGGATAAAAGTAAGAACAAGTTAAGAAAAATATCATGCCCATTGTGCAAACTTGGAATAAGATTTGATTTGACAAAATTGTATGCCTTGAATTGCATAGATCTCCCTATTTGAACTCCTAGGGACAGGACAAGGCCTTTCAGACTCCCAGGTTTATTCTGCTGTTGATCAGGAGTGTAAATGATAGTGTAATATAACTGAAATACAATACTAATGGCAAATATTTAAGTTGTTAAAATATGACTGCAACACAATGATAATTGTAACTATTTTAAGTATTATAAAGGAACTGGTTATTTGAAGTTTGTTTAATATTTACAAAATGATCTTACTGCAAAATTGTCATAGAGTCATAGAGTTATACATCACAGAAACAGGCCCTTTGGCCCATTGTGTCTCTGCTGGCTATCAATCACCTATCTATTCTAATCCCATTTCCAGCACTTGGCCTTTAGCCTTGTATGCTATGGCGTTTCAAGTGCTCATCTAAATACTTCTTAAATGTTGTGAGGGTTCATGCCTCTACCAACCCTTCAGGCAGTGTGTTCCAGATTCCAACCACCTTCTGGGTGAAAACTTTTTTCCTCAGATCCCCTCTAAACCTCCTGCCCCTTACCTTAAATCTATGCCCCCTGGTTATTGACACCTCTGCTAAGGGAAAAAGTTTCTTCCTATCTACCCTATATATGCCCTTCATAATTTTGCATACCTCAATCAGGTCTCCTCTCAGCCTCCTCTGCTCTAAGGAAAACAACCCTAGCCTATCTAGTCTCTCTTCATAGCTGAAATGCTCTGGCCCAGGCAACATCCTGGTGAATCTCATCTGCACCCTCTCCAGTACAATCACATCATTCCTGTAGTGTGGTGACCAGAACTGTACACAGTACTCCAGCTGTGGCCTAACTAGCGATTTACACATCTCCATCATAACCTCACTGTTCTTATATTCTATGCCTCGACTAATAAAGGCAAGTATCCTATATGCCTTCCTAACCACCTTATCTACCTGTGCTGCTGCCTTCAGTGATCTATGGACAAGTACACCAAGGTCCCTCTGACCCTCTGTACTTCCTAGGGTCCTACCATCCATTGCATATTCCTTTGCCTTGTTAGTCCTCCAAAAATGCATCATCTCACACTTCTCAGGATTAAATTCCATTTGCCGCTGCTTTGCCCAACTTACCAGCCTATCTATTTCGTCCTGTAATCTAAGGCTTTCCTCCTCACTATTTACAACACCACCAATTTTTGTGTCATCTGCAAACTTACTGATCATACCTCCTATATTCACGTCTAAATCATTAATGTAGACTACAAACAGCAAAGATCCCAGCACGGATCCCTGTGGTACACCACTGATCACAAGCTTCCAATCTCAAAAACAACCCTTGACCATCACCCTCTGCCTCCTGGCACTAAGCCAATTTTGGATCCAATTTCCCCTGGATTCCATGAGCTTTTACCTTCTTAACCAATCTCCCATGCGGGATCTTATCAAAAGCATTACTGAAGTCCATGTAGACTACATCAACTGCTTTACCCTCACCTACACACCTAGTCACCTACTCAAAACATTCAAACAAATTTGTTGGACATGATCTCCCCCTAACAAAGCCACGCTGACAATCCTTGATTAATCCATGCCTCTCCAAGTGGAGATTAATCCTGTCCCTCAGAATTTTTCCAATAGTTTCCCTACCACTGATATTAGACTCACTGGCCTGTAATTACCTGGTTTATCCCTACTATCCTCTTGAATAATGGTACCACATTTGCTGTCCTCTAGTCCTCTGGCACCTCTCCTGTGGCCAGTGAGGATTTGAAAATTTGTGTTAGAACCCCCTGCAATCTCCTCCCTTGCCTCAGATAGCAGCCTGGGATACATCTCATCTAGGCCTGGAGATTTATCCACTTTTAAGCCCGCTAAAACTGCTTATATCTCCTCCCTTTCAATGCTAATTTGTTCAAGTATATCACAATTCTCCTCCCTGATCTCTACATCTACATCATCCTTCTCCATATTGAACACAGACGAAAAGAAAACATTTAAAACCTCACCTACGTCCTCCAGCTCCACACACAGATTGCCATTTTGATCCCTACTCTTTCCCTGGTTATCCTCTTGCCCTTAATATACTTATAAGACGCCTTAGGATTTTCCTTTATCTTGCCTGCCAGTGTTTTTACATGTCCCCTCTTCGCTCTCCTAATTACTTTTTAAAGTACCCCCAACACTTTCTATACTCCTCTACGGCCTCCGCTGTTTTCAGCCCTCTGAATCTGCCGTAGCCTCCTTTTTTTTCCTGATCCAGTCCTCTATATCCCTTGACATCAAGGTTCCCTGGACTTGTTGGTCCTACCCTTCACCTTTACGGGAACATGTTGGCTCTGAACTCTCACTATTTCCTTTTTGAATGACTCCCACTGGTCTGATGTAGACTTTCCTACAAGTAGCTGCTCCCAGTCCACTTTGGCCAGATCCTGTTTTATCATATTGAAATCAGCCTTCCCCCAATTCAGTACCTTTATTTCCGTTCCATCTTTGTCCTTTTCTATAACTACCTTAAATCTTACAGAGTTATGGTCACTATCCCCAAAATGCACCCCCACTGACATTTCGACCACTTGTCGGGCTTCATTCCCTAAGATTAGGCCCAGTAGCGCCCCTTCTCTTGGAGGACTTTTTACATGCTGGCTCAAAAAGCTCTCCTGTATGTACTTTAAGAATTCTACCCCCTTTAAGCCTTTTGAACTAAGACTATCCCAGTTAATATTGGGGAAGTTGAAATCCCCTACTATTATTATCCTATTATTTTTACACTTCTCTGAGATTTGCCGACATATCTGCTCCTCTATCTCTCCTGACCATTTGGAGGCCTGTAGTACACGCCCAGCAAAGTGATTGCCCCCTTTTTGTTTTTAAGTTCTATTCATATGGCCTCATTTGAGGAACCTTCTAAGATATCATCCCTCCTTACTGCAGTAATTGACTCCTTGATCAATAGTGCAATGCCACCTCCTCTTTTACACCCTCCCCTGTCACGCCTGAAGATTCTATACCCTGGAATATTGAGCTGCCAGTCCTGTCCTTCCCTCAATCATGTCTCTGTGATAGCAATAATATCATATTCACATGTGTTAATCAATGCCCTCAATTCATCTGCCTTACTTGTAAGACTCCTTGCCTTAAAATAGATGCAATCCAGCCTTGCATTATTCGCTTGTGCCTTAACAGGTCTATATTTGCTCTGCCTTTCAGACTGACTTAGTTTCTCTTCTATATTTGGCTGTGCATCACCCCCTACTGTACATCCACTCTGTATCCTATCCCCCTGACAAATTAGTTTAACCTCCCCTCCTCCCCCAACAGCACTAGCAAAGATCCCTACAAGGATGTTGGTCCCGTTCCGGTTCAGGTGCAACCCGTCCAACTTGTACAGGTCGCACCTTCGCCAGAAACAGACCCAGTAATCCAGAAAACTAAAGCCCTCCCTCCTGCACCATCCCTTCAGCCACGCATTCATCTGCTCTATCCTCCTATTCCTATACTCACTAGCACGTGGCACCAGGAGTAATCCAGAGATTAGAGATTTTGTTAATCTATTCAACAAAATACAATTTTACGTAACTGAGTGCAAAATTAATTGCATTTAATTGTCTTTGATTCATCTATAATATAGTTTCAGTACTATGATCATTAATCATCATTAAGTTCTTATTTCATAATAATCTTTTTAAACACAGGCAAAATGATTATTTAATAGCATTTTTCACACTAATAATCATGAAATTTGCTGCAATTAATGTCAGGTGCGATGTTTATCAGATTTCATTGAGATGATGTAAGAGTGCACAGTGTTGGAAAGCAGATAATAAATCTCATAAATAAAAATAATCTCAGTTTCAAATTCTATAAAAGATAAAGTAATTTTTGAAGAAGTATGTACCATGACCAATAATCTTATCCCTTTAATTCATCCTGGACAACTGTTGTGTTTCTCTTTCTTCTGCACGGGGAGGATTGGTAACTAAAATAAGTGGATTCTTCAATTGAAGATATGAACCTATTACAGCAATAACTGGGAGGTAAATTAACATGCCTGTCTCTCTGACTGCTCCTAACATCTGCTTGATGATGACATGAGTATATAGATCATATACAGTTTTAGCATACCCCTTAAAGGTATACCACAACATCTCCCTTTTTTCTAAATCAAAATTGTTTCCTTAAACAATCAGAACTATTTACATTACATCAGGAGAAAACCGTCATGTGTTTAATCACACGATTGTACAAAGTATTAAACTTATAAGTCTCTGATGTGTAATAGTGGTTTACTGAAAAGCCCAGACTGGGTTACTGTGAAGTTGGTTTGATAGCGCTGTATGTTCTCACAACTCTGGTTGTCCATAGGAGTGTTGTGCTTGGATCATGTTTTTCATCATGTTTGACTTGTGATTGGGCTACTTGGTGTTTCTTGATCTGGTACCTCCCTGATTTGGTATCTATTGCTTTGCAGTGTCATGGCATGGGTTTTTTTGTACTTGTACTTTTTGTCCGATGTCTTCTTGTAATCGAAGGAATTCTTTTTTCAGAGTGCTGAGTTGCTGTGTTTGTGCTCTCAGATCTGAGATGGTGGCCCTCTCCCTCTGAAGGTCATCTGTAGTCATCTGGTCCACTCCCTGTCGATGTTCAGGTCAATTTCCAGTTGGACCCTGCGATGCCTTGTTGGCTTCTTTGATTGCCTTGATTTTGAGTTTTGACTCGCTGAGTTTGGAGCCCACCTCCTGCAGTGCCTACTCCTGCGCATCGCAAATTGTCTGCAGTTGGCCTTGTGGTCTGTTGTCTTCACCATTACCATGTCACTGCTATGAAAGGCAACCAAGGTCAGGTAATCAGCAGGCCTGCAATTGATGGATCCGTGGTGTAAAACGTTTGGGATGACCATGGTGAGTTGTTGTATCAGCATTCCAGTATAATGGATTCCATAAATATCAAAAAATATAAAAACAAAAAAAAGGGACAAATCTCTGAGCCATCGTATTCTGTGAGCTTGGCAGTGGTTGGTAGAGCCATAACTTGCCATTTCTGTTGGTACATGTTCTTCAGAATGCCAAGTGGTAGAATGTTGCCACTCGCAATGTGTCAATTTTGGTCCACAGTGTATGTTTCCTGGCTTTTGTGGGCATATTATGTGGATAGTGGAAAAGGTTTCAGCAGGTACCACCATGCCAATACACTCTGCAATGTTGACAGTATAGAATGCCTGCTCACTGTGTGTCAGTGTTTTGGTCATCCTTACCTTCCATTCTTGCAGTCTGCCTAGTCAATGCATGGATATTCTGCTTGTGGAATTTTGAACGCTCCTGCTGTCAATTGGGATGCAGTACCTGTCGTGCATCCAACTGCGGCTGGTCAGATGTCAGGCCACATGTTCTGGCTTTGGTTTCTTACATTTGCTCTTCCAGTGCCCTCTGGTGCCTTGCAAATGTCCTGGAAGGCCAGACAATTTCTTGGTGAATGTATGAAGCTGTACCACCTACATGATTTACCAGGTTTGGTTGCATTGGTAACTGTGCCAATGGAGGACGTAGTTTTAAAAAAATTCTTTTATGGGATGTGTGTCACTGGTTAGGCCAGCATTTATTGCCCATCCCGAATTGCCCGTGAGAAGGTGGTGGTGAGCTGCCTTCTTGAACCGCTGCAGTCCATGTGAGGTAGGTACACCCACAATGCTGTTAGGAAAGGAGTTCCAGGATTTTGACCCAGCGACAGTGAAGTAACAGCAATATAGTTCCAAGTCAGGATGGTGTCTGACTTGGAGGGGAACTTGCAGGTGGTGGTGCTCCCATGCATTTTGTGCCCTTGTCCTTCTAGTTGGTAGAGGTCACGGGTTTGGAAGGTGCTGTCTAAGGAGCCTTGGTGCATTGCTGCAGTGCATCTTGTAGATGGTACACACTGCTGCCACTGTGTGTTGGTGGTGGAAGGAGTGAATGTTTGTGGATGGGGTGCCAATCAAGCGGGCTACTTTGTCCTGGATGGTGTCGAGCTTCTTGAATGTTGTTGGTGTTGCACCCATCCAGGCAAGTGCAGAGTATTCCATCACACTCCTGACTTGTGCCTTGTAGATGGTGGACAGGCTTTGGGGAGTCAGGAGGTGAGTTACTCGCCTCAAGATTCCTAGCCTCTGACCTGTTCTTGTAGCCACGGTATTTATGTGGCTACTTCGGTTCAGTTTCTGGTCAATGGTAGTCCTTAGGATGTTGATAGTGGGGGATTCAGCAATGGTAATGCCATTGAATATCAAGGGGAGACGGTTAGACTCTCTCTTGTTGGAGATGGTCATTGCCTGGCACTTGTGTTGTGCAAATGTTACTTGCCACTTATCAGCCCAAGCCTGGATATTGTCCAAGTCTTGCTGCATTTGTATACAGACTGATTCCGTTTCTGTGGAGTCGCGAATGGTGCTGAACATTGTGCAATCATCAGCAAACATCCCCACTTCTGACTTTATGATTGAAGGAAGGTCATTGATGAAGCAGCTGAAGATGGTTGGGCCTAGGACACTACCTTGAGGAAATGCTGCAGTAATGTCCTGGAGCTTAGATGATTGACCTCTAACACCACAACCATCTTCCTTTGCGCTAGGTATGACTCCAACCAGCGGAGTGTCTTCCCCCTGATTCCCATGGGCTTCAGTTTTGCTCGGGCTCCTTGATGCCATGCACAGAGCTTGTACACGCTGCCTACCCATAAGGATGGCTTTGAATGTGTGCCCGCTTTTATGCAAAGCTCCCAAGCTGTAGCCTTTGCGTTGGTCAATAAGATCCTTTTGGAATGCTTCGATAGGGGTAGAAGCTATCACAAGCTTAATGATTTTGTCAGCCAGCTCAACCTCTGAAAAGTCACAATCATGGCCCTTATTTCTGTAGCAGCTCACAAACTGATGTATTGTCTCCTTGGGTTGCTGTCTGAAGGGCATAAACTCGAGACGGTGTATTCGGAAGTTGAGCTTCACCCTTAACTGGTATCATGCAGATCCCCACCCGCCAAGAGTGCGGCATATTAACTTTGTCATATGAACATTGATTTTAAACTGTTGCTGGAGTGAAGAAAGGACTTGTTAAAAAAAAATCACCAGACACTTGGCTGGAAAAATATTTGCATACTAACAGAAGTGCTTGGAGAGACAAAGGACTGTTCCTTGGGCCACTTAACCAAAAATGGGCTGTGGATCACCAGAGGTGAGGATGCTCACATTCCAGGATGACTGCTAAGATGGCAGAATCCACAAACAGAAGTCGTCAAACCAGCTAGTCAGATGACTAACCTGCTGGGCAACCTGGGATATTTTGAATTGTGCCACAGAGAAAGCCTCAGAAGCCTGTTGAAACTGAAGCTGGAGCAAGGAAGCCTCTCCCTCTCTGTCTCGCTTTCTCCCAAGCCACCTGACCCACAGAACATACGTAAACCTCAAGAGAGAAAAGACTCTGACCTCAAAACGGGGTTGAAGCGTGCACTGGGCCCCAACGAATTGCAAGTCTGACCGGCAACCAGAGAGTTCACAGCAAACTCAAAGGACAGTAAAATAGAAACCCATCTATTGTGTCAAACTTTTCCCCCTTTATTCTTTTCTACTTTTCTGTCTGTATCTGTGTGTGTTTATTGCGTATGCACGCTAGCGTGGTCGCGTCGCACATTCGTAGTCGGTAACCGGATTAGAGTTTAAGATTAATAAACTTCTACCTTTCTTGTTTAAAATCTGAGAAAACCTGTCTGAATTGATTTCTTTGCCTTACAATTAGAAAGTGGTGAACAAGGATTCACTAAGGGGGAGCTAAAACACAGTGCTTTTCTAAAAATTAAACCCTGTTACGGTTAAACCAGGCAAAGGCTGAGAGAGACCCCCAAGACCCCTTCTCACCTGGTCGTAACACTGGTCTTCCAGTGTAGACCATATTTTGCTTGGATCGTTGAGGTCAGCCTCTGACAGTCCTGAATTGTTCAGTCTATGGAGACCATCGTTCCCTATAGCAATTTTTACCTTTATGGCTTGTCTCTCTGGTTCGGAGACAGCTCGGTCAAGAAAATACAATTCCATTCTCTGCCTGAATAATTTCAATTCAGTGAAGAGGTCTGCTGCTTTTCAGTTTAGGGATGGAAACTTTGTGGTCATTTTGTCTTGAACAATATCAGTGGCAGGAATAAATATTTAAACATGCACAGCCCTTAAGGGGTTAAGTTCTGTGGCTCCACTCGCTTGCAGTATGCTGAATGGCCACACCTAATTGTCAGACTTGGGATTGATGGTGCTGTTACTGAAGGGGTTCAGTGATGCATATCCTGCAAAATCTTCAAATTAAATCTTCAAACACTGCCACCTGCCACCATATTGCGTTTCTCTTTCTTTAACACACACCAACCACACAAGGAGGATTGCTAACTAAAATAAGTGCGTTCTTTAATTGAAGATATGAAACTATGTACAACTGTAACTGATCTCTCTGACTGCTCCTAACTTCAGCTCGATGATTACATGAGTATATGCATCGTATCATGTCTGGTGGCAGGCAGCAGTTTTAGACATGCCCTTACCATACCACAACAACAACATTCCCCTTTAACTACTATCAGCTGAAGTAAGATTAGCTAGTTGTTCATCTCTTTGTTATCCAAGATGTTGCTGTGCATATCTCTGCTTTCCATGTTAGTTATACCGGCATAACCCCTTATTTAAAAAATGATTACACTCGCAAGGGTACATTTATTACCCATCCTTAGTTTCACTTCACATAGCAATTGTTTGTACAGTTGAATGGCTTGTTAAGCCACATCAGAGGCAGTTAAGGATAAACCATGTAATGTGGACTACAGTCACGTGGAAGGCAGGCTAGATTGGGGTATTAGGGCCGCTTATGTAACGTATATTAATGAATCAGTTGAGCTTTTCCTTGTACTAGCATGCAAATTAACAAATGAATTTCACAATTTGCAATGGGGAGATTATAAACCCATGGCTTCGTGGTTTCGCTTCATGATCACTATCATACAAGGAAGAGCATTACTAGACATTCCAGTTGTATAAAGCTCTGGCTGGCCCCATTTGGCAGATAGAAACTATTTTCTCTGGTGTGAGGGCCCAGTGAAGAGGACATAACCTCTTTCCCCAAAACCCAGCAATCATTTTTCTTTTCAAGTATTTATCCAATTCCCTTTTGAAAGCTACCATTGAATCTGCTTCCACCGCCCTTTCAGGCAATGCATTACAGATCATAACAACTCGCTACCACAAAGAAGTCTCCTCCTCTCCAGTCTGTTTCTTTTACCAATGATCTTAAATCTGTGTTTGTTAGTTAACAACCCTTCTGCTGGTAGAAACATCTTCTCCCTATCTACTATATCAAAACCCCATACAAATTTAAATACAATTATCTATGAAGTAGTTTGAAATGCTTCTCAGTGATTTGGTAATATGCTCTATAAATGCATGTTCTTTCTTTTAGTTTAGATACTAATTGTCACAAGAAACATTTTTGTGAAGAAAACATACACTTTAATATTTCACTGCTTAGAACCCAAATGAGTTATTGCCATGTGAAATCAATTGGATAAATACTCGAGAGGAAAAAAATTTACCGGACTTTAGGGAAAAAACATGAGTGGGACTAATTGGATAGCTCTACTAAAGAGCTGGCACAGGCACGATGGGCCAAATAACCTCCTTCTTTGCTGTTTCAGCCTATGATAATATAACCTACTTCATTGCTATGATTGGCCTCCATGAAGTAAAGTCATCATTCTATTATTGACTCTATCAATTCATACCCATCATGTGACAAGTTGCACTATGAGGTGGATGGGCAAATAGCTTTTTGTCGGTTAAGGATATTGTCATCTGCAACTGGGGGGAATAAGATTATGTTTGAACCAATTCCCAACTCTAGCCTCTGAGTCAGAGGTTGGGGGTTTAAATAACGCTGCAGAGACCTGAGCACGTAATCCAGGCTGACACTTCAGTGCATTACTGAATGAGTTTTGCACTGTCAGAGGTGCCACCTTTCAGATGAGATATAAAACTGAGACCCCTTCTGCCTTCTCTGGTGGATGAAATAATTCATGGCACTCTTTCAAATAAGAGTGGTGACGTGTTCTCTGGCATCCTGGTCAATATTTTATTGCTCAACCAACATTGCTCAACCGTATTATCTGGTCATTATCTCATTGCTGTTTGTGGGACCTTGTGTGCAAATTGACTGCTGCATTTCCTGCACTAAAACAGTGACTACATTTCAAGAAGTAATTAATTTGCTGTAAAGCACTTTCGAGTACCCTGAGGCAAGTGTCCTTTTTAATAAAGCAGCAGCAGAAGGGCAAGAAGTAATGTCTGCCCTAGTAACAAACTACAGGTGAAAAGTAGAAGCTTTTCATCTTTTTTATAATCACTGGTCCTCCATCAATTTTATGTTTCCTTCAACATTTCTGCCTTTTCATTACATTATTGATATTACTGTAGGCAGTGCGCCTCCAACCTCTCTCATGTTTCAGAAGCTCCATAAACATCTTCACACACTCTCTACCTCTCTCCTTCATGTTGATTCATTGCACAGTCTCCCACTTTAATTCCGCCTTTGGACTCTGAAGCTGTGGAATTCCTTCCCTTTCTCAGTTTTCCAATCTTTCAATGGTGTCCAATGTTAGATCTTACATTGTCGATTTTCCATTGTAAATCTCTGGAAGAAACACACAGATTGCTGCTGTAAACTGAAATTTTATCATTGACTCCGTCTAGTGGCACACTGTGCATGCTACACCAAGCATGTACGGCAGCCTCATAGCAAATGAACAATATATTACATCACTCCCTTTCTTGATAAATGAGAGTTTCAATGGTTTGCTTACACTGCTCTGTTTGGACATTACTTCAGTTTGTAACCTAATCACTTAATTATGACGTACATTTCTGCTCATGAGTAGGATATCGACGCGTGACATCAGGTGTTGTCTCATTTAACTCATGAGCTTCATCTGAAGTGTCGATGTTTGGATCAGATGCAACGCTTGTGGATGGTGTTTACAAAACTTTGAAGAATGAATCATTCTGTGCGATGATTTGCGAACCACACATAGCGGTGATCAGTGATCCTTTTGTGTTGGTCACAACAAATAGCTGGATGTCATGGGGGATTGTTTGCTTTCCAACATAGCCATCACATTTACAAACACTTTGTCTTTGGTCAGGGTAAGGTTGCATTCTCTAAGATGTTGTAGGCATGCATGTGAGGATGTTGTGAGTTCACTTTCAGTGTGACTGGGAGTCAGTCCCACTGCCTCACTCAATCCCCGTAGCCCTGCAAGTATACTTACTTCAAGTGACCATTCAATTTCTTTTTGAAGTCATTGATTGTCTCCACTTCCACCACCCTCGTGAGTAGCGGGTTCCAGGTCATTACCAAGCACTATGTAAAAGAAGTTCTTCCTTGCACTCCCCCTGCATCTCTTGTCCAAAACCTTAAATCTGTGTCCCCCAGTCCTTGAACCATTAGCTAATGGGGACAGTTTTCCTTTTCTAACTTGCCTAAGCCTGTCATAATCTTGTACACTTCTGTCAAATCTCCCCTCAATCTCCTTTTCTCCAGGGAGAGCAACCCCAGATTTTTTGACCTAACCTTGGAACTAAAATCCTCCATCCCTGGAACCATTCTGGTAAATCTCCTCTGCACCCTCTCAAGGACCCTCATGTCTTTGCCAAAGTGTGGTGACCAGAACTGGATGCAATACTCTAGTTGGGGACTAACCAGGGCTTTATAAAGATTCAGCATAGCTTCCTTGCTTTCTATGGCTCTATTTATGAAGCCCAAAATCCCATACACTTTGTTAACCACTCTGTCAATGTTGTGCTACCTTCAAAAACTGATGCACATGCACCCTCTGCACTTTAGAACTGGACCCAGGCCACAGGGAGGTGAGAGCAGGAGGTGTCTCTTTAGAACTGCACCATTTATTCTATATTGCCTCACCCTATCCCTTCTGCAAAATACATCACCTCACATTTGTCTGTATTAAATTCCATCTGCCACTTGTGTCCCCATTCTGCTAGCCTATATATGTCCTGTGCAGGCGGCTTGTACCATCCTCACTGTTTGCCACTCCTCCAAGTTTGGTATCATCAGCTAGTTTTGAAATTCTACTCTGTATTGCAAGATCCAAGTCATTTATATATCGAAAAAAAACAGTGGTCCTAGCACTGACCCTTGGGGAACACCAGTGTCTACCATCCTCCAGTCTGAAAAACAACCATTTACCACTACTCCCTGTTTTCTGTCCTTAACGCAATTTTTAAAATCCTATTGGACACTGACCCTCCCATTCCATGAGCCTAAATTTTGTTACCCAGCCTTTTATGTCATACTTTGTCGAATGTTTTCTTAAAATCCATGTAGACAACATCCACTGCATTCCCTATATCAACCTTCTCTGTTACTTCATCAAAAAATTCAATGAGATTAGTCATGTATGATCTGCCTTTTACATATCCATGCTGCCTATCTTTAATTAACTCAAACCTCTCCTTGTGCCTGTTGTTTTTTTTCCCCTCTGATTATTGTTTATAAAAACTTACCCATCACTGATATTAAACTAACTGGCATGGCTTGGACTGTCCTTACACCTTTTCTTGAATAAGTGCATCACATTTGCCATTCTCCAATCCTCTGGCACCCACCACACCCCCCCTCCTCCCGCACCCAATCGAGGGAGGATTGCAAGATTATGTCAAGCCCTTTCACTATCTCCACCCCCACCTCCTTTAGCAATGTGGGATGCAGGCCATCCGGACCAGGTAACTTATCTACCCTAAACATACCCTTTCCAGTGCCTCCTCCCTCTCACATTTTACACTATCCATTGTCTCTACTCTCTCTGCCTTTACCGATATTTTGTCAGATTCCTCTTCATTAGTAAACACTGATACAAAGTACTCTAGCCTTGCCCTGTGCCCCTAAGCATATAATACCCCATTGCCCCTCGAATTGTCGCAGTCATATCTGCCAACGTCAGAACGCAGATGAAAGCTCGGAGTGCACGTCAAAATGTGGTAGGTTGGGTATAGCCATCACCATCTTGATCATGCAGTGATAGTTCAAGATCAAGGATTCAGGATAGAGTTCCACAGGCACAATGCATGAGACAAAATGGCTGTCCTGCATTAGCTTCACAAAGAAATGAGGCCTGTTGTGCACAAACCCCAAAACTATCCATATTTGACAATCTGCATTACCTGGGGTAATAACTGAAGGCACAGAAAATTATACCTGTCTGTAAAGCAAATGCAGATTCTGTCCTTGTAGCCATTGTAAGATGTCATATTGTAGATCTGCTATTGTAAATGTCTGGAAGAAACACAGGGCACTACCTTCTGGATTGCTCTAAAACTTTATTATCAGCTACTTCTAGTGGCATACATACAAACATACGAACTAGGAGCAGGAGTAGGCCACTTGCACCCCCCCCCCCCCCCCAACAAGCCTGCTACGCCATTCAATAAGATCATGGCTGATCAGATTGTAACCTCAACTCTACATTCCTGCTAACCCCCATTAACCTTTCACCTCCTTGCTTATCAAGAATCAATTTACTTCTGCCTTGAAAATATTTAAAGACTCTGCTTCCACCACCTTTGGAGGAAGAGATTTCCAAAGACTCCTGACCCACTGGGAGAAAAAATATCTCCTTATCTCTGTCTTAAATGGGAAACTCCTTATTTTAAACCATGACCCTTAGTTCTAGATTCTCCCAGAAGAGGAAACATCCTTTCCACATCCACCCTGTCAAGACTCCTCAGATTCTTATGTTTCAATCAAGTTGCCTCTTATTTTTCTGAACTCCAATGGATACAAGCCTAGCCTGTCTAACCTTTCCACAAAAGACAACCTGCCCATTCTAGGTATTAGACTAGTGAACCTTCTCTGAACTGCTCCAACTCATTTACATCCTTCCTTAAATAAGGAGACCAATGCTGTACACAGCAATCCTGATGTGGTCTCTCTAATGCCCTGTATAGCTGAAGCATAACCTCCCTACTTTTGTATTCAATTCCCCTCACAATAAACGATAACATTCTATTTGCTTTCCTAATTACTTGCTGTATCTGCATACTAACTTTTGCGATTTGTGCACTCGGACACCCAGATCCCTCTGCATCTCAGAGCTCTGCAATCTCTCACCATTTAGATCATTTTTTTTTATTCTTCCTGCCAAAATGGACATTAAAAAGCAGCAAAGAAAGACTAAAAGATTAATAAGAAGGGAAAAATTAGTATGCAAAAGAAATCTGGCAAGAAATATAAAGACAGATAGTAAAAGTTTCTATAGATATTAAAAAAAAAAGAAGAGTTAATAAAATGAGCGTTGGTCCAATGGAAAGTGAGTCTGGGGAATTAATAAGGGAACATAAGGAGATGGCAGATGAATTTAACAGGTATTTTGCATCGATCTTACCATAGAGGATACAAGTAACATCCCTGAAATAGATGTAAATCAGGAAATGGAAGGGAACGAGGTACTCAAGAAAACTACAATCACCAGGGAAGTAATACTGAGCAAATTGTTAGAGCTGCAGGCTGACAAGTCCCCGGGTCCTGATGGACTTGATCCTCGGGTCTTAAAAGAAGTGCACTCTGCACATTCTACACAAAGCATGTACGGTGGCCTCAAATGATCAATACACTACATATCAAATGAACAATAAATGAATAATAAACTATATACAAGGTTTTAAAAGCTGAATCTTGCTGTTGACCAAACAACTAATTTTTGGTTTTATTGTGTCTTCTCTTCTACTCTATTCTTGTCAACATTAGTTTTGTCCTGCATAATGCCTTTCGTGTCAGATTCTCACCAAAGTTGTGCGCCTGGCTGGAGTCCTGTATTTTGTGGTAACGCTGTCTTCTTGGCCAAACTTTCATCTTGAACCCTCTGTAAACTTGAGCACATTGAAAACTCTGCTTCTGATATCTCAACTTGCACAATATCTCGTTCACCTAACACCCATGTGCTGAGTGACCTACACTGCGTCGCCTCCATTTTAAAATTCTCATCCCTGTTTACAAATCCCTCCATGGCCTCAACCCATCCTATCACTGTAACCTTCTCCAGTCCTACAATGCTCCAGGATTACAGCGCATCTCCAATTATAGCCTCTTGCACATTGCTGATTTTCATTGCTCCACTACTCACGGCTGTGCTTTCACCTGTCCAGACCCAGCTGTGGAACTCTCTCTCTAAACCTTTTCATGCTGTCTACTCATCACTCCTCTAAATGCAAATCGTTGTTGTTGTCATTGGCCATGGGAATGGAAGATTAACACAGGCAGGGGAGCAGCTGAAGCTTCGAGAAGTTTTCAAAGCTCCCAGTCTCTGACTCATCTATTCTGCCCGGGCAGTAAGCTGTTGCTGCCATTAGCTATATATAAGGTTTCGCTTTGTACTCAGTATGAACAACAACAACAAAAGAGAACAGCAAAATAACAGGCCACTGGAAAATGACTGATGTTGGCTTCAAACGGAGACTGTCCAGATTGTTGCCATTTCCCCTGATGTGTTGATTAAAAGTCCTGTAAAATGAATTCTCCATGTTATTTGCTGCTCCATGTTTGCAGTTTTGTTAAGACTGGGTGACGGAGACAGAAAGGGAGCTTTTCTAGTTTGTGTTGTACTCCCATGATTGCAACTTTGGAAATTGCAGTATGAATGCTGTTAATTAATAAATTTTGACTTTAAAAATTTTCATTTGTCAGATTCCAATTCATCTTTTAAGCCTAACTAAAAGCAGGATTTAGTGTTTGTGCAGCCAGAGATTTGCGGGAAGAACGGCAATGGAAAGGGGACATTACATCCAGTTAACTTTACAGCACTAGGTTTCTTAAAGGGATATTAGAATAATCTCCAACTTGTTACACATTTGTATAACTAAGATTAACATGATCTTAGTGTATTAATATAACATGACACTTCAGATGTAGCAGATATATTGGGAGTCAGTGCAGGAAGGAAGCATTAAGGACCACTTTCATAAGCACCTACTCCCTAGAAACATAGAAAATATATAACACAGAAGGAGGCCATTCAGTCCATCATGTATGTGCCGCCCAAAAAAGAGCTATCCAGCCTAATCCCACTTTCCAGCTCTTGGCCTGCAGCCGTGTAGGTTTTTAAAGTGCAATGAGGGTTTCTATCTCCACCAACCTTTCAGACAGTGAGTTCCTGATTCCCACACTGGGGGAAAACATTTCTCAACTTCCTGCTAATCTTGGTTAATGACCTCTCTGTGAATGGAAATAGATCCACTCTTTCTAGGTTTCTCATAATTTTAACCACCTCAATTAAATCTCCCCTCAGCCTCCTTTATTCTGAAGAAAATAACCCCAGCCTATCCAATCTTTCCTCATAGCTAGAATTCTCCATTCCTGGCAACATTCTTGCAAATCTCGGGTTGTGGCAGTTCCCTGGATAGTAGCATTCACCTGCATGATAAACTGCTAATGGGCACACACGAGCTGCACATTGAGGAAATGGAATGCCTTCCTGTTCCTGAACACCTCCGAGTTTAAATAAGGGACTTGCACTGCCGACCATAATGCCTATCTATACTAATCCCACCTGCCTGCATTAATTCCATATCCCTCTATGCCTTACTCATTCAAGTACCTGTCCAGATGCCTCTTAAATGTTGCTACTGTTCCTGCCTCCACCACCTCCTCTGGCAGCTCATTCCAGATACCCACTATTCTTTGTGTGAAAAATTTACCCCTTTGAGCCCCTTTAAACCTCCTCCCTCTCACCTTAAATCTAGTTTTAGTCACCCCTACCATGGGAAACAGACTCTGGCTATCTACCCTATCTATGCCTCTCATAATTTTATATACCTCTATCAGTGGCGCAGTGGTTAGCACCACAGCCTCACAGCTCCAGCGACCTGGGTTCAATTCTGGGTACTGCCTGTGCGGAGTTTGCAAGTTCTCCCTGTGACCGCGTGGGTTTTTGCCGGGTGCTCTGGTTTCATCCCACTGCCAAAGACTTGCAGGTGATGGGTAAATTGGCCATTGTAAATTGCCCCTAGTGTAGGTAGGTGGTAGCGAATATGGGATTACTGTAGGGTTAGTATAAATGGGTGGTTCTTGGTTAGCACAGACTTGGTGGGCCAAGGGCCTGTTTCAGTGCTGTATCTCTAAATAAAAATAAATAAATAAATAAATGTTCCCTCTCAGTCTCCTTCACTCCAGGGAAAACAGACCCAGCCTATCCAATCTCTCTTTATAACTCAAGCCCTCCAAACCAGGCAACATCTTTGTGAATCTTTTCTGCACCCTCTCTAGCTTAATCACATCTTTCCTGTAGTGCGGTGACCAGAACTGCACACAGTACTCCAAGTGCGGCCTAACCAACGTTATGTACAACTGTAACATGATGTCCCAACTCTTGTACTCAATGCCTTGGCCAATGAAGGCAAGCATGCCATATGCCTTCTTCGCCACCCTGTCTACCTGTGTTGCCACTTTCAGGGAACTATGTACTTGCACCCCAAGGTCTCTCTGCTCAACAACACTCAGAGGGCCCTGCCATGCACTGCATATGTCCTGCCCTGGTTTAACTTCCCAATCCTATTGAATCCTGGAGCTCTCTGCCTCTGATCTTTTCTGGCAATAAGGAATGATATACAATCATTCCTCAGAGCATATGGAGCCACAAAGACCTCCATTATGCAGAAGTTCACAGAGGATTCTGAGGTGTAACTTGCATCATCAGGAAGGGTCCAGTAGCATAAAAATTAAGTGTGACTGTGACCGTGACTGTCACAGGCAATGCAGTCCTGGCTGTTCCACAAGATCACTGATCTCTGTGATGACCTTCTTGATAAAGCGCAGCCTCCTCATGCACAGGTCTTGGGTCATGTGAATGTCGGATAGTTCCCTCTGAAGACCATGGGTGAATAGGGCCTTCTCCTGAGAGCCCTCCTCACCCTCCTTTCCCTCTTCTCCCTCTCTCCTGCAGCAGCTGGTGCTGCTCTTCCTGGCCTCAAGTCCTTCTCCCATTCCTCCTGCAGATCAAAAGGGACCCCGAGCAAGATGCTGATGCCCAAGTTTTCCCTTTCTCCTGCTGATATGGTGATATTGCAGGAAAATGGTTTTGAAGTAGAAGATCAGCCATGATATTGAATGGTGGAGTGGGCTCAAAGGACTGAATGGCCTACTTCTGCTCCCATTTCTATGTTCTTACGTTCTTATTGACAATGATGAAAATGCAGTCCCTTTAGTTAACCAGGACTTACTTCAGAGTTAACAGAGAGCAGGTGATGCTCATTGCAGCTTGTATTTAAGGGCTAGGTTTTACCCCAGTCAGGAGAGTTAGTTCCGGACAGGGAGTTAGTCCAGAAGAGAAGAGTGGAGACTGGCATTTGTACTGAACTGTGGATTAAGAATAAAGCAGTTGTGGATCACAGACTGTCTCCTGCTTCCTGATTTTGGTGAATGGATATCTGCCAATTGATCACTTATGACTCCTGTAAGGTATCCAATGAGGTAGAGTAGTATAGCATCACTCCTTTTCTGTTAAGTCCTGAGACAATTTCCAGGAAAAATGCTGTTAGAGTATTGATGAATTATTGACAAAGGCCAGAATTTTACCAGCTCGCTATGTGTCCTGCTGCCGGGACCAAATGCGAGCCCTGAGTCCGTGCAGGTGAATGATGGGATCGCAGTTGGCATTTTACCAGTGCTCGCAGTTAAGAGCCCACCGCCAGAACTTCTGTCCAATTATGGACAGTGGTCTGCCCATGAGAGGACCAGAAGCTCTGTAACCTCCCCAGCGTCACCAATTGAGGTGGCAGAAGCAAGGAGAAGGAGAGGATGCCCTGAAAGGGCCTGAAGAAATGTTTTGATGTGCTGGGGTGAGGGAGGTAGGCCCTGCTCATTGGAATGGCGAATCCCCCTCAGAGGTGACGTCAGGGCTGGTGGGGAGCCATTGCTGCCAGTGGGCCCCTGTGTGAACCATGGAGACGCTGGAAAGGAAGGCCTCCCCCACCCTGGGAAACTGCCTTGATGTAGCTGGCAGTCTCACCCACCCCCTACCCCACCTCCATAGAGGGGAGCCATTCCAAGACAGCCTGGTAAAATGGTCATCAATAGACCAATCCATTGGATTAATTGGCTGCCCAACTCCAGTTGGCAGGCAGCCTAGCTGCTGCCATTCCCACCTTTTGTAATGTTATGTGGCAGCAGCAGCACATTGGGCTTCTCTCCTGACGCTGTCCACCACCATTTTACCACTCCTCCCACCTCCCAGCCCCTCTCCAAAGGGCTGGTAAAATTACAGCCAAAGTGTCCCAGAAAATCTACCACTATTTGCAAAAGTCCTCTTCAAACACAGGTTAGAATTTTATGAGCCCTGTAGGGACGGGAATGGAGGTGGGGGAGCCCATAAAACTGCAAGGATATGCAGGGGGTGGAGTGCCCTCACTTTCTCGACACCATGGAATTTCGTCCATATTCAACCATGTGGGTAGGCTTCCCAGAACTCCAGATGGCCTCTGTGTGGGATGATTGGAGGGGGGCCCTCCTCTGAGGGCAATCTGTGACCCACGGAGGGCCCCTGGTGTCAATGGCCACCTCTATGCCACCACCCAGCCCCCTGCCCTAAACTATCACTCCCCCACCCCTTGCTGGGGCATGCCAGACTGGACCAGTGAGCCTTCCCACTTACCTGAGGTCTGGGGGTACATGGCGGCGCCTGGTCCTGGGCCTCCTGCAGTACCAGCAGTGGCCACCACTCCCGGTGGTGCTGCTGGAACTGCTGACTTGCTAGCCCTCTGATTGGCTTGGCAACTGTAGGGGACGGAATAGGATGGGAACCCCAGTGCCGGGCAGTTAATTGACTGCCTGCATGAAATTCGGCTGGGGGTCTGAATCAGGGATGAGGCAGGGTTACCCCCTGCCTTCGGCCCGTCACTAGAACCCATACTATTGGGTACAATCTAGTCCACAATCTGCCCTGTCAATCTCAATCAGCAAGTGAACATTGAAAGCAGAGTATAGTTTTAAGTAGCAGTGCAGTTAAAATTCTCAGCAATATTACAGATCAATAGAAGCAAAAGTAAAAATGCTTCATAGTTAATATAATAAATGTAAATTATTCACAGAATTTTTAACTTGCATCACACTGACAGCAAAAACAACAAAAGGTTTGATACTGAACACACTTTCTCAGTAATACAAAACCTGGACAAATGTCTGTAACATAAAATTTATGCCTGAGATTTCACCAAATGATCACAAGGTTTCCATGACTCCACCTCTTCACGGACCGTAACCTCATCTCAGGGTCCAACGGACAACTGGGAATACATTACTCTACCGAAATCTGTGCCTGGGCACAGAGCTGTCAATCAGCCCCTTCACTTGAAAAGGATCAAAAGACATCTTTCATGATTTTATAAAGCTGTCAATCACCTGTCAACTTCCTGCATGCATAGTCAGCTGACTCAAAATAGACATCAACCACAAATCCACTTGATAATTGTATGAAATGGTTATTGAATTGAGTGGTATCTATTTTTAATGAGTTTGCGATTGGAATGTATTGACACATGAATAATGCAATTCCTTGGTGTATGATTATCCAACATTGGTAGCTATGCACCTGGAATATGGATTCTATCTCCAACCTGGAGAATCTGACCTCACAGTAAAAACAATCAGTCACAACTCACATGGAGATATTAAAAATACTCCAGAGCTTTCACTGTGCACATCTGCAAATATTGTCTAATTTACAAAGCAATATATAATGTATCCTTCTATATCCGACATCAGCTGAAGGAGGTGGGTAAGTTTTTGCATGAGTTAGCAATGAGTAAAACACAATAATAAGGAAATTATTTGTTTAAAACGTTTTTGAACACACAGATGAAAACTGTTGGGAGGTGGGGTTGGGGGGTGGGGTGGGCAGTGGTGGAGGTGGGGGGGGGGGTTGGTGGTGGGGGTGGGGGCGGTGGAATTTTAACCTGGAAGTGCACATGGGTTTGGGTGTGTGTGGTGGGTTAAGTCCTACAAAAATGTGAATGCATCAGGAAGCTGGTTCCAGCCAATCCACTTCTGCATTTAACTCAGTCGCATTATGCTGTTTACATGCAACCCCTTTGGGAGACGCGGGTGGCCCAATAATTGGAGTGATATTTCAACACAGTTTTGGCACAACCACAGGATTCCTGGGCTACCTGAAACCTGCCAGTAAAAGCAAGGCAAGAACATGGTAGAAATTGAGGTGGCTGATTGGAACTCATGGCAATACTGCAATAAATACTCAGTACTCGGAGCTGCTTTCTTACCTACTAGTGAAAAAAGTTTGCTCACAGTACTTTTGCTGATAGTTTACTTTCTACACTTTGGCGAGTTTCTGAATCGTATTGGTGGTGCCTTTGCAAGTAAATGATGAATTCCAGACCCCCGATCTGAAAGCTGCTGGAGTACGAGCAGACAGTTGTGTGAACATGCCATTTGATGGCAGTACATGCATAGTAAAATGTTCATTGGAACAGCACTGCCTTTGTAATATGCACTGAAAATGTTAACTCCTATAATTTAGCTGGACATCATCACTCACTAAGCTGGCAATCAGGATATCATGGTCATTAATCCTTCTGTGTCTATCCACACAGAGCGAGGACACAGAGGGCCCTTGCAATTGCCATCTGCAGCTAGCATCACCTTCGAGGGAAAAAGACAAAAAGATTGGGCTGAATTTTATAGAGCCCTCGAGAGGAGTTTGGACCAGTGTTTCAAGGAACTGGGAAGTTGCACAACCATCAAATGAGATTAAAAATTGAGGAGAACATGAAGACTGTAGCTCAGCCTATATGTAGAACACCTTTTGGTCTGAGAGGGAAAATTGAGGCAAAGATGAAGGAACTGGTTGACCAAGACATCATAGAGCCAATTGAAGGACAAACGCACAGATCTTCACTAGAGAAGGAAGCTGAATCATTTGTTTGATATGTGGCAGTTCATGCTACACCCAGAGCAATGGCAACTAGAAAGATTGAAAGAGAGTAAGATAAAGACCCAGAATTGAATGACATCAGACAGACAATCCAAGCTGGCAATTGGGAGAATTGCCTATTCAAGACACACATCATTATATGAGGTGAATTGTGCACAATTGGACGTCTATTCTCAAAGGTAAAAGACTTGTAGTGCCACAACAGCTTTGGCCTGGGCTAGAGATGCCAGCTCATGAGGGTCACTTGGGAGTGGTTGGTACTATGCAAAACTTACAAACAAAAGTAAGGTGGCCAGGGATGGAGAAAGATGTGGAGCAGTTTATCAAAACACGTCATAAATGCAAACTTGTCAGTAGACCCATTCGACCAGAATGAATACTGTTACCAGCTGGACCATGGGAGGATGTAACAGTTGACTTCTTAGGTCCATTTCCATCAGTAGAGTCCATACTAGTGGTCATTGACTACTGCAGCCATTATTATCAGTATGTGGTAATGAAGTCTACAACAGCAGAGAAAATGGTGTTTGCATTGACTGAAATATTTGCAAAGCATGGTTTACTAGTCATTTTATATTCAGACAATGGGCCAAAATTCATTTCACAGACCTTTGCAGATTACATGCAAGTCACAGGTATTCACAGAGTAGCACCTAAATGGCCACAGGCAAATGGGCAAGTGGAAAGACAAAACCAATCCTTAGAGAAACGGATGAGGATTGCTCAAGCTGAGGGTAAATATTGGAAGGAAGTGTTGTTGTTGTTGTCATATGTGGCCATGTATACAGTAACGATACACACTACGATGAGAAAGAGCCCAGCTGAGTTGTTATTTAAAATATACACCAAAATGCCAGAGCTGAGGGACATTAGAGTTGAAAAAGAGGTTTGAGACCATGATGCTGAGAAAAAGGCTGCTGCAAAGTTCAATGCAGACCACAGAGAAGAGCTAGACAGTCTGATATGATGCCAGGTGATGAAGTATTGCTGAGACGGGAGAGTCCAAGTAAGATGGATAGACCATATTATCCCAAGTTGTACATGGTTGTTGCCAAGAAGGGAAACAGTGTGACTGTGCAGTTGCCAGAAGGAGTACTGTATGACAGAAATTCTTCATGCAATAAAGAGTATCATGGTGACAAAGACACAACAGCAGATGAACCAGATGTAGGAGTTGAGGCGAAGCTGACATTCAGCAATTTAGAAGTCCAAGCCAGTGATGCTGTTGGCAGGCAGACAGCTTGCTATACAGAGGGAGGAACATGGGATCCAGAGGGGCTGACAACATTCCCTAATCTTGATGTTGCGGCTGGAGTTCCTGAGACAATAGGAAGACCATAGCAGGAGAGGAGGCCACCAAAGCGATATAAAGATTTTGTGTTGTGATTATGTTCAAAACAAAAAAGGTGTATGCTGAACGCTGCCCTTGAAAGCAAATGTAATTGAAGAAATTCATTAACTTAGTGAGTTAGGAAAATATTGATTTGTTAAGTTTGTTTAAAAAATGTATTACAGTATCTTTGGTAAGAGATGGAATTTAAGCTACATGTGCCGAGCAGGAAAATCATGGACATGTTTTAGTCTGATAAGGGAGGAATGTCCATGATTGTATGTGTGGGCTTGAGTATTAGAGACCGTATGGTACTTGGAAGTGAAACTGAAAATAAGTTAGTATTTTGGGGAAACAACTGACCTGGGGTTGTTGTAAGGTGAGATAAGCATATGCTGCAGTAATGAACAGAACTGTTTATTAAAGCTTGTTAAACCTTTGTTAAAGATAGATCTGTGATTTCAAGTGTGATTCCTCAGCCTGCAATGTAATGGGGGAATCAGTGGAAGTCGTGGATTTTCAAAAAGCGTTAAACAATGTAAACCACACAAGAGGTTATTGCACAAAATTAGGACTCGTGATTGGGGGCAATATATTAGCATGGATTGAGGATTGGTTAATGGATACAAAATGGAGAGTAGGAGATTAGGATTAAATGAGACATTATTGAGTGGCAGACTGTTAGTAGTGGGGTATCGCAAGGTGCTTGAGCCTCAACTACTTACAATCTATATTAATGGCTTAGATGAGTGTAACGTATCCAAGTTTGTTGGCGATACAAAGTTAGGTGGCTAATAGGGTGGCCATTTGTCCTGTTTTATATCGGAGAGTCCGGTTTTCGGTTGGTCTGTTCCCTGTCCAGTACGGGACACCTTTATGTCCGGTATTTTTATTTTGCAATTTATTTACTTACTTTATGTCTCTGGACCTGACCTCGACTAGGATGCCGAAACATTAATTTTCTGCAACCAATATGAGATGTCAATGACAGATTGTTTACCCAGAATTCCCAGCATGGTAGAAAGTCCCCTATCAATGCCTACAGGAGCCCAAAGTGCTGGCGCAGGATCTGCCTGTGCTCTGAGCATGCAAAGTACGAATGATGGCGACAGACTGAGGGGGAGTGGACAGTTCGGGCAGGGGAGACTCTGGTATTCTTGAGCTCCACCATTGGCCACCCAAGTGGGAAAGTAAGCTGTGACAAGGACGCAAAGCGGCTGCAGAAGGATATAGACAGGTTGGGTGAGTGGGCAAGAAAATGGTACTTGGAATCCAATGTGGTGAAGCGTGAAGTTATCCACTTTGGTAGAAAAATTAAAATAATAGCAGAATATTCTTTGAATGGTGAGAGACTGGGAAATGTTTGTATTCAGAGGGACCTGTGTGTTCTTGTATATGAATCACAGAAAGTTGACATGCAGGTACAGCAAGCAATTAGGAAGGCAAATAATATGTTAGCTTTTGTTACAAATGGATTTTAATCTAAAAGAAGTCTTACGACAATTATGTGGGACATTGGTGAGGTCACACCTGGAGTATTGTGTGCAGTTTTGGTCTCCTTACCTAAGGAAGGACATACTTTCCCTAGAGGAAGTGCAACAAATGTTCACTCGACTGGTTCCTGGGATGAGCAGACTATCCTATGAAAGATTGAGATTATATTCCCTGGAGTTTAGAAGAATGAGAAGTGATCTAATTGAAACACATAAAATTCTTAAGGGGTTTGACAGGATAGATGCTGAGAAAATGTTTCTCCTGGCTGGGGAATTGAAAACACGGGGTCAAGACTCAGAATAGGGGGTTGGCCATTTAGGACTAAGCTGAGGAGAAATTTCTTCACTCAAAGGGTTGTGAATCTTTGGAATTCTCTACCCCAGAGAGCTGTGGATGTACAGTTGTAGAGTATATTCAAGACAAGGTTGATAGATTTTTGAGTAATAAAGGGATATGGGGATAGTGCAGGAAGGTGGAGTTGATGTGAAAGATTAGCCTTGATCTCACTGAATGGGGAAGCAGGCTCGGAGGGTCAAATGGCCTAATCCAGCTCCTATTTCTTAACTTATGTTCTTACGCACCTCAAAGCACTTTGAGATGTTCCTTTGCGTGAGAGGAGGTGCTAAATAAGTGCAAGTTGCTGTTGTTTTAAGGAATAAAATCTGGTGTATGTGAAATGATATCTAAAAACTCAATTGTGATACTGGCAGATATTGCCCAATGTCAAAGGTATCAGCTGCCTGGTTACAGAGCATTTGACATATTCCTTGCAGTGATTATTTGGCACCTTTCCTGAAACTAGTTTTTTCATTAGTTGTTGTATTTCTAATATTGTTTTCCATGGTATCGTCTTCTGAAATATAGAAAATGTGACAGTGAATTTGCATACAGCAAAGTCCCACAAACAGCAGTGTAATCATGGCAAGATAATCAGTTTTTGTAATGCTGATTGAGGGATAAATATTGGCCATGGCATTGGGGAGAACTCACCTGCTCTTCTTAAAAACAGTGCCATGGAATGTCTTATATCTACCTGAGAGACCAGGCAGTGTCTCAGGTTTTAACATCACATTGTAGAGACAGCACCTCCATCAATGCTGCACAGAATTAAACCTCTGGATTAGGTCTTGAACCCACAACCTTTCTGCCCGTATGGGGAAGAGTGCAGTCCACTGGTCATTCTGAGCGTTTGTAAATAAGCAAAATTAAGGATGAGAAGAAGCCCATCAATGAGTCAAAGCACAGCCCTCTCAGAATTCCCCACTTGAATTGTAAACTTGTTTTCTATCCACACAAAGGCTGACTGATCTGCTGTTTCCAGAAATTTCTATTTTTGTTGTAGAATCCAGCTGTATTTCACATGACTCAAAATATTTTTATCTCCCATGTTCTATTCAAAAACATTTATTACTCTTTGAATAGAGAAGTTCTTTTATTTATTTATTTTATTTAGAGATACAGCACTGAAACAGGCCCTTCGGCCCACCGAGTCTGTGCCGACCATCAACCACCCATTTATACTAATCCTACACTAATTCCATATTCCTACCACATCCCCACCTGTCCCTATATTTCCCTACCGCCTACCTATACTAGGGGCAATTTATAATGTCCAATTTACCTATCAACCTGCAAGTCTTTGGCATGTGGGAGGAAACCGGAGCACCCGGAGGAAACCCACGCAGACACAGGGAGAACTTGCAAACTCCACACAGGCAGTACCCAGAATTGAACCCGGGTCGCTGGAGCTGTGAGGCTGCGGTGCTAACCACTGCTGACTCTGCTTTATGTTTTAGCTATGTCCAATTACTGACAGTGAGGGGGTGCGCAGGGATGGTGGGAAAGTTGTTTTGCATTTTCCTGCGTATAGAAGATTGTGGTGTGATCTGATAAAATGTTAAGAAGGATTTGATAGTGTTATGACCAGGTGGGAAAGGTGTCTTTGGTGAATCCTTGTTCACCATTTTCCAATTATAAGGCAAAGAAATGAGCATAAACAGGCTTTCTTAGGTTTAAAGAAGAAAAGTGAAATTTATTAAACCTTAAACTTAAACTCTAATACGGTTAATGCCTACTGATATACGACGCGCCCACGGTAGCATGCACATGCGATACACACATGCAAATAGTGACAGAAAAGAGCAGAAAAAAAATAAAATGGAGAGTTTGAGGCAATATCAGAAGAGTTTCTTGTTTACTGTGCTTCGAGCTCACTGTAGTCCTTTTGTAAGTAGTCTTGCTTTTCGTTGGGGCCCAGTATTCTTCTTAAACCTTGTTCACTGCAGGAGACTTTTCTCTCTTGGGATTCATGTGTCTTCAATGATTTCCGAAGCTGGTGAGAGTGAGATGAGAGCAGACAGGAGAGAGGTATTCTCAGTCCAGGAGAAAACAGCTTTCTGATTTCAAATTCCTTGTTGGAAGTAGTCATGTGACTAACCTGGCCTGGCCGCATCTGTTTGTGTATTCGGCCATCTCAGTAGTTAACCTGGAATGCTTCAATGTCTGGTAATCAAAAGTCGGTTGTGAATTAAATTGGAGCAGGAAATAGCTCCTTTGTCCTTTGAAGTATTGTCTGTTGATATGCTAATGTATTTCTCAAGCCAAAGTCTCCAATTTTTTTTTAAAGCAAGTTCTTTCTTCACCAACAACTGTTTAAAATCAATGTTCATGTGGCGAAATTAATTTTCTTCATTCTTGGCAGATGGGGGACTTGCCTGACAATAGGGTTGATATGACAAAAATATTTTCTCTTGTGGGGGAATCAAGAATGAGGGGGAGATAATCTTAAAATTGGAGCTAGACCATTTGGGATGGAAATCAGGAAGCACTTGTGCACACAAAGTGCAGTAAAAATGTTCTGGAACTGTCTCCATCCAAAAGGCTGTGGTTGCCGGGACAATTGGAGCTTTCAGGATTGAGATCAATAGATTGTTGTTGGGTAAGAATATCAAGGGATTTGGAGTAAAGGTGGATAAAATCAAGCTGAAGAACAGTTCAGTGATGAGTTATTGGAGTGCGTCAGCTATGGCTCAGTGGTAGCACTGTTGCTTTTGAGTTAGAAAATTGCAGGTTCAAGTCCCACTCCAAAAACTTGATTACAAAAACCTATATTGACACTCCAGTAAAGCAGTGAGGAGGTTCTGTGCTGTTAAAGTTGCTTTTGTTTGGATGTAAAGTTAAACTGTGGCCCTATCTGCTCTCTCAGGTGGATGTAAGAGAGCTTGTGGCATGATGTTGAAGAACAGCAGAGGTCTTGGTCAATATTTATTTCCAAATCAACATCACTAAAACAGATTATCTAGTCATTATCACATTGTTGTTTGTGGGAGCTTGCTGTGCACAAATTGGCTGCTGAATTTTCTATGTTACAACAGTAACTGCACTTCAAAAGTACTTGATTGTCTGTAAAACGCTCTGGGAAATCCTGAGATCAAAAAGGCATGACATAAATACATGTTTCTTCTAATGGTGGAGCAGTCTTGGCTGAATGGCCTACTCCTGTTCAATAGGACTGCAAAGTGCTGGGAGTTACACTACAGTTCAATAAGTCTCTAGTCAGATCCCATCTGCCGTACTGCATTCAGTTCTGGGCATCACTCCTCAGGAATGATATATTGGTCTTGGAGAAAATGCAATGCAGACTCACCAGAATGATATAGGCTCGTGGAAAATATTGCTCCTGTACTCACAAGAAAACCTTGGACATCACCGGCCCCAGTCTTCCTGCCCCCTCCCTGAATTCTCCCATCTCTGGCTGTCACCAACCACTTCCCTTTGTGTTGGGAATGTTGCCTCAGGTCCCCGGCACCAATCTCCTGCCATGTGAAATCCTGCTCCCATCCACTGTCCTGCTCACATTTCCCACTGGGATTGGGTGCGGCACAACCTCGGAAATGGAAATGAGGTTCCGGGAGTTAAAATCTCATTTGGACTTCCCATTTGCTCAGACACCTCCCTTCCCTCTCACCACCCCTCATTTGCACATCAACTTAAAGAAAATGCTTGAACAGGCCCGTCAGTATCTGACAAAAAAGGTATCTAACTTTTTAAAAATTCGGTCGTGGGATGTAAGTATTGCTGGCTAGGCCAGCATTTATTGCCCATCCCAAATTGCTGTTGAGAAGGTGGTGGTGAGCTGCCTTCTTGAACCACCGCAGTCCTTGGGGTGAAGGTACTCCCACAATGCTGTTAGAAAGGGAGTTCCAGGATTTTGGCCCAGCGACAGTGAAGGAACAGCGATATAGTTTCAAGTCAGGAAAGTGAGTGGCTTGGAGGGGAACTTGCAAGTAGTGGTGTTCCCATGCATCTGCTGTCCTTGCCTTCTAGGTGGTGGAGGTCATGGGTTTGGAAGGTGCTGTCGAAAGAGCCTTGGTGAGTTGCTGCAGTGAATCTTGTCGATGGTACACACTGCTGCCACTGTGCCTCAGTGGTGAAGGGAGTGAATGCTGAAATGGGTGGATGGGGTGCCAATAATGTGGGCTGCTTTTTCCTGGATGGTGTCAAGCTTCTTGAGTGTTGTTGGAGCTGCATCCATCCAAGCAAGTGGAGAGTATCTTATCCCACTTCCAACTTGTGCCTCGTGGATGGTGGACATGCACTGGGGAGTCAGGAGGTGGGTTACTCGCTGCAGAATTCCCAGCCTCTGACCTGCTCTTGCAGCCACAGTATTTATATGGCTGGTCCAGTTCAGCTTCTGGTCAATAGCAACCCCCAGGATGTTGATAGTGGGGGATTCAACAATGGTAATGCTGAATATCAAGGATAGATGGTTAGATTCTCTCTTGTTTCAGATGGTCATTTTTTGGCACTTGTGTGGCGCGAATGCTACATGCCACTTATCAGCCCATGTCTGGATGTTGACCAGGGATTGCTGCATCTGGACACGGGCTGTTTCATGTCTAAACATGAAACACTTTCCACCCAAACCATTAACTTTGCGTTCAGTTGCTGCTAGCCCTGCTGTGCATTTTCCGTCTTTGTTTCTGTTGTATCCTACATATACCTCTACAAAATGCTGACTGGCACGCAGCTCCATTCAACTGATGTATAAGTGCTGGGGCTGAAGTGTATATGATAGAAGAGCTGTGTCTCGCCTTAATGAACGCCTCCTGATGTATTCAGCCAAGCATTTGGTGTTGTGCACACAGTGTTTCTCTCTGTCAGCAGCCGTATGCTGTGCTTGGTCTGCTGCCGATGCTGTTTGTACAACAGCTGTTCATTTGCCTTTTGTATTGGTTCAGCAGCTGTTCCAGATTCCGCAAATGCTGCAAAGTTGCTTTATTGAGCAAAAAATCCAAAACCCCATCTCAAGGGCATGGAGGTAATTTTGCCATGCAGTGCAGTAACTTTGATTAATGGCCATTTCCAAAGTTGGCACCATTGGAATGAACTTCTCTTTCCTCCCTATGAATATACTACTGTGTCCTTGGTTGTCAGTTTTATGCTCTTGGCATTGTAGACTGAACCTGCAGTCAGCTTCTAAATGATTCTCCTCTGCTGTCTAGGCTCGACTATTCCAATTTTCTGCTGGCTGGCCCCTCACCTTGCAACCTTCACAAACTTGAGCTCATCCAAAACTCTGCTGCTAATATGCTAACTCGCTCCAGGTTTCATCATCCCTGTGCTCGCTGTCCTACATTGGATCCCAATCCAGCAACACCTTGATTTGAAAATTCTCATCCTTGTTTTCAAATCCCTCTATGGCCTCATCCCTGCCTATCTCTAGACCCTCCTCCAGCCCTACAACCCTCTGTGCTCCTCGAATTATGGCCTCTTGCACATCTGCCAATCTTCATTGCTTCACTATAGGCAGCTGTGCCTTCAGTTGCATAGGTCCTAATCTCTAGAATCCACCCCCAAGCCTCTCCACCTCTCAACTTTTCTACCTCTCCTTTGCACAGAGGGTTATTTGAATGTAGAATTCTCTGACACAAACAAATTAGTTTCTTGGAAAAGGGACGCAAAGAAGACAATCGGGAGCAAGCAAAAAGATGGAATTTGAGTCGAGGCGTGTGGAGGAAAACAACAGCACAGACTTGTTGAGTCAAAAGGCTTGTTTCGCATTCCACCTTTCTTTTATTTTGTTTAGAAAGTGGAAACATTCCAATTATGTATCTCGATGCAATGTGCAAGTAAAAAATCTTTTGCTTTCCAAATCTCCAGGATCCAATATCTTTCATCTTCCCAGTTTCCTCCAATTCCCATTGACCACCTCCCATCTACTCATTTCTTCCGAGTGCTCACTGTTCAACCGTTTAACTGTCTACTACCTCCCCATGCTGACCCCTCCATTACTTACTAACTTCCCCACCCGTCCCAAATGAACACTAATTTGTCTCTCACAAGTTGCTCATTTCAAATGTTCTTGTATACACTAGCCTTACCACACCCAAGTACTCACTACCACATTCTCCCCAGATATTCCAGATGGTTACAGATGGTTACACTTGACTGTACTGAGTGAGAAGTATTGTTTTGATCAGCTGGGTGTCTGTCACATATGAAGATCTATCACAATATTTAAGAGACTCCAAGCTAAATTACTGAGGAATCCATCTAAACAGTTCACATTTGCCTAAAATGAAGTTCACAGTCTGCAAACCCACCTGGTTCAGGCATTGGGTTACTGAGTTTACCATAATTTTTTTTTAATTCATTTATGGGATGTGGGCGTCACTGGCCAGGCCAGCATTTATTGCCCATCCCTAATTGCCCTTGAGAAGGTGGTGGTGAGCTGCCTTCTTGAACCGCTGCAGTCCATTTGGGGTAGGTACACCCACAGTGCCGTTAGGAGGGGAGTTCCAGGATTTTGACTCACTGACAGTGAAGGAACTGCGATATAGTTCCAAATCAGGATGGTGTGTGACTTGGAGGGGAACTTGCATGTGGTGGTGTTCCCATGTATTTGCTGCCCTTGTCCTTCTTGTTGGCAGAGGTCGTGGGTTTGGAAGGTGCTGTCTAAGGAGCATTGGTGCATTGCTGCAGTGCATCTTGTAGATGGTACACACTGCTGCTGTGGAACCTGAGGTGAGCCACCCTCGGACAAGGGGTGTGAGTTTGCCTGGTCAGTATATTTCTCACACTAACTGTTCCTTAGGAATGTGTCATGTGTGGGTGATGAGATAAGAAGAGTGTTGTTGAAGCATAATGTCTCTTTCTGTTATTGCGCTGTACCAGCTGCAAGGCCAATGGTGAGATAGATATGTAAACGAAGGATTGAAAATTACTGTATCTTATTCGTTTAGAGCAAAAACTGAATTGTAATATTATTGGTGCTTTAGAATGCAAATTAAGGATTGAACTATTGTTGTAAGATTATTGGTTGCAGAATAGTATAATTGCCATTGTTTTACTGAAATTCTTCAGAACATCGCACTGAGTCTCAATGTGAGCTCTACTGTGTTTGTTCTCCTTGTGTACAAGTTAATAAAAGTCGGTTGCGAGTACTCCCCATGCCAAGTCTGATTATTTTACTACAGTTTCTTCGACACTGCCACTGTGCGTCGGTGGTGGAGCGAGTCAATGTTTGTAGATGGGTGCCAATCAAGCGGGCTGTTTTGTCCTGGATGGTGTCGAGCTTCTTGAGTGTTGTTACAGCTGCACCCATCCAGGCAAGTGGAGAGTATTTCATCACACTCCTGACTTGTGCCTTGTAGATGGTGGACAGGCTTTGGGGAGTCAGGAGGTGAGTTACTCGCCTCAGGATTCCTAGCCTCTGACCTGCTCTTGTAGCCACGGTATTAATATGGCTACTCCAGTTCAGTTTCTGGTCAATGGTAGCCCCTAGGATGTTGATAGTGGGGGATTCAGCGATGGGAATGCCGTGGAATGTCAAGGGGAGATGGTTAGATTCTCTCTTGTTTGAGATGGTCATTGCCTGGCACTTGTGTGGCGCGAATGTTACTTGCCACTTATCAGCCCAAGCCTGGATATTGTCCAGGTCTTGCTGCATTTCTACATGGACTGCTTCTGTATCTGAGGAGTCACGATGTCCTGGAGCTCAGATGATTGACCTCCAACAACCACAACCATCTTCCTTTGCGCTAAGTATGACTCCAGCCAGCAGAGGGTTTCCCCCTGATTCCCATTGACTTCAGTTTTGCTGGGGCTCCTTGATGCCATACTCAGTCAAATGCTGCCTTGATGTCAAGGGCAGTCACTCTCACCTCACCTCTTGAGTTCAGCTCTTTTGTCCATGTTTGAACCAAGGCTGTAATGAGATCAGGAGCTGAGTGGCTCTGGCGGAACCCAAACTGAGCGTCACTGAGCAGGTTATTGCTAAGCAAGTGCCGCTTGATGGCACTGTTGATGACACCTTCCATCACTTTACTGATGATTGAGAGCAGGCTGATGGGGCGGTAATTGGCCGGGTTGGACTTGTCCTGCTTTTTGTGTACAGGACAAACCTGGGCAATTTTCCACATTGCAGGGTAGATGTAGCTGTAGTGTTGTAGCTGTATTGGAACAGCTTGGCTAGGGGTGTGGCAAGTTCTGGAGCACAGGTCTTCAGTACTATTGCCGGAATATTGTCAGGGCCCATAGCCTTTGCAGTATCCAGTGCCTTCAGTCGTTTCTTGATATCATGCGGAGTGAATCAAATTGGCTGAAGTCTGGCATCTGTGATGCTGGGGACTTCAGGAGGAGGCCGAGATGGATCATCAACTCTGCACTTCTGGCTGAAGATTGTTGCAAATGCTTCTGCCTTATCTAATGGATTGTCTTAGTCCCAATCTCTCATTGTCAGGCATTTTATCTTGAATCCGAAAGAAAGCTTAAACTGGATGCCAAAGGCCAGAATGCCAGAAGCAATAGAAGCAATTCTAACCCCCAAAAAGGGGTGAATGTTGTTCGAGTCGGAGGTTAAAAACATTAAAAATCTGGAACAGGACCCAAACCTGCATTGAACCTGCCCATTTCCATTTCTAATAAAGATGAGGCAGACAATCTGCTTGCAGGAGGCAGAGTGATCATTTATATACTTTAATGAGCCTGCATGCCTTCATTTTCACATTGATTCTTTGTTTAACCACAGTCAGCCAGTTTTCCCAGGCCTCGGGAAACCCATCAGGTAAAAAGAGGAGAGAAGTTGCTGCATCCATAAGGTAAATGCCTTTATAGCACTGCTTGTGGGCCAGGAGGAGCAAGAGTATTTCCTCCAGGTCCAACAAGCTTACCTGTAAAGCATCCCCTACTTCCAGGCTCTCACTCCACCCACCCGCCCCTACCGCTCCTCACTGTGATAATAACATGGTCAGACGTGGTTTTAAGAAAGTGCACAACATGTGTACGGATTCTTAACTTGCAAAGTGCTGACTTCCGTTTGTGTGGTTTGACAGAATGAAAAATGGCTGAAGGTTAGCCAGTTTTTAAATCTTATCAACTCAATATTGGGAAGACTACAAAAATAAAATGATTGATCTTTTCAGTAGTGGATGACCTTGTAAACTTATATTGGTCAGAAATCTTTAATTGTATCTTAGCTAGTCCTTTGTGCAATCAAATCGAAGCATGAAAGTGGTGGCCATCTCTATACGAACACTTACAGACCCAACCATGATGCAGTGTCTGATGGCCGATGTCTCAGCTTCTATTGCAGATAAGCAGAATCCACCAAATGTTTGAGCGCTGCAGTGGAAGCTTGGATTACTCCAAGCTCAGCTTGCAGCCACTCAGGCTCAGGTTACTACCCTTATAGCTGTGGATAACAGTTTTCAAAGGGGCTTGCAGGCTCCAACAGCAATCCAACAATGCTAGAATTGCTGAGGTGACGCCTGAGGGGGTGGCAGTGGCTTCATGAAGCATGAACCTGCTGTCCTCTTTCAGGATGATAGCATTCGTCTTCCCAACACTACCACTTTGCAAGTGCCCTTGAAATTGCCTGTCAACCAGCCAGCTCATGGCAAGATTGGTGCAGTCTCGGGTCAGAGTTGCTCCAGGTTATCTTAAAAGCCAGTCAGCAGCCTTGCACCAGCAATGTTGTAGCCACTGTGTAGGAGAACTAGGGCATGCAAAGGCACGTGGAAGACAAGCACTAAGGAAAAGCACAAGGATGATTAGTTGACTTTTAAATGCAATATGGCATAGTTGATTTATAAATTTGGTTTGGAATGTTTATCTTGTGGCGACTTTTGTTTTTACATTGCAGCCAAGAGGACAGTGTGATAGTGACAGAGGGAAGGTAAGTTTTGGGACTGTTGATGCTGGGGAAATTGGGGCTGCATTTACTGGTATGACAGTCGGATGTGTTCATCATTGACAAACCAGCCAGATAGGGGCTGTGTTGGATGCCTCCTCCCTTCCTCCTTCTCTTCCTCCTCTTTGTCCTCCCATTCCCCCTCCTCCTCCCTTTTCTTCTTTCTCCTTTCCTTCCTTCTGTCCTCAGCTGGTCAACGTACAGCTGCTGGCAAGGGCGGTGCCTTCATGATGATGAGACTGTGCAGCATGTAGCCGACCACCACGAATCGGGACATGCACTCTGGTAAGTACTGCAGGGATTCTGCAGAGTGGTCCAAGCAGAGGAAGTGTTGTTTAAGTACCCCAATGATCTGCTCTATCACATTTCTTGTAGCAGCATGGCTTTTGTTATGTGCATGGGTTGCGCACCGGAATTAGGACCATGTCGTCAAAGGATAGCCTTTGTCGGCACCCTCTGATTTCTTGTGGTGATTCAAATGCAGATGGCACAGCGGTCTATTACAGAATGAAAGCATTATGATTGCTGCCAGGATACTGGGTGTTGAATGGCATGATTCGCTGCTTGTGGTCACACACCAGCTGGACATTCAGGAAATGGAATCCCTTCTAGTTGCAGTATATTTCAAAGTTAACATGCAGTGCTCACTCCATGCGCCATGGGGAAGATTACAATCATTGTGAAGCCATGTGCTCACTTCACCTGCTTCTCTCTGGTAAGAGAGAATGAAATGTATTCATTTCTCTTGGAAAATACAGCCTTAGTGACCTCACTTATGCAACGGTGAATGTCTAACTGGGAAATGTTGCAAATATCACCTGCTCCAGCCCGGAAGGAGCCCACACATATAGTTCATTGCCACAATCACCTGCACAGCCACTGGCAATGCCATCCTTGCCCTGCTCTGAGGCTGCTGTTGTGGCTGTAGCAGGTGGCAGATTTCAGTGAGACCGCCTTAGTGAAGCTGACATGTCTGGCAGACGATTCCTTGCTGAGGCTGAGGTAAGAGAATTGCTCTCTGAATACATTGTGGGGATATGGCCTCCTGCTGCCAGCCCTTCTCCCCCTCCTTCTCCTCCCTCTTCTAGCAGCTTTTCCTGCTCTGCGTGGCCTCTGTTCATTCTCTCTGTCATGCTTTATTCCAAGGAGAATGCAAACTACTGCATCCATGTCTGTAAGCAAGTGGCTTATGCGGAATCCTTGCAGTCTGGACAAAGTCCTTCAGCACATGCCACCATTCCCTGTAGACTTCAGCAACTTTAAACAACTCTGGACACCACTAAACACATCTATAATTGTAGAAAGAGCCAGCAAAAATCAATCAGCAACTAACCTCATGGTAGTTAATGATCCCTTTATATCCCCACAATGTATTCAGAGAGCAATCCTCTTACCTCAGTCTCAGCGAGGATGCCAGACATGTCAGCTTCACTAAGGAGGTCTCACTGAAATCTGCCACCTGCTGCAGCCACAAGGTCCTTCCTGCTGCTAAACACATGTTCAGCTGAGCATGTTTAGGAGACGGCGTTAGCTAGAGCTTTGAGCTTCAAAATGGCAGTGCTGGTGTAAAATTAGTGTTATACATTAATTGAGATCATGATCTGCCTACTCTGCAGATTTCTAGTGGATGCACCCTGTGCATGTCACCAAAATGGCGTTCGGCACAGCTGGCACCAGAAGTGTGCATATGTGCTGCAGATGCCATTTTGAAGGCAAAATGACACTCATAGCACCAAAAAAAGGACGCTACTCAGCTGAAGTCTGTGGGATCTATGTTTAGTTCTCTGAGTTAATCCTTATTCATGCTACTAACTGTAAACCATCTTGTTTCTGATTCCCAGTGCAGCTGATGTGCAGTTACCACTGGAAAACATGCAGCTTTACTTTTGAGTTGATTTTATACAATCCTCAATGATTATAAGAAGCCTCTTCAAATGAATCCATGATGAAAGGGGAAGCATCACAGAGCAGCCAGCCTGGGAATTGATGATATGGCAGATGTACTTTGATGCAACCTCAGAAGCATGCTTTCTATTCCATGGCACCAGTGACCTTCTTCATTAACCACATGGATGCTGAGACTTTGTGCACCCTTGTCTCTTGGGCTTGTGACTGTCGCAATTCATTTCATTTGGATTCTGAACCTTCAAAGAGGGGAAGTGTTTGTCCTGATAATCTGAGTTGAAATTGAATCCAAGTCTCAGATGTAGTCCCAGTCCGCTCACACATATATAATTTTTCTCTTTGCCAATTTTCTGCAAGACGCCCCTTAAGTCCATTGATTTCTTGTACGGACATGAGACTTCCACAGTACCTCATAAAAGTTGCAAATTTCCTGGACAGTGTGTGCTGACAGGCTACTCAACCATAGCCAAGCCTAACCCTCAATCAAATCCACAAATGCTGCAGGCTCTGAACAACAATCAGAAGCCGCTCCTTTCTCCCAATGCAGCAGTTTTGAGGACAATTGAAACAGCACAGCCCGAGACCAATTAACTCAGCATAGATCTGCCTCTATCCAGGACTTTTCTGAATTATAAAATTCAGCTACTCGGTTGGTAACCTCACTGAGGCTTTGAATTATACAAGCGTCTTCGCCATTTTCAGTTAAAATAAAATGTCTTGGTTAAGTTTTGTGCTCAGCACTATGAGGGGCATTCTGATTTGAGGCATTAGCATTAAGCATTCTGAGAGCAACAAGAATAAGGACAACTGCATTGCAGATTAACTCTCCCTCTACCATGCCCCAATAACATTCCTCAAGCTGATTACTCTTTATTATGTGGCATCTTCCAGGGCAACTATTCTTGTAGCCTCACTGATTGAGAATATCAATTGGTGCCATGTTATGCAGTTTTGTGCTGTGGACACATACTCACTTGGAACCATGTTGTGAAACTAATTTCAGTCGGTCTCTTGCATCTTGGTTGTACTGTTATCTGTAATCTTCCTCAGGAAAGTTTGATCAGACTGGGGCTCTTTCGCCAGAAAAGAGAAGGCTGAAGGGTGACCTAATATAGGTCTTTTAAAATTATGAAAGGGTTGATGGGGTAGGTGTAGAGAAGATGTTTGCACTTGTGGGGCAGACCAGAACTAAGGCACATATATATAAGACAGTTACTAATAAATCCAATAAGCAATTCAGGAGAAACTTGTTTGCTTAGAGAATGGTTAGATTGTCAATCCACTACCACAAGGAGTAGTTGAGGCAAATAGCATAGATGTGTTTAAGGGAAAGCTGTATAAGCATATGATGGAGAAAGGAATAGAAGGTTATGCTGATAGGGTGAGAAGACAAGGAGTGGGAGGAGTTTTGTGTGGAGCATAAACACCGGCATGGACCAGTTGGACTGAATGGCCTGTTTCTGTATTGTAAATTCTATGTATGTAATTCTATGTAATGCCATTTTCTCAATGTTTTTACTCTATCATCCCCATCAGATTGGGAAGGCTAAGAACCCAGATCACAAAGGTGAAAAATCAATCCACTAACTCACTGTGTTAGACAAGGCATTAGTGAGACCACACCTGGAGTATTGCATACAGTTTTGGTCCTCTTACTTGAGGAGGGATGTAGTTGCACAGGAGGTAGTTCAGAGGAGGTTCACAAGATTGATTCCAGAGATGAGGAGGTTTGTCTTATGAAGAGAGATTGAGCAGTTTAGGCCTTTACTCTCTAGAGTTTAGAAGAATAAGAGGAGATCTAATTGAGGTATATAAGATGATTAAGGGGATTGACAAAGTAGACATAGAGAGGATGTTTCCTCTTGTGGGGCAATCTAGAATGAGAGGTCATAGTTTTAGGATAAGGAGTAGCAGATTTAAAACAGAGATGAAGAGAAATTGCTTCTCTCAAAGGGTCATGAGTCTGTGGAATTCACTACCCCAGAGTGCGGTGGATGCCGGGACATTGAGTAAATTTAAGGAGGAGATGGACAGATTTTTAATTAGTAATGGGTTGAAGGGTTATGGAGAATGGGCAGGAAAGTGGAGTTGATGTCGAGATGAGATCAGCCATGATTGTATTGAATGGCAGAGCAGGCTCGAGGGGCTGAATTGCCTACTCCTGCTCTTAGTTCTTATGTTTTTATGTTCTTATGTTACCTGGTCCTTATTGATCAAATGCACACTTTTCTGCCCTGACCATGGCTTGCTTTTATGCTGTGCGGTAGCTTCTGGTGGGGACAGATGGTGGGTGATGGCTGCTTTGAACTAACAGGGAGGAGACCTTCAACAGCAGATTGAGTTGTAACTTTCCAAAATCTCCTCCCTCCTCATTTCTGCTCAACACTTCCTCAGTCAGCTATGGGCAGCTCACTATCTGAGAAATCATAAGCAATATCCCCAGCCTCTCAAGCCACTGGCATAATGGACCACCTCTGCCAGTCTTGAATAATATATGAACAAATGTGTACCTGCTCTGAAAATGTGTTTTCCTGATGAAGTGTCCAACTTGGTGATTATCTGTACAGTCAATATAAATAGACAGATGGTGCAAAACAGTCAAATTTAAGAAAATCATATGTTCTTGGAGAATAAACCAAAAGGACTTATTAAAAATCAACCACTGTTCTTGATCTCCTTCCAGGGGCTGATCAGCATGCAAGCGAAACTCCATAAATTGCTCAAAGAAAGATTTGCACTTATGGAACCCCCTTTACGACCTCCAGATATTCCAAAGCCCTTTACAGCCAATTAAGTCCTTTTGTATTGTAGTCAACGTTGTAATGTAGCAAATACTGCAAATTTCTACTGGTTTCAATATACATAACTCATTTGGAATTTGAAATTAATGCAAGTTAGTGAAATTCACATATCCAGATGAATATTTTCACACACCTGAGCTTATTGAAGCATCATTTACTGGCACTTCCTATCACCAGAGATCACAAGAAGCACTGCAAGGGTAGAGATCAATGAGTTCCAATTTCAGATATTAGATTACTCAGTTGAGCGGACATCAATATAGAATAAAGAAAAAGAAACACCTGCATTAAAATGACATCTTTCATGACCTATGAATGTCCCAAAGCACTTTAAGCCAATGAAATATTTTTTGAAGAATAGTTACTGTTGTAATGTATGAAACATGGCAGTCAATTTGTACACAGCAAAGTGCTGCCAAGAGCAAGGGATCGATAATCTGTTTGAGTGGTGTTGGCTGACGGATAAACATTGGCCAGGACATCAGAGAGAAGTCCCCTGCTCTTCCTCAAAAGAGTGCCTTTTACATTCACTTAACAGGATAGATGGGGCCTCAGTTCAACATCTCATCCAGAAGACACTATAAATACACATGGGACCTGCGTCACCCCACCCAAATAGTTTAGCTCTCGATATCGTGGCAGCGAAATCAAAACCTATGAGGCGGCAACCCATCAACAATGCAGCCACTCCCCAACAAAGCACCTCCAGGGTCTTGTGTGACCCAAGTTGCTCATCAAGACCTAACTCCCCCAATATGCAGCATACTACACAACTGATCAATGATGCATGTAGTATTTGACAATATGCTGTAACCAAGGAACAATGGATAAATTAGGAGAATGAACCGCTGCTGAACCTACCAGGGCTGATGGCATCTCCCAAGTGGTAACTCAGTAGAGCTAATTGGCTGGAACCTTCAAGGCAGGGCCAATTTGCTCTGTTTAATCAAAACTGACTGTGTGAGGGTGTCAGGGGAGGATGTGACATGTACCAGATATAGGCTCCCTGCTGATGCCAGTCATGGTGTATGTGTAGAGTCAACATCTGGGCACATGTCACATCCAGAAAGAAAAAAACAACAGTGTTTCAAATGTAATTAAACCTCTGAACAAAAAAAAACTGAGAAGAATACAAATGCTTCCAATTCTATATACTTATTAAATTTGCACAGTTCTTTCTATTCTGAAGCAAGAAAACATCTGCGACATTAACTTCTGTATTTGTGATATTTACTTGCCCTACATACCAACTTAATCACATGTACAATACTGGGAGAAACTGGTAACTCCAAATTTCCAGAGCGCCAACTCATTAATTCCCCCACAAACAAAAATAATTTGCAGCATAATTCTGTTTTTCCAGAAGCCTTCAGAGATCTTTATTAACAGTAAATAAATATTTGCCAACAAGAAGACAGATTTCACATTAAAGTGAGTGAACTCATTTCATATTTAACAAGCTTTACCTTAGCCATTCACATGTAGTCCCGTCTGACATAAAAGGTTGCTCTGTCTCAACCATTCATGTGAGACCTGAACACATTACATATTTTGTTAAATATTTTTTAAATTACAGTATTCTTCCATCAAGAAGGCATTGCAATTCTTACCTGTTTATTTTATTCATTTTTCCATCCTCTTCTGCTATAGAGGTATGCTCCGCTAACTATCCCACCTCTGCTACCTCCTGCAAGTGGTCATTCCTCACGGATGAGCCCCAGACAATGTGTAAACAGGCGTTTTGACCTGAGAATAGCACAGAAGAGACTAATCATTTCCTCAGTCGGGATCTCTACTTTGTGATCGATGACAGAATCAATGGGCGCTTGCTGATATAAACTTTATGTGCACAATCCCTAATCCAGGGATGATGAGATCAATGGCAGAGCTCCAACTGCCACCGCAGTGAAGACCACTTAATACAGCACAGATCAGGGATCAGGGACAACCCTCCTTGGGCTTAGATAAATTGCACACTGTGAAGTTCCATGACTTTAGGGGAAGTCCCAGCAGCCCAATTATCTGACTATTGATCACCTTCAGATCAGCTCAGTGGCATAGTCAACATGCCCATTCGTACCATCAAGCCAATTCCTTGCAAAAGACCATGCAATTCGGCTCTCCTTCACTTTGATGTCTTTAGGGATATGGAATAAAGGGAAGCATGATTCCAAAAAGCCAAAGCTTTAGTTTTTTCTCTGACATTAAAGGCTGTAAACTCAAAGCTGCATAATATAATCAGTTCTGATGAAGGGTCACTGACCTGAAACGTTAACTCTGCTTCTCTCTCCACAGATGCTGCCAGACCTGCTGAGTATTTCCAGCATTTCTTGTTTGTGTTTCAGATTTCCAGCATCTGCTGGAATCCAATACAATCTACTTCTCTTAAATCAAAATCACCTCAGTCAAATTATCTTAACACTCAATTTTTGTAGCATTAAATTTCTACTTTTCTATGTTATTTGCCGTTTGCCTGCATAACAGCGGTGATTAAAATTAAAATAACTACATTGATTGTGAAGTGCTTTGGGATGTCCCGAGAGCACTATGTAAAGCCAAATTTGATTTTTTATTTACATTGCTTAATTCAGATTATTGGATAATTTTATATTTTCTAGTGCAAAAGGATTGTTTTAATATAACATTTCAACTTACACAGCACAGGTTAAAATCCTCTACCACTGTTTTGCCACCTTAATGAAAATTAGCGGCAACCAAAAACAGCCTGAGTTTGTGCAAAATTCGCATCTGTACTCCGCAGTTTCATGAATACAGTTTTAGTGCATTTTTTGTTCATGTAAAATGACAGATACATATTCCATCAAAGAGCTCGCATTGTTAGATATTGGACTGCATTACTGTGTTTGGCTGCACACATTATCTACACAAAGGGAGATGCAACAGTTTAAAAGTCTTAAATGTTGTCCTTTGTGACTGTGCCTTATGACAATGAATTAGCAATGACCTTGGAGTAGATTTTTAAAGGATTCGAAGTTTATACTTTTTCTGAAAATAAAGCCTGTGCAGCAGCCAACCTCGCATATATTTTTTACAGTTCAGCAGATAGAGAGACTAAACCAACTCTTTTCAATGCCCATGCAGCCTCATGACAATTCCCACTTGGCCCTCAAATGCTGCTGTAAGGGATATTGCCTGCTTAAAACAATTTATATTTCTGTCTTTTTTGTCATTACTTTGGAGACATTTATATCTGCAAGGTTCCCTTGGGGTCCAATGGCTTATTCAGAGCATGCTATTAATGGGGGTAAGTCATGACTTTTATAAGTTGTAACTGGCCTTAGCTTCTCCCTCCGTCCTTAGAGCTCTCGTGTGCCCTTCAGGTATTTGTACTTACCTAGTTTAACTTCTGTTTCATGAAGATTTCCTGGGGCTGAAGAAATGCTTATGTCACCAGAAATGCTTGGAAAAATAGCACCATTTGTCTCCCACACAAGGGAATTGTGAGTTCGATGGATGAATTTTCCGTCACGACACAACCGATTCATCCACGATGTTGTGGGTGACAGGTGACACTAGCACTACTTTTTAAAAATTCATTCATGGGATGTGGGCACCGCTGGCTCGGCCAGCATTTATTGCCCATCCTTAATTGTGCTTAAGAACGTGTTGGTGAGCTGCCTTCCTGAACCGCAGCAGTCCTTGGGGTGTAGGTACACCAACAGTGCTGTTAGGAAGGGAATTCCAGGATTTTGACCCAGAGACAGTGAAGGAACAGTGATATAGTTCCAAGTCAGGATGGTGTGTGGCTTGGAGGAGAACTTGCAGGTGGTGGTGTTCCCATGCATCTGCTGTCCTTGTCCTTCTAGGTGGTAGAGGTCATGGGTTTGGAAGGTTCTGTTGAAGGAGCCTTAGTGAGTTGCTGCAGTGCATTTTGCAGATGGTACACACTACTGCTACTGTGCCTTGGTGGTGAAGGGAGTGAATGTTGAAGTGGGTGGATGGAGTGCCAATCAAATGGGCTGCTTTTTCCTGGATGGTGTCAAGCTTCTTGAGTGTTGTTGAAGCTGCACCCAGCCAGGCAAGTCGAGAGTATTCTATCCCACTACTGACTTATACCTTGTAGATGGTGGACAGGAGGTGAGTTACTTGCGGCAGAATTCTGAGCCTCTGACCTACTCTTGTGGCAACAGTATTTATGTGGCTGGTCCATTTCAGTTTCTGTCAATGGTAACCCCCAGGATGCTGATAATGTGGGATTCAGCGATGGTAATGCCATTGAACATCAAGGGGAGATGATTAGGTTCTCTCTTGTTGGTGATGGTCATTGCCTGCCACTTGTGTGGTGTGTGTGTTACTTGCCACTTATCAGCCCAAGCCTGGATATTGTCCAGGTCTTGCTGCATTTCTACATGGACTGCTTGAGTATCTGAGGAGTCACGAATGGTGCTGAACATTGTGTAATCATCAGCGAACACCCCCAGTTCTGATGGAGGGAAGGTCATTGATAAAGCAGCTAAAGTTGGTTGGGCCTAGGACACTACCCTGAGAAACTTCTGCAGTGATGTCCTGGAACTGAGATGATTAACCTCCAACAACCACAACTGAAGATCAGAGTGCAAGCACAAATAAGCGAGCGGGAGAGTCATTCCATGTCGTCAATGTTACCAAACACATTGATTTGATTACATCGTTGGAAGCATTTGCATTTATTTGTATTTCATGTTCAGGAAAAGAGGACACACATTTGCTCTGGGAAAAAGTGGACACAGGTGGCCAGTGCACATTTCACCCCTACACATCATAAAATACATGTATCCAGGTAAATGGCATTCCAAAATAGCTTCGACCAACACTCAGCTAACTATTTACAATGGGTTCTCAATCCCACGTCTCAGATCCAGTACAATTAAGTGTTGTTATAATGATTCATATTGGAAACCCCAACTTTTCTATGTTGTTCAAACGACTGGACCTTCTATCGCTGGACTGCAAACATACAGTGACCTAACCTTGATAAACATCCATGGCATTGGGCAACGCCAAGCATTATCTCCCTCCACTCCTCAGATGGTGACTTGAAGGAGGCTTGCAACAAAGGAGTTCAATGCAGCCCATGGTTTCCTAGGTTTTCCAACCGTTTCCAATTGTTTTCCAATTCTGCCCATTTGTGGTCCGAAGATAGAAGTTGTTTTTAACTTTCAAGATTCCTAAGGGCAAGAATGTGAATGAGGCATGGCCTGTTACCTCTGACATACAGCACCTCCAGTGCGAACTGTATCCAGTGCATGATGTTAGTGATGTTCTCCTATAACAATGCAGGAAGATGAAGGAAATACATGACAATCATGCTGGGAGTCAACTTCCCAAATCAGCAATTAGTCAGCAAATTACTGTTCAAAACCCGATCACTGGTACGTGAAGTTCTGCAACAGTCTCTAAAGTTCAACCAGAACCATGTTCCCATGAAGTATCTACATCTACTGGTGCTACACTATGCCATAACCAAAGTCAAATCAGAGCTGTTCATAATTACAAGACCATGGAAGACTCCATTGCAACTCGTACAAGATCGAAGATTATTGCCGGAATTTTAGGTTGGGCGGGAGGCCCCATTCACCGGCCAAAAGTTCGGAGGCAAGCCCGCCTCTGCTGAGTCTGGGGAGACCTCCCGGGAGTTTATGCACCCCAGGCCCTTAATTGGCCTTGGGCGGGACTTACACCTGCCTGAGGCAAGAAGTCCCATGCTACATCCTGGCCAATTGTGGGCCAGCAGCTCTCAATCACAGCAGCACCACTAGGAGTGGTGGCCAATGCTGGAACTGCACCCAGCCAATAGAAGCAAGAGGGACGATGGGCACGGAACCAAGGTAAGTTTTTGGGGCCTCACCAGGGACAATCGGCCTATCCCCGGTGAGGCAAAGGGGGTCAGTTAGGAGGTGGGGGGTGGGAGTGTTGTGCAGTGGGGGCAGTTGGGCCATTTGGAGGAACTCCGTGGGGCACTGGGTGTCCGATCAGAAGGGGCCCGCGCCCCCACCCCCAACCTGGTCCACAAGAAAGCTGCCAGGTTTTACCTGGTGGCATTCTGGGAGCCTTAGTCACCCACTGGCTTCTGGAAAAATACCAGTGATGGTTGGAGGAGACCCTTAAGTGGCAATTAATTAGCTACTTAAGTGCCTTGATTGGCCTGGGGCGGGTGAGCCATTTTTCGCCGCTACTGCCCCATGTTAAATTGCAGCAGGGGCGGGAAGGCATTGGGAATGCCCCCCCACCCCCCAACCCCCGCCACCTCACTCAATTCTATGGCCCCTCGCCCACCCTGCCACCAGCCCGCACATATGGGGGGGCCATAAAATTCCGGCCTTTATCTCAGACAGAGTCTACATATTCTTCTTCCATGAAATCCAATTCATCAACATCGGTCTTACTACCAGAGAACTACTACCCTGTTTCGAAATCTGGAAGAGTTATCAAACCCCCCCCTTTTATGTTTTCGTGATTAATGTTCTTGTATTTTTTTTTGTATTATCTCAAAATACTTTACTGTATGTGTATATGGTTAACTTCAACTTGCCTAAAGGATATGTTTAAATTTGTAAGTATGTTCCTCTTTTCCTTTTGGACACCTTTAAGAGGTGTGGCTACAAGACCATGTTAGTGATGTAAGAGCTATGATGTAACATACCATGTGATTCTGAGTGTTTCGCAGTCTTGAAGAAATACTTGCACTGTGAACATTTGGCAGATCTACCATTACTCAATAAATAACCCACAATATTGTGTTACTGATCCCATCTAGAGTGGTCAGTCTTTGTGTGAAATTGATACTAACTAACAGGTTCAAGGAACACACAATATTTCGCACTATTATTCTGGAAACATATCCCACAGTGCTTCACAGACGTTTGGGGGAAAAATATGGATGCCAAGCCATATTAGGAGGGGTGCACAAAAGCTTGCTCCAAGAGGTGGTTTTTAAAAAGGACGTTAAAGGACCAGACATGACAGCTGGATGCTAAACCCAAAATGTTTTTCTTTGATTTGGCCAGGCACTAGTATTGAAATGTTAATCTGCTGATAAGGGTCCAAGAGTAGAAAAAAAAAATGACACTGACCTGGGCGTGTAGATGGGTACATAACATCTCTTGCAATTAGGTAGCTCAAATTATGGGAAGGCAACAATTGGGTTAAATTGGTTTCCATAGTCTTTGCTGTGTAACAAGAATATAAGAAAGGTGCTCTGAACACTTGAGGTGTAGAAATATTCGACCAGAGGTTTGGGACCATCCTGCAGATGAACCCTCGCAGAAGTTTGAGCTGGCGGAGGGGCCTTAAGTATACATGTCATATTGACTGACGGGACGGTGCCTGGGGCATGGCTATTGAGTATAGTCACATAGAGATCATGCTTCGACCCAGAGTGTACTGGTAATATTGTTGGACTTTGAGAGCACTGCTCAGACATTAGCATGTGTCAAGGCTTACTTATACTGAACAAAATATAATCACTGTCACCGATAAGGGTATCACTTCAAGTCATATAGGGATTTGAGAGTGAAGACTCTGACACCCCTGAATTCTAACATACTGAAGGAGTACTGGACAGTTGGATTTAACTAACAAGCTTCATGCTAAGATTATAAAAACATTTAGATTGAACTGTTTATACCTGGTTAATTGGTTATGGAAATTGGTTGAATTGTTCACTTATGGCTTAACTTTAAAGTATATTCTGGAACTTAGAACAGCTTTTGGTGCTGTTAGAAAATATTGTAAGTATATGTGCCAGGTTGGCTTAATTAGTCTCACACTTGCCTCTGAGTTAAACGGTTATGGACTTGAACATATAATCTCTAATGACAGGTCAGTGCATTACTGAGGGAGTGCTACATAAATGCAAGTTATGACTGAATGGCCAAAGGAAGGGACTGTGGGTTTTGCATTAGGCCTAGTGGAGAAAGGAAATGGAATTGAGAACAATGGATTATTTGCAAGTCATCACTTCAGAGGAGTTCAGACAGGACTATAGTGAATGTAGTTTAAAGAGATGACGGATGCTGTTTAGTTAGAGTTGAAGGAGAGGTCAGTAGAATTAGAGATTAAGATCAGCATGGTCATCAAAATTGGTAATAGTCATAGATTCATAGATGAAAGACTTATAGATCATAAGAGCAGGTGTCAGATTGAGAAGGAAAAATGGCTCACCAGCTGAACAAGGTCAATATATAACTTGTTAGAAAAGCAGGCATGAATACAATTACTGACAAGGAGCAGGCTACAGTTAGGAGGACCAGAAGGAAAAGAAGAATAAGGGAAGAACAAATAGGTTTCAGGTTTGGACTGAAGTGGGGATGATAGCCAGAAAAAGTAAGAACAAAATGAGGAGAAGTAGAATCGAGATAAAAGGTGAAGAGAAAACCGAAGGCAAGAGCAGGAGAATATTCAGCAGTGACGATAAGTTAAAATTCAAATAATTCTTCAACCTTGATCGACGTGAGGACCTATTTGAACCACTCCCCTAGGGGGAATAGTTAAACAGTGGAATAAAAGAAACAGATATCATTAGCAGGTAAATATTCTAGCCATGCTCCAAACCCCAAACTCGATATGAGCAGCAGTGAGGAAAGAATTGCTCCTACTACATACAAGACAAATTGTGACTCTTTTAAAATAGATTTGGAAGGGAGAGAAATTAGATTTCAACTGTGGAGGAGCAGAAAGTAGTGCATGGTCAAGGAGGAAGAAAAAGATAAAATAGATTAGGGCGGCGCAGTGGTTAGCACCGCAGCCTCACAGTTCCAGCGACCCGGGTTCAATTCCGGGTACTGCCTGTGTGGAGTTTGCAAGTTCCCCCTGTGTCTGCGTGGGTTTCCTCCGGGTGCTCCAGTTTCCTCCCACATGCCAAAGACTTGCAGGTTGATAGGTAAATTGGCCATTATAAATTACCCCTAGGATAGGTAGGGGGTAGGGAAATATAGGGACTGGTGGGGATGTGATAGGAATATGGAATTAGTATAGGATTAGTATAAATGGGTGGTTGATGGTTGGCACAGACTCGGTGGGCCGAAGGGCCTGTTTCAGTGCTGTATCTCTAAAAAAACATAAAGATATGTACGGTAAGAAATATAATATCTAAACAGAAGTAAGGAACACCACTAATTGTCCATACCGCAATTCTAGTAACTTTCAGAGTAAAATACTGGAATTGTAAAGTATAAATAGTGGAAGAAAACAGTCATTGGGATGTTGGAACTGTACTCGTCCCAGAAGGTGGGAGGACATTCGTTATGCTGGGATATGGATTGTTTCGGAGCACTAAAGATATCAGCAAAATAAAAACCAAAAATGCTGGAAGCACTCTGCATCTGTGGAGAGGGAAACAGAGTTCACATTTCAGGTGTGTATAGGTGCTTAAGTGCCCAGAACAATCCAGAACCTAAGGCATTTGAACTGATATTTCAAATGAGGGGAAAAACTATCAGGGAGGACAGTATAAACAATTGGACCTGCAACTGATTCCCAGCACAAGCAAAGGAAGATGATTCATTTTATGGGTTAAGTTTGCAACTTTGCACTCTTGGTTGGGAGCAACGTTTGCCAACAGTAGATGATACAAGTCATTCAAGATAATGATTAATGGTTATTTTCTCAAAGTATTCTTTAAGATCAAAATGCTTGAACTTTCCCACTAACAGCACTGTCTACACCACACAGACTGCAGTGGTTTAAGAAGAAACTCACTACCGCTTTCTCAAAGGCACTTAAGATTCTTCTGGCAGGGCAGGGATCCTGAAGAACCAAGACAGCATGGAGTGGGCTTCGCCATCAGAAACTCCTTGCTCAGCATGATAGAGCCTCCCTCAAATGGCTCGGAACGCATACTGTCCATCCGACTGCTCACCACCTCTGGTCCAGTACACCTACTCAGCATCTATGCTCCAACACTCTGTTCCGCACCTGAAGCTAAAGACCAGTTCTATGAACAACTCCATAACATCATTAGCAGCATCCCCAACACCGAACACCTATTCCTGCTGGGGGACTTTAATGCCAGGGTTGGGGCCGACCATGACTCATGGCCCTCCTGCCTTGGGCGCTATGGCGTTGGAAGGATGAATGAGAACGGGCAGAGACTGCTTGAGTTGTGTACCTATCATAACCTCTGCATCACCAACTCGTTCTTTCACACTAAACCCTGTCACCAGGTTTCATGGAGGCACCCAAGATCACGTCGTTGGCACCAGCTAGACCTCATTGTCACAAGGCGAGCCGCCTTAAACAGTGTTCAAATCACACGCAGCTTCCACAGTGCGGACTGCGACACCGACCACTCCCTGGTGTGCAGCAAGGTTAGACTCAGACCAAAGAAGTTGCATCATTCCAAGCAGAAGGGCCACCCGCGCATCAACACGAGCAGAATTTCTCACCCACAGCTGTTACAAAAATTTCTAAATTCACTTGTAACAGCCCTTCAAAACACTCCCACAGGGGATGCTGAGACCAAGTGGGCCCACATCAGAGACGCCATCTATGAGTCAGCTTTGACCACCTACGGCAAAAGTGCGAAGAGAAATGCAGACTGGTTTCAATCTCATAATGAAGAGCTGGAACCTGTCATAGCCGCTAAGCGCATTGCACTTTTGAACTACAAGAAAGCCCCCAGCGATTTAACATCCGCAGCACTTAAAGCAGCCAGAAGTACTGCACAAAGAACAGCTAGGCGTTGCGCAAACGACTACTGGCAACACCTATGCAGTCATATTCAGCTGGCCTCAGACACCGGAAACATCAGAGGAATGTATGATGGCATGAAGAGAGCTCTTGGGCCAACCATCAAGAAGATCACCCCCCTCAAATCTAAATCGGGGGACATAATCACTGACCAACGCAAACAGATGGACCGCTGGGTTGAGCACTACCTAGAACTGTACTCCAGGGAGAATGCTGTCACTGAGACTGCCCTCAATGCAGCCCAGCCTCTACCAGTCATGGATGAGCTGGACATACAGCCAACCAAATCGGAACTCAGTGATGCCATTGATTCCCTAGCCAGCGGAAAAGCCCCTGGGAAGGACAGCATTACCCCTGAAATAATCAAGAGTGCCAAGCCTGCTATACTCTCAGCACTACATGAACTGCTATGCCTGTGCTGGGACGAGGGAGCAGTACCCCAGGACATGCGCGATGCCAACATCATCACCCTCTATAAAAACAAAGGTGACCGCGGTGACTGCAACAACTACCGTGGAATCTCCCTGCTCAGCATAGTGGGGAAAGTCTTTGCTCGAGTCGCTCTGAACAGGCTCCAGAAGCTGGCCGAGCGCGTCTACCCTGAGGCACAGTGTGGCTTTCGTGCAGAGAGATCGACTATTGACATGCTGTTCTCCCTTCGTCAGATACAGGAGAAATGCCGTGAACAACAGATGCCCCTCTACATTGCTTTCATTGATCTCACCAAAGCCTTTGACCTCGTCAGCAGACGTGGTCTCTTCAGACTACTAGAAAAGATCGGATGTCCACCAAAGCTACTAAGTATCATCACCTCATTCCATGACAATATGAAAGGCACAATTCAACATGGTGGCTCCTCATCAGAGCCCTTTCCTATCCTGAGTGGTGTGAAACAGGGCTGTGTTCTCGCACCCACACTTTTTGGGATTTTCTTCTCCCTGCTGCTTTCACATGCGTTCAAATCCTCTGAAGAAGGAATTTTCCTCCACACAAGATCAGGGGGCAGTTTGTTCAACCTTGCCCGTCTAAGAGCGAAGTCCAAAGTACGGAAAGTCCTCATCAGAGAACTCCTCTTTGCTGACGATGCTGCTTTAACATCTCACACTGAAGAATGCCTGCAGAGTCTCATCGACAGGTTTGCGTCTGCCTGCAATGAATTTGGCCTAACCATCAGCCTCAAGAAAACGAACATCATGGGGCAGGATGTCAGAAATGCTCCATCCATCAATATTGGCGACCATGCTCTGGAAGTGGTTCAAGAGTTCACCTACCTAGGCTCAACTATCACCAGTAACCTGTCTCTAGATGCAGAAATCAACAAGCGCATGGGTAAGGCTTCCACTGCTATGTTCAGACTGGCCAAGAGAGTGTGGGAAAATGGCGCACTGACACGGAACACAAAAGTCCGAGTGTATCAGGCCTGTGTCCTCAGTACCTTGCTCTACGGCAGCGAGGCCTGGACAACGTATGCCAGCCAAGAGCGACGTCTCAATTCATTCCATCTTCGCTGCCTTCGGAGAATACTTGGCATCAGGTGGCAGGACTATATCTCCAACACAGAAGTCCTTGAAGCGGCCAACATCCCCAGCTTATACACACTACTGAGTCAGCGGCGCTTGAGATGGCTTGGCCATGTGAGCCGCATGGTAGATGGCAGGATCCCCAAAGACACATTGTACAGCGAGCTCGCCACTGGTATCAGACCCACCGGCCGTCCATGTCTCCGTTATAAAGACGTCTGCAAACGCGACATGAAATCGTGTGACATTGATCACAAGTCGTGGGAGTCAGTTGCCAGCATTCGCCAGAGCTGGCGGGCAGCCATAAAGACAGGGCTAAATTGTGGCGAGTCGAAGAGACTTAGTAGTTGGCAGGAAAAAAGACAGAGGCGCAAGGGGAGAGCCAACTGTGCAACAGCCCCAACAAACAAATTTCTCTGCAGCACCTGTGGAAGAGCCTGTCACTCCAGAATTGGCCTTTATAGCCACTCCAGGCGCTGCTTCACAAACCACTGACCACCTCCAGGCGCGTATCCATTGTCTCTCGAGATAAGGAGGCCCAAAAAGAAAGACTTAAGATTGGGCAATAAATGCTGCCCTTGCCACCGATGTCCACATCCCATGAACAAATGATAAAAAGAAATGACTTGTGCAGAGGGAGGGAGCTATCCTAGTGAATAGTTGAAAATGTGCTTGCAGCTCGGAGGGCATACATTTTGGCACAGAATGAGACCTTTGAGGACAGATACCAAGGGAAGTCAGTCGGAATTTTCACACAATGATGCTGCAATCAGGCAATACAGAATGTACTGGTGAGGAGTCTGTCTTATGAATGAAGTGAGGTGATTGCTTACACTGATAAGGTAAGTTGGGTTTATGAAGTTTGATCAAGAGCTTGAAGAATTTGACCTGGATAATGCACTGTCATGTAAGAGATGGCCTTGTGCTTTCTAATGACGTAGACCATCAGTAGCAATTCTTGCGGTGGAGAGACAGAAACTTATTGCACTACCCTAGACAGAACCACTTCCACATTTGAGTGGGTGCTCCAACTATTGATTAGCTTGCGAGCAAACGATTGGCACTTGGCCAATTAATGATACACATTGGTTGTGTCTGGACACCCGGTATGAAGGCCAGAATGTTACCATGAGCCTGCATTAGTTTGGTTGCAATGGGAAGGAAAAGTGTTTGTTCAGAATCTTGTTCAGCCTCTGGATTTCAGTAAGCAGCTGCAGACAGTATAGATATTGCTTGGCGGTAGAATATAAGCCTGACTCCCATATGTTGTCAGGTTACTTTACCCTAGTTTTCCCTTTGCAAAAGGAAATTTTGAGAACAAGATCAAGCTTCTTGTATATCCCCAATTTCCTTTGCCCCACTCTTCACAACCACACCTTCAGCTGCCTAGACCAGAAGCTCTGAACTTCCCTCCCTAAATCTCACCACCTCTCTACCTCTCCTCCTTTAAGATGCTCCTTAAAACCTACCTCTTTGACCAAGCTTTTGGTCATTTGCCCTAATATCTCCTTATATGCATCAGTATCAAATTTTGTCGGATAACACTTCCGTAGAGCCTGGGGATGATTTCATACATTAAAGGTGCTATCTAAATGCAGGTTGTTGTTGCTTGTCTAGAGATCCTTGTGATGTAGATAGAAATTAAATTGTACATCATGAGTGACAGTTGCTTGATTGCAGAATAAACAACGACAAACAACTAAGCTCAAAATATTCAGTATCAGCAAATCACATTTAAATACATTGGGACTTTGTACATGGTTCAATGAGTACAGGACTGGCAGGTTACTGCACCACTTTAATGGAATCGGGTTTGAGAAGCAAACATACAACCTTTAAAACTGAGAGTGCAGTTATTTCTCCAAGCGAAACAAATGAGACTTCATAGATTGGACATATCCAATCTACAAAATAAGGAACAAACACTGGATTATTTAGTGAAATAAAGAAAACAGAATTAAAACACTGCAAAATCAAGCTCACTTTGGGAATTTACTGACATTTTTCATCCCTTCTCAGTCATCCCTCTGACTGACATAAAATCTTTATTTTTTTTTTAGCATTTTAATATGTACATGATGACTACAGAGCGAGTACCCGGCTCCGCTCTGCACATTGGGCCATGCTGACACTTAAAAGTGCTGCAATTTGCAATCCACTGTAAAAATGGTATCAAAAAGAAACAAGAACTTATCACAATTGAAGCTCATTGGGGAGGGCTGAAGGTGAGAATCAAAATACTGATCAAATGTAGTCTGCAGTTGAAGTTGGTTAGTACCACATTGTCATTGTCTTATAGAAAGGGGGAGAGTATGGTTTTGGTGTTATGAAGGCAAAGGCTATATGGCTGTGACCAGCAAGCCAATATTGACACTAATCATTTCCTAAGCTTCTTTCTGAAGAATTAGACTAGCCTTCTCTTGTCTTTGTTATTCTCCATATATTATTTAAAAGGTACTATTCCAATGTCAACTTGCATGTGCATTGTACCTGCCACTTTGGAAGTGAGCTTCCTACTCCTATCATCTGCTTCCTGATATTCTCTGCTTTTCTCTTTCTTTCTCCGAGCTGTTCTTATCTGTCATGGATACCACTGGTATAAACAAACATTGAGGCCAAGCAGTATGAAGTTGTTAATGGGGCCATATAGAAGCCACTAGATATTATAGACATTCCTAAGCTGATAGAAGGGAGTCTTCTGACACCTTGTGTACCCTCTTATCTATACGAGTGCCTAGTAAAGGCTAACAAACAGCCCCCCAGCATGAGGTGAACAGAAAGATGACCTTGAGCTAAAGTGATGGTCAACGGGGAAGTGACCACCCATGACACCTCAGTTATGTGTCCTGTGCTCATTGCTTAGAAGGGTTCAAACATGTGACTAATATAGAGGCCTGAATTTTACTAGCGTGCAGCATATCACGGCAGAGCGCTTTGAAGTCAGCGGTCCACCCTCGCGGAGTGGCCGTCGCTGAGCCCCCGTGATATTTCATGTGGGGTCTCATTTAAATGGAGGAGGCGGAACGCTGGCCCCTGATGATGTAGAGGGGGCTGCCGCTCCATCCCCGGTAATGGCTTCCGGGGCCAGCGCCTGCTCTGGCGCCATTTTTAAAGGGCTTCAAGCCCTTAGAAGAAGTTTGAATTTTTAAAGGAACAGTATTTTACATTTTCATTAAAACATTAAATTAGAGCTGGAGGTCCTTTACGACCCCCACCCTCAATATTTGTCTTTAGGCCTGTTGAACCAAAATTAACTTTATTCCCAACCTGAACTTGCCTCCCAACCTCGTTACCTTTGCCCTTCAACCCCTTCCCACCATCCCCTCAGCCAATACAAAGTGTTTTCCCTGCTCCCCCGCCCTAATAATTTCATTTCTCTCCCCCTCCCAACCAGTGTCACACCTCAGAACTCCCAACGGAGTTCCGAAGGCGCAGGAGTTCTGGCCAGTGGCTGGAATATCGGTGTGGAACAGCCGATGGGACAAAGTAGGTTAATTTGCATGTGTTTAACTTAATTTTAATATTAAAATGAAGGCCCCGCTGCTTGGCGGCGGGAAAACCACACCAAGGCCTCGCCACTGCCAGTAAAATGTGGCGGGGCCTTCTTGGCATCGGGGGTTGTGGCGGGCCACTCCCGGAAGAATTTTCCAGGCCCCCCTTGCCACGACCTCTGACATCGGCGGCCTAGTGAAATTGAGCCCAGGGTGAACTACCAATCTCCCGAAATAACATACAACAATGGATGCCCAGAGGGGCAGAATGCAGTCCTCATCAGTCAGAAGATGACCTGGAAAGAACCTCCTGACACCTCGGTCAGCTCGAGAAGACAGCGAACAAAGAGAAGGCTGTGAATGTAACAGACAAGAGACTGCCACCTCCAACTGCAGAAATCCACTTTATCCATCCATTCGCTCTCTGGGATCGGCAAACTGTTCTCACCTGTCATGGTCGTATGCTTTTCTGTCTATTTAACCTCTACATTATATTTAAGCTTTTGCTTCTTTATAAACTACTTTAAAAAAAAACACCTACTTATTGTATTTGGCATGGTTCTTGCTTGAAGAATTCACCTGACATGCATCATACACCCCATTTTTTGGTTTCATCATATTCCCTATCTCCCTTGTCATTCCTGGAGCCCTAGCTTTGGTTCCCCAATCTTTCTCTCTTGTTCAAATGTACCAGCCTATATCTGAAACATCTCTTCCTTAAAGATCACCCTTTGTTCCGTTACAACTTTTCCTGTCAAATGTATATTTAATTTTACCCTGGCTAGATCCCCTCTCATCCCATTGATGTTAGCCCTCTTCCAATTTAGAAGTTCTCCTTTAATTGTTCCTTACTCTTCTCCATTTATCTAAACCTTATGATATGATGATGAGTACTCTACCCAAGTACTCCTCCACAGACACTTGGTCCACCCAATTCCCCAGCACCAGATCCAGCAATGCCTCCTTCCTAGTTGGACCAAGCATATACTGATCAAGGAGGTTCTCCTGAACACATTTCAGAAATTCCTCCCCCACCTTACCCTTTACTCTAACATTATCCCTATCGATATTTGGTTAATTAAAGTCCTCTGAAATCACTATTCTATAGTTCTTGCACACCTCTGTGATTTCACTGCAGATTTGCTCCTTTATCTCTCTCTCACTATTTGGAGGCCCCAGTTGCATGATCGTATCCTTATTGATTCTGTGACACTAACAAAATAGATTCTATCCTTGCTGCCCCAACGACATCCTCTCTTTCCACTACATTGTCTTCCCTAATCAGCACTGCCACCCTACCTCCCTTTCTTACTTCCCTAATTTTTCTGAACTCTTTGTACGTATGAATATTAAGCACCCAGTCCTCACCCTTTTTTAAACCATGTTTCTGTTATTGTCACCACATCATATTCCCACAAGGCTATTTGTGCTTGTAGCTCACCAACCTTGTAATCCTTCTTAGTCTGCTATTATGGTACTACTTCCTTTTCTAGTATTAACTAACACACTCTCTCTCCTTTATGCACCTTATTTCCCTTCTCTACTTCTATATTCTGGTTCTCACCCTCTGCCAATTTTGTTTAAAACCATCCCCAACCACTCTAGTGAACCTCCCCACAAGCGCATTGGTCTGAGTTCTGTTGAGGTGCAACCCGCAACTTTTGAATAGTTGCCTCCTACCTGATCCCAATGCCCCAAGAATCTGAAACCCTCCCTCCTGCACCATGCCTCAAGCCACAAATTAATCCTCCCTAACTTCCTATTTCTACTCTCGCTGCCCCACGTCACTGGGAGTAATCCAGAGATTACTACCTTCGACGTCCTACTTTTTAACTTCCCCCCAACTCCTGAAAGTCTAACCATAGGACCACAATACCTGAATACTTGACCTCTCTATGTTGTTGGTACTGACATGTATCACAGCCTCTGGGCTCACTCCCTGCCCCTTGCAGAATATTCTGCACCCTCTCTATGTGGGACCCATGATGACTATTACAGAAAGCCTGTCTGTAGCCCTAACTATGGAATCTCCTATAACAACTGCTTTTATACGCTTTGCTGCTCCCCCCATATACAGTCCCTTGTCTGTTGGTGTCATGGTCTGTACTGCACTCCATCAAGGTGTCATCACTCCCGTGCTGAATACCGGTATGAGAGTGGCACACACCCTGAAGACTTCCTGCCTCTTCCTACTCTTCTGGATGGCCACCCATCTACTATCCTGGACTCTCACTGCCTGTTGGCCTAGGACGTATGATTCAGGAAACTCTTAGCCTTCCTGATGCTCCGCAGTGTCTCAAGCTGTCCCTCAAACATTAAGTCTAACATTTTTTTGGAACTGCCTACCCTTAACATCATGATGATTGCCTCATCTCTAACTCATTCTTTCCAACGACCTCAAAACTGTGGAACTTCTATTGTCTTCAGTCATCGTTCTCCCCATTACAAGTGATTGACTAAGCTCAGCATCAGTTACTTGATTCATCTCATCTCTTTAAAGTGTCACAAAGGCAAGTACAGATGAGTGAGACCATTAAGTTAAGGACTCATCGATCTTTGCCATTATTATCACAGAATTGCAAAATGAATTCCTAAGAGAATGTTTTCTATACATCTTTTAATGTGGCTGAAATTATTCATTTTAATTGTTTGTTTGTTATACAGGAGCAGGGTACAAGCATGAAGATGATGGCAAACACCCCATAAAGAGATATGAAACATTTGAAACCCAAGCATTGACTCTATGTAAAGACTGATCACGTCTCCAAACCGCTCAAAGCACATCTCATACAATGAATTATTTGGCAGTGACTTATAAAAGCAAATATAAACATCAAATAGATCTTTCACAGATCCAGTGGTTTGACCATAAAAGGGGCAACCAGCAGATGAAAGCTCAGTTTAGTTAAAAAACATGTGCATCAATTGTTGCTTTTGAAATACTCTGTGGATTCAGGAAAGTCGGACTGAATTCCACGTTTATCAAAATGCAGCAACTGAACACAGTGGCACAAACCACTTCTGACCTGTTAATGTGGAGAGTTTGCAAGAATGTGGGACCTCATGGAGGAGGCTTCAACTATTAGGCAGAAGTGCCCTTGAGAGGTGGTGCCATTTGGCCCTCTGTGTATACTGTGCATGGTTCATGGTGTGTGTGCATGTGTATATACAAAGAAAAGGAAGCAGACAAGGCTACAAGTTCAGAATCTTTTTTGGAGGCCTTCTGTTGAATTTCAATAAGGTCTGATTGGTGGAAACATTTGATAGGCTTAAATGCAGTGTTTTATACAGCCTTGAGCATTGGGACAGACTGCATTTGTACTTCTATCACTAGAATGGATATTGGATTGTGTTTGGGGAATTCTCCAACAGATGCTGCTTCATTGTTGTAATGAGGTGAGGACCACTGACTGCACAGGCTGTAATGTGTGGGAGGTGGCTCTGAACAGCTGTGTGCATCAATGTGATGCCACATGTAATGTTCCGAACAACACTTGGATTTTTAGCCCTCATTAGTTTTTCACTGGAATCATATGATCTTATTTCCACTAATATTCTGCTGTGTTATAATGCATGCCAACACTGAATTGTTACATGCAGTCATATCCAGGTACAGTTAGATTTCTGGCGAAGATGCACTTCACCTACAAGATCACAGCACTCAGAAAATTTCCTTAAGGTGGCTGGCCAACTTGCATTTATAAAAAGAGTAAGAGAAGACATAAAATATTATGTTAAAAAGGCAATGAAAAGAATGAAGCAAAGACTTGCATTTTTTAGCACCTTTCATGATCACTGGACATCTCCAAGTGTTTTACAGCCAAACAAGTACTTTTGAAGTGTAGTCACTGTTGTAATGTCGGAAACACAGCAAGCAACTTGCACGCAGCAAGCCCCTACAAACAGCAATGTGATAATGACCAGATAATTTGTTTTTGTAATGTTAGTTGTGCCATAAATATTGGCCAGGACACCGGGAGAACTCCCCTGCTCTTCATTGAAATTGTGCCATGGGATCTTTCACGTTCACCTGAGAGGGCAGACAGGGCCTCAGTTTAACATCTCATACACTAGACAACATCTCCAACAGTGCAGCAGTGCCTCAGTGATTCCCTCAATAAATAAAATTAAAACGTTGTGTTCAAAACAATGACTGGTTTTGATAGAGTAAATGGGGGAGAAACTGTTTCCATTGGCAAGGGGGTCAGTAACCAGAGGACATAAATTTGTGATAATAAGCAAAACATCCAGGAGGGCAAGATGAGAATTTGTTTTAATGCAACAAGTTGGTATGATCTGGAATGCATTGCTGGGAAGGGTAGTGGAAGCGGATTCAATAGTTACTTTGAAGAGGAGAAATGTTCAGGGCTACAGGCAAAGAGCAGGGGAGTGTGGATAATTGGGTAGGTCTTTCAAAGAGCAGCTGCTGATACAATGGGCTGAATGGCCCTTGGAACTGGGATGTCTCTTACAGTTGAATAATCCTCTTCACTCTAGCTGGGAAACATGCAATCACCAAGTACAGTGGAAAGGAATAAAGGGGCATGGACATGTACTTAATTTTAGTTTTAGTTTAGAGATACATCACTGAAACAGGCCCTTCGGCCCACCGAGTCTGTGCCGACCATCAACCACCCATTTATACTAATCCTACACTAATTCCATATTCCTACCACATCCCCACCTGTCCCTATATTTCCCTACCACCTACCTATACTAGGGGCAATTTCTAATGGCCAATTTACCTATCAACCAGCAAGTCTTTGGCATGTGGGAGGAAACCGGAGCACCCGGAGGAAACCCACGCAGACACAGGGAGAACTTGCAAACTCCACACAGGTAGTACCCGGAATTGAACCCGGGTCGCTGGAGCTGTGAGGCTGCGGTGCTAATCACTGCGCCACTGTGCCGCCCTAAATTACATTACAGAACTGGAAATTGTACTGTGTGCAGGGAATTCTTTTACGGATGTTGTGTGATTGTTGCAATGAGTTTGTAAATTAGACATAATTCAGTATCTCATAATTTTTATTTTTATTTATTAAAAATACAAAATTAACCAACAACAGCATAAATCACATGACAGGTGCAGCATGCCAAAAGCTGACCAACAAAAGGGATTCAATGCATATTTTGTTTGTATTTTATATAAGTAAACAAACTCTGTAAAGCTTTTTGTGCAGGCCCATAATTCTGCTTTAAGTGTGTAATTCTGTGCAACTTGATCGATTGTATCAAACAATGACTGCTGACAGCATGTCAGATACTAAAACTCCCACAGTTGGCTAGTTTAGGGTTTAAAGAGATTTTATTAAAGGATTACTCTGACACTGACTTGGCACCACCTCAGTTTAACATCACATTATGGGATTACACTTACCTGGCATGCCTCTTTTTAGTCAATGCATTAGGGGGTTGCATAGCCCTGTCATAACCTCTTAGAAATAATGTTCAGCCCTTCTTAATTCAAAGTGCAAACATGAACTGGGCAGTCCTAGCAGTAGGTACTTAACCAAGATACTTGGCTATTTATGGATATCAATTTGAGGGTTTTTTATCCACTAGTTAAATATTCCAGTTCACATGGCTACTTTCCTCGCCACATAGACTAGTATTTAGAAACCTAATAGTTGCACTCCAGTGATGTTCATGAAGCAAATCTACTTGGGTGCTGGTTTGCCTCCTAACACTCACTGTTCTCAAAATGTTCGCAAACTGCCGGATTCTTTCAGTTTCGATTTTCTTAGACATTTTGGGAAATGTACAGGATGATGCCAGAAAATTGGAATATTTTGAAAGGAAGCTGAACACAAAAAGGCAACTGGATATCTGATGCCACAACTGTCTGCAAATATTCTTGCAGTTATGTTATGTTCTGTGTTAAAGCCTGTATTTTAAAAAGATTTTGACCCTTTACAATCCAGACACTCTGTTATTGTTAACTCCAATAAATATATGCATTTTCTTGGTATTTTATTCTTCAATATTCGACAGTGATTGAGACATTCACATAAATGGACCTTCTCCTCACTGTGGGATTTCCTCTAAAGATGATCTCATTGAATGATGAAGCAGGCTCGAGGGATGAAATGGCTTGCTGCTGTTCTGAGATTCCTAAGGAACTCCTTTGGTGTATTCTAATTATCTGTGGAAATCCAAACTCAACGTACCCTTCAGTGCAAAACCTTTGAGCTGTTCTGACCTGTTCAGTTCATTGTTTCAATCCCAAAGTACAGAGAGGCTCGGCTCAGTGCTCCCATTAATCACGGTCAGAAAATCTCCCAACACAGCTACCCTTGTGAGTGAGCCTTGCTTTCTCTATAAGTGCCCTTGTAGAATTACAGACTAGAGGGATAGGAATTTTCTCACTTGCAGTGTGCTGCTTAATAACACACAATGTTAGCAAATTTTCTCCAATAGTACATACGAACTTAAGAATTAGGAGCAGGAGTAGGCCACTCAGCACTTTGAGCCTGCTGCACCATTCAATAAGTTCATGGCTGAACTGATTACTCCACATTTCCACCTGCGTCCGATAACCTTACACCTCCTTGCTTATCAAGAATCTATCTACCTCTGTCATAAAAATATTCAAAGACTCTGCTTCCACTGCCTTTTGAGGAAGAGAATTCCAAAGACTCATGACCCTCTGAGAGAAAAAATTTCTCCACATCTCTGTCTTAAATGGGCGACCCCTAGCTCTAGATTTTTCCATAAGGGGAAACATCCTTTCCACATCCACCCTGTCAAGACCCCTCATGATTTTATATGTTTCAATCAAGTTGCCTCTTACTCTTCTAAATTCCAGCGATACAAGCCTAGCCTGTCCAATCTTTCCTTCTTAGACAGCTCGCCCATTCCAGGTATTAGTCCAGTAAACCTTCTCTGTACTGCCTCCAATGCATTTACATCCTTCCTTAAATAAGGAGACGAGTACTGTACACTGTTCTCCAGATGTGGTCTCACCAATGCCCTGTATAGCTGAAGCATAACCTCCTTACTTTTGTATTCAATTCCCCTCGCAATAAACGATAACATTCTATTAGCTTTCCTAATTACGTGGTGTACCTGCATACTAACATTTTGCGATTCATGCACTCGGACACCCAGATCCTTCTGCATCTCATAGCTCTGCAATCTCTCACCATTTAGATAATATGCTTCTTTTTTATTCTTCTTGCCAAAATGGACAATTTGACACTTTCCCGCATTATACTCCATTTGCCAGGTCTTTGCCCACTTACTTAACCTATCTATATCCCTTTGTACACCCCTTATGTCCTCTTCACAAGTTACTTTCCTACCTATCTTTGTGTCATCAGCAAATTTAGCAACCATATCTTCGGTCCCTTCATCTAAGTCATTTATATAAATTGTAAAAGGTTGAGGCCCAAGCACAGATCCCTGTGCCACACCACTCATTACATCTTGCCAATCAGAAAATGACCTATTTATGCCTACTCTCTGTTTCCTGTTAACTAGCTAATCTTCTATCCAGGCCAATATGTTACCCCCTACACCATGAGCTTTTATTTTATGCAATAACCTTTGATGTGGCACCTTATCAAATGCCTTCTGGAAATCTAAGTACAATACATCCACCAGTTCCCCTTTATCCACAGCACATGTAACTCCCTCAAAGAACATGATTTCCCTTTCACAAACCATGTTGACTCTGCCTGATTACCTTGAATTTTTCTAAATGCCCTGCTATAATGTCTTTAATAATAGCTTCTAACATTTTCCCTAAGACAGATGTTAAGGTAACTGGTCTGCAGCTTCCTGCTTTCTGTCTCCCTCCCTTTTGGAATAACTAAATAAATGATTCACTATTTTCCAATTTAATGGAACCTCCCACGAATCTAGCGAATTTTTGAAAATTAAGGCTAATGCATCAACTATCTCACAAACCACTTCTTTGAACACCCTAGGCTGAAGTTCATCAGGACTCAGGGACCTTTCAGCCCGCAGCTCCAACAGTTTGTTCAGTACCACTTCCCTGGTGATTGTAATTTCCTTGAGTACTTCCCTCCCTTCCATTTCCCAACTTACAGCTAATACTGGGATGTTACTTGTATCCTCAATAGTGAAGACCAATGCACTATATCTGTTCAGTTCATCAGCCATCTCCTTATTAATCCATTATTAATTCCCCAGACTCACTTTCTGTAAGACCAATGCTCACTTTGTTAACTCTTTTCTTTTTTAAATATCTATAGAAACTCTTACAATCTGTCTTTATATTTCTAGCTAGTTTTCCCTCATACCCTAATTTTACCTTCCTTATCAATCTTTTAGTCATTCTTTGCTGTTTTTTAATATTCTGTCCAATCTTCTGACCTGTTTAAGCACAATTATATGCTTTTTCTTTAAGTTTGATACTTTAACTGTTTTATTTAACCACGGATGGTGGGTCCCATCCTTGGAATTTTTCTTTCTTGTTGAAATGTATCTATTCTGTGTATTCTGAAATATCCCCTTAAGTGCCTGCCACTGCATCTCTATTGACCTATCCCTTAATCTAATTTGCCAGTTCACTTTAGCTAGCTTTGCTTTCATGCCCTCATAATTGCCCTTATTTAAGTTTAAAATACTAGTCTTGGACCAACTCTTCTCTCCCTCAAACTGAATGTAAAATTCAATCATATAATGATCGCTGCTACCTAGGGGTACCTTTACTATGAAGTCATTAATTAATCCCATCTCGTTGCACAATACCAGGTCTAGTATAGCCTGCTCTCTGGTTGGCTCAAGAATGTATTGTTCCAAGAAATTATCCTGAAAACATTTTATGTACTCCTTATCTAGGCTAGCTCTGTCCACCTGATTTTTCCAGTCTATATGTAGTTTAAAATCTCCCATAATTATCACTATACCTTTCTGACAAGCTGCCATTATTTCTTCCTTTATACCCATCCTACAGTGTGATTAATGTTAGGTGGCCTGTACACCACTCCCACAATTGACTGCTTGCCTTTATGATTTCTCATCTCTACCCAAACTGCTTCTTCATCCTGATCTCCTGAACTTAGGTCATCCCTCTTTATTGCTCTAATACCATCATTAATTAACAGAGCTACCCCTCCACCTTTTCCTAGCGTCCTGTCCTTCCTAAATGCCATGTACCCTTCAATATTCAGGTCTCAATCTATGTCATCCTGCAGCGATGTCTCTGTAATGGCTATCAGATCGTATTATTTATTTCCATTTGGGCTCTCAGTTCATCTGTTTTGTTTTGAATGCTCCATGCATTCAGATACAGAGCCTTTAGTTTTGTCCTTTTATTATTTTTGTAACTTCTAGCCTTATCTATTGATTTACTCTTAGATTTGTATAGTCTGTCCCTTCTTGTCATAGTCTGTTAATCATTTCCCATATTAATATCTTTCCCTCTTGCCTCCTTGATTTACCATATCTTCCCAAATTTGATCCCTTGCCTCCCAATATTCAGTTTAAAACCCTCTCTACTTCCCTAGTTATGCGGTTCGCTAGAACTCCAGCCGTAGCATGGTTCAGCTGTAGACCATCCCAACGGTACAGCCACCACTTTCCCCAGTACTGGTGTCAGTGCCCCACAAACCGGAACCCACTTCTAACACACCAGTCTTTGAGCCATGCATTAATTTCTCTAATCTTATTTTCCCTATGCCAATTGGCACGTGGCTCCCGTAATAATCCAGAGATTATTATCTTTGAGGTCTGCTTCTTAATTTGACACCTAGTTCCTCATACTGACTATGCTGAACCTCTTTCCTTGTCCTGCCTATGTCGTTGGTACCTACATGGACCACGACGACTGGATCTCCCCCTCCAGCTCTGAGCAGATGTCCCAAACCCTGGCACTGGGCAGGCAACCCAGCTGTCTGGACTCTCGCTCTTTGCTTCAGAGAACAGTACCAATCCCCCTAACTACACTGTCCCCTACTACCACTGCATTCCTTTTTTCTCCCTCCACTTGAATGGCTTCCACTACCCTGGTGCCATGGTTAGGTTGCTCATCCAGCCTGCAGCCCCCACTCTAATCCAAACAAGCTGAAAGAACCTTAAACCTGTTGGACAATCGCAAAGGCTGAGGCTCCTGCATTCCTGCCCTCTGGGCCCCCTTACCTGCCTCAGCTGCAATCACACTCTCCTGTCCCTGACCACTGACCAAATCAGAAGACCCTATCCTAAGGGGTGTGACCGCCTCCTGGGTACAAAATATCGAGGTAACTTTCCCCCTCCCTGATGTGTCACAGCATCTGCAGCTTGGACTCCAGTTCAATGACTTTGAGCTGAAGCTCTTCGAGCTGCAAATACTTACTGCAGACGTGTTTGCCCTGGAGCACACTGACATCCAAGAGCTCCCACGTGCTGCAGCTGTGACACATCACCTGTCCTGCCATCCTTAATGTGTTTTCATTAACTACTTAATTATTTTATTCAATTATTTATTTTATTTTCCTTTTTTTACATATTTTATTCAGCTTACCACTAATTCCTTTACCATGTTAAACATTAGGATTAGAATGGACCTCAATCACTTACCAGATACTCACCAAACAGGTAGCTTCTTCCCAAACCAATCACCAACCTGCTTGCCTGTGATGTTTGATTCAACGTTTGATTTAAAACAAATGAAATTAAAAGCTTACCTGTAGACTCACCCTAGCAGCTCTCTGTTTCCCTGCTCTCACAGTTGATTGTGATGTCACTTTTCGATTTTTCCCTGCTCCGCTCCTGCTGCTCCCGTCATGCTCTCTATCTCTCTCCACTCCCGTCATGCTCCTCTCTTTATCCGCTCCCGCAATGCTCCTCTCTCTTGCTCTGTCTCCGGTCTCCGACACTGGGCTTTTGGAGCGCTTTTTAAACCCCCTGCCCCGCCGTGCTCCTCTCTTTCTCACTCTATCTCCGGTGTCTGACTCTGGGCTTTTGGCGCACTTTTTAAACCTCCACTCCTGCCGTGCTCCTCGCTCTCTTTCTCGCTCTCTCTGTCTCCGGTCTCCAACTCTGGGTTTTTGCCGCACTTTTTAAACCTCCGCTAAATGTTTTCAGACCTGAGTGTTATAAATAAACAACAGTATGAAGAACAACAATCAGTATTCCAAGTAAAGTGTTGAAATAGCAAGGATGACAAGATCCAGAGATATAATATAAGCAGACTTGGTACAGAACATATTTAATCACTGCAGAGTCTTAAACAATGAGGCAAACAGAATGCTGAATTACAGAGCCAGTACAGTCGAGTATAAATACAAGGAAGTCATTCTTCAACTGCAGAGGACGCTAGTCAAACTACATAAATAGTATGGTCAATTCTGGTCATCAAAACACAAGGGGGCATTTCAAGGTTTGGGTGGGATACAAAAAAGGCCATGAGGTTGTTCGCAAGCATCAGACAGTTGTTAAGAAGAAAGGCTGAAAAAACCTGGGCTTTTGGATCTCAGAAGGAGGCTATCTCATAGAAGCACATGATAGCAAGAGGACTGGAGAGAAAAGGTAGATCCAGAACACTACTTCAGATTGAACTGTAATAGTAGAATAAGGAGACACAGGTAATACTAGGATAAGCCAAATTTAGGACAGAAAAAATATTCTTCACTCAAAGAATGAGAACAATGTGGAATGAGAACATCTAAAACAGGTTAATTACCTTAATTATGAAATGCTTCATATTGAGTTCATGAGTTCCGGTCACGAGGTTAATGTACAGTCAGTTTAACCTTGTTTTTATGTTTCCTTCAGCTGAGATATTTTATTTTCTGTCGAGTCAGTTTTGGAATTGTGAATGCTTTGTCCAATTCAACATGGTAGGTTTCTCAAAATTACACACTTATTGTCCCAAAGCCCCATTTTCAACCAATTGGGTAACAGAAAAGAAAATAATTATTTCTCACTGTAGTTGTTTACAGGTGTCATGAAAACCTTATATGTCAAAGGGGAAATATTAATTTCATTGTTTGGAACCTTACATTTGACTTTTAATGGAAAAATCCTACAAGTAACTTTAAAAAAAAACTGGCAGCCAAGATGACCAGTGCAATTTACATTGAAACACCAGAAGAGTAAACTGGAAATGAAAAGTCTCACCCAGCCGAGCCAGAACAATGGCCAGCTCTCAGTGATTGAATTACCTTATCAACATGGTAGTCAAGGCCAACTACACCCATTGACTTTGAAAGAACCCACCACCTCCAAGTGTGTCTGGCCATCTTGAGGTATCTTGAGAAGAATCCATAAAAAACCTTATTAACAACATGGGGCTTGATAGAGTCATGTGACTGCCTGCACACCTCTGGGGAACTGTAATCTTTGTCACACAGACAGCAGAGGGTCGTAACTGAAAAGCCATCAATGAAGCAGGCTATCTCTCTATCTATCTCTCTCCCCAGAAAGTATCAAGAAAAGATCCAGCTGTGACTGGGAACCCCCTCAAGCCTACAGCCTGCCACAGCCAGCATCCAGGGGATGAGAATCAACCCCCATTTCTTCTATCAGGAGCCCTGAGCAAAGCAAGCCCACCAATGTGCATGTGGCCCAGTGAGGACTTCAAGAATCCAATTTCAGCTGAAGGCTATTGGATTCACAAACTGTATTTAAACTCCATTTATTCTGGACTTTAATCCAACCACCAAATCTGTTTCCCTCTGTAATCTATTTGCGTGTGCGCATGACTCTCATGTGAATGTGCAGTGTATTTTTAGTATTTTTAACTGGGATAGAGTGTTAAGAGTAATAAACTTACCTCTTTATTGCTTAGACTCAAGGAAACTTGTCTGATTGGTTCTTTTGCAATCACATTAGAGGAACAGAAGCAAACACTCACTGAGGTGGTAAGCTCAACCACTGTGTTAAAAAAGGATAAACCATGTTGTGGTCAAACCAGAGAAGGGGCAAAAAAGGAGCCTGAGACCCTCTCCTCACCTGGCCGTAACACAAGGAAATGAGCCACATCTGATTAACAGCAGAGGAGGGGAAATATAGTTGTCCTCAACAAAATGAGCAGTTCAGACTCTGTCAAACCAGCTCTTTAATTGATGATTTTCCTGTGTAGTCATAGATATGGGAACATTAAACTAATGTCCAATAAAGACATAAAATTGGGTCATTGTGAATGAGACTTTGGCCATAATGTGATCAGCCCTCTTTGGAGATGGGCTGGGAGGCAGGAGGGGTGGTAAAATGGTAGCAGAGGGAAGTCCGACATGTTCCTGCCACCAATATTACCAAAGGCAGGAATGGTAGTGGCTCAGCCGTCTGCTAACCAGAGGCAGACTGCCAATTAATCCAATTAATTAGCTTATTGATGACCATTTTACCAGGCTGCTGGCATTTTACAAGTTTTGGAACAACCCCCCGCTGCATGGTGAGTTCGCCAGTTTCATCAAGGCGTCCTCCCAGTGGCTTCCCAGACGGTGGGGTCCTTCCTTTCTGGAGGCTCCATGGCCCAAGGATCGGCTGCACCGGTGGTTTTATGAAAGTGCTTCCATTTTAAATTTTTTTTTGAGGACTTATGTTTTAGAATTGTGGAAATCGATTCATTTGGAGGACTGAAGAGATTCCATAGATGTGGAACTTAGTTTTTTTCAAAGTCACTGTAAGGACTTCAGCTTTCTGTATAAAAACAACCTTTACTGGATGTCACATGTCTTAAGCTAATTAAACAACAGGAACCTTAGTGACTGGAGGAGTTGTTTACAGAGAAGTGACATGTCAAGATTTATTGTGGTCAAGAGTTGGTTTCATTTTGAATATTGTTTTGAGTCAGTTGCGGGGGGTGTGGTCTGCCTGCAAAGAGAGAAGACCAGTTAATCCTTTCTCCACCTCTGGGAAATCCTGAGAATCCAATGTGAGCTGAAACCCCTGATGCTGCATTTGTCCTACAAAGCCTGCCAGACTAACCCTCAACGTCACTTGAAGAGAACTACTCCAAAAAGATCCCAGTGACAGCCGTCTATGCATATTTGGGATGCCAGAAAAGAGACAACTGATATCATCCCATATCTCATCCTTTTCCTTCAAGAATTAGCAAGTATTTGGCCACAGTATTATTTTTGTATTTTTTGTAAAGAGATTTCTGCAGAGAAAACTTCTTTATTTTTTCATTAACCGGTGTTTGTGTGCATGTGTGAATGAATGTTCATACGTTTGTGTGTTGGGCTAATTTAAGGGAACTTTCATATTTCAGTGCAGCAGCTTTTTCGGGAGCAGAGTGTGAGCGAGTGAGCAGCTGGGAAAGTCAGTTTGAAAGTAAATTTAATTTCCTTTTGTTTTTTGGCGGAGGCCAGGGGGCTGCTGGGTAAGTAAAACACTATATATTTGGGCGGTTTAAAATAACTTTCCTTTCAGTGCAGCAGCTTTTTCGGGAGCAGAGTGTGAGCGAGTGAGCAGCTGGGAAAGTCAGTTTGAAAGTAAATTTAATTTCCTTTTGTTTTTCGGCGGAGGCCAGGGGGCTGCTGGGTAAGTAAAACACTATATATTTGGGCGGTTTAAAATAACTTTCCTTTCAGTGCAGCAGCTTTTTCGGGAGCAGAGTGTGAGCGAGTGAGCAGCTGGGAAAGTCAGTTTGAAAGTAAATTTAATTTCCTTTTGTTTTTCGGCGGAGGCCAGGGGGCTGCTGGGTAAGTAAAACACTATATATTTGGGCGGTTTCTAAACCCGAGACACCACACTTGTAGTGTCTCCCACCCGCCCTCCTCCTCTAACCAAAAAAAAAGGTCTCGGTGGGGTGTTTATAAGGTAAGGCTTTTTCGATTTCTCTGGTTTTATTGTGATTGGTAAAAACTTTTCGTCCCTTTTTCATTTAACTAAGTTTAAATTTAAGATTAAAAATGGCAGGAGATCTTAGACCCGTATCATGCTCCTCTTGCTCAATGTGGGAGCTCAGGGACATGGCTGATGACCCTGACTCCTTCACGTGCAGGAAGTGTGTCCAGCTGCAGCTCTTGTTAGACCGCATGACGGCTCTCGAGCTGCGGATGGACTCACTTTGGAGCATGCGCGATGCTGAGGAGGTCGTGGATAGCACGTTTAGTGAATTGGTCACACCGCAGATTAGGATTGCTGAGGGAGAAAGGGAATGGGTGACCAAAAGGCAGAGAAAGAGCAGGAAGGCAGCGCAGGAGTCCCCTGCGGTCATCTCCCTCCAAAACAAGTATACCGTTTTGGATACTGTTGAGGGAGATGGCTCACCAGGGGAAGGCAGCAGTAGCCAGGTCCATGGCACCGTGGCTGGCTCTGCTGTTCAGAAGGGCGGGAAAAAGAGTGGAAGGGCTATAGTCGTAGGGGATTCGATTGTAAGGGGAGTAGATAGGCGGTTCTGTGGTCGAAAACGAGGCTCCCGAATGGTATGTTGCCTCCCAGGTGCACGGGTCAGGGACGTCTCAGATCGGCTGCAGAACATTCTAAAGGGGGAGGGTGAACAGCCAGTTGTCATTGTGCACATAGGCACTAATGATATAGGTAAAAAACGGGATGAGGTCCTACAAGCAGAGTTTAGGGAGTTAGGAGCCAAGTTAAAAAGTAGGACCTCAGAGGTAGTAATCTCAGGATTACTACCAGTGCCACGTGATAGTCAGAGTAAAAATGAAAGAATAGTCAGGATGAATGCGTGGCTTGAGAGATGGTGCAGGAAGGAGGGGTTCAGATTTTTGGGACATTGGGACCGGTTCTGGGGGAGGTGGGACTATTACAAATTGGACGGTCTACACCTGGGCCGGACTGGAACCAATGTCCTTGGAGGTGCTTTTGCTAACGCTGTTGGGGAGGGTTTAAACTAATGTGGCAGGGGGATGGGAACCAATTGAGGTCAGTTGACAGTAAGGAGGTAGTAACAAAAGCCTGTAAGGAACTAGATAATGAAGTCAGTGTGACTAAGGGGAAGAGCAGGCAGGGAGCAGATGATGAATATAAAGGGACTGGTGGTCTGAGGTGCATTTGTTTTAATGCAAGAAGTGTAGTAGGTAAGGCAGATGAACTTAGGGCTTGGATTAGTACCTGGGAGTATGATGTTATAGCTATTACTGAGACTTGGTTGAGGGAAGGGCATGATTGGCAACTAAATATCCCAGGATATCGATGCTTCAGGTGGGATAGAGAGGGAGGTAAAAGGGGTGGAGGAGTTGCATTACTGGTCAAAGAGGATATCACAGCTGTGCTGAAGGAGGGCACTATGGAGGACTCGAGCAGTGAGGCAATATGGACAGAACTCAGAAATAGGAAGGGTGCGGTAACAATGTTGGGGCTGTACTACAGGCCTCCCAACAGCGAGCGTGAGATAGAGGTACAAATATGTAAACAGATTATGGAAAGATGTAGGAGCAACAGGGTGGTGGTGATAGGAGATTTTAATTTTCCCAACATTGACTGGGATTCGCTTAGTGTTAGAGGTCCAGATGGAGCAGAATTTGTAAGGAGCATCCAGGAGGGTTTTCTAGAGCAGTATGTAAATAGTCCAACTCGGGAAGGGGCCATACTGGACCTGGTGTTGGGGAATGAGCCCGGCCAGGTTGTTGAAGTTTCAGTAGGGGACTACTTTGGGAATAGTGATCACAATTCCGTAAGCTTTAAAATACTCATGGACAAAGACGAGAGTGGTCCTAAAGGAAGAGTGCTAAATTGGGGGAAGGCCAACTATACCAAAATTCGGCAGGAGCTGGGAAATGTAGATTGGGAGCAGCTGTTTGAAGGTAAATCCACATGTGATATGTGGGAGGCTTTTAAAGAGAGGTTGATTAGCGTGCAGGAGAGACATGTTCCTGTGAAAATGAGGGATAGAAATGGCAAGATTAGGGAACCATGGATGACAGGTGAAATTGTGAGACTAGCTAAGAGGAAAAAGGAAGCATACATAAGGTCTAGGCGGCTGATGAAAGACGAAACTTTGAATGAATATCGGGAATGTAGGACCAATCTGAAACGAGGAATTAAGAGGGCTAAAAGGGGTCATGAAATATCTTTAGCAAACAGGGTTAAGGAAAATCCCAAAGCCTTTTATTCATATATAAGGAGAAAGAGGGTAACTAGAGAAAGGATTGGCCCACTAAAGGACAAAGGAGGAATGTTATGCTTGGACTCAGAGAAAATGGGTGAGATTCTAAACGAGTACTTTGCATCGGTATTCACCGAGGAGAGGGACATGACGGATGTTGAGGTTAGGAACAGATGTTTGATTACTCTAGGTCAAGTCGGCATAAGGAGGGAGGAAGTGTTGGGTATTCTAAAGGGCATTAAGGTGGACAAGTCCCCAGGTCCGGATAGGATCTATCCCAGGTTACTGAGGGAAGCGAGAGAGGAAATAGCTGGGGCCTTAACAGATATCTTTGCAGCATCCTTAAACACGGGTGAGGTCCCGGAGGACTGGAAAATTGCTAATGTTGTCCCCTTGTTTAAGAAGGATAGCAGGGATAATCCAGGTAATTATAGACCGGTGAGCCTGACGTCAGTGGTAGGGAAACTGCTGGAGAAGATACTGAGGGATAGGATCTATTCCCATTTGGAAGAAAATGGGCTCATCAGTGATAGGCAACATAGTTTTGTGCAGGGAAGGTCATGTCTTACCAACTTAATAGAATTCTTTGAGGAAGTGACAAAGTTGATTGATGAGGGAAGGGCTGTCGATGTCATATACATGGACTTCAGTAAGGCGTTTGATAAGGTTCCCCATGGCAGGCTGATGGAGAAAGTGAAGGCGCTTGGGGTCCAAGGTGTACTAGCTAGATGGATAAAGAACTGGCTGGGCAACAGGAGACAGAGAGTAGCAGTAGAAGGGAGTTTCTCAAAATGGAGACGTGTGACCAGTGGTGTTCCACAGGGATCCGTGCTGGGACCACTGTTGTTTGTGATATACATTAATGATTTGGAGGAAAGTATAGGTGGACTGATTAGCAAGTTTGCAGACGACACTAAGATTGGTGGAGTAGCAGATAGTGAAGGGGACTGTCAGAGAATACAGCAGAATATAGATAGATTGGAGAGTTGGGCAGAGAAATGGCAGATGGAGTTCAATCAGGGCAAATGCGAGGTGATGCATTTTGGAAGATCCAATTCAAGAGTGAACTATACAGTAAATGGAAAAGTCCTGGGGAAAATTGATGTCCAGAGAGATTTGGGTGTTCAGGTCCACTGTTCCCTGAAGGTGGCAACGCAGGTAAATAGAGTGGTCAAGAAGGCATACGGCATGCTTTCCTTCATCGGACGGGGCATTGAGTACAAGAGTTGGCAGGTCATGTTACAGTTGTATAGGACTTTGGTTCGGCCACATTTGGAATACTGCGTACAGTTCTGGTCGCCACATTATCAAAAGGATGTGGATGCTTTGGAGAGGGTGCAGAGGAGGTTCACCAGGATGTTGCCTGGTATGGAGGGCGCTAGCTATGAAGAGAGGTTGAGCAGATTAGGATTATTTTCATTAGAAAGACGGAGGTTGAGGGGGGACCTGATTGAGGTGTACAAAATCATGAGAGGTATAGACAGGGTGGATGGCAAGAGGCTTTTTCCCAGAGTGGGGGTTTCAATTACTAGAGGACACGAGTTCAAAGTGAAAGGGGAAAAGTTTAGGGGGGATATGCGTGGAAAGTTCTTTACGCAGAGGGTGGTGGGCACCTGGAACGCATTGCCAGCGGAGGTGGTAGATGCGGGCACGATGGAGTCTTTTAAGATGTATCTAGACAGATACATGAATGGGCAGGAAGAAAAGAGATACAGAACCTTAGAAAATAGGCGACATGTTTAGAGAGAGGATCTGGATCGGCGCAGGCTTGGAGGGCCGAAGGGCCTATTCCTGTGCTGTAATTATCTTTGTTTTTTATTTCAATCTGTATATTAATGCTTTTGCAACTTTACTGAGTAAGTCTTGTTTTATAGTAAATTGATAATTTTGTTGTTGATGAAAGAAACCTGGTTGGTGGATTTTATTCTGAAATAAAATAGAGTATATAATTGGACATATTGGTAACTCGGTAAATATTTAATATATGCTGTGACCTGTGGAGAAGTGGAACTGGAGAAAGACAGTGTACTCCTCTCACCTCAGTTGTAACAACGGCAATAGTCGTCCCTGCATCTCCAACGCCACCACTGGAAGGTTCACCCTTCCGATCAGTGGGAACTGCCTGCCTGGCCCCAGCATATCAATAACTCGCTTACCAGCCCTTTGAGGGCGCCACAACATGGAGCCACCCACTCCTTCTCCTTGCAGCCTCAGCAGTGGGCCACCTGTATCGGTGGCACTGCCAAGGCTGCAGAGCTGCCAACCCTCAGATTGGGCCGGCAGCTAGGAGAGGCAGGCTGCCATCCTTAATTGGATGGCAGTCCCGGCAACGTCCTTTAATTGGCTGCCATTGGTAAAATTGCTGCTGCAGTCCTGCTGTTCAGAATGTTTGTGACTATATTAATTGGGGTGTTTTACTGTGATGGTGTAAAGTTGTATTCGGTTTGGAGAGAAATGTTACATTTTCCTTCCTGTTGGACTTTTTGATTAACTCGAGAAATACATCTGTTGAAAACAAAAAACTGCATTGTTTCTGAGCTATAGCTATCCAGAAGGATGTAATAAATACCATTTATTATTTACAAAAATTGCTGAGAAAGGTAATATTTCCCCTTCTTGAAAATATTGCTGGTGCAAAATGGCAACAAACTGGTTACATTATTAACGATGTACAGACACAGGGCAGCTGTCCATTAAATCCTCCCATTGGCTCGCACTAGGTTTCCACAGATATAGTACGTCCTACAAAAGTCTGAACCGGGAGCAGCAATGACCTGTCTTATTTATATCCATACATGACTTCCTGTCTGAATCGTAACCTCATTGGCAGATGTAGTGCATGGTAGATTGAGAGAATTTTTTAAGTAAAGGGCGAAACATCAAAACAAATCTATTCCATCAATTTTCCCTTCAGGGCAGCCCCTTCTAGCTTCTGATCATATACCTCAAAGACTTGAATTGATGTTCCTCCTGAGGATCTGTGGAGAGTGATTAAACAGTAAACATAACTAACTAGGTACGTCAACATCACCATCATGAAGCAAAGTAATAATGTTTGAAACAATCACTCAAAGGAAGAATGGGGTCCTTTTTGTGTTTTGTTTCACTGAGTGAACTAACCTCATTATAACTCTTTGTGGTAGAATTATGCATCTAGAATTCTTACTGAGCCCACTTTCCCTGACCAGACATCGACTCTTTTTGATTGTGAGTGGCGCTCAATAGCTCACATTATCACCATGAAAAAATATTATAGGTGAATAATGAGGCAAGGAGCAGCAGAATTGTAATCTGTAACTTCATGGCCCTGCACATCCTTCACTCTACTAATACCACCAAGCCGGGGGACCAACGTTGGTTCAATGAGGACTGTAGGAGAGCATGTCAGGAGCAGTACCTGGCACCTAAAATTGAGTAGCAACCTGTTGAAGCTATAACATAGGGCCATATGCATGCTAAACAGCAGAAACAGCATGCTATAGATAGACCTAAGTGATTCTACAACCAGTGGATCAGATCAAATTTCTGCTGTCCTGCCACATCCAGTCATGAAGAGTGGTGGGCAATTAAACAACTAAAGGTAGGGGGAGGTTCCATGAATATTCCCATCCTAAATGATTGGCAAAGTCTAGTGCAAAAGACAAAACTCAAGCATTTGCAAACATCTTCAGAAGTGCCAAGCGGGTGATCCATTCAGCCTCCTCCTGAGGCCCCATCATCATAGAAGCCAGTCATTGGTTAATTCGATTCACTCCCTGTGATATCAAGAAATGACTAAGAGTAGTGGATATGGGCTATAAAGGCTATGGGCCCGAACAAGATCCTGGCTGTAGTGCTGAAGACCAGAGCCCCAGAACTAGCTGCACCCTTAGCCAAGCTATTCCAGTACAGCTACAACATTGGCATCTACCTGACAATGAGGAAAATTGCCCAGGTTTATCCTGTCTACAAAAATCAGGACAAATCCAACCGGGCCAATTACCACCCATCAGCTTAACAAAGAACAAAGAACAAAGAAAATTACAGCACAGGAACAGGCTCTTCGGCCCTCCAAGCCTGCGCCGATCCAGATCCTCTATCTAAACATGTTGCCTATTTTCTAAGGGTCTGTATCTCTTTGCTTCCTGCCCATTCATGTATCTGTCTAGGTACATCTTAAAAGATGCTATCGTGCCCGCGTCTACCACCTCCGCTGGCAACGCGTTCCAGGCACCCACCACCCTCTGTATAAAGAACTTTCCACGCATATCCCCCCTAAACTTTTCCCCTCTCACTTTGAACTCGTGACCCCTAGTTTTTGAATCCCCCACTCTGGGAAAAAGCTTCTTGCCATCCACCCTGTCTATACCTCTCATGATTTTGTACACCTCAGTCAGGTCCCCCCTCAACCTCCGTCTTTCCAATGAAAATAATCCTAATCTACTCAACCTCTCTTCATAGCTAGCGCCCTCCATACCAGGCAACATCCTGGTGAACCTCCTCTGCACCCTCTCCAAAGCATCTACATCCTTTTGGTAATGTGGCGACCAGAACTGCACGCAGTATTCCAAATGTGGCCGAACCAAAGTCTTATACAACTGTAACATGACCTGCCAACTCTTGTACTCAATACCCCGTCCGATGAAGGAAAGCATGCCGTATGCCTTCTTGACCACTCTATTGATCTGCATTGCCACCTTCAGGGAACAATGGACCTGAACACCCAAATCTCTCTGTACATCAATTTTCCCCAGGACTTTTCCATTTACTGTATAGTTCACTCTTGAATTGGATCTTCCAAAATGCATCACCTCGCATTTGCCCTGATTGAACTCCATCTGCCATTACTCTCAGAGAGTAGCAAATTGATGGAAAGTGTCTTTAATGGTGCTATCAAGTAGCACTTACTCATCAATAACCTGCTCACGATGCTCAGTTTGGGTTCCACCAGGACCACTCAGCTCATTTCAGCCTTGATCCAAACATGGATAAAAGAGCTGAATTCCGGAGGTGCAGTGAGAGTGACTGCCCTTGACTTCAAGACAGTATTTGACTGAGTGTGGCAGCAAGGAGTCCTACTAAAATTAAAGTCATTGGGAATTGGGGAATAAAGTTTCACTGATTGAAGTCATATCTAGCACAAAAGAAGATTGTTGTAGTTGTTTGAGATCAATCATCCCTGTCCTAGGACATCGCTGCAGGAATTCCCCAGGGCAGTGTCCTCAGCCCAACCATCTTCAGCTGCTTCAAAAATAAGCTTTCCTGCATCATTAGGTCAGAGTTGGGATGTTTGCTGATGATTACAGTGTTCAGTTCCATTCACAACTCTTCAGGCAGTGAAGCAGTCCATTCCTGCTTGCAGTAATAGCTGGACTATATTTGACTTGGGCTGCAAAGTGGCAAGTAACATTTTTGCCACACAAATGTCAGGCAATGACCATCTCTGATAATTAAGAGTCTAACCACCTTGTCTTGATATTCACAGCATTCACTCCCTCCTTCTTTTTCTTTTTTTCTTTTGGGCCTCCTTATCTCGAGAGACAATGGATACGCGCCTGGAGGTGGTCAGTGGTTTGTGAAGCAGCGCCTGGAGTGGCTATAAAGGCCAATTCTGGAGTGACAGGCTCTTCCACAGGTGCTGCAGAGAAATTTGTTTGTCGGGGCTGTTGCACAGTTGGCTCTCCCCTTGCGCCTCTGTCTTTTTTCCTGCCAACTACTAAGTCTCTTCGACTCGCCACAATTTAGCCCTGTCTTTATGGCTGCCCGCCAGCTCTGGCGAATGCTGGCAACTGACTCCCACGACTTGTGATCAATGTCACACGATTTCATGTCGCGTTTGCAGACGTCTTTATAACGGAGACATGGACGGCCGGTGGGTCTGATACCAGTGGCGAGCTCGCTGTACAATGTGTCTTTGGGGATCCTGCCATCTTCCATGCGGCTCACATGGCCAAGCCATCTCAAGCGCCGCTGACTCAGTAGTGTGTATAAGCTGGGGGTGTTGGCCACTTCAAGGACTTCTGTGTTGGAGATATAGTCCTGCCACCTGATGCCAAGTATTCTCCGAAGGCAGCGAAGATGGAATGAATTGAGACGTCGCTCTTGGCTGGCATACGTTGTCCAGGCCTCGCTGCCGTAGAGCAAGGTACTGAGGACACAGGCCTGATACACTCGGACTTTTGTGATGAAACCACCACCTGCATAATGTGCCCGCAGTGCATATCACCTACAAAATGCACTACGGCATCTCAAGTGTTTCTTCGACTGCACCTCCCAAACCCATGACCTCTACCATCCAGAAAGATGAGGGCAGCAGATATGTGGGAACACCACCACCTCCAAGTTCCCCTCCATGTCACACACTATCCTGACTTGGAACTATTTCACTGTTACTATATACGTTACAGCCCTGTGGGTGTACGTTCACTGCACGGACTTCAGTCGTTTAAGAAAGCAGCTTATCACCACCTTCTCAAGAACAACTCGGGATGGGCAATAAATGCTGGCCTTGCCAATGATACCCACATCCTGTGAATGAATAAATGAAAAAAAAGAAACAGTTTCAAAAAAATCTGTCTGTTCGGTTGGTTTTTATTTGAACAGCATTCCCATATAAATGAGAATTTTCATTATTTTTCAGATGATGTCTTTGCTGAATTTCATGACAACCATTTTGAAATAAAGTGGTAATATCTGAAGAGGGAAAATAAAAACTATCAATTTGGTTTCTATTCCCCTACTATTTCAATCAGGGATTGATTTCCTAGTTAAATACAGTAACATATGGGAGAGTTGGACTTCTGCTAAACCGCCAATTTACTGTGGTAAAAAAGGTTCCAAACCATTGGTGGCCAGGAAAGAAGTTGGGCGATGTGAATACCGAGTTTAAGTGAAGATTGTGAGTCCATCATGCCGCCACTAGATCTACTGACAACCCAGTTATTAATTTTAATATTTAAGCATGAAAGATCTTGGCATTGAACTGCTCGCCCATCTTTTGTGTCAGTAATTACTTGCTATTACTACTTCAGAATTCAAATGTGTTTCATTAAGTGCAGGCTGTTGAAATATATTGTACTTAAAGGAGTGCAGCCATCAACATTCAGAGATCACTGTGCTGTTTCTCCCCTCTTGGCAAATGGATATTTGGTTCCAGTATTTTGAATCTTTGAGGCTGCAACAAAAAGTATCAGCCCTGAAGCCAGGTTCTTGCTCATTGCTTCACAGTTATTTTGCTTTCTGTTCAGCTTTGTGCTTGGGGAAAAGTGGCAAACCTAAAGAGTGTGAAAGGAGATGATTTAACCACAGATGAGTGTAGTGCCACAATGACCAGCTTTTCATAAATGAGCGCTGTTACTAATTGCTGGACACCGACCCCGTTCATTAAGCTTTGGTGCCTGGGATAACTGAACATTTTCTGATGACTTTCTCACCAGATTAGACTTCAAGGTCATAGCAAGACCGTGGGCCAGAATTTTATGCTGCCCCAGCGGGTCGGATGGTGGCGTGGGGGCGGCGTGAAATTGAGCGACAGTCTACGGGAGGCCTATCCGCCTCTGGACAAGTTTACGGCAGTCAGGGTGGGGGGGGGGGAGGTGGGTGGGGGTGGTGGTAAACGGCCCGCACGAGGCCAATCAAGACCCTTAAGTGGCCACTTAATGGCCACATAAGGGCCCTTGCCCACCTCCGAGGGTATTTTACCCATGGCAAGGGGGTGTGTTGGGGACATGAAAGGCCGCCCAGCGATAGCTGCCAGCCTTTCCGTGCCCTGTGGGGGGTCCATGGCAGTCGGGCACAGGGTGCCCGATTGAGGGCCGCCCCTGCCTCCCAACCCACCCCCGGGACCCAAGACACCTCCCTCCTTCCAGACAACCACTCCAGCCTCACCAGGGAAGGACCGATCCACCTGATGAGGCATGCCCCTACTTACCTTCCCTCCTCGATCCATGGCACCGGCTGGGCTGCAGTCCCAGCAGTGGCCACCACTCCCGGGTAAAATACGGGATGGATCCCCGGGCTAGGCGGAATCAGATTCACCACTGACTTTCACGTCGGAGTCCGTATCCCATCCATCCACCATAAAAATCTGGCCCATATGTCTGTGTAGCTTCGACAACACTGTAAGCAGGATTGGGGGCCAGGGCTTGAGCTTACTATGGATTGCAGCGTAGTGGAACAGCAGCAAGTTCAGATTAAGGAAAGGTTATTCAGCCCATGTATGATTATTCTCGAAAGGATTTCTACCCTTCCCCTCAATTTACCACCATCACAACAACTACATGTTGAGCCTTACTCTGAGGAATATTAAGCCATTTTCCCAACATCTTTGAGAAAAATGTCAAGCAGTTGTATTAATGAGTAGAATTTTCCGAACTTAGAATATTTTTGACTGTCAGGACTATTTTCAGGTTCCAACCACATTTGCAGCAACAGCGCGCCTATAGGTTCAATCTTCCTGAAGGTGGCCAATTAAAAATCCACCTCCGGGATCACCGTCCAAATAGGTCAGGTCGATTCAGTGCACCCCATTGCACAGTTGGCCAGCAATCTTCACTATGTCTGCAAAGAGAGTGCTGCTGAGGGGACTGCAGCAGGAGCAGGAGGAACATAATGGAAGGGTGATCAGTCTAATGGGAGCGTCTGGCACTACACCACCCCCAGGACTATCGGAGACATTAGTCTCCAAGAGCTCCTCACACAATGGCAAGCCTCTGTCAGCAGAAGACATCACAGTCTTGCCATTATTTTGCCATTAAAGATTAGGAAGTCTTGAACTCTCACACTGCTCTGACATCCCGCTGTGCAGCCGCCTCCTCTGAGTTGCCGACGTGCTGACACATCATGGGACACATGTGCTGCTGGGAAAATTGCAACGTCGGTTGAAGATTGCAATTATTTGCCTAATTATCCGCCACGATTGGCTTCCCTCTGCAGGATGAGTTGCCGATGTCAGCCTATTCCTGGAAAAGCCAGCCGGAAGCGGGAACACGTTGGCAAACTTGTCCGATGCATTTTTCTCTAATTTTGCTCATTCCACCCCCTCCCTTCCCCCTGGACCTCCAAACTCTCTTCCAAGGGCCTGGGAAAATTCCCCCCTCAATTCCCTTTTTTGACATCAACCTAGCTCCCTTTCACACGTGTCAAGGCCAATTGCCAGGATAAACTGACAGCCTTTAGACTTGGAAAATCCCATATTTAATTTTGATCTTATTTCAAAATTTGAGGGCTATCCTGTACCATTGTACTCCACTACATGCTGCTCTGCACCTTCACAGGCAACTGTGAATGTGATGCTCATAATGTTTTTACGTTCAGTGTACAACAAAAGCTCCTTTTTATGGGGGCAACAAATGGGTATACGTAAGAGAAATAGAGGGGAACTCATTGACATTATGGCATATTTGTCTAGTTGGCTTTTTTCTATGGGACACAGCAACTTTATTACGATCCCAACAACGAAGTAACAAAATGTGAATGCACCACTGTGTATTATGCTGTTGTATTATCTTACCCACTTTAGAGAAAATTCAATGCTGATGCAAAACAACGTTAACATTCACGGTGCTAAACAGATTAGACTGCATTGCCTTTGCTGTTTCATGTTACCCAGAGGATTATCCATGTGCTTGTGATGGGAAAAGTTACTCTATAGCTCTGATTGAAGTTTATTGCAACAATTTGAGAAACAGTAGGAAGAAAATTGATAAATGTCTTTCCCTTAGGCTGATGAAGAGGATCAGTTCACTAAACCTTTATTTTCTTTTGCAAACGTCTCCTTTGGAAAATTCAGTATTTTTCACAAGCATAATTCCTTGAGCATTCTACAGGATAAACAGACTGAAAAAGGAGTAAAATAATCACTCAGTATTTCAACAGATCTACCATTAGAGAGAAGGTCACATAAATTACAATCAGTTTTCAATAAAACAACAGTTTTGCTACATTTTATTATTACGAAATTTGAAGTCGCCCTTTCCCTCCTGTCCTGACCCATTCAGCTTGGAATTATCATTAAAAACCTACATACTGGAGGCACTGAGTGACTTAACAGACTGGCTTAACATCTCTGTACCTGTGATCACTTCCAGCCCAAACTGATGGGGATTCTCAGTTCTGAGTGGATCTGCATGGAAGACTGTTAGTCTGGCCCAGTCATGGGTGCTGAACCATATTGTTAGGGCAGAGAAGAGGAGTTTTACTCTTCATCTAACTGCATTATATATGGTCATGAAATGCTGACACTGAAGCTTTGCTATTAACCCCTCCACCCAGCAGCCACCTACCGCCCCCCCCCAAAAAAAACAGGCAGGAGAGGTTGGGTTTGTGTGCGGTTGGAGGGGTGGAGTGTGAAGGTAAAAACAGAGAATACAACCCCAAGCTGCAATGTAAGAGCTAGTTGCCATGGAGAGGTGGGACGCTTCATTAATATATTTAAATCAGGATCCAAAAATGCAATTGGGGAGCCCACTTTCATTTTTACAGATACTGCACCAGTTTCTCAGCACTCGGGGAATCTGGCAGTAAGCAGGAGACACGAGTTGCTGCCTCCACGAACTAAGTGCCTTTTCCAGAACTCTAATTGGCCGGAAGAGCGGGAGTGGCCCCTGCAGGCCTCCCATGGAAACCCTTGGCCTCCCCCTGCTGATCGTGGCCTTTCTTTCCCCCTGCTGTGATCACTTACAGCCCCCCCCAGCTCCAATGGCCTCTCTCTCATAAGAACATAAGAAATAGGAGCTATCCAGTCCTTTGAGTCTACTCCACCATTCGATACAATCATGGCTGATCTTCCACACCAGCTCCACCTTCCTGCACTATCTCTTAGTACCCAAAAATCTATTGACCTCTTTCTTGAATATACTCAACAACTGAGCATCCACAGCTCTCTGGGGTTGAGAATTCCAAAGATTTACAACCCTTTGAGTGACGAAATTTCTCCTCAGTTCAGTCTTAAATGGCTGACCATTATTCTGAGACAATGTCCCCATGTTCTAGATTCCCCAGCCAGGGGAAACATTTTCTCAATATCCACCCTCTCAATCTCCTTAAGGATGAATATTTCAATTGATCACTTCTCATTCTGCTAAACTCCAGCGAATGTAGGACTAGTTTACTCAATCTCTCTTCATAGGACAATGCTCTCATCCCAGGAAACAGTCTCGTGAACCTTTGTTGCACTCCTTCTAGGACAAGTATGTCCTTCCTTAGATAAAGAGACCAAAATTGCACAAAGTACTCCAGGTGTGACCTCACTAATGCCCTGTATAATTATAGTAAGACTTCTTTATCCAGCCAATCACAGCCAATCATGCAATCCCCTGATCGCTGAACATCCCTCTCCACTCCGACCGTGGCCTTTCTCCTGCCTATGCCCCCTCAAAGCCCCAAACTCTGACTTACTTTCCCCCCTCCCGATTTCCCAGGACTGTGCCCAAGTGTCCCCGGTTGCCATCCAATGCACTTATTTTGCCTGCCGGAAGGTGGCTAGGCTGACAATTTGGCTGGCTGCTGGGCAGAAAATGGCAGAACGATGCGCCCTTGGCCTTTCTGGGTTCTTTGACTATTTTTGGTCTACCCTGCATCTCCCTTAAATAGTGGGGTCTGGTGTCTGATATGGAAAGTGTTGTATTTTTTCAGACCCACCATTTGACACTCGATGATCACAAATTAGCCTCCAAAAATGTTTATTAAATTATTTGACTCGCTACAACAGCAGCATCAACTTGCATTAATATTGCATCTTTAACATAGAAAACAGTCCTGAGCTGCTTCACGGAAGTGTAATTAAAAATGGAGATTGCACCAATGAAGCAGATATTAACTGAAAGCTTGGTCAATGAGGTGAGTTTTAAGGAGGGTTCTATTATTCTTAACCATTCACTTTGGTCTCAGGGCTGTACATTGGAACAGATAAATAAACTTGATTATATGGAGAATGGCTTGCTGATATCAAGAGTTTATGAAGTAAATAATGAGATGATTCACATGGAACAAAATTGCTTTTGGCTCTGTTTGCATCAATATTGCTCTGAAGTTGATCAGCACAAAGGATCATTCATGAAATTGGTGTATGCCTTAATGTTCAATGGACTCATTGATAAAACAATTTAAACATGGGTGAGCTGCGGTGCTTCTCAGGTAGGACAGCTCTCGTAGCCACAATTTTTATGTGGGTGGTCCAGATAAGTTTCTAGTCAATGGTAACCCCCAGGATGTTGATGGTTTCCCACATTACAACAGTGACTACATGTCAAAACATACTTCATTGGCTGTAAAGCATTTTGGAACATCCTAAGGTTGTGAAAGTTGATTGATGTAAGTTCTTTCTCTTTTTATGTTGATCCTCTCTCACATGGTTTGTGAAATGGCTACCATTTTTCACACAAGTTTTCAATTTCAGCTTTACTGAGCAAAGGTCAGATTTTTTCCTGTTGACAACAGAGGGATGACTTGTTAAGGTACTTTGAACCACACTTGTGAAGCTTTGAGCCACCTGTTCAAGAGGTTTCAGAGACCAGTGCTTCACCTGGCTTGGGGTTGGAATAATTTTCAACTGGAGGCTTTGGACTGGCAGTGGACCATCATCTTGAACTGGGAGTTAGTGAGGAGGAAAAGAGTACCAGCATGAATGGAAGGGAACATGGGACTCTGTGAATGATTGTGAGCTGGGGCTTTCAAGTTGGATGTGGTACAGTGCCTCAGTGCATTGGGCCTGAAGCTAATGGGAGCCTCAGTGAATTGAAAGCAATGCTTGAAGGAGGAAGATTACCTGCTGAAGTAACTTTTGAGAAAAACCAAAATGCCAACTTGTCAACATCATGGCTAACATCATGGAATGCACTATCATTTGACAGCTTGGGTGGGGAGAAGCTTTTGATAGGAGTGGAATTAATTCTAAATTTGTTGACTGCCTTGACTGGAAAGCTCCTATGGCATTAAGGTTCAAATTGGGTTATTTTGCCAATGGATATTTTTTTTTAAATGGAAACTAGTTAAAAATATTCACAGAATTATATATTCAGTCCTATTGCTAGAAGAAATGACTTCTAAACTAGTAAGAAAATAACTGATTCCCAAATGACAGTTAAAGCGCAGTTTCCAGTAAAATTGTGCAAACGCCCTTTCATTTATCTAAGGCAGTAAACCTAACTGTAAGTTACAAATATTGGAAAAAGGACCCAATAAAGGGGGAACATTTTCCTCTTGAGGCAGAGATTTGGAAGGGGAGCTATTCTACCACCATGCCTATCTAGTTCCTTGTGTTGGAGCTCAGTATGCATGATTCTGAAAGGTTAGGCTCATGATCCAAGCAAGTTCCTCAATGTTCAGAGGAAACATATGAATTGCCACAGTAAAGACAGAGACGCCTGTCAATGGGGAGGCTGTTACAGCACCAAAAGATCTGGTGAGGGATTTTGAAAGGGAAGAAGCACTCTGATGATCACAGAATATGTCCCACCAAAGGTTTTGAACCAGGACTGAGGACTTCATTTAGTTATATAGGATGATGGGAGGAAGAGGCAGCCTTTGCAAGAGCCTCTCCCTCCACTGGGGGAAAATGATGGCCATTACTGCTGCATTCTGGGGTTAACTGCTTGCTACCCATGTCGGCCCTGTGAAGCAATGATAACAAAGCCAAAAAGAAGGATCATCCCCCATTTACGTGCAGCCAGTGGGAAAGGAGTGGACAGTCAGGGACCCGGCCAATGCAGGTGAGGGAAATCATGGTCAGGGTGCCGTCACTGTGCCATTATTATTAAAGTACTGTCCAAAATCGTGCACGATCATGGAGGAAATCCCTGAAATTTCAAAAGTCAAAATCTTCTGGTTGTGGTATGCTGCAGAATTGCCTGGAAAATAAATCTTGTGAATGCAACAGTTGAAATACCTTCAAGCTTTCTTGAAGTTATGATTTCCAACAACCTTTCCCCCAACACCCCCCAACCCCACCCAGTATGAGTGAAGGAATGTTGGCTATAGTTTAAAATACAAGGTCACATAATTACTTTACTTCCACATGTCATATTCTTATATTCAGGGCCTGAGTTAGCTTTTTGAAGTTATTGCTCAACGTTTGCTAGTTTTCCAGGTTAAGCATGTGTGGAAAGTTGTTGCTTCGGGTCACTGTTTATCTCTGAAGATCCGATTGATCCAGTAACTGTTCTTTGTCTGCAAAGGTCAGAGGTCAAATATTTCATCTGTTTCTGAAAGGTTAGGGTCATGATCGCTGCATCATCCAAGTGCTAAGAACATTACAAGACTTCAGATGATGCACTTGGAATCTTACACTGCGAGTGTTTGTCTCGTCCTCAGTTTCCACTCAACATAATTGATACTCAATCGAAGAGTGCATTTTCATTCTGAAACATATATATTTAATACATACTATTTTAAGGATTAAAAATGGAGCCTAGACATTTCTTTGAAATCTCCATTGGCAACTACAGATAGAAACATGGAAACATAGAAAACTTATAGCAGAAGGGGCCATTCAGTCCATTGTGTCTGTATTGGCTGATAAAGAGAGATCCAGGCCATCCCACTTTTCAGTTCTCAGTCCAGAGCCTTGTAGGCTATGGCAATTCAATTGCATAGCCAAGTATTTTTTAAATGCTTTGAGAGTTTCTGCCTCTAACACCCTTTCAGGAATAAGTTCCAGACCCCCACCTCCCTCTGGGTGAAAAACTTCTCCTCAAATCTCCTGCAATCCTTTTACTAATTACTGTAAATGTATGTTCCCTGATTATTGATCTTTTTGCTAAGGGGAACAGATCCTTCCTATCCACTGTATTGTGGTCCCTTATAATTTTACACACCTCAATTGAATCTACCCTCAGCCTCCTCTATTCCAAAGAAAACAATCCCAGCCTATGCAATGGCTCCTTGTAGCTACAGTTCTCCATTCTTGCATGGCAACATCCTCGTAAATCTCTTCAATACTCTCTCTTTTGTGATCATGTCCTTCCTGTAATATGGTGACCAGAACTTTATGCAGTACTCTAACTGTAGCCTAACTAGCATTTTATACAGATCTAGCATAACCTCCTTGCTCCTATACTCCATGCCTCAACCAGTAAAGGAAAATATCCTACATGCCTTCTCAGCATCGTCACCCATTTTTGTGAAGACAGATGCAAAGACGGTAGGCGCTTACCAAAACCCCAATCATGTCATTACCTCAAGTTAATGAAAAGGCCAGGTGTACTTTATGCACCGATATCATTTCAACCAACTAGACAGGAACAAAACAAGTCTATTTGAAATGTTAATATTTGAAGATTGACAGTCCGAGAAAAGAAGAACTTAATTTATTGCTGAGCCATTAGAGAAATGTTTGTTGGAAGACCCTAATACCCAAACATGAATATGATGGGTTTGAAATTCAGATCTGTAGTGCCACCAGAGGCCCTGTGAGTGGGGTGCACAGTGCCTCTGGCCAGGCCTGCGTGGTGCCCCGTGCTGGGCTTGCTCTTGTATGGGCGTGTTGTGTGTGCGCTGCAAGTCTCGAAACTGGCCAGGGTGTGACGTCAAGCAGGCACACTTACTAATTTGATGCACCACTACAAACATGGATCATGCAGGTCCAAAGGTTGTGCAAGCTATTGGGGTTGAAGGTAGACAAGTCCCCAGGGCCCGATGGCCTACATCCTAGGGTCTTAAAGGAAGTGGCAGTGGAGATAGTGGATCCATTGGTTTTAATATTCCAAAATTCCCTGGATGCGGGAAAGGTTCAGTGGATTGGAAAAATGCGAATATAACGCCCTTATTCAAAAAGGGAGGGAGGCAGAAAGTAGGAAAATATCGACCAGTTAGTTTAACATCTGTCGTTGGGAAATTGTTACAATCCATTATTAATCCATTATTATTATTATGCACTATTGCACTGTTGAACTACAAGAAAGCCCCCAGCGAGTTAACATCCGTAGCACCTAAAGCAGCCAGGCGTTGCGCAAATGACTACTGGCAACACCTATGCAGTCATATTCAGCTGTCCTCCGACACCGGAAACATCAGAGGAATGTATGATGGCATTAAGAGAGCTTTTGGGCCAACCATCAAGAAGATCGCCCTCCCTCAAGTCTAAATCGGGGACACAATCACTGACCAACGCAAACAAATGGACCGCTGGGTGCAGCACTACCTAGAACTGTACTCCAGGGAAAATGTTGTCACTGAGACCACCCTCAATGCAGCCCAGTCTCTGCCAGTCATGGATGAGCTGGACGTACAGCCAACAAAATCGAAACTCAGTGTTGCCATTGATTTTCTAGCCAGCGGAAAAGCCCCAGGGAAGGATGGTATTACCCCTGAAATAATCAAGAGTGCCAAGCCTGCTATACTTTCAGCACTCTACGAACTGCTTTGCCTGTGCTGGGATGAGGGAGCAGTACCAGAGGACATGCGCGATGCCAATATCATCACCCTCTATAAGAACAAGGGTGACCGCGATGACTGCAACAACTACCGTGGAATCCCCCTGCTCAGCATAGTGGGGAAAGTCTTCACTGCAGAATGTGGGAGGTAAGGGTCGCCAAGAGTGTCCCTGCTGACTGCATCTGCGGGAAGTGCACCCAACTCCAGCTCCTCGCAGACCGCGTTAGGGAACTGGAGCTGGAGCTGGATGAACTTCGGATAATTCGGGAGGCGGAGGGGATTATTGACAGGAGTTATAGGGAGGCAGTCACACCTCAGGGAAAAGAAGTAGGGAGATGGGTTACCGTCAGGGGGAGGAAAGGGAACCAGCAGGCAGTGCAGGGATCCCCTGTGGCCGTTTCCCTCAACAACAGGGATACCGTTTTGGATACTGTTGGGGGGGACGACTTACCAGGGGTAAGCAATGGGGTGCAGGTCTCTGGCACAGAGTCTGTCCCTGTTGCTCAGAAGGGAAAGGGGAAGAGGAGCAGAGCATTAGTCATTGGGGACTCCATAGTTAGGGGAACAGATAGGAGGTTCTGTGGGAACGAGAGAGACTCACGGTTGGTGTGTTGCCTCCCAGGTGCCAGGGTACGTGATGTCTCTGATCGTGTTTTTGGGATCCTTAAGGGGGAGGGGGAGCACCCCCAAGTCGTGGTCCACATAGGCACCAACGACATAGGTAGGAAGAGAGATGGGGATTTAAGGCAGAAATTCAGGGAGCTAGGGCGGAAGCTTAGAGCGAGAACAACCAGAGTTGTTATCTCTGGGTTGTTGCCCGTGCCGCATGCTAGCGAAGAGAGGAATAGGGAGAGAGAGGAGTTGAACACGTGGCTGCAGGGATGGTGTAGGAGGGAAGGTTTTGGTTTCCTGGATAATTGGGGCTCTTTCAGGGGTAGGTGGGACCTCTACAAACAGGATGGTCTTCACCTGAACCAGAGGGGTACCAATATCCTAGGGGGGAGATTTGTTAGTGCTCTTCGGGGGGGTTTAAACTAAATCAGCAGGGGAATGGGAACCTAAATTGTAGTTCCAGTGTACAGGCTGTTGAGAGTAGTGAGGTAGGGGATAAGGTTACAGGGACGCAAGAGGGCACTGGCAAGCAAGAACTTGGTTTAAAGTGTGTCTACTTCAACGCCAGGAGCATCCGGAATAAGGTGGGTGAGCTTGCAGCATGGGTTGGTACCTGGGATCCTGATGTTGTGGCCATTTCAGAGACATGGGTAGAGCAGGGACAGGAATGGATGTTGCAGGTTCCGGGATTTAGATGTTTCAGTAAGAACAGAGAAGAGGGTAAAAGAGGGCGGGGTGTGGCATTATTAATCAAGGAAAGTATTACAGCGGCAGAAAGGACGTTTGAGGACTCGTCTACTGAGGTAGTATGGGCCGAGGTTAGAAACAGGAGAGGAGAGGTCACCCCGTTGGGAGTTTTCTATAGACCTCCGAATAGTTCCAGAGATGTAGAGGAAAGGATAGCGAAGATGATTCTCGACAGGAGCGAGAGTAACAGGGTAGTGGTTATGGGGGACTTTAACTTTCCAAATATTGACTGGAAATACTATAGTTCGAGTACTTTAGATGGGTCTGTTTTTGTCCAGTGTGTGCAGGAGGGTTTTCTGACACAGTATGTGGACAGGCCAACCAGGGGCGATGCCACATTGGATTTGGTACTGGGTAATGAACCCGGCCAGGTGTTCGATTTAGATGTAGGTGAGCACTTTGGCGATAGTGATCACAATTCGGTTAGGTTTACCTTAGCGATGGACAGGGACAGGTATATACCGCAGGGCAAGAATTATAGCTGGGGGAAAGGAAATTATGACGCGATTAGGCAAGATTTAGGATGTGTAGGATGGGGAAGGAAACTGTAGGGGATGGGCACAAACGAAATGTGGAGCTTATTCAAGGAGCAGCTAATGCGTGTCCTTGATAAGTATGTACCTGTCAGGCAGGGAGGAAGTTGTCGAGCGAGGGAGCCGTGGTTTACTCAAGAAGTTGAAGCGCTTGTCAAGAGGAAGAGGGCGGCTTGTGTTCGGATGAGACGTGAAGGCTCAGTTAGGGCGCTTGAGAATTACAAGCTAGCCAGGAAGGATCTAAAGGGAGGGCTAAGAAGAGCAAGGAGAGGACACGAGAAGTCATTGGCGGATAGGATCAAAAAAAACCCTAAGGCTTTCTATAGGTATATCAGGAATAAAAGAATGATAAGAGTTAGAACAGGGCCAATCAAGGGTAGTAGTGGGAAGTTGTGTGCGGAATCAGAGGAGATAGGGGAAGCGTTAAATGAATATTTTTCGTCAGTATTTACAGTAGAGAAAGAAAATGTTGCCGAGGAGATTACTGAGATACAGCCTACTAGGCTAGATGGGATTGAGATTCACAAGGAGGAGGTGTTAGCAATTTTGGAAAGAGTGAAAATAGATAAGTCCCCTGGGCGAGATGGGATTTATCCTAGGATTCTCTGGGAAGCCAGGGAGGAGATTGCAGAGCCGTTGTTGTTGATCTTTATGTCGTCATTGTCGACAGGAGTAGTGCCGGAAGACTGGAGGATAGCAAATGTTGTCCCCTTGTTCAAGAAGGGGAGTAGAGACAGCCCTGGTAATTATAGACCTGTGAGCCTTACTTCGGTTGTGGGTAAAATGTTGGAAAAGGTTATAAGAGATAGGATTTATAATCATCTTGAAAAGAATAAGTTCATTTGCGATAGTCAGCACGGTTTTGTGAAAGGTAGGTCGTGCCTCACAAACCTTATTGAGTTTTTCGAGAAGGTGACCAAACAGGTGGATGAGGGTAAAGCCGTGGATGTGGTGTATATGGATTTCAGTAAGGCGTTTGATAAGGTTCCCCACGGTAGGCTATTGCAGAAAATACGGAAGTATGGGGTTGAAGGTGATTTAGAGCTTTGGATCAGAAATTGGCTAGCTGAAAGAAGACAGAGGGTGGTGGTTGATGGCAAATGTTCATCCTGGAGTTTAGTTACTAGTGGTGTACCGCAAGGTTCTGTTTTGGGGCCACTGCTGTTTGTCATTTTTATAAATGACCTGGATGAGGGTGTAGAAGGGTGGGTTAGTAAATTTGCGGATGACACGAAGGTCGGTGGAGTTGTGGATAGTGTCGAAGGGTGTTGTAGGGTACAGAGGGACATAGATAGGCTGCAGAGCTGGGCTGAGAGATGGCAAATGGAGTTTAATGCGGAGAAGTGTGAGGTGATTCACTTTGGAAGGAGTAACAGCAATGCAGAGTACTGGGCTAATGGGAAGATTCTTGGTAGTGTAGATGAGCAGAGAGATCTTGGTGTCCAGGTACATAAATCCCTGAAAGTTGCTACCCAGGTTAATAGGGCTGTTAAGAAGGCATATGGTGTGTTAGCTTTTATTAGTAGGGGGATCGAGTTTCGGAGCCACGAGGTCATGATGCAGCTGTACAAAACTCTGGTGAGGCCGCACCTTGAGTATGGCGTGCAGTTCCGGTCACCGCATTATAGGAAGGATGTGGAAGCTTTGGAAAGGGTGCAGAGGAGATTTACTAGGATGTTGCCTGGTATGGAAGGAAGGTCTTACGAGGAAAGGCTGAGGGACTTGGGGTTGTTTTCGTTAGAGAGAAGGAGGAGGAGAGGTGACTTAATAGAGACATACAAGATAATCAGAGGGTTAGATAGGGTGGATAGTGAGAGTCTTTTTCCTCGGATGATGATGGCAAACACGAGGGGACATAGCTTTAAGTTGAGGGGTGAAAGATATAGGACAGATGTCAGAGGTAGTTTCTTTACGCAGAGAGTAGTAGGGGCGTGGAACGCCCTGCCTGCAACAGTAGTAGACTCGCCAACTTTAAGGGCATTTAAGTGGTCATTGGATAGACATATGGATGAAAATGGAATAGTGTAGGTCAGATGGTCGGCGCAACATCGAGGGCTGAAGGGCCTGTACTGCGCTGTAATGTTCTAATTCTAAAAAAAAAAATTCTAATTCTAATTCAAGTCACTTTAAACAGGCTCCAGAAGCTGGCTAAGCATGTCTACCCTGAGGCCCAGTGTGGCTTTCGAGCAGAGAGATCGACCATTGACATGCTGTTCTCCCTTCATCAGCGACAGGAGAAATGCCGAGAACAACAGATGCCCCTCTACGTTGCTTTCATTGATCTCACCAAAGCCTTTGACCTCGTCAGCAGACGTGGTCTTTTCAGATGACTAGAAAAGATCAGATGTCCACCAAAGCTACTAAGTATCATCACCTCATTCCAAAACAATATGAAAGGCACAATTCAGCATAGCGGCGCCTCATCAGACCCCTTTCCTATCCTGAGTGGCGTGAAACAGGGCTGTGTTCTCGCACCTACACTGTTTGGGATTTTCTTCTCCCTGCTGCTCTCACATGTGTTCAAGTCTTCAGAAGAAGGAATTTTCCTCCACACAAGATCAGGTGGCAGGTTGTTCAACCTTGCCCGTCTAAGAGCGAAGACCAAAGTACAGAAAGTCCTCATCAGGGAACTGCTCTTTGCTGACGATGCTGCATTAACATCTCACACTGAAGAGTGTCTGCAGAGACTCATCGACAGGATTGCAGCTGCCTGCAATGAATTTGGCCTAAACTTCAGCCTCAAGAAAACGAACATCATGGGACAGGACGTCAGAAATACTCCATCCATCAATATCGGCGACCACGCTCTGGAAGTGGTTCAAGAGTTTGCCTACCTAGGCTCAACTACCACCAGTAACCTGTCTCTTGGTACAGAAATCAACAAGCGCATGGGAAAGGCTTCCATTGCTACGTCCAGACTGGCCAAGAGAGTGTGGGAAAATGGCACACTGACACAGAACACAAAAGTTTGAGTGTAACAAGCCTGTGTCCTCAGTGCCTTGCCCTACGGCAGCGAGGCCTGGACGACGTTTGTGAGTCAAGAGTGACGTCTCAATTCATTCCATCTTCGCTGTTTCTGGAGAATCCTTGGCATCAGGTGGCAGGACCATATCTCCAACACAGAAGTCCTCAAGGCGGCCAACATCCCCAGCATATACACCCTACTGAGCCAACGGCGCTTGAGATGGTTTGGCCATGTGAGCCGCATGGAAGATGGCAGGATCCCCAAGGACACATTGTACAGTGAGCTCTCACTGGCATCAGACCCACCGGCCGTCCATGTTCCGCTTTAAAGACGTCCGCAAACGCGACATGAAATCCTGTGACATTGATCACAAGTCATGGGAGTCAGTTGCCAGCATTCGCCAGAGCTGGCGGGCAGCCATAAAGGCGGGGCTAAAGTGTGGCGAGTCGAAGAGACTTAGCAGTTGGCAGGAAAAAAGACAGAAGCGCAAGGGGAGAGCCAACTGTGTAACTGCCCCGGCAACAAATTTTATCTGTAGCACCTGTCACTCTAGTATTGGCCTTTATAGCCACTCCAGGCGCTGCTCCACAAACCACTGACCACCTCCAGGCGCTTATCCATTGTCTCTTGAGACAAGGAGGCCAAAGAAGAAGAAGAAAGAAGAATTATTAAGAAAGTAATAATAGGACATTTAGAAAGACAAAACACAATCCATCAGTCAGCATGGTTTTATGAAGGGTAAATCATGTTTGACTAATTTGTTTGAGTTCTTCGAAGATGTAACAAGTAAAGTAGATAATGGGGATCCTGTGGATGTAGTATATCTGGACTTCCAGAAGGCATTTGATAAGGTGCCGCACAAAGAGTTAATACACAAGGTAAGATCACATGGGGTTAGGGGCAATTTATTAGCTTGGATAGAGGATTGGCTAACCGACAGAAAACAGAAAGTCGGGAAAATGGGTCCTTTTCTGGTTGGCAAGATGTAACTAGTGGGGTGCCACAAGGTTTGGTCCTTGGGCCCCAACTATTTACAATTTATATGAATGACTTGGATGCAGGGATAGAAGGTACTATAGCCAAATTTGCAGATGACACTAAAATAGGTGGGATAGTAAGTTGCAATAAAAAAATAAGAAACCTACAAATGGAGATGGATAGGTTAGGTGAATGGGCCAAAATTTGGCAGATGGAGCTTAACGTGGTGGATAAGTGTGAGGTTATCCATTTTGTTTGGAAGAATAGAAAAGTAAATTATTATCTAAATGGAGAGAAACTTCAGAGTGCTTCAGTGCAGAGGGATCTGGGTGTCCTCATGCATGAATCACAGAAAACTAGTATGCAGGTACAGCAGGTAATAAGGAGGGCAAATAGAATTTTGGCATTCATTGCTAAAGGAATAGAGTATAAAAGTAGTTGCTGCAACTGTACAAGGCATTAGTGAGACCGCACCTGGAGTATTGCGTATAGTTTTGGTCCCCTTACTTGAGGAGGGATGGAGTTGCATTGGAGGCAGTTCAGAGGACTTTCACTAGATTGATCCCAGAGATGAGGGGTTTGTCTTATGAAGAGAGATTGAGCAGTTTAGGCCTTTACTCTCGAGAGTTTAGAAGAATGAGAGGAGTTCGAATTGAGGTATATATGATGATTAAGGGGATTGACAAAAAAAGATGTAGGGAGGATGTTTCCTCTTGTGGAGCAATCTAGCACGAGAGGTCATAGTTTTAGGATAAGGGGTAGCAGATTTAAAACAGAGATGAGGAGAAATTACTTCTCTCAAAGGATCATGAGTCTGTGGAATTCACTACCCCAGAGTGAGGTGGATGCCGGGATATTGAGTAAATTTAAGGAGGAGATAGACAGATTTTTAGTTAGTAATGGGTTGAAGGGTTATGGAGAACGGGCAGGAAAGTGGAGTTGAGGCTGAAATGAGATCAGCCATGATCGTTATTGAATGGCGGAGCAGACTCAAGGGGCTGAATTGCCTACTCCTGCTCCTAGTTCTTATGTTTTTATGTTCAAAGAATATATTTACTTGTCATTCACCCAAGAACATTTGTAAAGTTGCAACAGGTACCCACCACCAGTGTTATTTAAATGCCCAGGCACCCAACTTGTAGCTGAGCTGATTTAGAAAGAAAGACTTGCATTTATATAGTGACTTACATGACCACTGGATGTCTCAAAGCAGTTTACAGCCAATTAAGTGCTTTTGAAGTGTCATTACTGTTGTAATGTAGCAAACACAACAGCCAACTTCCATACAGAAAGCTCCCATAAACAGCAATGCAATAATGACCATTTAATCTGTTTTTGTGATGCTGATGAGATGTTAAACCAAGGCTTGTCTGCTCTCACAGGTGAATGCTAATGATTCCATGGCACTATTTGGAAGAAGAGCAGGTAAGTTATCCCCTGGGTCCTGGCCAATGGTTATCCTTCAATCAGCATAACTTGCATATCTCCTGAGGATTGGGCTTTGCGAGTCAGAGATTAAGCTCTTGCGAGAGGAGAGGGTATGTATCTCCATGGAAATTATTTAGAAAGAAGTTTGCAAGAGAATATAAGAGCATAAGAAATAGGAGCAAGAGTAGGTCATTTGGCCCCTGGAGCCTGCTCCGCCATTCAGTAAGTTCTGATTGTGGCCTTAACTCCACTTTCCTGCCAGCCCCACTCCCCCCACCCCCCACCCCCAATAACCCTTGACTCCCTTGTAGAGCAAAAATCTGTCTAACTCAGCCTTGAATATATTCAATGACCTAATCTCCACCGCTCTCTGGGGAAGAGAATTCCGAAGATTACTGACCCTCTGAGAGAAGAAATTTCTCCTCATCCCTATCTTAAATAGGAGACCCCTTACTTTTAAACTGTGCCCCCTAGTTCTAGATTCCTCCACAAGGAGAAACATCCTCTTAGCATCTATCCTGTCAAGTCATAGAGTCATACAGCACAGAAACAGGCCCTACGGTCCATCGTGTCTCCTCAGAATCTTACATGTTTCAATAAAATCACCTCTCATTCTTCTAAACTCCAATGAATATAGGGCCAACCTGCTCAACCTTTCCTCATAAGGCAACCCCTTCAACACAGGAATCAGCTTAGTGAACCTTCTTTAAACTGCCTCCCATGCAAGCATATCCCTCCTTAAATAAGGAGACCAAAATTGTACACAGGACTCTAGGTGTGGTCTCCCCAATGCCCTGTACAGCTATAGCAAGAGATCAGCTCCTAAACTGTGAAGTTATTGGAGAGAAATGTTGGATGTGGTTGTACAACCAGCATTCCACCTGATCCAGTGGACCTCCCGATGGGCGCATTTGGTTCAAATTACCACTATTGTTAGGCCGGCCCACTGCAGATTTGTTCCTCTGATACTCTGCAGTTGGGTAAAGAAATACATTTTATCATGTCTCACAGGAAAAAGAAGCTCTTTACCTCGGATATCAAAGAGGCTTGATCTGCTTTCTTTACCGAATAGCTTTGCAACTGTAATTGGTGCTACTTCTTACATAACCATATTTCAATTCAGAACTTTAGTTAAGCACCTTTCCCCAAAGTTCAATCATTTTATATAAGTCATCTCAAAATTTCCCACTGTCAAAATAAATCTTTTTTTTCCCCTGCTGTTTGATATTGTGTTTGCAGATGAACATAAATTAACTGCAGCTGGAGTAACCACATTATGAGATGAAACAGTGCAGCTTTCAAAGTAAAGTGATACATTTGTCATGCAAATGACTTGCTGCATTTGTGAAGTAAGCAACCCTTTGAACAAATCCATTGTTTGTTTCAGGAAAAGTACCTCTGAAATGAATTGAGTTCATGCTTGGCCCTGTTTTGAAGTTTGAAGTCTTATACAAAAAAAAATTCTGCTTGTAAAAATTGGTTTCCTTGGGAGTTTCTCTTCCTCATTATCCATTGATACACTGGATTGGAAAGTGGGACGTGGGTTACAACAAGAAGGCTTTGTAAACCCTGCACGTGGTCAACCTCGCTGCCAATCTTAATGAGCTGCTGGTAGTTTTAGACAAGGATGGACACTGGAAATTGTACCATGTCCTGTGCAGAGTCTCCTCAGCTGATAAGGATGGTTCTGGCAGAGTCCATCCATGCTATGAGTGCTTCCATGTCTCAGGCATGTGATTATATGGCTTCCTCCATTGAGAGGTTGGCGACCCTCATGGAGAGCGAGATCCCACAGATGTACACTGTAGACCTGCACACCATCACCGTGGCCATCAGGTTGATGTAGCAGTGGCGAGGTGAGAGATGGACAAAGTGCCTGGAGCTTTCTTCAGCTCCTTGTCATTCTCCAGTGGGCAGGGAGGTTCAAGCGAACCTTGAAAGGGAGGAGGAGAGGTTGCGCTCCACAGCTGGGGGCTTCCCTCAGGTTGCTCCAAATATGGACACTGGCTTCTCAGCTCCTCCGCCAGTGAGACGAGCTCCAGCAGCTGCAACGTCTGAGGGGAGCCCTGCACCAGTGCAGGATACCCTCAGGCAGTTGGGGCCTTCCAGGCCTCAGGCAGCCACAGGATGGTTGCCAATGTGATCACAGGCCAAGATGCAGCCTAATCAGCAGCCAGCCTCCAGCCCAGCTGCTTTCGCATGGGTCACACCTCGTAGAAGTACTCGCAAATGTATAAAGAAAAGCACATAGACACACTTGGGGTTCACGGGTGTTTGGTATCTGACATGTGATGCTTCATGTAACGTTCTTTTGTTCAAGACATTAACGTTTATTGTGTAAAAGTGATTATTCTATCATGCCATAATTGTGAGCTGCTGACCCTTTCCCCTTAGTCAAATGTCAATGTAAGCAGACCCCTCATTTAAATATGATTTCCCATGGGCACCAGCGCGTGTTTCGGCTGGACACTAGGCACAGAACACAAATGGAAAGGAAGTGTCAGACTGCATGCATTGAGGTGAGTCTTTATTGGTTTCTCTATGAGTGGACATCGGGGTGGATGGAAACGGATAATTATGAGATTGTCTCTTGTCTTCTTGGCACTCAGTCTGCCTGGCCTTTGGTGCAAAGGCTTCAACATCCAGTGCTGCTTGCTTCTTTCCCTCCTCTGCTTCCTCCTTGTCAGTGGAGTAGTGTCGCTCAGGCATCTGATCATCATGCAAAGCCACCCTCCTGTGCATTGCTAGATTGTGCAGTGTATTGCAGACCACAAGAATATCCTCGCTGGGGTATACTGCAGGGATCCACTGGATTGATCCAGGCACCGGAATCTCATCTTCACTAGCCCAATGACCTGCTCTATGGTCGCTTGGGTGAAGCCATGGCAAGTGTTGCACCACTCCTCTGTTACATTGCAAAGGTTCCTCACAGGCGTGAGTCGCCAAGTCTTCAATGGGTTGTGGTCGTCGCTGAAAATGCTACTTGGACATTTGGAGGTAGCTGATTCGAGTCCAGTACACTTTCTGGTGCAGATGGGCCTTCTTGGCATCACTGGCTGCTGCTGCTCTAGCTGGGGAGTTTCATTGGCAGGCACAGCTGCCTCTTGGCCCTGCCTTCTTTGGAAGCACCACATCATGCCACGGGATGGGGGGTGGGGAACAAAAAGTGGGGGTGTATGAGACCCATGCCAGGTGACCAGTGGGCCTACAGAGTGCAGAGACGATCCTGCCTTGGCAACTGATCTTTTGCTACTTCTCCTGGCAGATTCCCTAATGGTTGTCAGTGCCCACCCTTGCTGATGGCCACTCCTCTCATCCAGTCGTATGGGCAACTACACATCTCACCCAAAAGTTTGTTCACCCGATACAGTCGTCCAAACCCAAGACGCCTCCTTGCAGAGCACCCAAACCCGAGCACCCCCCTTGCAGAGCCCCTGAGACCCTGACCCCACTTGCCCAGCCCCCCATATCGCAACCTCCCTCCCACTTTGCAGAGCACCCAAGACCCCAACCCTCTTTGCAGAATGCACAGCACTGCAGTACAAACATGGTCTCCGAAACCCCCTCTTCCCCTTTGCAGTGCTGTTCATGGCTGCCTACACACCGTGGCACTAAAGGCTCATCTCAGTGCTGCTAGCTTTTAATGGTTGTGTACACAAAAGCACTGCAATGCCCTGTTGGATAGCCTTATATGTGAGGTAAAGGTCTGCAAAGGAAACCAGACCGAGTCTGAATCCCGGACCTGGAAGTGCGACCCGACCCGACCCAAACCCGACACATGTTGTCGGGTCCCGACGGGGCCGGGTTGGGTAGTAGGCCTGTACCCATGTACTGATGTACGTGCCGAAGACACGTGTCAGGTTTGGGTCGGGTCGGGTCGCACTTCCGGATCCGGCATTCGGGCTTGGTCGGGTTTCCTTTGCAGACCTTTAGGGTACCTGAAGACACGTGAGTGCTCCCTCTGTCCACTTAATCACAATTGAGATTAATTAGATGCAAATGCATTAAAATTAACTGCTCAGCCATTTAAAATACATTCAAATCACGCTGGGGTGGCAATTCTGTCTTGGTGCGTTCCCACCACTGACGAAGTCCGGCACCGATATCACAACGCTAGTTTTCCAGGCGGACGCTCTGATGCAATTCTTCACTCCCCCCACGTCACGATTCCCGCTTCACACAGCCACTCAAAATACTGCCTGGGGAGTCTCGTGCTGGGAACATTAGGTCTCTGATGAGATGCTTCCTCCACTTGCTTGATCGCTTGGCTCTGTGGACCACACATATGCTGTGGTACAATCCTCTGGCTCCAATCCTGTTCTATATAGCCAGTGAACAGAAGGTGAGTTTTCTGTGGGGTAAGATGAGAGGCAAGCAGCAGCTCAGGGCTTATCTTATGAGCCTTTCCAGAGATATTGTTGGCTCAATTCAAGGCCAGGGACCACAGAATGCGTTGAAAAGAATGGCATCTTCACATTGACTGGATCATGGCTAATTCATGAGTTGGTACTGCAGTCTAACTTAACCCTTTGTCGGCCTGATCCCTGAAGTGTTAATGTTTTACATAGTCTTACATAGTATTAACAGCACAGAAACAAGTCTCTGCCGATGTTTATCCTCCGCAGGAGCCTCCTCTGACCATCTAACCCAATCAATGCATCACTCTCTCTCATGTGCTTCTCAAACTTGCCCTTAAACTCATCTATTGCATTGATACTAGTCACCTCAACTACTCCTTGTAGCGAGTTCCACATTCCAACCACTGTCTGTAATATTACTTGTTCCTTTGGTGTGTGAGCTATTGTAAGATTCACAGGACTCCAATTAATATCCAAAGAATACGTGGGTTTTTACTATAACTTAACTGTAATATAGAGATATATAGAGCTACTACACGAGCACAACAACACACATCTCACTCTGTCGGGCTACACCCACAACTCCCTCGTCAGGTGTGACACAACATCACTTCCTCCAGTAACCTTCACTTGCAGCTTCTTAATGTGGTTCCCTCTTATGGTGACCCCACAACATAACCCTTTTTCCAAAGATAAAATCATATGTACAATATACAATGATGCTGCGGTTCAGATTAACTATACATGATTAAAGCAAAACATTATTTACAAGTAAGCAAGTTTAACACTCTCTAAAATGTAGAGAAGGTTTGCTTAGTCATCCCAATCTTGTTATTGTAAACCTCTTTCCAGAGCTGAGAGTCTTGACGACTCCTCTGGCCACTGGTGACTTGGAAATCTGGTTAGCATGTTCTTTCTCTGTGCTAGTATCTGTGCATTCATCTTCAGACTTTGTCTTTGAACATGTCCACAATACCACAGGGTTGTCACATGTAGTGTTGTCAAACAACTCTCTGGGTTGACTTCGGTTCCAGCTGAGAATCGCATCATTGGTTGTATGGACCTCATACAATCTGGGCTGGTCGCATATCATCGCAAACTCTGCAGGATACCAAGTTCCTGATGCATGATTGAGTACTCTGAACCTCTGTTCTATTTGCAATCGAGCTAATTCTGGTCTTACTTGCCTGTCATATGGTGCCTTCATCTTCCCTTGTTGGGAAAACTTAGAAAAATGAAGACTGGCAACATCACCAATAACTGGTAATCCCTCTGGCCTCTGGGTACTTGCTGTAATGAAATGAACCCCAGGGAGAGACTCCCAGTTATATCATCTCTACATGTCAAAACCCCAAGCTTTTATGTCGTCCTTTACATCGACTGACCTGATACCTGGATATATTGTACCATCTTTGGTGCGATACTAACTTCATGTATTGTGACAATTCACAAGCCTCGACATACTGGAGGTCCTGCAAAGGATGGTCCAGGTGTGTCTACAATATAAAACCTTTGTGGTAGCCATTTGGAGCTCCCAAAGCCATACTGTAAGGTTATTGTTCCAGTGCACTTGATTGAAGAACCATTGTTGGCAGTCAGCCGAACTGGATGGGTTGTACCATAGATTCCCATTTCTTTAAGTACATTTCCTCAGTGTACAGAGGGGCAGAATATTTGCGCTGTTCCGGTGTCAATTTTTACTCTGAGTTTAGGCTTGCCTGTGGACATATAATCCCGATCATGATGAATGCCTCAGGTTACGTAGTAGCATTGACATGTTGATCCAAGTTAACTATGTAAAATGCTTACTCACTGTTTGCACAAGTGCATTCTCCACTCTGTCCTCCTGACCTGATCTGTCTCTCTGCTGACCTGAAATACCTGCTTGGGCTTTTGTTGTGTGTTGGCATACCTTTTATGGCATGTGCCATCCTTTCTTGCAGACGTTCTCTCTCCATGTGATCTGCCATCATTCCTGTGTGCAGTATCTGAGCTTAGCCTTCTGCATTGCTTTGCCCAATGTCCTTGCATGCCACAAGTTTTGCAATGGTTCTCATACACCAGTTAACTGTGAATTGGATGCCACAAGGGTTAGCAGACAAGGCTTGGTAGATTTCTGAGGCTTAGTTACCAGCCCAATTGACATAGCCACCCCCAATGCTTGAAACTGTTGCCGCCCAGCATGATGGCTTCAATTTCCTTCCATCATTAAGTAGAGCATCTATGGTGTACACTTTCTTCTTTCCAGCAGATCTTTTCGAAAGGCCTCTAATGGGGTAGACGCGATTACTAGTTCTATAACCCGTCCCGACAATTCAATATCTGCAAAGTCGCATTCCTGAGCTTTGTCATGGCAGCTTGCAACAAACTGGTCAATATACTCATCTTGCTTTTGCTGGTAGGTCATAAGCTCAACCCTATGTACTCGGAAATTGACCTTTACCTTGAGGAATTCCAGGAATGTCCATATCTAGCTAACATCCTTATGATCCTCAGCTGACAATCCTGATGTATTGATCCATTGCAGGCCCTCATTGCCTAGTGCAATCTTGATTTTCACAGTTTCTTTCTCTGACTGGATACCTGAAAGCCATTTTCTGGACGTTTCTGTTTTTTTTATAAATATAGGACTTTTTATAGGTTTTCGTTTTGAGACAGGTTAGTTTTTGTAGGCCTGTCCCTTTTAAGAGTGAAATGACAGCTGCTTTCTTTGTTTACACAGCTTGTATGACTTTTTTTTAACTGAGAGAGCTTCACTAGAACAAGGCACCTTTCCAAGCAATCACAAGAGATGCAACACTTGCCCTTTTACCTCCTCTCTCTTCACCATCCAAGGCACCAAATACTCCTTCCGGGTCAAGCACTGATTTAATTGTACTTCTTTCAATTTAGTATACTTTATTTGCTGCTAACGAAAATGGTAACCCCCAGGATGTTGATAGTGGGGGAATCAGCGATTGTAATGCCATTGAATGTCAAGGGCAGTTTTTTTTTTATTCATTCATGTGATGTGTGTGTCACTGGCTAGGCCAGCATTTTTTGCCCATCCCTAATTGCCCTTGAGTAGGTGGTAGTGAGCTTCCTTCTTGAACCGCTGCAGTCCATGTGAAGTAGGTACACCCACAGTGCTATAAGAAGGGAGTTCCAGGATTTTGCCCCGGTGACAGTGAAACAATGGTGATATAGTTCCAAATCAGGATTTTGTGTGACCTGGAGGGCAACTTGCAGGTGGTGGTGTTCCCATGCATTTGCTGCCCTTGTCCTTCTAGTTGGTAGAGGTCGCGGGTTTGGAAGGTGCTGTCTAAAGAGCCTTGGTGCGCTGCTGCAGTGCATCTTGTAGAGGGTACACACTGCTACCACTCTGCGTCGGTGGTGGAGGGAGTGAATGTTTGTGGATGGGGTACCAATCAAGTGGGCTGCTTTATCCTGGATGGTGTCAAGCTTCTTGAGTGTTTTGGAGTTGCACCCATCCAGGCAAGTAGAGAGTATTCCATCACACTCCTGACGTGCCTTGTGGATGGTGGACAGGCTTTGGGGAGTCAGGAGGTGAGTTACTCACCTCAGGATTCCTAGCCTCTGACCTTCTCTTGTAGCCATAGTATTTATATGGCTACTCCAGTTCAGTTTCTGGTCAATGGTAGCCCCTAGAATGTTGATAGTGGGGGATTCAGCGATGGTAATGCCATTGAATGTCATGGGGAGATGGTTAGATTATCTCTTGTTGGAGATGGTCATTGCCTGGCACTTCTGTGGCATGAATGTTACTTGCCACTTATCAGCCCAAGCCTGGATATTGTCCAGGTCTTGCTGCATTTCTACATGGACTGCTTCAATATCTGAGGAGTCGCGAATTGTGCTGAACATTATGCAATCATCAGCGAACATCCCCACTTCTGACCTTATAATTGAAGGAAGGTCATTGATGAAGCAGCTGAAGATGTTTGGGCCGAGGACACTACCCTGAGGAACTTCTGCAGTGATGTCCTGGAGCTGAGATGATTGACCTCCAATAACCGCAACCATCTTCCTTTGCATTTGGTATGACTCCAACCAGCAGAGAGTTTTCCTCTTAATTCCCATTGACTCCATTTTTTCCAGGGCTTCTTGATGCCATACTCAGTCAATTGCTGCCTTGATGTCAAGGGCATTGACTCTCACCTCATCTCTTGAGTTCAGCTCTTTTGTCCATGTTTGAACCAAGGTTGTAATGAGGTCAGGGGCTGATTGGCCCTGGCGGAACCAAACTGAGTGCCACTGAGCAGGTTATTGCTAAGCAAGTGCCGCTTGATGGCACTGTTGATGACACCTTCCATCACTTTACTGATGATCGAGAATAGACTGATGGTGCGGTAATTGGTCAGGTTGGATTTGTCCTGCTTTTTGTGTACAGGACCTACCTGGGCAATTTTTTACATTGCCAGATAGCTGCCAGTGTTGTAGCTGTACTGGAACAGCTTGGCTAGGGACGCAGCAAGTTCTGGAGCACAAGTCTTCAGTGCTATTGCCAAAATTCTGTCAGGGCTCATAGCCTTTGCAGTATCCAGTGCCTTCAGTTATTTCTTGATATCATGCGGAGTGAATTGAATTGGCTGAAGACTGGCATTTCTGATGCTGGGGACTTCAGGAGCAGGTCGAGATGGATCATCCAATCGGCACTTCTGGCGGATGATTGTTACAAATGCTTCAGCCTTATCTTTTGCACTGATGTGCTGGGCTCCCCATCATTGAGGATGGGGATATTTGTGGAGCCATCTCCTTGTGTTAGTTGTTTAATTGTCCACCACCATTCATGACTGGGTGTGGAGAGCTTAGAACCAATCCGTTGGCTGTCGGATCACTTAGCTCTGTCTATCGCATACTGCTTATGTTGTTTGGCATGCAAGTAGTCCTGGGTTGTAGCTTCACCAGGTTGACACCTCATTTTGAGGCATGCTTGGTGCTGCTCCTGGCATGCCCTCCTGCACTCTTCATTGAACCAGGGGTGATCCCTCGGCTTGATGGTCATGGTAGATTGGGGCCTGGAAGTTATAGATTGTGTTTGAGTACAGTTCTTCTGCTGCTGCTGACGGTCCACAGTGCCTCATGGATGACCAGTTTTGCATTGCTAGATCTGTTCAAAATCCATTCCATTTAGCATGGTGGTAGTGCCACACAACATGATGGAGGGTATCCTCAATGTGAAGATGGGACTTTGTCTCCACAAGGACTGTGTGGCGGTCACTCCTACCAATACTGTCATGGACAAATGCATCTGCGACAGGCAGATTAGTGAGTATGAGGTCACATATGTTTTTCCCTCTTGTTGGTTCCCTCACCACCTGCCGCAGACCCAGTCTAGCAGCTATGTCCTCTAGGACTCGAGCAGCCCGGTCACTAGTGGTGCTACCGAGCCACTCTTGGTGATGGACATGGAAGTTCCCCACCCAGAACACTTTCTGCACCCTTTCCACCCTCAGTGCTTCCTCCAAGTGGTGTTCACGTGGAGTACTGATTCATCAGCTGAGGGGCGGGGGGGCGGCGGTGCGGGCGGTAGATGGTAATCAGCAGGAGGTTTTCTTGCCCATGTTTGACCTGGTGCCATGAGACTTCATGGGGTTCAGAGTCGATGTTGAACTCCCAGGGCAACTCCCTCCCTGTATATCACTGTGCCGCCACCCCGGTGGGACGGGACATACCCAGGGATGGTGATGGTTGGTGTCTGGGACATTGTCTGTAAGGTATGATTCCATGAGGAATTCCATTAGGCTGTTGCTTGACTACATCCATTACACCCTGGTCATGGGTGATGTGACATCACTTCCTCCTGTGACTTTCACTTACAAACTCTTCTGCTGGTCCCCTCTTAATTTTGTCCCACAGCACTCTCTGGATGAAGAGTTTTCTCCTGAATTCCCTATTTGGTTTATTAGTAACTTTTTAATATTTATGGCCATTGTTTCTGGTCACCCCTGCAAGTGTAAACATTTTCTCTATGTCTACCCTACCTGACTCTTTCATAATCTTAACGTTCCTTATCAGGTTACCCCTAAGACTTCTCTTTGCTGGCGTAAAGTGCTCCGGCATGCTCAGTCTTGCCTGATAGTTATATCCTCTCAGTTCTGGTATTATTATAACAAATCTTTTTTTGCACCTTCTCCAGTGCCTGTATATGTTTTTTTTTATAATACGGAAAACAGACCAAGTTGGTCTATATAAGCTTAACATGACATGTTTTGTAATCTCTGTGACATTAGCATGATCGCTTCCTCTGTGGGCTCAATTGATAAATGTTCCTGAGCCACATACAGACCAGGAAGTTCCCAGTTTCAATGCCTGGTCTGTGCTCATCTAGCTGAAGTCAGGTGAGATGGTGGTTGGGATGCTATAGTTGGCATTAGTGGCCCTGCCTGAGGATTGGAAAATGTCTCTGAGGTACCTGGTCCAGATCACTATCTAGTAAGTCTCGCTGGAAAGTGAATGTGAAATGAGGACAGGACTGAGCTTGACTATGCTGCAGCTTCAAGGAGAACTGGCTAACTGGCACTCAACCGTGGTCACTTGGGATAGTTATTGGATAGCAGCTGACATTTACTGAACCACACACTACAAGAATATTGAACTTCGGGATATTGGAGAAGTGAAGGGCAGATAACTGCTAACAAGAATTCAAGAATCATAGCAACTTTGCTTGAATTTGTCAGTGAAAATGACTTCCGACTTCCAACCGACAGAGCCTTGAAGTATTTTAAATTGTCGGGATGCCATCAGAATATTAAATATGTTCATTACTGGTTTTAGCAACAGAACCTGACTCCCTTGCCAAGTTTCTAGTAAATTAAAGCATTATATTAATCTACTGTTTCTGAAACATTGAGACCGGGGCTGTGGAGAAAATCCACAGCCCTCTTGATGTCATGACACTTTAAGTCTGGCTGGACTGTGATGAAAGTAAAGGAAGGGAAATGACTTGCATTTATATAACACCTTTTATAATCTCAGGACTTCCCAAAGTGCCCCTTGAGCCTGTTCCACCATTCAATTAGATCATGGCTGATCTATACCTCAACTTCATCTACCCACCTTGCTTCCATATCTCTTGATACCCTTACCTAGCAAAAAGCTACCAAACTCAGTTTTGTAATTTTCAGTTGACCCCCAGGCTCAATAACTATTTGGAGGAGAGAACGTGAGATTACCAATGCTGGCTTTGTGAAGAAGTGCTTCTTGACATCACTTCTGAACTATCCAGCTCAGAGAAGTAATTCAGCACAGACTGTAGATAAAGCTAGGGATGATCTTCTTCTGTGTAACTCAATATCTCAGTAGTTAGGGCATTTACCCAGATAACCATCAGAAGAGCTACTAGCATTAAGTTTGTCATGGGTTGCTGAACAAAACATGGCACTGCACCCACCGGATTGCAAACATTTTCAATGCAGTTCTATTCAATTTGAGTTTACAAGCTGAGCATCAAGAACCTCTTAGCTTATTTGTTTTTACCTGGTCAACAAATCTGTTGTGCAACAGGAACAATTTTTTGCAAAAGTCTGAAAGAACTCAGTATGATAGGTAACAACGGAAGGTCAATAGGAAGTATAATTATATGTTAGAAAGTAGTATTGTGTTCTGTACAGCTCCTCTGGGAAGGTTCAAGGAAAATAAAAATTGAGAGCACTGACCTGTGCGATAAATGTTTTGAAGAGCTGTCATGTGTTGTAGAGATTGTTGGTAACAGTCCAACCAGAGCAGGATATATCTCTGCCATAATGCATTTGTCATGATAAGCAAAAAAAATCTCAGTACATTAATTTTCAGAGTTATGAATGCAACGCAAGGTCTTTCTCCATGAAACTTTCAATTAGTTTCCATGGTGAACAGCAGGGAATGCTATCAGAGTGATAATTTAGAATTTCTCTATTTTAGGATGTCGTGGACAGATAAATGATGCAATGATGACCTTTATTAAAATTCTGCACTTCCGTTCAAAATTGAATTTGATGTGTTGTTTGCTTTATGTAAGCATAAGGACCATCCCAGCCGATCTTCGTGTCTCTGTTCAAAAAAGTCAATAACCCTATCACAGTGCTTAATTCTCCTCTACCATAGATGAAAATCCATTCTTAGTATTAAGTCCTCTTTGCGTGAAGAATTCCTGATCTTGGTCCTCAGTTTCCTTTCACTGGTTTGCAGCTTTATTATACTTTCATGCTGTCCTTTAAAAAAGTTCGCCACATTTACGTTTTCTATGCCATTTCATGTCTTCTGTACATTTATTAGGTCCTTCTTCCATCACCATCACTCAAGATTGAAGAGATTACATTTCTCTAGGCTTTCCTCACACTTGACAGTATAGCACAGCCATGCAACTCTTTGTATCACCTCTTGCACTTGTATATTTTCTTCGGGTTACACCAGGACTAAGAATGCTCTAATCCAGAAAGCCAGTTGGTGAAGGGTATAACTGGAGCCAATCTTTACGCACTTTTATATTTATTTACAGAATTAAACATTACAAGCAGACACTTCTTAACCCAACAACCACAGTTTTAAGCTATCTATATTTATATGGGCTCAAGTGAAATCGCAGTTAATGCCAACCACCTGCAGACAATTAAACACAATTAATATGCAATTAACAGATTCCCTTGTCTCTCTTTAAATAAAGAGTTAAGATGCATAACTAAAATTTTAAAACAAATTAGATTTAAAAAAACCTCCATGTTCTGTACAATACCTTATATTGAGAGATGTTCCTCCTCTTGGACCCCTAACAACTTCTTCGTACATGCCTTTCTTTTTGTAAAGCAATCAGACAGTTGATGACTTGCATCCACCCATATAGCTTTAGAGATTCCCTTCCTCTCCAGCAATTGTTTCAATCCAGTGAGATCAATCTGTAGCCTTTTCTCACACTTTTTGTAGAGTGTACATTATTCCACAATGAATGATCATCTACATAACATTCAGTGGGAATTCCATCTTCATTATGCCCCTTGTACAGAATAACACATACAAATATTTGAAAATAGAACCCCATATCCAGTCCTTCCAAAAGAGCTAGTGTTTCAGCAGCTAAAGTACTTTTAATAGCCTTTTTTTATTTTCTGAGCTGCCCAAGCTAAAGGAAAACATTTCCCATTTTCACCTATAAGAAATATTTTGAAATTAGCTGCACTAGAATACCATCAGGAAGATTAGCATTTGAAGCATCACTAAAAATGACTAGTTTCATGTTCTTTGGGTTAACTAAAGATGAAAACTTAAGAATGTATTTCTCCAGATATAACATTTTTAATGTTTAATTTGCTCTTAAAAACATTTTCTACTTTAGGGTGGTTCATCATTGTACTTAACTGCAATACTTAAATATATGGCCAAAAGAGCTAAAACTATTTTCAAGGTTAGTTTCCCTGCTGTGGGAGGGTCCACTTGAACATTTGCATCACCCAGTCGCTTTGTAAAATACTTGGCAACTAGCCTTGATTTAGCCTTATATGTCCCATCTGCAAGGACCTTATCAGTACAAATCCAGCTATGTGACAAAGTTGGTTGCCCCTTATCTGGTACTTCAGAATAAACTCCAAACTCTCTCCAAGTATCTAATTCCCTTTCTTTTGCCTCTCTTATTAGTTTGTCTGCAAGTTTATTGGCAGCCACCAAAACTCAATGATCATGAGTACTTCTACTTCTAGTTCTGTCCAAAACTGCTCTGTGGCCTTTATTTCATTGTTTAATCGATTCAAGCTGTGCCCTCTACTTGCACTTTTATGTCTGTCAGAATTGCTGCTGTGAGATCACCTTCTTGAACAATCAGAGAGTCTTTCTTTGGTAGGTGTTCGTTTTCTGACACACGAGCCATTTCCAGACTCACTATCAGTACTTGCACTGTGCTTTGTAACTCTCCACTCTTTCACCCCTTCTGCCAGGCCATGGAGCTCGCTTCTTGGCCATTATCCTGAACATTCAACTTCTTGCCAGTAGCTTTATTAATCACGAGGAATAAAACTTGACAGTTTGATTGCCATGTTTGATAACTACTGTCTTACTGCCGCATCTTTTACTTTACCAGGGCCTTTCCATTCTCTATCACCTTTTTTATAATACACCAAACCTCCTGAATTAAATGCTGTATTAGATGGTCTTAAATGATGCCTCAGAGCTCTCCAAATTTTCTCAGAGACCTCAGCCTTGATGAAAGCCCATCTCCCTGCATGTAATGGGCAGAAAAAATGGAACTAATTGGAGTACCTTCTATCGCAGAGCATGGAAGACAAGTTGGGTTTTCGGCCATAGATTAATTGATAGGGTCTATATCTTGTAACCATTTGGAATGAATCCTTTGCATGAACTGCCCATGCCAGGACAGTCACCAATGTACAGTCTGGTTAATCAGCTAAAATTTTATGCAGCATTTCATCGATCACCTCATGATTCATTTCACAGCTGAAAGGAATTTAGCTGCAGTATTCATAACCATGGTGCTCATGTTTTCACACATCTCTGAGCTCATCATTGGCACATTCCCCTCCATTATCAGTCAGAAACTTTGGTGGTCTCCCAATTCAGGTCCCTATCGATTTCTCCATAATTTTGTCCATAATAACCCTTTGGCCTTATTAAGTATTAATGTGGAAAGACTAAATCTGCACCCCAGATCTACAAAATGTAGAATAAAAATATTTATGTCTGTGTCATACCTTTAGATCCATGGCAACTACCTTGTTACAGTCATGTGCCAACAGAAGGCTTACAATAGGTCATGGAGGCACCCTCTGATACTTTTTACAGATTTTACATTTCTCACTAATCTCTTCTATGAGCTTTGTATGTTCTTCATCAACCATACGTGCAGCTTTCAGCTGGATTTTTAAGCTTAGACAAGTAAGGTTAACAAATTGTCTACATAACTTTCAGACAATTTGCTTTTTTTTCTCTTTGCTTCTTATCACTTGATCCCATTGATACTTGTGGAACACTCTGATGAGAAACATCAGTTTTGTTACGGGGATACAATAATGTCCTGACTGGGTAAACTGCAGATCTACTGACTTTCCAAAAATAATTGCCTTATCCTACTCCATGTCAAGTTTCATGTGTGCCTTTCTCATAGAAGGTTGACTCAACAACAAAGATCTTTCACTGAAGACTACATCAATACTTATGAAATGTCTTACTTCAACTATTTTACGTGGAATTACAACTGTATTTAATGACCTCAATATATATCATTACCAAACCTAAAGCAAGTAGTACTTTTATATTCCCTAACCTTGTATCAATTCTTAGTGAATCAAAGTAAAATTTTAACCAATCTATTCCACATATTGTTGAAGTGCAAGCACTATCTAGCACAGCAAAGTTAAATGAGTCTGTGACTAAACCTCCTTGTGGCCAGCACAATATTTTCAGATTTATAATTATCTTCATTCTCTTCCTCAGAATTCCCTATGCCATGTGTCATTTTGAGGACCCTGCCTCTCTGCTTTGTGCAGTTCATCCCAAAATGATACTTAGAGTCGCATCTGAAGCACATATTAACTGTTCCTTGGGCATTCATGGGATTCATTCACCTATTATTGCTGTTCCAATTCTGTCTTCTACTGTAAAAGCCAGATCTGCTAAAGGTGCTTTTATCCTCATTCAGCCTACCTTTAACCCTGTAATTGCATTGACACCTGCATCCCGTATCTAATCCATTTCGAGATCTGACAATCATATAGCTAAATTTTACTAGCTTGCCACCGATCTAAGATGGCGGCCCATATGCGGTGGCTCATTTACCATTTCCCCCCTCCCGATGACATGGCGGGGATGGCACCATACGCAGGTGCTGGCGCCATTTTTAAAGGGCTTCAAGCCCTTCCAGTGAATTTTAATTTTTAAAGTTATAGCCATTATAAATTTAATTAAAAAAATGTGATAAAAGATTCAAGCCCCTCTTCCAACCCCCCACCCCCCCACCCATGACTAAAATGTTCTTCCTCACATTGTCCCCCACCAACCCACCCCCCCACTGCCACATTTCTTGCCCAAAATCTTCAATCTGCATCCCCTGGTCCTTGCACCATCAGCTAATGGGAACAGCATTTCTTTGTCTACCTTATCTAAACCTGTTGTAATCGTGTACGCCTCTATCAAATCTCCCCCAATCTCCTTTGCTCAAAGGCGAACAACCCCAGAATGTCCAACCTAACTTTGTAGCTAAAATCCCTCATCCCTGGAACCACTCTGGTAAATCTCCTCTGCACCCTCTTAAGCACCCTCACATGCTTCCTAAAGTGCGATGACTAGAATTGATTGCAATACTCTAGTTGTGGTCTAACCAGAGCTTTATACCGATTCAGCATAACGTCCGTGCTTTTGTATCAATATTACGGTTGGGGCTTAACCAGTGCTTTATAAAGGTTTGACATAACGTTCCTGCTTTTGTACTCAATGCCTCTATTTATGAAGCCCAAGATCCCATATGTTTTGCTAATTACTCTCTTGATATGTCTTGCCACCATTAAAGATGTCTGCACATGAAGCCCCAGGCCTCTCTGTCCCTGCACACTCTTTAGAACTGTGCCATTTAGTCTATATTCCCTCTCCCTATTCCTTTTGCCAAATTGCATCACCTCACATTTCTCTGTACTAAATTCTATCTGCCACTTATCTGCCCATCACTGTTCAACTGCCAGACATCTAGCTCACAAAATACTTCTGATTTTACTACTGGTAGGAAGTGACAATGCCAAGGTCATACCTCGTTTCCTCTTTGGTAGGGACGTAACCCATGCCCACATATCCACTTTATTCTTCCACTGGTCATATGGTTCAGACTCTGAGAATGTTGGAGGGTAATCATACCCCAACAATTTACACTTGTCATCTGCCATGTTTCACGAGGATTATAGTTTTCTTTCTGAACCTTTTGTCTTGGATTTTGACCTTCACCTTTAGAAAACCATTCTTTCTTTCTTTATTTATTTATTTAGAGATACAGCACTAAAACAGGTCCTTCGGCCCACCGAGTCTGTGCCGACCAACAACCACCCATTTATACTAACCCTACAGCAATCCCATATTCCCTACCACCTACCTACACTAGGGACAATTTACAATGGCCAATTTACCTATCACCTGCAAGTCTTTGGCTGTGGGAGGAAACCGGAGCACCCGGCGAAATCCCACGCGGTCACAGGGAGAATTTGCAAACTCCACACAGGCAGTACCCAGAATCGAATCCAGGTCCCTGGAGCTGTGAGGCTGCAGTGCTAACCACTGTGCCACTGAGCTATCATGTTCTATTCCAGAAAGTTGGTGAAGGATAGAACTGGGGACAATCTTGATACACTTTTATATTTATTTACAGAATTACACATTATAAGCATACACCTCCTAACCACCCAACCACAGTTTTAATCTGTGTCTATTTATACGGGCTCAAGTGAAACCTCAGTTAATGCCCACCACCTGCATACAATTAAACATAATTAATATACAATTAACAGAGAATTCTTATTAAGCCACTTTAGTTTGTTAATGATGAATTACTTGAAATCCAATTTTATAGTACAAGGTTGGACAATAGTATCAGCAATAATGCTTGTTGCTCTCTTCCTCGACTTAATTCCCAGAACATAATTTTATTTTTTATATAATATGTACAATATTGATGCATAATTAACTGCCTGTCTCCACGTGCTACACATTATAATGTTCTCATATGGTACAGCTTACCTGAGCTGCAGAGGCAATTGGCTTGAAGAGTGGAATGGTGGTTTGTTATCCTGTGCTGTCATAGGTTCTTGATCATTTCTCTACAGTATGTTACGACCGAGGTGGCAGGAGTGCACTAACTTTTCTAGTTCCACTTCTCCACAGGTCACGACGTACATTTAACTGTTTACCCAGTTACCGATGCGGTCAATCATATACTCTACTCTTTATCCCAGAATAAAATACACCAACCAGGTGTCTTTAATAAACAACAAAATTATCAGTTTATAATGAAGCAAGACATAATCCGTAGCAAAGCAAAGCATTAATACACAGAGTGAAATATGAAAGTTCCTCTTTACCTTAGCTATACACACATGCACGCACGCACGCACGCGCGCACGCACGCACACACACTTACACACGCCAGTTAACCGAGAAAAGAGATTTTCTCTTTAGAGCTCTGTTACAAAAAAAAAAGACAAAAAAAGAATACTTTGGCCAAATACTTGCTAATTCTTGAAGAAAAAAGATATGGAAAGACGTCAGTTGTCCCTTTTTGGTTTGGCGTCCCAAATACGCCACTGGGATCTTCCTAGAACAGTTCTTTTCAGGTGACATTGAAGAGCAGTCTGGCAGGCTTTCCAGGAGAAATGCAACAACAGGGGTTTCGGTCAGGCTTTTCAGGAGAAATGCAGCATCAGTTTCTCACACTTGATTCTCAAGAAGTTCTCAAAGAGATGGAAGAGGATGCTGATGGTGACTGCTCTCGTGGCGGGTTTTCTCTAACTGCCTTCGAAACAGATCACAATGGAACACACTGTCCAAAGTGAAACCAAAACAATGGGCTAGATTCCATAGGCCCACCATTGAAATTGGCGATGGGTGAGAAAAATGGCAGCCCGCACATTTGGCCGCATGTCACGGAGCCGCTGCGATCCTAAATGTGGTGGCTCATTAGGATGCCCAGGTTGGCCACCACCTACCTCCCCCCCCAAGTGACGTGGAGGGGCTGGGTGAACGTCCTCGGCAAGGGCGTCCGGTGCCACTGCACATGCGCCTGCACCATTTCTGAAGGGCTTAGCGCCTCGGATGTCCGTTTCAAATCTTAAAGGCAAATTGCATTTAAAAGTCTTAAAAATAATGCAAAAAATCTTTCCATCCCCTTTCCCACCCCTCAATAGCCTTACATTTAATTCCTTGCCCACTCACCCCACCCAAAATACTTAGCTTGACTATGTGACCTTCTCCCTCCCACAATGTTCACAAACTCTAAACCCTCAACCCCTTCCCACCATCCGTTCAACCAATCCAAAGAGTTTGACCCCACTGTCTTCCTCCTGCACTGAGAAAAGTACCTCCTCCCGAATCCCCACAGGAGTTGCGCCTCATTTCCCCGGATGAGAATCTGAAAGCGCGTTGATGCTGGCAGCCAGGATGAAGATCACAACCTGTTGTCTAGATCGTAGTGGCTGGCATGTTAATGAATGGCAAGTGCCCATCTGCATATTGTAATGCGAGTACCATCGCGGAGCAGCCGGGGCGCTGACATGAGGCTTCACTGCCGCCGCCAAGATCGGGATAGGCCCTGCCAGAGCCCAGGTCGGTGGCGGGCCTCATTCGGAGCAATCTTTATGCGCCCCCCATGCCGCTGTTCCCGACGTTGAGGGCTTGATAAAATTCAGCCCAATATCTCAAGAGTCAAGCCTCCTGACCCCTTTAAATCTTGACCAGTCATTTCTCGGTAAACATCTTCCCCAAGACAAAAAGCCCCTTCTGGGTATTTATCTGAAGACAGATGACTTCCAGTAAATGTTGTTTTCAAACAAGACCTCTCAGTGTCTTTTCAATGACCCCAGTGAAAAAAGCTATGGACTCCTTTACACTTTTCCCAAATAAAACAATGTCCATAATTTTAAAATGCGACTTCTCAAAAAATACTTAACAAAAAATATAGAAGCACCATCATAACAAGTATCAGAACTGCAAAATGCTAGGATAATTTCCAGGATAATGAAATGATATCTGATAGCTATGCCCCAAACATACAATCAACACATGATTCATTTAAAAGCTGCACCTGTAGCTCCATCTTATATTTATAAATTCAAGGTTGTCCTTTTAGAATCTAAATCTAAAAATCCAAATCCCATTTAGTTGACAATTTGGCCATTTTCTCTGCTTTGTTCCACTAAGGCCTGAGGGTGGGGGGTGTGTGGGGGAGGTATTTTGAACTTCTTCTTTTGGGCCTCCTTATCTCGAGAGACAATGGATACGCGCCTGGAGGTGGTCAGTGGTTTGTGAAGCAGCGCCTGGAGTGGCTATAAAGGCCAATTCTGGAGTGACAGGCTCTTCCACAGGTGCTGCAGAGAAATTTGTTTGTCGGGGCTGTTGCACAGTTGGCTCTCCCCTTGCGCCTCTGTCTTTTTTCCTGCCAACTACTAAGTCTCTTCGACTCGCCACAATTTAGCCCTGTCTTTATGGCTGCCCGCCAGCTCTGGCGAATGCTGGCAACTGACTCCCACGACTTGTGATCAATGTCACACGATTTCATGTCGCGTTTGCAGACGTCTTTATAGCGGAGACATGGACGGCCGGTGGGTCTGATACCAGTGGTGAGCTCACTGTACAATGTGTCTTTGGGGATCCTGCCATCTTCCATGCGGCTCACATGGCCAAGCCATCTCAAGCGCCGCTAACTCAGTAGTGTGTATAAGCTGGGGGTGTTGGCCGCTTCAAGGACTTCTGTGTTGGAGATATAGTCCTGCCACCTGATGCCAAGTATTCTCCGAAGGCAGCGAAGATGGAATGAATTGAGACGTCGCTCTTGGCTGGCATACGTTGTCCAGGCCTCGCTGCCATAGAGCAAGGTACTGAGGACACAGGCCTGATACACTCGGACTTTTGTGTTCCTTTTGTGTGACTTTTAAACTTACCCACCTGTTATAATTGACACCATCAGATTTGCTACCCATTTTATGCATCACATGATCTTTCAATCCATTGAATTTCAGGGAAATTAAAATCATGTGGTGTGTAAAATGGGGACTAAACTGATCATCTCAGTTTCTCACTGGGCAAGTTATTACCTTCCTGTCTTTTTAAAATAATTGAATGCAGATCTCAAGTGTCATGCACTGAAATGTAATGAGCTAAACAATGTGGATACTTAAAATATGGCATTCATTTCTGTAGACTACACATTTAGTGTAACTAACAGTAATAATTTTATTTTAGGTTCCATGTTGTGGAAAGATATTGAGGCAACAGAAGTGGTACTGTACAGATTCATAGAATTTGGCATGAGGAAATAGAAATACAAAGAAAGATGTGCAAAAATTGGGGCTGTTTTCATTAGAACAGAGGAGGTTAGAGATGATTTGATAGAAGTGTTTAAAATTATGGCAGGATTGGACAGAATCAGTAGACACATAGGACTGAATTTTACCAGCCCCTCGACGCCACAGGTCATGGTGCAGGGGCCAGTGAAATGCTGCGGGAGAGGCCCGCCTTGACGCGTGACGTCGAGAAGGGCCCGCCGCATATTACCGGCGGGAGGAGGACTTCGGTGCGGCCCCCCCGCCACACGGCAGCGGGCCTTTCATCTTAATATGCAAATGCATCTAAATTACATGCTAATAAACTTAGCAGCAGGCGACGGACATCCCATGCCGATTTTACCAACTCCAAAAGCATTGGGAGGGGTTGGGGAAGGGCCTCCATCACTTGTTTTTCAATGTTTTAAACATCGTTCACATTTACCCTTTAAATATTGAACTTTTTGTAAGGGCTTAAAGCCCTTTAAAAATGGAACCGATGCCTGCGCGGTGGTGCCAGATGCTACTGACGGGGACGCGGAGGCTGTCCCCTCTACATCATCAGGGATGGCCGCTCCACCCCCTATATTTAAATGGGCCTTTGCACATAATAAGGCAGGGGCTCAGGGACAGCACATCCACACCGGATGCACGCCGTTCTCAGAGTGTGCCACCGTGAGCGGCGGCACACTCATCAAATTCAGCCTATATTATTTCCAGTGTTTGAAGGAGCTAGAATGAGGGACAGTGAGAATAGTAAATTTAAGAGATTTAGGACAGAGAACAGTGAAAAGATTTTACCTCAGAGGGTCATGCTACTGTGAAATGTAACTCCAGATTTCGAAGTTAATGCGGAGATTTGGTCAACATTTAAAATTTTGTTACCTATGTTGTTAAAGGTGTTACGACCTGGTGAGAAAGAGGTCTAGGGGTTCCCTTTCAGCCTTCACCTGGCCCTACTGTAACAGGGTTTAATTTTAAACACACCATGTTTCTGGCTTCCCCTTGGTGAATCCTTGTTCACTGCTTTCCAATTATAACACAAAGAAACCAGCACAACAGATTTGCTCAGGTTTAAAGAAGAAAAGTAATATTTTATTAAACTTAAACTCTATTTCGGTTAACGCCTATGGATACACATGGTGCCCACTCCAGCATACATATATGATACACACATGCAGATAGGGACATAAAACACAGAGAAAAAATAAAGTGGAAAAGTTTGAGCCAATATCTGAATAGTTTTTGTTACGGATCTTCGAGCTCACTGTAGAGTCCTTGATTGTAGGTAGATCTTGCTTTTTGTTGGGGCCCAGTATTCTTCTTAAACCTTGTTCACTGTAGGAGACTTTTCTCTCTTGAGGTTTATATGTCTTCAGTGGGTTTTGGAGTTCCATGAGAAAGAGATGGGAGCAGGCAGATAGGAGAGGAGATCTGCTTCAGTCCAGGATCATTCTGCTTTCTGTCAGTTCAAAAACTGTCTGTACAATTTAAAACTCCCCAAGTTGGCCAGCAGGGCAGTCACCTGATCGACTCGTATGACCACTGCTGGCTTTGTGTATTGTGTGTGTCAGGGAGTGGTCCTTTGTCTACAAACACTGTCTGTTGATATGCAAAAATGTCTTTCCAGCCAGGGCCTGGCAACCCCTTGTAACAGGCATTTTCTTCTTCCCAGCAACAATTTGAATTTAATGTCCATGTGGCGAAATGAATGTGACTCATCCTTGGTAGATGGGGGCCTGCATGACAAAGGAAAGGGGAAATAAAGGGATATGGGTACAGAGTGGTTACAAGGGATTGCTGGAGTGAAGGGTAAACAACAACATTGATTGATAGGGCCAAGCAACCTGCTTTCATGTTGTAGGCTGGAATTTTACAGCTGCCGGTGATTCCTGGGCGGCCGGGTCGGAAGCGGCTGAGAAAACCGAATCTGCTCTGCACGGCCCGCCCACCGGCAGCATGCGCGGAGCTGCCAATTAGTGGCCCCTCGGTGTATTCGGCACCGGACAGGGCTTGCGTGGCCGGCTGCAGCAGTGGATTTGGGGGTGGGGCCAATATCAGCCCTGTAAAAAGGCAGACAGCATTAGACAGATTTGGGGGCAGGGATAATGTTAGCCCTCTAAAAAGGCACACAGCAGTACAGAGATGGGGCGCAGCCAACATCAGCCCTTTAAAAAGGCATACAGCAGTATAATGGAGCAGACGTTCAGGTGAAATACAGCATAGGAGGAGTTGTCAGCAGAACTGCCGAGCTGACCAGCTGACTGGAAAGTGAAGAAGTCAAGGAAGAGTGACACTGTCTGGAGGCAGGAAAGGGGCAAACATTTGCCAATGAAAGCCAGAGCAATGTCAGGGAGAAGGTTCACCATAGCCCCTGGATTCTCAGAGGAATCCCTGCAGGTCCTCCTCCAGGCGGTGGATGCGAGGCCGGACATATTATTCAACACCGATGGCCGAAGAAGTTCCACAGAAGTGACCAAGAGGGCCTGGCTGGAGCTCACCATGGTACGGAGGACATGTCTCCAGTGCCACAAGCAGTTCAATGACCTCCTTCGCTCTGCCCGGGTAAGGGGTACTCCTCATTAATCTCATTGTGAATGTGTCAGTCTGTCCTAATGATGCAAGGTGGAAACCAACAATGTGCAGTCCTTGCCTGCTGCATTGTATTGGGACGCAGGATGGTCAGATCTGGGATGCATGATGATCCAACAGTGTTCAAATTTGGCACTGCATTGCAGTCACGCTGAAATGCAACAACAAACCAATGGGTGAGGGTGTGAGAGACCAAATCATATATTTAAACTAGGTGTACTTGTTTAAATAGGAGACGAAGGCTCACAATGCCCGAGAGAGGTCCCAGACCGGTGGTGGCCAGGGCAAGCAGGCATACCTGACCAGTATGGAGGAGGATGCCATGATGCTGGCAGGGGAGGACGGAGGACACGCCCTGGCAGATGGCGAGGTTGGTGGCCCTGGTCGTCAGTGTGAGTGACCCATAATGTGGTGGGAGGGTGTAAGGGGGGGTGGGGGGGTGTTGGGGGGGCAGTTGAACACATCAGCAGGCAGGAGGGGTCTCGGTGGCTCAACAGTCCCCCTCTGAGGATGAGGAGATCGCATCAGAGGGTACACCGTCACATCATCGCACCTCACCAAGCGCCTGCTCAGAGACTTCCACCACGGTTGGGATTACTGTCTCTGTGGAAAAGATGTCACTTGCGGGTGTTAGCACAGCACAGTCGCTGGCCCAGTCACCAGAGGCAGAACCAGCCAATGCCTGACACACTCGGAGGAGTGTGGGAGGCCAGGCCAATGCAGAGCCACAAGCTGATGACACGCCTCTGAGAACATCCAGTTGGCGGGGGATGTTACAGGTTCAACATGTGGTGCAGGAACATCTGGCGGAGTTGCCAGAGATGCTGCGAACCATAGCATATACCCTGGAAACTTCCATCCAGGGCATATCTACTGCAAACTCTCAGGCATTTGTCCACTTGGCATCCTCCGTTGACAGATTGGCCGCTGCAGTGGAGGGGCCAATACTGGAAGCCATTCGTAATCTCAGGGGGAGTGTAGCCTCCCTGGACCAGCTATCAGGGCTCAAACTCAGATGCGCACGCGGCAGGCCAAGGCTGCTCATCCCTCTGAGGTCAGCTTTGAGGACCAGTCGAGCCTCAGGAGGGCACAAGGGCAGCAGCCGATAGCACATGGGAGCTCCTCTCAGGGCACTCCTGAGGCATCATGCAGCCCCTTGCTCCCTCCGCTAGTGACACGTCAACCACAAACTCCCAGGGTGTTAGAGGGTGCTCTTGATATTTCTCATGTGCACCCTGATATGCTGCAGCCTGCATGGCCGCGAGCAGGCAGAGGACATCCCACCAAAGTCATCAAGAGCAGGGCGGCAGCCCGATCAGCCACCTGCCTCTGGTGAGTCTGGTGGCGAGGGATCGTCCACATGTAACAGCACCCGCAAACGTTTTAAGAAATCACAGTAACGTCACTCCTGGTTCACTGGGTTACCCTCTGATTTTTTATTTCAATTGCACATTGCATCACTGTAAATTAATTTGTGGTTTGAACATTTAACTTTGCATATGTCATCCATGAGGTAGCATTAGACACTGTTGCGCTGCTGAAGCGGTTACATTTGAAATGTCACACACTTGGATTGGGTTCACCGTGACATGATGTTATTTCTAAACCTATCATCTGGTCCCTTGGATGTGCATGTCTTTCCCCTCTTTCAATCCCACAATGGCTCAGTGCATGCCCCAATGTGAAGTCTTTGCATGTAGTGATCCTTTCAAGAGAAACGCCTGCCTATTAGGGCATCCCGGGTCTTTTTTGCTCTTAATTCCAGAGGACATTCTGCTTCCTCTCCCCTGCCATCATGTGGGTGGTGCCCATCGTCCTCATCAGAAACTCCATCTTCATCTGATGACGTCTCACGGTTACCTTGAACCTCCTAAATGGCGTCTTCCTTTTCCATCGCCAGGTTATGCAAGGCGCAGCAAACGACAATAATCCTGGATGCCCATGCTGGCGTGTACTGCAGTGATCCTCCTGAGTGGTCCAAACACCTGAATCTCATCTCGAGCAGGCCAATCGTTTGTTCAATTGTCACTCTGGTGGCCGCATGGCCTTTCATTGAAGTGTTCCTCAGCATGACCCCTTGGGAATCCCACGGGTGTTATCAGCCATGTCTTCAAAGGATAACCCCTGTCATCAAGTATCTGACCTTCCAATCTGTCCGGGGGACTGAAAAGAGCAGGCACCTGAGAGTTTCTGAGAATGTATGCATCATGGCAACTCCCTGGGCTCCGTGCACAAACCTGCATGATTCTCTTCCGATGATTGCATACAATGATGATCAATGAATGGGAGCCTTTTCGGTTGATCAATGCCCCTGAATGACCTGCTAGCGATTTAATTGCCACATGTGTACAGTCTATAATGCCCTGAACCATTGTGAACCCAGCTATTGCGCTGAATCCTCTTGCTCATTCAGCCTGGCTGGTGTCCGTTTTGAAACTAATGAAATTGTTAGCACGTCTGAACCTTTATGCAGTGGTGCACATCTGCTTGGGAGACTCCGCACAGGTCTGCTGTCAAAGCTTGGAAAGAGCCGCACGCATAAAAGTTAAGGGTGACGGTCACCTTTAGAGCGACTGGCATTGGATGGTCACTGAGGCACTTTGAGGCCACATCCACTGCCACCATCTCACAGAGCAATGTCATGGTCTCACGTGACAGATGCAGCCTTCTTCTGCACTGGCATTCTGACAGGTGCAGGTAGCTCAGACGTTGTCGGTCTATCCTGCCTGTTGGGTAGGCGTGTCTCCTGACATGTGTTCGCTCTTGCCCGACTCTGCCACCTGCTCTCCCTCCCACATAACGGGGAGCCACTTGACCAGTTGCTTGCGCATGCCCATGCCCAGCTGTCCTTCTGCCCCTGATTGGGGCATGATCCTCCTCCTCTGAAGAGCTGCCTCCAGAATGCACAATTCCCATCGTTGGACTGGTAACCAGATTGAATGATTAAATCTCTTAATCTCCAGCTGTCAGGACAGACACACACAACCCCATTCCTTCCTCTCACTGACTCAGGACAGATAGGTCCCGAACTGCAGTGAGCTAGACTCAGTTGGAGCTCTCTGCACAAGCCACAAATATCTACATTTGTATGACACATAAAAACCCTCACAGATCAGCAACACCAAAAGCTTTACCTGCAACACCCTCACTGATTGCCTGCCTTATGCCCTTTCAAAGCTGCCGGGTCCCCGACACGGTCAGCGACTCGATTTATGGCTGTAAAATCAAACGTCCAAGTAAATTTGCAGTCAGTTGGCTTCTCAATTGCTTTAAGTGCCTTGAAATTACTTGCGATTGGGCGTGCGAGCGCCAACTCATTCGCGCCCGACTTCCTGGATCATGAAATGGCGTCTGTGCATGATGCTGCCAGGGACCCAAACCGACATCATTGGATACCATTTTACCACCCGGCCACCTCCGAATGAACCCGATTAATGGAGGTAAAATTCCGTCCATAATTTCTAAACAATTTGATGTAATTTTGATAAAGTTTTTGCACAGCAATTTTAATGTTAAAGGGTTCTTTATGAGAAATGTTGCAGCTCTCCAAGGGGAAACTGAAATTAGAAAGACAAATGATGAAGGTGTTTATGATGTAAATATGAAAAGAGATGGGATGAATGAGCACATTCATATTACATCATGCTTTACTGCTTGTGCTAATGTATTGATTTTTGTCACTAAAATCCCTGCCATGGAATCAGAACTCTCTCAAGCCTCAAGCAGGATAACTACTTTGTTATACCATTTTTGTCTGACTTTAGTTTGGTTCGATGCATCTTTCGAAGAGTTTTCATGTTTATGTTTGAAGATTACTTGGTGGTTGTGTGACAGGTTGGGAGACCTGTCATATCGCGAATCAAAAGAAAGACTTTAATACATACTGTTGGGACTGTACTAGTGACGTTAAACTGATGATTTGCAGCAAGCAGTCCAGCTCGGATAGCCAAGCAGCAACAAATGCTTTCCAAGGACTTTCCTGCTCAGTTCGAGTCAGAAATTAGAAAAGCAAGCTGCCCATCAGTGACATCGTCTGAAAGAACAACAGGCTGGAGTTTACCAGCCCTCTGGAGATGGGCTGGGAGGTGGGAGGCCTCATAAAATGGCAGCAGAAGGCGTTGGGAAGGGAGTCCAATGTCTTTCTGCCACCACAGCATATTCACAGTGGCGCGCTGTAATATTACTTGTTCCTTTTGTATGTGAACTATTGTAAGGTTCACTGGACTCCAAGTCATATCCAAAGAATATGTGGGTTTTTGTTGTAACTTAACTGAAACATATACAGCTACATCTACACACATCTTACTTTGTCAGGCCACGCAGTTACGAGCGAGGCAGGAGGAGTGCACTGTTTTTTCTAGTTCCACTTCTCCACAGGTCACAACATATATTTAAATGTGTAGCCAGTTACCGATATGGTCAATCATATACTCTATTTTTATCCCAGAATAATTGTCATGCAGGCCCTCACCTGCCAAGAATGAGGCACGTCAATTCTATCATAAACATTGATTTTTAACTGTTGTTGGAGACTGGAAAAAAACATGTACATACTGACAGACAATCGAAGGTGAGGAAGCGCATTCCAGAGCCTGCTAAGGAGGATAAAATCCACAAGGGCCAGGACTGGTTAGACCAGCTGGTCATATGACTAACTGACTGTTCCAGAGTTTTCTTTTGAACTAGTCACAGAGATTGTGAACTCTGAAAGACTGTTTGCTGCTGGAGTACGAAGATCTCTCCTGTCTGCTCCCATCTCTTTCTCACAAGCCTCTGAATCCACTGAAGACACATGAACCCTGTCAGGCAAGCTCCCCACCTGCCAAGAATGAGGAAAATTAATTTCAGCACATGAACATTGATTTTAAACTGTTGTTGGTGAAAAAATAACTTGCTTTAAAAAACAATTGAAGACTTTGGTTGGAGAGTGACATTAGCATATCAACAGATAGTACTTCAAAGGGTAAAGGGGATATTCCCTGCTCCAATTCAATCCACAATGGACTTTTGATTACCAAACGTTGAAGCATTCCAGGTTAACTACAAAGGTGGTTGAATACACAAACAGACGTGGTCAGACCAGTTTAGTCACATGACTGGTTGACTGTTGGAGATTTTTGAATTTGAACTGGCCACAGGGTTAAAACTCAGAAAACTGTTTGCTCCTGGACCGAGAACACCTCTCTCCTATCTGCTCTCATCTTGTTCTCACCAGCTTTGGAAATCATTGGAGACACGTAAACTCAAAGAGAGAAAAGTCTCCTATGTTAACAAGGTTTAAGAAGAATACTGGGCCCTAACAAAATTGAAGATCTACCTACAATCAAGGACTCTACAGTGAGCTCGAAGAATCGTAACGAAAACTCTTCAGATATTGCCTCAAAATTTTCCACTTTATTTTTCTTCTGCTCTTTTCAGTCTCTATTTACACGTGTGTATCGTGTATGCATGCTAGTGTGGGCGTGTCATGTATCTGTAGGCGTCAACCGAATTAGAGTTTAAGTTTATGTTTAATAAATTTCAATTTTTCTTCTTTAAAACTAAGAAAACCTGTTTGTGTTAGTTTCCTTGCCTTATAATTGGAAAGCGGTGAACAAGGAACCACCAAGGGGGAACTAAAAACATGGTGTGTTTAAAATTAAATCCTGTGATGGTAAGACCAGGTGAAGGCTGAGAGGGACCCCTAGAGACCTTTCTGACCTGGTTGTAACAATAATATACACCAACCAGATTTCTTTAATAATCAACAAAATTATCAGTTTATTACAAAACATGACATAAGCAGGAATGAAACAAAACATTAACACACAAGTGAAATATGAGATTCCCTTTAACTTAGCCCCTCACACACACACACTTTAGAACTCTGATACAAAAAAGACAAAAAATGAACACGTTGGCTAAATTCTTGCACATTCTTGAAGAAAAAAGAGAAAATATGGAAAGATTCCTGTTGTCCCTATGAGCAAGAATGAGACCCGGATACCTGTGTAATTGTAATTAAGCAGGTCATTTAAAAGCTGACTGCTGGAAACTAAAGGGAAAAGCTGTAGGGTTAATCAGGGCACACCCACTCAGTGAAGGCGGGATTCTGATGGAAAGCACAGCAGAACAAGTTGTGGCTTTAACTGCAGTAAGAGCGAGACACAGGAAGCTTACAGCTGCAAGTGCAGGAAAAGTTAATCGGATTCCTGAAGGTTATCAGGGTTTTGTGTTTGAACAGAAAGTAACCCTATACCCCTCGAGTGGGGCAAGCAAGCCCACAGTAATTTTCAGGGACACAGGCGCCACGAGATCCCTTCTACTGGGAAAAGGCCTGACCATTCCCCCAGAGATTGCTGTGATCCAGAATGGTGGTGAATGGTACTGGAGGGCAGTGTATGCCTGTACTTGTACACCGGGTGCACGAGGAGCACGACCTAGTTTCAGGACCGGTGACCGTAGGGATTGTCCCTAGTTTGCCTGTGGATGGGGTTGACCAGCTCCAAGGTAATGATCTGGCAGGGGTGAAGGTGGTAGCCCCCCCAGTAGTGAAAGCAAGACCGCAGGAGGTCAGAGAGACAGGGCAGTGGCAGGAGGCGGACCTCTGCAGCTTCCCTGAAGGTGTGGTGGATCTGGCCATGATCAAACCAGCTCCCCCAGACGAGACTACATTGGCACTGAAGGCAGATGACCATGAGGTCTGTCTGTCTGAGACTTTCTTTGGAAAGTTATGAGTCCCAGGGAATGAATTAAATGGATTTTCCCTAGGTGAGGCTCAGTGAGCTGACCCAGTATTGCTAGAGTTAGCATGAGCTGCCCAATCTGAAAGTGAAGCAGAGGGAGTCCCTGATTGCTACTATTTAAAGAATGAGGTACTGATGAGGAAATGAAGTTCTCCTCACAGACCTGAGAGCAAGGAGTGGACAGCGGTTCACCAGTTAGTGGTGCTGCAGAGATACCGGAGAGAACTATTAATTACGGCAAATGAGACTACAGTGGCTGTACATACCTGTATACGAAACAGCAAAGCCCGCATAAGACAGCAGTTTGACTGGCCAAAACTCCACAAAAATGTGGTGGAGTACTGTAGGAGTTGCCACATGTGCCAGATTGAGGGGAAACTCCAGCCTACAGTGAAACTTCCCCCCGAAGTCCTGTATCGGTGTTAGGAAGACCCTCCAGCAGTGGGCTGGTGACTTGTAAGGTAAAGGCCAGCTATTTGAACTGAACCCGACGGGACCCGATGACATGTGTCGGATTCAGGTCGGGTCGCGTTGCACTTCGGGGTCCGGCACTCGGGCTAGTGCTGGGGCAGGCTGGGCATGCTCTATCACAGGTAATTGGCTCCAATGTTAATTTAATTTTTGGACTAGAAAGGTGGTTTTGTTACAGTTATTTTAAGCTCGTGCAGATCAGCAACAAAGTGAAGAACAGAAGGTAAGTTAACTGATGGTCGGGTCGGGTCAGGTCGGGTCGGGCGTGGGAAAAAATGGAAGGACTTGGGCCAGGTTGGGCTCGGGTTGGATGAGGTTCTATCAGGCTTGGGTTGGTTTTTTTTTTACAGACCCGAGCAAGCCTGTACTGTAAGTGACCCCCGCTGAGAACAAAAGGGGACAGACAGGCACAAGGATGGCAAAAGGTATGAAAGGGAAGGGGAAAAAGTGACCATGAGGGCAGGTTAAAGGAAGTCCGGGAGGAATCCTGGATAAAAATCCCTGCTGACCCTGAAAAATTTGAAAAGTTGTTTAGAGGAACCTGCAGAAACAAAGAAAGACCTCTAAGGGGCACAGGAACCGTGAGGGTGATGTCTCACCTAGTTGAGGACCCACAGGGGAGTGCAGTAGAGTCTGCACAAATACCTGCAGGCAGGAGTATCCCAGAGGACGAAGGAGAGATTATCAAATAATCCTCCCCCACAGTAAGGAAAAAAAGCAAACCACCCATCCCCTGACGTTAAAAGCCTTTGCATGACTCAGCAAAGCACTGAAAGAGAGCTCAGGCCAGACCTGTCTACTATTGACCCTCCTGAAAAAAAAATTCTAACTCAGGGCTAATTAAACCTAATCATCTCAAAGACCCTTGGCAGCCATAGAAATGAGAAAACTGAAGAAAAAACTTCCCCAAAGAACCACATGTTTACTGGGATGCCAAAAAGGGGGCAATTAAAGCAGCACTGGCACCAAGAAAAGACAGGCTGTATTAAGTTTTAGGATTTATGAATGAATGGGAATGAATGAGAGAAATGCATGTTTTTTTAAATCTTATATCATCTCTCAATCCTTTTCATGAAATGCACTTTTCTCAAATCACATTTCATTCCACTGGGTGTGGAGGTGTCATGTAGGCCCCCACCTGCCAAGAATGAGGCACATTGGTTTTGTCATATGAACATTGATTTTTAGCTGTTTCTGGAGAGAGGAAATGACTTGTGAAACAGATCATCCGTGGCTGGAAAAAAATATTTACGTACTAACAGACATACAGACATCAAAGGTGACGAAGCATATTCCAGGGCCTGCTAAGGAGGATTTTTTTTTCAAATTCATTCATGGGGTGTGTGTTTTGCTGGCTAGGCCAGCATTTATTGCCCATCCCTAATTGCCCTTGAGAAGGTAGTGGTGAGCTGCCTTCTTGCATCGCTGTAGTCCATGTGAGTTAGGTGCACCCACGGTGCTGTTAGGAAGGGAGTTCCAGGATTTTAAACCAGCAACAGTGAAGGAACGGCGATACAGTTCCAAGTCAGGATGATGTGTGACTTGGAGAGGAACTTGCAGGTGGTGGTGTTCCCATGCATTTGCTGCCCTTGACCTTCTAGTTGGTAGAAGTTGTGGGTTTGGAAGGTGCTGTCTAAGGAACATGATGCACTGTTGCAGTGCATCTTGTAGATGGTACACACTGCTGCCACTGTGCGTGGAGGGAGTGAATGTTTGTGGATGGGGTGCCAATCAAGCAGTCTGCTTTGTCCTGGATGGTGTTGAGCTTCTTGAGTGCTGTTGGAGCTGTACACATCCAGGCAAGTGGAGAGTATTCCATCACACTCCTGACTTGTGCCTTGCAGATGGTGGACAGGCTTTGGGGAGTCAGGAGGTGAGTTACTCACGGCAGGATTCCTAGCCTCTGACCTGCTCTTGTAGCCACAGTATTTATATGGCTACTCCAGTTCAGTTTCTGGTCAACGGTAGCCACTAGGAGGTTGATAGTGGATGATTCAGCGATGGTAATACTATTGAATGTCAAGGGGAGATGGTTAGATTCTCACTTGTTGGAGCTGGTCATTGCCTGGCACTTGTGTGACGCAAATGTTACTTGCCACTTATCAGCCCAAGCCTGGATATTGTCCAGGTCTTGCTGCATTTCTACATGGACTGTTTCAGTATCTGGGGATTCGCGAATAGTGCTGAACATTGTGCAATCATCAGCGAACATCCCTATCTTGGACCTTATAATTGAAGGAAGGTCATTGATGAAGCAGCTGAAAATGGTTGGGCATAGGACACTACCCTGAGAAACTCCTGCAGTGATGTCCTGGAACTGAGATGATTGGCGTCCAATAACCACAACCATCTTCCTTTGCGCTAGGTATTACTCCACCCAGTGGAGGGCTTTCCCCTGATTCCTATTGACTTCAGTTTTGCTAGGGCTGCTTGATGCCATACTCGGTCAAATGCTGCCTTGATGTCAAAGGCAGTGACTCTCACCTCACCTCTTGAGTTCAGCTCTTTTGTCCATGTTTGAATCAAGGTTGTAATGAGGTCAGTGGTTCTGGCGGAACCCAAACTGATCGTTAGACCAGCTGGTCACATGACTAACTGGCTGTTCCATGGTTTTCTTTTGAACTAGCCACAGAGAGTTTGAACTCGGAGCGATGGTTTGTTCCTGGACTGTTTCTTCCTGGACTGAGAAGATCTCTCCTGTCTGCTCCCATCTCTTTCTCACAAGCCTCTGAATCATGTGTAGACATATGAGCCCCAAGAGAGAAAAGTCTCCTACAGCGAACAAGGTTTAAGAAGAATACTGGGCCCCAATGGAAAGCAAGATCTACGTACAATCAAGGACTCTACAGTGAGCTCAAAGAACCATAACAAAATCTCTTTAGATTTCACCTCAAACTTTTCCACTTTATTTTTCTTCTGCTCTCTTCTGTCTCTATTTGCATGTGTGTATCGCATATGCATGCTCGCGTGGGCGTGTCATGTATCCATAGGCATTAACCGAAATAGAGTTTAAGTTTAAATTTAATGAATTTCAACTTTTCTTCTTTAAACCTAAGAAAACCTGTTTGTGCTGGTTTCCTTGCCTTATAATTGGAAAGCGATGAACAAGGATTCAGCAAGGGGGAGATAAAAACACAGTGTGTTTAAAATTAAATCCTGTGACCAGGTGAAGGCTGAGAGGGAACCCGAGACACCTTTCTGACCTGATTGTAACAATAATATACACCAACCAGATTTCTTTAATAATCAACAAAATTATCAGTTTATGACAAAACAAGACATAAGCAGTAATGAAACACACAAGTTAAATATGATATTCCCTTTAACTTAGCCACACACACACACACATTGGTTTACTGAAAAAATAGTGATTTTCTCTTTCGAGCTCTTTATCTGAGGAAGGATGTTCTTGCTATGGAGCGAGTGCAGCGAAGGTTCACCAGACTGATTCCTGGGATGGCAGGACTGACATGTGAAGAAAGATTTGGTTGATTAGGCATGTATTTGCTAGAGTTTAGAAGAATGAGAGGGAATCTCATAGAAACCTACAAAATTCGAATAGGACTGGACAGACTAGATGCAGGAGGGATGTTCCCGATGGCGGGGGAGTCCTGGACCAGGGGTCACAGTTTAAGGATAAGGGGTAAGCCATTTAGGGCTGAGATGAGGAGAGATTTTTTCACCCAGAGAGTGGTGAACCTGTGGAATTCTCTACCACAGAAAGAAGTTGAGGCCAAATCATTAAATATGTTCAAGAAAGAGTTAGGTATAGTTCTTAGGACTAATGGGATCAAGGGATATGGGAGAAAGCGGGAGCAGGTTACTGAGTTTGGATGATCAGCCATGATCGTATTGAATGGTGGAGCAGGCTAGAAGGGCCGAATGGCCTACTCCTGCTCCTATTTTTCTATGTTTCTATGTATAACACTCAGGTATAGTACTGGTGGGTACAGGTCTATTATTGTATAATAATGGCGTAGGATTAGTATAAATGGGTGGTTGATGGTCGGCACAGACTCGGTGGGCTGAAGGGCCTGTTTCAGTGCTGTATCTCTAATCTAAAAGTACTGGTGGGGATAGGTGTGTTACTGTATCACACTGGAGTACAGTACTGATGGGGATGGGAGAGACATAGAGAGAGGGGGAGACAGAAAGAGAGAGGGTGAGACACATAGAGAGAGTGGGGAGACACAGAGGGGGGAGCCGAAAAGATATCAAGATCAGTCCTGAGAGATGGACATCTATTTGGAATACTCTGCATCAATGTGGGGGCAGATGCTGTGCAAGCAAAAACGATGCCAGGTTTCTCACTAAATCAGTATTCAACATAGTGAAGAGAAAGTAAGTTAATTTGTTGCTGTTTTGATTAATAGATACATTTTTAATACCTTTATCTTTCATAAATTTGTTCACCGGCTCTGTATGTATGTAATGTGGCCTCTCATATGAAAAAGTTGGACACCCCTGCTATAGCCCTTCATTCTATCAGTTTGAATAGACTGTGAGTTGTGATAAAACAACAATTGGCTATTCTGGCTTTAATACATGGCTTCAAGTCTTCATTCTATGATTCTTTTTTAACCTGTGCAAATTTACTTTGATTTAAAATAGAATATTTAGAATGAACTCACTCCTAAAATCCTTTCAGCAGCAAGGAGATTATTTATTGGCTCAGCTCATCTGCTGCTCAAAACTCTCATCCATGCCTTTTTACACCTCCAAACTCAACCATTCCAACAACAACTTATATTTATATTTAATCTGCAGATCTGTGGTTGGAAGCTCATCTCAGGAGTCAAATCTGACACCAAGGTTGTAAACAGTCTGATTCAGCCTCAAGCCACTTACCAGGGAGAGGAACACCTTCACAAGAATGTTATAAAGCAACATTTGACACCAAGCCATATGAGGCGATATTAGGGGAGATGACCAAAAGCTTGGTCAAAGAGGTAGGTTTTACAGAGTGTCTTAAAGGAAGAAAGAGAGTTAGACTGTCAGAAAGATTTAGAGAGGGAATTCCAGAGCTTAGGTTTTAAGTAGCTGAAGGCATGACCACCAATTGGTAGAGCATTTAAAATTGGGGATGATCAAGAGGCCAAAATTAGATGAATGTAGATATTCCAAAGCTCTCCTGGCCAGAATTCCAACTTGCTTGTTCATCATGCAGTACCGGATGGACAGAAATTTCTTACAGCTAAATGTTGGGAAGATCAAAGCCATTGTTTTTTGTCCCGGCCATAAATTCCCTGGACACTGACTTCGTCCCTCTCCCTGGTAACTGGCTTGGGGATGAACCAGACTGTTTGCAACCTTGGTGTCATATTTGAGCCCCGAGATGAGCTTCCAACCACAGAACTGCGGATGAATTAATTCATTCATCACTAAAATTTCCTCTTTGCATCTCCATAACATTGAGTCACTCCATCCCTGTTTCAGCTCATCCATGCTTTTGTTACCTCTATAACTTGACCATTCCAGCGCACTCCTGACCAGCCTCCCATCTTCTACTCTTCATAAACTTGAGTCATCCAAAACTCTGCTGCCTGTATCTTAACTCGCATTGATTCCCGTTCATCCTTGTGCTTGGTGACTTACATTGGTTCCCGGCCCATTATAAAAAACATTTTGGTGTTAAAATCCCTTCCTGGCCACACTCCTCCTGATCTATGTAACCTCATTCGGCCCTCTGTGTTATCTGCACTTCGCTAACCATAGAATCATAGAACGCTTATGGCACAGAAGGAGGCCATTTGGCCCTTCCCGTCTGTGCCAGCTCTCTGCAAGAGCAACTCAGCTAGTCCTACCCTTCTGCTCTTTCCTTGTAGCCCTGCAAATGTTTTCTCTTCAGATAATTATCCAGTTCCCTTTTGAAACTCATGATTGAATCTGCCTCTGTCAAACTCTCAGGTAGTTCATTCCAGATTCGAGTCACTCGCTGCATAAAAATATTTTTCCTCATGTCACCTCCAGTGACTTCTGGTCTCAACCCATCAGCCAATGGGAACAGTTTCTCTCTATCTATTCTGTCTAGATTCCTCATGATTTTGAACACCTCTATCAAATCTCCTCTCAACCTCCTCTTTTCCAAAGAGAACAGCCCTGGCTTCTCCAATCTATCCATATAATTGAAATCCCTCATCCCTGAAACCATTCTCATAAATTTTTCTGCATCCTCTCTAATGCCTTCACATCCTTCCTAAAGTGTGATGTCGAGAATTAAACATAATACTCCAGCTGAGGTAGAACCAGAGATTTATAAAGGTTCATCATAACTTACTTGTTTTTGTACTGTATGCCCCTATTTATAAAGCCCAGAATCCTGCATGCGTTATTAACTACTTTCTCAACCTGCCCTGCAACCTTCAACGATTTGTGCACATATACCCTTAGGTCCCTCTGCTCCTTCACCCCCCCTTAGAATTGTATCCTTTATCTTATATTGCCTCTCCTCCTTGATTTTAATATGCATATAGACTGGATTAATCAAATTGGCAAGGGTAGCCTTGAGGGAGAGTCGATTGAATGCATCAGAGATTGTTTTTTGGAGCAATATGTTGTGGAACCAAGCAGGGAGCAGGCTATTCTAGATTTGTATTGTGCAATGAGGTGGGATTAATTAATGATCTCATAGTTAAGGATCCTCTAGGGAAGAATGATCATAGCATGCTAGAATTTCAATTTCAGCTTGAGGGTGTGAAACTGGAGTCCCACACTAGCGTTCTGGAGTTAAACAAAGGTATTTACATAGGCATGAGGACAGATTTGGCCTGACTGGACTGGGCAGGAAGAATAAAAGGGAGCACTGTTGATGAGCAGTGGCGGATGTTTAAGGAGATATTCAATTGCTCCAAACTAAAATATATTCCAGAGAGGAAGAAAGATTGTAAGAGGGGGAAAAACATGCAGGGCTAAGCAAGGAAGTTAAGGATAACATAATGACAAAAACTAAGGCATACCATATTGCAAAGGCCAGTGACAGGCTAATATAATACCCTTATTCAAAGAGGGAGGGAGGCAGAAAGTAGGAAACTATAGACCAATTAGTTTAACATTTGTCGTTGGGAAATTGTTTGAATCCATTATTAAGGAAGTAATAACAGAACATTTTGAAAGTCAAAACACAATCCATCAGAGTCAGCATGGTTTTATGAAGGGTAAATCATGTTTGACTAATTTGCTAGAGTTCTTTGAAGATGTAACAAGTAAATTGGATAATGGGGATCCTGTAGATGTTGTATATCTGGACTTCCAGAAGGCATTTGATAAGGTGCCGCACAAAGAGTTAATACACAAGGTAAGATCACATGGAGTTAGGGGCAATTTATTAGCTTGGATAGAGGATTGGCTAACCGACAGAAAACAGAAAGTCGGGAAAATGGGTCCTTTTCTGGTTGGCAAGATGTAACTAGTGGGGTACCACAGAGTTCAGTCCTCGGGCCCCAACTATTTACAATCGATATTAATGACTTGGATGCAGGGATAGAAGGTACTATAGCCAAATTTGCAGATGACACTAAAATAGGTGGGATAGTAAGTTGCAATAAAAAAATAAGAAACCTACAAATGGAAATGGATAGGTTAGGTGAATGGGCAAAAATTGGCAGCTGGAGTTTAACGTGGATAAGTGTGAGGTTATCCATTTTGTTTGGAAGAATAGAAAGGCAAATTATTATCTAAATGGAGAGAAACTTCAGAGTTCTTCAGTGCAGAGGGATCTGGGTGTCCTCATGCATGAATTGCAGAAAACTAGTGTGCAAGTACAGCAGGTAATAAGGAGGGCAAATGGAATTTTGGCATTCATTGCTAAAGGAATAGAGTATAAAAGTAGGGAAGTGTTGCTGCAACTGTACAAGGCATTAGTGAGACTGCACCTGGAGTATTGCACACAGTTTTGGTCCTCTTACTTGAGGAGGGATGTAGTTGCATTGGAGGCAGTTCAGAGGAGGTTCACAAGATTGATTCCAGAGATGAGGGATTTGTCTTATGAAGAGAGATTGAGCAGTTTAGGCCTTTATTCTCTAGAGTTTAGAAGAATGAGAGGAGATCTAATTGAAATATATAAGATGATTAAGGGGATTGACAAAGCAGACGTAGAGAGGATGTTTCCTCTTGTGCGGCAATCTAGAACGAGAAATCATAGTTTTAGGATAAGGGGTAGTAGATTTAAAACCGAGATGAGGAGAAATTACTTCTCTCAAATGGTAGTGAGTCTGTGGAATTCACTACTCCAGTGTGCGGTGGATGCCGGGGCATTGAGTAAATTTAAGGAGGAGATAGATGGATTTTTAATTAGTAATGGGCAGAAGGGTTATGGAGAACGGGAAGGAAAGTGGAGTTGAGGCCGAGATGAGATCAGCCATGATGATTATTGAATGGTGGAGCAGCCTCGAGGAGATGAATTTCCTACTCCTGCTCCTAGTTCTTATGCTCTTATGTTCTTCTTCTTCCTACTGAAACATATCACTTCACTGTATTAAATTTCATCTGCCACTTGCTTGCCCATTCCACCTGCCTGTCTATGTCCTCTTGACATTTATTTCTATCCTCTGCACAGTTCACCGATCAAGAAAAGCAGTGGTTCTAGTACCGACTCCTGGGGAACCATACTGTATACCTTCCTCTGGTCTGAAAAATAAACATTCACCACTACCCTCTGTTTCCTGTCACTCAGCCAACTTCATATCCATGCTGAAACTATCCCTTTTATTTCATGGGCTTTGGCTTTGTGAACAAGACTGTTATGTGGCACTTTATCAAACACCTTTTGGAAGTCCATATACATTGCATCAACTGGATTTTCTTTTATGTTAGCTGCCAGTCTATTCTCATATTCTCTCTTTGATTCTCTTATTACTTTTTTCACTTCCCCTCTGATGTTTCTATATTCAGCCTGGTTCTCACTTGTATCATCCATCTGATATCTGTCATACACACTGCTTTTCTGCTTCATTTTACTCTCTATCCCTTTCATTATTGAGGGAGCTCTGGCTTTGTTTGTCCTACTTTTCCCCCCTCATGGGAATATGCCTCAATTGTGCCCACACCATCTCCCCTTTCAAGACAGACCATTGTTCTATTGCAGTTTTGCCTGCCAACCTTTGTTTCCAATTTATCTTGGCCAGATCTGTTCTTACTCCATTGAAATTTGCCCTCTCCCAATTAATTACTTTTACTCTGGAAATTTCCTTGTCCTTTTCTGTGGATAATCTGAACCTTATGATACTATAATCACTTTCTCCTAAATGTTTCCCTACTGACACTTAATTTAGTTGCCCCACCTCATTCCCAAGAACCAGATCCAGTAATGCCTCATTCCTCATTGGGCCGCAAAAGTAGCATTTGAGAAAATCCTCTTGAACACATTCCAGAAAATATCCCAGTCTATATTAGGATAATTAGAGCCTCCCATTATAACTACTCTATAGCAGGGGTGTCCAATCTTTTCATATGGTGCACATTAGAATTTTTGTCCTACATAGGGGGCCGGTGAGAAAACTTTGGAAGGATAAAGGCATTAAAAATGCATCTTACTATTAATCAAAACAACCACAAATGTTCATTTTTGTGAAGTAACTTTAAATGAGAAGACTAATTTATTGACTTACTTTCTAATCACTATGTTGAACACTGATTTAGTGAGATACCTGGTGTTATGTTTATGCTTGGTTACTGGGTTTGGTCCTGAATGTCAATGACTGAAGTGGCTGTAATGGAATGTCTTGTAACGATTTCTGGTCATTTGCTATGGAGATCGTTAGCATCAAGCATAAAACGTTGATTCCTAGGGGCTGCTTGCACTTCTCCAAAAATATCAACTTAAAGTCGTTGCCATCGTTTTGTTGGCCATGGGATCAGTTATAGATGTGCAGGACCTGGTTTAACAGATTTTTCACTGAGTGCACAAGCTACGCAGTTCCTAATGAACTTTTCTATACAGCTATCTATTCATGGCTGCCAAGACTGCTTCACAGGATAGTTGTTTTATCTTAACAACACTCAGAGGTCCTTTGTGTTCCGATGAAGGGTCACTGACCCGAAACGTTAACTCTGCTTCTCTTTCCACAGATGCTGCCAGACCTGCTGAGTAATTCCAGCATTTCTTGTTTTTATCTCAGAGGTCCTTCATGGGCAAGATGCAACACATGTTGCTGTAGTGCCTTTGGGTCTGAGTTCCAGGTGCAATATAGTTATCGCCAAATAATGCGAGTTTGTTGTGTACTCTGTAAAACAGGATCAATTCTTCCCCTCTATCATGAGGCACTCAGATTTGAGGTATTGACTTACTTGCTGCAGGACGTTGTCTGCTACTGAGTTTGTCTCCAACTCCTCTTGTGTAACAAGATTCGCGATCACTGAGGTCATGTAGTCTTCAATGTTGCAAGTTGCTTTGCTGTTGCTAACACTATCTGTGACAGTATTACGGCTAAGCACTCAGTTGCGTGAACCCACAAGGTACTTGACCTCAAAGTTTTACTGATGTAGACATTCTGACCATCTGTAGATACGTAGAGGTCAATGACCTGATCCTAACATAGCTAATAATGTAGTCAACGCTTGGTTATTGTGTGAAGAGTAAACTTTCTACCAAAAAGATACATGTGCCAGTGTTCACAGGTATAGATACAGACTAGTGTTTCCCTCTCTCCAGTAGAATATTTATGTTCAGTGTCCAACAACGGGCATGATGCATAAGTTATTGGTCATTCACATCCGTCAATGGACCTTGAGAGTACAGCGCCCATTGCAGTTCCTGACACATCTGTTGTGACATACGTTTCTGCCTGTGGCCTGAAATGCGCGAGGACTGGTGCAGATGCTATCTTCGCCTTAACGTTTCAAATGCTGATTGCTGTGCGACAGTCCGCTCGAATTGAGCCTTTTTACTAAGTAGCTTCCGAAAAGGCTCTACAATCTCTGCGTACTTAGGAACAACTTTATGATAGAAGTTGGTAGTACCTAGAAACGATGCCAATTCTTTCACATTAGATGGTGTTGGAACTGCATGAAGATCTTTAACATTGTCGTGTACAGGCTTTACTCCAGCTGCTGTCACTCTGTACCCTAGAAAGTCAATCTCGGGTGCCGCAAAGATGCATTTGTCCTTGTTGAGCGTCAAATTGTGTTTTACAAGTCGAGTGAGCACTGCTGATAATCGTTGATCATGTTCAGATTTGTCCTGTCTGTGGACAACGACGTCATCCAGTAGGTTGAGCATCCCCTCAACATCTGACAAGACTGAAGAAACTATCTTTTGGAATGCGCTAATTGCTGAACTTATTCCATATGGCAATCTGCGGTAAAAAGCTGTAGGATATCGGTTTTGTTCTGCTAGAGGTATCTGAACATAACGCCTTCACATATAAAGTTTTCTGAAGACTGTAGAGTCGTGAAATGATGCTGACAGTTCTTGAATTGGAAGTGGACACTTGTCTGTTATGATAGCTTTGCTGACTGCCTTCAGGTCCATGCATAGTCGAAGTTCACCATCTGTTAATCATGCAATGAGTAGATTTGATATCCATGGCTGGCGATGAGCCGATTCATTCAGTTATACTGTCTGCTTCTAGTCGTTTCAACTCCTGTAACACTTCAGCACGGATTGCAAATGGCAGCCATCTCAGACTTTGTGAAACTGATCGAATTGATGTGTCAATGCGAAGAGCATAACAGTACACTTTGATCTCCCCAAATCTGTGTAGAATGCCTGATTCTATGTGCTCCCTCAGCACCGCTCTGCCCCATGCCTCTGGCTGTGTGCTGGCCTGTTCCAGCTCGCACCTTGGTCTCTCTCTCTTTCTCTCTCGCCCCCACAGCAGCCGCTGAATCGCTCATTCCCCGAACTGCAAAAAATCAGCAGGTGTGACAATCCCAGCACATCTGTGCTGCAAATCACCAACCAGTGCTCACCCCACCCGGGCAGCCAGCTGTCAGTCACAGAGGATCGGCGGCCAGACTGAAACCTTTGGCGGGCTGGACTCTTTCCCGCGGGCCATATGTTGGATAACCCTGCTCGATAGTGTTTGCACCTCTCCGAAATTTTCCTTGCAAATTTGTTCCTCTATATCTTTTCCACTAGTTGGTGGTCTGTGGAATACATCCAGTAGTGTAATGGTACCTCTATTGTTTCTTAGCTCGAAACAAAGAGATTCAGTCCTTGACTCCTCTAGGACATCCTCTCTCTCCAGCACTGCCACATCTCCTCCTATCTTTCCTTCCCTATCTTTCCTGAACACTTTGTATCCAGGAATATGTAGTACCCACTTAGAATCATAGAGTCAGAGAGTTATACAGAGCAGACCCTTTGGCCCACTGTGCCGGCCATCAAGCCTATCCATTCTAATCCCATTTTCCAGCATTTGGCCTGTGGTCTTGTATGCTATGGCATTTCAAGTGCTCATTGAAATACTTCTTAAATGTTGTGAGGGTTCCTACCTCTACCACCCCTTCAGGCAGTGTGTTCCAGATTCCAACCACCCTCTGGGTGAAAATGTTTTTCCTCAAATTCCCTTGAAACCTCCTGCCCTTTAGTTTAAATCTGTGCCCCCTGGTTATTGACACATCCACTAAGGGGAAAAGTTTCTTCCTATCTACTCTATCAATGCCCCTCATAATTTTGTATACCTCAATCAGGTCCTCCCTCAGCCTCCTATGCTCTTTGGAAAATAACCTAGCCTATCCAGTCTCTCTTCATAGCTGAAATGCTCCAGCCCAGGTAACATCCTGGTGAATCTCCTCTGCACCCTCTCTAGTGCAATCACAATGTTCCTATAGTTTGACGACCAGAACTGTACACAGTAATCCAGTTGTGGCCAAACTAGCATTTTATGCAGCTCCATCATAACCTCCCTGTTCTTATATTCTATTCCTCGGCTAATAAAGGCAAGTATCCCATATGCCTTCCTGACCGCCTTATCTACCTGTGCTGCTGCTTTCAGTGATCTATGGACAAGTACACCAAGGTCCCTCTGACCCTTTGTACTTCCTATGGTCCTACCATCCATTATATATTTCCTTGCCTTGTTAGTCCTCCTAAAATGCATCACCTCACACTTCTCAGGATTAAATTCCATTTGCCACTGCTCTTCCTATCTTACCAACCCATCTATATTGTCCTGTAATCTAAGGTTTTCTCCCTCACTATTTACGACACCATCAATTTTCGTGTCATCCGTGAACTTACTGATCATCCTATATTCTCGTCTAAATCATTAATGTACACTACAAACAACAAGGGTCACAGCACCAATCCCTGCGGCACACCACTGGTCATTCCATTCGCAAAAACAACCCTTGACCATCACCCTCTGCCTCCTGCCACTAAGCCAATTTTAGATCCAATTTGCCAAATTGCCCTGGATCACATGGGCTCTCATCTTCTTGACCAATCTCCCATGTGGGACCTTATCAAAAGCCTTACTGAAGTCCCTGTAGACTACGTCAACTGCTTTACCCTCATCTACACACCTCGTCACCTCCTCGAAAATTCAATCAAATTGGTTAGATATGATATCCCCCTGACAAAGCTATGCTGACTATCCTTGATTAATCCCTCCCTCTCCAAGTGGAGATTAATCCTGTCCCTCAGAAGTTTTTCCAGTAGTTTCCGCACCACTGATGTTAGACTGACTGGTCTGTAATTACCTGGTTTATCCCTGCTACCCTTCTTGACTAATGGGACCACATTCGCTGCCCTCCAGTCCTCTGGCACCTCCAGAGAGGATTTGAAAATTTGTTTCAAAGCCCCTGCTATCTCCTCTCTTGCCTCACAGAATCACAGAATAATACAGTGCAGAAGAGGCCCTTCGGCCATCGAGTCTGCACCAATGCATTAAAGACACCTGACCTGTCTATCTAATCCCATTTGCCAGCACTTGGCCCATAGCCTTGAATATTATGACGTGTCAAGTGCTCATCCAGGTACTTTTTAAAGGATGTGAGGCAACCCGCCTCTACCACCCTCCCAGGCAATGCTTTCCAGACCGTCACCACCCTCTGGGTAAAAAAGCTCTTCCTCAAATCCCCCTTAAACCTCCTGCCCCTCACCTTAAACTTGTGTCCCCTCGTAACTGACCCTTCAAGGGGAACAGCTGCTCCCTATTCACCCTGTCCATGCCCCTCATAATCTTGTACACCTCGATCAGGTCACCTCTCAGTCTTCTCTGCTCCACTGAAAACAACCCAAGCCTATCCAACCTCTCTTCATAGCTTAAATGTTACATCCCAGGCAACATTCTGGTGAATCGCCTCTGCACCCCCTCCAGTGCAATCACATCCTTCCTATAATGTGGTGACCAGAATTGCACACAGAACTCAAGCTGTGGCCATACCAAAGTTCTATACAACTCCAACATGACCTCACATAGCAGCCTGGGATACATCTCATCTGCCCATTTTTGAGTCAGGTCTCTGTTACCAGCTTAACATCATATTCCCCCATGTCTATCTGTGCCTGCAGCTCACCAACCTTATTTACCACACTTGGTGCATTTACATACAAGCACTGGCCTCTTGAACAGCCCTGATTTTCATCGCTCCACCATTGGTGCTGCTCCTTCAGTGGCCAGGTTCCGGAACTCTGGAATTTCCTCCCTAAACCTTTGCACTTCTCCTTTAAGACGCTGCTTCAAAAACACTTGTCCTAAGATCTTTTTATGTGGGTCAGTGTCAAATTTTTTGAATGATTACGCCCTTGTGAAACATCTTGGGATATTGGACTACAGTAAAGGTGGTAAATGAATCTAAGGTGTTGTCATATACAGGAGGAAATTCCCCAATAATATACTGTTCGCTATTTTCAGATGAAAGTAAAGAATTCTTTCTCTACAGCAGGGGAGCACCGTGGGTCCATTTTGCACCAGAACCCCAATGAATCCAGACACCTCACAAACATATGTAAACAACAGAATATTCTGAATTTATAAGTCCCAGTAAGTAGGTATGATACCAAGTAATAACCAACGCATGGATGTTATCTGCGTAATCTAATCCCTCCCTCCTGCACACTCCCCATACACCATCTGATCTGTCTGATATCAGTTTGTCTGATCTGCCGTCTGGGTTTTTGTTGATTTCTCAGTAGTTCTATTGAGTTGTGATTAATGATTAATAAGAAGAATCAACAGTGGATATTTGACGAACTCTTGCTCTAAATAAACTGGGATTGGGACATCTTGAGGCAGTTTGCTCCCTCTTGCTCCACGTTGTCAGTCTATTCTTTTTTTTGGAACAGACCAGAGCTGACCAGAGAAGATGAGATATGGTATTGCGCTGCTGTTTGCTGTACTGTCCCTGGGAACCGGAGCTGCTGTCCCACTGAATGCAACCGACAATGTTCAGATTCAGGAAAACTTTGATTTGAATCAGGTAATTGATGTCATATTTAATGTCACAACTCTGGGTCCTGGGTTTGAGGACAGTTGTTAATACAGCAGTTCTGGTTCCTGGATTTGGGCAATGTAGTTAATGCAGCAACTGTGGGCCCTGGGTTTAGGGACTGTAGTTTTTAAAAATTAATTCATGTGATGTGTTGCCCATCCATAATTGCCCTTGAGAAGGTGGTGGTGAGCCACTTTCTTGAACTGCTGCAGTCCATCTGGTGTGTGGGAACACCCACAGTACTGTTAGGAAGGGAGTTCCAGGATTTTGACCCAACGACAGTGAAGGAAGGTGATATAGTTCCAAGTCAGGATGGTGTTTGGCTTGGAGGGGAATTTGCAGGCAGTGGTGTTCCCATGCATCTGCTGCCCTTATCCTTCTAGGTGGTAGAGATCGCGGGTTTGGAAGGTACTGTCGAGGAGGCCTTGGTGAGTTGCTGCAGTGCATCTTGTAAATGGTACATACTGCTGCCACTGTGCATGGTGGTGGAGGGAGTGAATGTTTAAGGTGGTGGATGGGGTGCCAATCAAGTGTGCTGCTGTGTCCTGGATGGTGTTGAGCTTCTTGAGTGTTGTTGGAGCCGCACTCATCCAGGAAATTGGAGAATATTCCTTTAGACTTCTGACTTGTACTTTTTAGATGGTGGATGGGCTTTGGGGAGTCAGGAGGTGAGTTACTCACCACAGACAGAACTCCCTGCCTCCAACCTGGTCCTGTAGCCACAGCATTTATATCGCTGATTCAGTTAAGTTTCTGGTCAATGGTAACCCCCAGGATGTTGATGGTGGACTATTGAACATCAAGGAGAGATGGTTAGATTCTCTCATGTTGGAGATCATCATTGCCTGGCATTTCTGTGGCACAAATGTTACTTGTCACTTATCAGCTCAAGCCTGAATGTTGTCCAGGTCTTGCTGCATGTGGACACTGCTTCAGTTTCTGAAGTGTTGTGAATGGTACGGAACACTGGGCTCAAGGACTGTAGTTAATGCAGCTGCTCTGGGAACCAACCTCACTTTCCTCTCTAAAGTCCTTGAATGTATTGTCATCTTTGAAATCTGTGCCCATCTTTCCTGGAGGTTCACATTTGAACCCTTCTTTTACGAGCTCACAGGACACCAGTCTGGTGTGAACAGTGGCTTTAATGAAACTGACTGTAATGGCTGCGAGCAGCCTCATGGTAGAGGTCACATGACTACAGCAAGCCAGGAGGCACATTGGTACAGTATTACATTTCTATGCCAAACATCCCCCTTTTCATACACAAAAAAAATCAAAACAAATGTGCATGCATTATCATTGACACTGTGAGTTCCCCAAGTTACCCACTATGCACACAACGATCCTCATACATTAGTAGTTTGTCATTGTCAGTCTCTGCACATGCATTGCACACATGGTCATTAAACTATGCCAATCTCTTAATGGTACACATGCACATTGTCGTTGCTGTTCCTCTGGTTGATTTTCCTTCTCCGGAGAGTGACGTTCCCATGTCACTTGTTGCTGTAGTAACTGTTGTTCCGTTTCCATTGTTGGGGTGCTGTGGACCTCTGGGGCTAATGGTTGTTCTGTGATCTGTGTAGTTGGTGAGTTCTGATCCTCTTGATCGGTTGCCTGTCGTGAAGGAACAGCTTTTGCAGTTGTGCTTATCTGCCTGCAGTTGTGACGGTATCTCTGGTCCTTCACTGCCATCGACTACACTGCTTACTGCTTTATGCAGGTCCCTAGTTGTCACATGGGCTGACTCTTGTTGAGCGTGTTAAAGGTTTGTATTGGCTCTTCAATGCTCAATTCTGTCAATATTTCGGCAGTTTTGTCAAAATGAAATTTGGCTTTTTGCCATTTCACCGTGATTTTGTCTGCCTGTTCTGCGGAATCCGAGCACTCCTTCCCCACAGCCTCCGCCTCGGGTGCCTGAGCAGACGACTGCCAGATCTTCCTCTTCCTCACCACCTGTCTGACTCGCGTCACCTTGCGACCGGCAAAGGAATTCTCGTTCCAGCGCCAGTGGCCGCTCCTGTAGGCCATCTCCTGGGTTTTCTCTTTTTGCACTTTGAGGGTTACCAGTCCAAGCTTTCGACTTGTTTCTGCTGACATGAGTGGCTTTTGCTTGCCGTCTATGATTTGGAACTCCAGTTCTTCATTTTTGCCATTGCAATGCGCTCTCAGAGTAACTTGTCCGCTTGGCACTAGTATGGTGCCATCATATAGCCTCAACCTTCCTTTTGAGGGCTTCACTTTTGGATCGCCATGTTGAGCCACTTCGCACAAGTCTGTGAAGGTCATGATGTTGCATGACACACCGGTGTTGAATTGGCACTTTATGGTGAATTGATATTCTCCTTCTGCAGTCATCATTCCAACAGTCACAAACCATTTGTCACCGATCGACCTGTCTGAACTAACCCTTTGTACGTTGTATAGTGATTCGTCAGAATCTTCGGCTGATGTCTCTCCAGTGGCCATCTATACCTGCTTGTTGTGCTTCCTTCTCGCCAAACACTTGCGTGCAAAATGATGCAGCTTCTTGCAGTGTTCTCACTGCTCTCCCCACGCTGGACATGCCTTCTTTTCCTGTGCGTGATGTCCTCCGCAGTATTTGCATCCTGCCCTTTGTCTCTGACCTTTCTGCCCTTTCAGCCTGGAAGGTCTATCAGCATAATGCAAGGTCTGGTCTGTTTTGCCATGAATATGCTCTAGCTTCTGATTGACAACCTCAGTGTTTCTGCACATGTCGATCGCATTCCTGAGAGTTAGTTTCTCCTCTCTCAGTAGATGTGTGCTCTCTTATGCCTAATACAATCCTGTCTTCAATTAGATCACCTTTTAGTTGCGCAAATTCACAGGAATCTGTGAGCTGTGTTAATGTAGTCACGTATTGATCAATGGGCTCTTTTTACCTTGGGCCCAAATATTGAACACATACCGTTCATGGGTTACATTCACTTGGGGTTCAAAGCATGCCTTCAAGGCTTTCAAAATTTCTGCCTTCCGTTTATTTTTGTTCTTCAGAGAGATTTAGGGTAGAATACACTTTGTAACAGTCTCTCCCCAACAGTGATAAAAGTGTAGCTACTCGCAGCCGCTCTGGTTTGTTAATTAAATCTGTTGCAATTTCATAATTTTGTCATTGCGAGTAGAAGAACTGCCAATTATGCTTCATATTACCTTTCATTTCAACCAGCACAGGCAGAGGAACATTTGCAGCCATTGTCTTACCCTGTGCTTTCAGCTGTTTCTTTGTTCCTTTTCTGTGGCTTCCTGTTGCTTTTAGCAACTTTTAGCAGTTCTGACCATTCCTGTGGCCTTTGTTCCTGAGCTGTGTGTCTCACAGCTCTTCACCACTCAATCTCAGCTCTACTCTGACACCATATTGTGAGCCCACAGGACACCAATCTGGTGTGAACAGTGTCTTGAATGAAACTGACTGTGATGGCTGCCTGCAGTCGGAGTGCCTCTTCGTAGAGAGTACATGACAATTGCATGCCAGGAGGCACATTGGTACAGTATTGTATTTCTATTCCAAAAACCCTGCAATCAGGTTTCTGCCCTTGCCACGGTAACAAAACTGCTCTTATCAAAGTCACACCCTATGTGACTGTGACTATGGTAAACTATCCCTCCTTGTCCTGCTTGAACTCTCTGAAACCTTTGACATGGTTGACCACACCATCTTCCTCCAACGGCTCTCCACTGTTGTCCACCAAGGTGCGACTGCACTCACCTGGTTCCAATCTTATCTATCAAGCCGTAGCCGAAGAATTACTTGCAATGGCTTCTCTTTCTGCTCCCACACAGTTCCATCTAGTGGCCCCCAAGGATCTATCCTTGGCTACCTCCTATTTCTTACCTACACGCTGCCGCACAGCGATATTAAAAACACAATGTTAGTTTTCACAAGTATGCTGATGACACCCAAATGTATCTCACCACCTCTCTCAACCCTTCCAATCTCTCTAAATTATCAGACTGCTTATTTGACATCCACTACTGGATGTACAGAAATGTCCTCCAGTTAAATACTGGAAAGACTGAAGCTATTATCTTTGTTCCATGTTACAAACTCCTTTCCTAGCTCCTGATTCTATCCTTGCCCCTGGCAACTGTCTGAGGCTGAACCAGACTGTTCTCAACCTCGGTGTCATATTTGACCCCGAGATGAGCCTCCGATCACATATCTGGGCCATCACTGAGATCATCTCTTTCGACCTTCGAATTTTGTCCCCGCGCCAGCTCATCTGCTGCTGAAACCTTCATTCATGCCTTTGTTACCACTAGACTTGACTATTCCAATGCAGTCCTAGCTGGTCTCCCACATTCTACCCTCTGTAAACTTGAGGTCATCCAAAACTTGGCTGTCCGTGTCCTTACTTGCACCATGTCCCTTTCAGCTGTTATCCCTGTGCTCACTGACCTAAATTGGTTTGCAGTTAAGCAACACCTCAATTTAAACATTCTCATTCTTGTTTTCAAATCCCTCCAGGGCCTCTCCCCTCCCTATCTCTGTAATCTCCTCCAGCCGCATAGCCCTGCATTACTCTAATTCTGGTCTCTTGAACATCCGTGATTTTAATCGCTCCACCATTGGTGGCCATGCCTTCAGCTGCCTCGGCCCTAAGCTCTGGAATTCCCTCCATAAACCCCTCTGCCTCTCTACCTCTCTTTCCTCCTTAAACAGACTCCTTAAAACATCCCTCTTTGATCACGCTTTTGGTCTTTTAGCCTAATATCTCCTGATGTGGCTCGGTGTCAAATTTTGATTTTTTAACGTTCCTGTGAGGCGTCTTGGGACATTTTATTATGTTAAAGCACTTTATGAATACAAGCTGTTGTTGTTGAGTTTAGTGGACAGTAGTTAATGCAGTAACTCTGGGTCTGGGTTTGGGGACAGTAGTTAATGCAGTAACTCTGGGTCTGGGTTTGGGGACTGTAGTTAGTGCAGTAACTCTGGGTCTGGGTTTGGGGACTGTAGTTAGTGCAGTAGCTCTGGGTCTGGGTTTGGGGACTGTAGTTAGTGCAGTAACTCTGGGTCTGGGTTTGGGGAGTTTAGTTACTGCTGTAACTCTGGGTCTAGGCTGGGGACTGTAGTTAATGCAGTAACTCTGGGTCTGGCATTGGGGACTGTAGTTAATGCAGTAATTCTGGGTCTAGGTTTGGGGACTGTAGTTAATGCAGTAACTCTGGGTCTGGGTTTGGGGACTGTAGTTAGTGCAGTAACTCAGGGTCTAGGTTTTGGGATTGTAGCTAGTGCAGTAACTTTGGGTCTGGGTTTGAGGACTGTAGTTAGTGCAGTACCTCTGCATCTAGGTTTGGGGACTGTAGTTAATGCCGTAACTCTGGGTCTGGGTTTGGGGACTTTAGTTACTGCAGTAACTCTGGGTCTAGGTTTGGGGACTGCAGTTAGTGCAGTAACTCTGGGTCAGGGTTTGGGGACTGTAGTTAGTGCAGTAACTCTGGGTCTAGGTTTGGGGCCTGTAGTTAATGCAGTAGCTCTATGTCCTGGGTTGAGTGGACTGTAGATAATGCAGTAACTCTGGGTCTGGCTTTGGGGACTGCAGTTAGTGCAGTAACTCAGGGTCCAGGTTTGAGGCCTGTAGTTAATGCAGTAGCTCTGGGTCCTGGGTTGAGTGGACTGTAGATAATGCAGTAACTCTGGGTCTGGCTTTGGGGACTGTAGTTAGTGCAGTAACTCTGGGTCTGGCTTTGGGGACTGTAGTTAATGCAGTAACTCTGGGTCTGGGTTTGGGGACCGTAGATAACGCAGTAACTCTGGGTCTGGGTTTGGGGACTGTAGTTAGTGCAGTAACTCTGGGTCTGGGTTTGGGGACAGTAGTTAGTGCAGTAACTCTGGGTCTAGGTTTGGGGACTGTAGTTAGTGCAGTAACTCTGGGTCTGGGTTGGGGGACTGTAGTTAGTGCAGTAACTCTGGGTCTGGGTTTGGGGACAGTAGTTAGTGCAGTAACTCTGGGTCTAGGTTTGGGGACTGTAGTTCGTGCAGTAACTCTGGGTCTGGGTTTGGGGACTGTAGTTAGTGCAGTAACTCTGGGGCTGGGTTTGGGGACAGTAGTTAGTGCAGTAAATCTGGGTCTGTGTTTGGGGACTGTAGTTAGTGCAGTAAATCTGGGTCTGTGTTTGGGGACTGTAGTTAGTGCAGTAACTCTGGGTCCTGGATTTGGGGACTGTAGTTAGTGCTGTAAGTCTGGGTCTGGGTTTAGTGGACTGTAGTTAGTGCAGTAACTCTGGGTCTAGGTTTAGTGGACTGTAGTTAATGCAGTAACACTGGGTCTAGGTTTGGGGACTGCAGTTAGTGCAGTAACTCTGGGTCTAGGTTTGGGGACTGCAGTTAGTGCAGTAACTCAGGGTCTAGGTTTCGTCGACTGCAGTTAATGCAGTAACACTGGGTCTGGGTTTGGGGACTGTAGTTAATGCAGTAACTCTGGGTCCTGGGTTTAGTGGACTGTAGTTAATACAGTAACTCTGGGTCTGGCTTTGGGGACTGTAGTTAGTGCAGTAACTCTGGGGCTGGGTTTGGGGACAGTAGTTAGTGCAGTAAATCTGGGTCTGTGTTTGGGGACTGTAGTTAGTGCAGTAAATCTGGGTCTGTGTTTGGGGACTGTAGTTAGTGCAGTAACTCTGGGTCCTGGATTTGGGGACTGTAGTTAGTGCTGTAAGTCTGGGTCTGGGTTTAGTGGACTGTAGTTAGTGCAGTAACTCTGGGTCTAGGTTTAGTGGACTGTAGTTAATGCAGTAACACTGGGTCTAGGTTTGGGGACTGCAGTTAGTGCAGTAACTCTGGGTCTAGGTTTGGGGACTGCAGTTAGTGCAGTAACTCAGGGTCTAGGTTTCGTCGACTGCAGTTAATGCAGTAACACTGGGTCTGGGTTTGGGGACTGTAGTTAATGCAGTAACTCTGGGTCCTGGGTTTAGTGGACTGTAGTTAATACAGTAACTCTGGGTCTGGCTTTGGGGACTGTAGTTAGTGCAGTAACTCTGGGTCTGGGTTTGGGGACTGTAGTTAGTGCAGTAACTCTGGGTCTGGGTTTGCGGACAGTAGTTAGTGCAGTAACTCTGGGTCTGGGTTGTGGGACTGTAGTTAATGCAGTAACTCTGGGTCTAGGTTTGGGGACTGTAGTTAGTGCAGTAACACTGGGTCTGGGTTTGGGGACTGTAGTTAATGCAGTAACTCTGGGTCCTGGGTTTAGTGGACTGTAGTTAATACAGTAACTCTGGGTCTGGCTTTGGGGACTGTAGTTAGTGCAGTAACTCTGGGTCTGGGTTTGGGGACTGTAGTTAGTGCAGTAACTCTGGGTCGAGGTTTGGGGACTGTAGTTAGTGCAGTAACTCTGGGTCTGGGTTTGGGGACTGTCGTTCTTGCAGTAACTCTGGGTCTGGGTTTGGGGAATGGAGTTAATGCAGTAACTCTGGGTCTAGGTTTGGCGACTGTAGTTAGTGCAGTAACTCTGGGTCTAGGTTTGGGGACTGTAGTTAGTGCAGTAACTCTGGGTCTAGGTTTGGGGCCTGTAGTTAATGCAGTAGCTCTGGGTCCTGGGTTGAGTGGACTGTAGATAATGCAGTAACTCTGGGTCTGGCTTTGGGGACTGCAGTTAGTGCAGTAACTCTGGGTCTGGCTTTGGGGACTGTAGTTAATGCAGTAACTCTGGGTCTGGGTTTGGGGACCGTAGATAACGCAGTAACTCTGGGTCTGGGTTTGGGGACTGTAGTTAGTGCAGTAACTCTGGGTCTGGGTTTGGGGACAGTAGTTAGTGCAGTAACTCTGGGTCTAGGTTTGGGGACTGTAGTTAGTGCAGTAACTCTGGGTCTGGGTTGGGGGACTGTAGTTAGTGCAGTAACTCTGGGTCTGGGTTTGGGGACAGTAGTTAGTGCAGTAACTCTGGGTCTAGGTTTGGGGACTGTAGTTAGTGCAGTAACTCTGGGGCTGGGTTTGGGGACAGTAGTTAGTGCAGTAAATCTGGGTCTGTGTTTGGGGATTGTAGTTAGTGCAGTAACTCTGGGTCTAGGTTTGGGGATTGTAGTTAGTGCAGTAAATCTGGGTCTGTGTTTGGGGATTGTAGTTAATGCAGTAACTCTGGGTCTGGGTTGTAGGACTGTAGTTAATGCAGTAACTCTGGGTCTGGGTTTGGGGACTGTAGTTAGTGCAGTAACTCTGGGTCTGGGTTTGGGGACAGTAGTTAGTGCAGTAACTCTGGGTCTGGGTTGTGGGACTATTGTTCATGCAATAACTCTGATCCTGGGTTTATGGATTGTAGTTTCAATCATGTTGTTTCTTTTCAGTTTCTTGGGGCATGGTTTCTGATCGGAAATGGCTGCAATTGTTCTTGGTTCATTGAATTTAAGAAATTGTTGACAATTGGAATGCTAACGTTATCAACCACTGAGGAAAGGAGTAAACTCCACGGCAAATTTGTATATGATCGGTAAGGTTTCCTTATTCACACGATGACTTTGGCAGTAAGCAATTAAATTTCACAAGGTTTCGTGCTGGTTTTGATCCACGGGCCATCAGAAGTGGAAATAAAAACAAAATATGCTGGAAATACTCAGCAGGTCTGGCAGCGTCTGTGGAGAGTGAAACAGAGTCAATGTTTCAGCCCACTGACGTCCTGTCAGAACTGGTGGTATATTGTGCACCGTGCGGAACTGATAAATGTCACCGCAGAAAAAACACAATAAGAGGGAAATGACTAAGGGCAGAGGATATGATCTGAAACTGTTGGATTCAGTGTTGAATCTGGAGAGTTTTAAAGTACCGAATTGAAACCTTTGTCAAGTCTTTTCTCTTTGTGTGTGTCTTTTTGTTTTTAGATGGCAGATGTTGGTGATGATTTAGTTTACCCATTTCCCTCGAGACACAACTTCTGTTTTATTACTTGTCCAATTACAATCTCATTTTGCCTTGTGCCATCATCCGTTTTTTCATTTAATCTGTCCTGCAATAAAACTTATCACAGACCTATCTAGATGTCCCTTCATCCTTTCCCAATTTTCCCTGCTTCTGTATTTGCTTAAGACCTGTTAAATTTGTAACTTCTTCACTTCGGATAAGGGGAATCAAGCTGAAATGATGACTCTGTCCTCTGTCCCCAAATGTTCCCAGACCTTCTGAGAAGTTCAAACATTTTCTGTTTTGATTTCAGATTTCCAGCATCGGCAGTATGCTGCTTTTGAAATGACTTTATAATAGGCTCAGTTAAACCCCTCACTCCCTCCGAAACCACAAATTCACCTCACTCCCCTGGCACAACTAACTCACCCCGCACTCCCCCAAAAACACTAACTCACCCCTCACTCCCCTCGGCAACACAAACTCACCCCTCACTCCCCCAGCAACACCAACTCACCCCTCACTCCCCTAGAAACACGAACACAACCCTCACTCCCCGCGGCATCACTAACTCACCCCTCACTCCCCCGGAATCATTAACTCATCCCTCACTCCTCTCGGCAACACAAACTCACCCCTCACTCCCCCAGCAACACTAAATCACCCCTCTCTCCCCCAGCAACACAAATTCACCCCCCAGCAACTCGAATTCAACCCTCACTCCCCTCGGCATCACTAACTCACGCCTTACTCCCATCGGCAATACTAATTCACCTCTCACTTCCCTTGGCAACAGTAACTCACCCCTCACTCCCCCAGCACCACCAACTCACCACTCATTCCCCTCGGCAACACTAGCTCACCTCTCACTCTCCCAGCAACACTAACTCACCCCTCACTCCGCAGCAACAGTAACTCATGCCTCACTCCCCCAGAACCACTAACTCAACCCTCACTGTCTTCGGTAACACGAACTCACCCCTCACTCCCCTCGGAAACACTAGCTCACCCCTCACTCCCCCAGCAACACTAACTCAATCCTCACTCCCCCAGAAACACTAACTCATGCCTCACTCCCCCGGAACCACTAACTCATCCCTCACTCCCTTCGGCAACGCTAACTCATCCTTCATTCCCCCGGGACCACTAACTCATCCCTCACTTCCCTCGGCACCACGAACTCACCCCTCACTCCCCCACCAACACGAACTCACCCCTCATTCCCCCAGCAACACTAAATGACCCCTCACTTCCACAGCAACACTAACTCAACTCTCACTCCCCTCGGCACCACTAACTCACCCCTCACTCCCCCAGCAACAACAACTCACCCCTCATTCCCCCAGCAACACTAAATTACTTCTCACTCCCCCAGCAACACTAACTCACCCCTCACTCCCCCAGCAACAACAACTCACCCCTCATTCCCCCAGCAACACTAAATTACTTCTCACTCCCCCAGCAACACTAACTCACCCCTCACTCCCCTCAGCACCACTAACTCACCCCTCACTCCCCCAGCAACACTAACTCAACTCTCACTCCCCTCGGCACCACTAACTCACCCCTCACTCCCCCAGCAACACGAACTCAACTCTCACTCCCCTCGGCAACACTAACTCACCCCTCACTCCCCCAGCAACACTAAGTCACCCCTCACTCCGCAGCAACACTAATTCACCCCTCACTCCCCCAGCAACACTAACTCAGCCCTCACTCCCCCAGCAACACTAACTCAACCCTCACTCTCTTGGGCAACACAAACTCACCCCTCACTCCCCTCGGAAACACTAGCTCACCGCTCACTCCCCCAGCAACACTAACTCAATCCTCACTCCCCCAGCAACACTAACTCATGCCTCACTTCCCCGGAACCACTAACTCACCCCTCACACCCTTCGGCAACGCTAACTCATCCCTCACACCCCTCGGCACCACTAACACACCCCACACTCTCCCAGCACCACTAACACATCCCTCATTCCCCTGGGACCACTAACTCATCCCTCACACTCCTCGGCACCACTAACACACCCCACACTCTCCCAGCACCACTAACTCACCCCTCATTTCCCTCGGCACCACTAACTCACCCCTCACTCGCCTTGGTAACACTAACTCACCCCTCACTCCCCAAGCAACAACAACTCACCCCTCATTCCCCCAGCAACACTAACTCACCCCTCATTCCCCTCGGCAACACTAGCTCACCCCTTACTCCCCGAGCAACACTAACTCAGTTCTCACTTCCCTTGGCAACACAAACTCACCCCTCACTCCCCCGACACCACTAACTCACCCCTCACTCCCCTCGGCAACACGAGCTCACCCCTCACTCCCCTCGGCAACACTAGCTCACCCCTCACTCCCCCAGCAACACGAACTCAACCCTCACTCCCCCGTGACCACTAACTCATCTCTCTCACCTCTCACTCCCCTGGAACCACTAACTCACCCCTCACTCCCCCAGCACTAATAACTCACCCCTCACTCCCCTCAGCAACATCACCTCACCCCTCACTCCCCCAGCAACACTAACTCAATCCTCACTCCCCCAGAAACACTAACTCATGCCTCACTCCCCCGGAACCACTAACTCATCCCTCACTCCCTTCGGCAACGCTAACTCATCCTTCATTCCCCCGGGACCACTAACTCATCCCTCACTTCCCTCGGCACCACGAACTCACCCCTCACTCCCCCACCAACACGAACTCACCCCTCATTCCCCCAGCAACACTAAATGACCCCTCACTTCCACAGCAACACTAACTCAACTCTCACTCCCCTCGGCACCACTAACTCACCCCTCACTCCCCCAGCAACAACAACTCACCCCTCATTCCCCCAGCAACACTAAATTACTTCTCACTCCCCCAGCAACACTAACTCACCCCTCACTCCCCCAGCAACAACAACTCACCCCTCATTCCCCCAGCAACACTAAATTACTTCTCACTCCCCCAGCAACACTAACTCACCCCTCACACCCCTCAGCACCACTAACTCACCCCTCACTCCCCCAGCAACACTAACTCAACTCTCACTCCCCTCGGCACCACTAACTCACCCCTCACTCCCCCAGCAACACGAACTCAACTCTCACTCCCCTCGGCAACACTAACTCACCCCTCACTCCCCCAGCAACACTAAGTCACCCCTCACTCCGCAGCAACACTAATTCACCCCTCACTCCCCCAGCAACACTAACTCAGCCCTCACTCCCCCAGCAACACTAACTCAACCCTCACTCTCTTGGGCAACACAAACTCACCCCTCACTCCCCTCGGAAACACTAGCTCACCGCTCACTCCCCCAGCAACACTAACTCAATCCTCACTCCCCCAGCAACACTAACTCATGCCTCACTTCCCCGGAACCACTAACTCACCCCTCACACCCTTCGGCAACGCTAACTCATCCCTCACACCCCTCGGCACCACTAACACACCCCACACTCTCCCAGCACCACTAACACATCCCTCATTCCCCTGGGACCACTAACTCATCCCTCACACTCCTCGGCACCACTAACACACCCCACACTCTCCCAGCACCACTAACTCAACCCTCATTTCCCTCGGCACCACTAACTCACCCCTCACTCGCCTTGGTAACACTAACTCACCCCTCACTCCCCAAGCAACAACAACTCACCCCTCATTCCCCCAGCAACACTAACTCACCCCTCATTCCCCTCGGCAACACTAGCTCACCCCTTACTCCCCGAGCAACACTAACTCAGTTCTCACTTCCCTTGGCAACACAAACTCACCCCTCACTCCCCCGACACCACTAACTCACCCCTCACTCCCCTCGGCAACACGAGCTCACCCCTCACTCCCCTCGGCAACACTAGCTCACCCCTCACTCCCCCAGCAACACGAACTCAACCCTCACTCCTCCGTGACCACTAACTCATCTCTCTCACCTCTCACTCCCCTGGAACCACTAACTCACCCCTCACTCCCCCAGCACTAATAACTCACCCCTCACTCCCCTCAGCAACATCACCTCACCCCTCACACCCCCAGCAACAATAACTCACCCCTCACTCCCCAAGAACCACTAACTCAACCCTCACTCTCTTCGGTATCACTAACTCACCCCTCACTCTTTTCGGCAAAGCTAACTCATCCTGCATTCCCCCAGCACCACAACTCATCCCTCACTCCCCTGGAACCACTAACTCACCCCACACTCCCCCAGCGCCACTTACTCACCCCACACTCCCCCAGCACCACTAACTCATCCCTCACTTCCACACCAACACTAACCCACCCCTCACTCCCCTTGGTAACACTAACTCACCCCTCACTCCCCAGCAACACTAACTCACCCCTCACTCCCCTCAGCAGCAATAATTCACCCCTCACTCCCCCAGCAACACTAACTCACCCCTCACTCCCCTCGGCAACACTAACTCATCCCTCACTCCCCCACCAACACCAACTCACCCCTCACTCCCCCAGCAACACTAACTCACCCCTCACTCCCCAGCAACACTAACTCACCCCTCACTCCCCTCGGCAACACTAACTCATCCCTCACTCCTCCACCAACACCAACTCACCCCTCACTCCCCCACCAACACCAACTCACCCCTCACTCCCCCAGCAACACTAACTCACCCCTCATTCCCCAGCAACACTAAATCACCCCTCCCTCCCCCAGCAACATTAAATGACCCCTCACTCCCCCAGCAACACCAACTCAGCTCTCACTCCCCTTGGCACCGCAAACTCACCCCTCACTCCCTCGGAACCACTAACTCATCCCTCACACCCCTCGGCAACACCACATCACTCCTCACTCCCCCAGTAGCACCAACTCACCACTCATTCCCTTCGGCAACACTAACTCACCCCTCACTCCCCCAGCAACACTAAGTCACCCCTCACTCCGCAGCAACACTAGCTCACCCCTCACTCCCCCAGCAACACTAACTCAGCCCTCACTCCCCCAGCAACACTAACTCAGCCCTCACTCTCCCAGCACCACTAACTCATCCCTCACACCCCTTGGCACCACTAACACACCCCACACTCTCCCAGCACCACTAACTCACCCCTCACTCTCTTGGGTAACACGAACTCACCCCTCACTCCCCTCGGAAACACTAGCTTACCCCTCAATCCCCCAGCAACACTAACTCAATCCTCACTCCCCCAGCAACACTAACTCATGCCTCACTCCCCCGGAACCACGAACTCACCCCTCACTCCCTTCGGCAACGCTAACTCATCCCTCACACCCCTCGGCACCACTAACACACCCCACACTCTCCCAGCACCACTAACTCACCCCTCACTCTCTTGGGTAACACGAACTCACCCCTCACTCCCCTCGGAAACACTAGCTTACCCCTCACTCCCCCAGCAACACTAACTCAATCCTCACTCCCCCAGCAACACTAACTCATGCCTCACTCCCCCGGAACCACGAGCTCACCCCTCACTCCCTTCGGCAACGCTAACTCATCCCTCACACCCCTTGGCACCACTAACACACCCCACACTCTCCCAGCACCACTAACTCATCCCTCACACCCCTCGGCACCACTAACTCACCCCTCACTCGCCTTGGTAACACTAACTCACCCCTCACTCCCCCACGAACATTAACTCACCCCTCACTCCACAGCAACACTAACTCACCCCTCACTACCCAAGCAACAACAACTCACCCCTCATTCCCCCAGCAACACTAACTCACCCCTCATTCCCCTCGGCAACACCAGCTCACCCCTCACTCCCCCAGCAACACTAACTCAATTCTCACTTCCCTTGGCAACACAAACTCACCCCTCACTCCCCCGACACCACTAACTCACCCCTCACTCCCCTCGGCAACACTAGCTCACCCCTCACTCCCCAAGAACCACTAACTCAACCCTCACTCTCTTTGGGATCACTAACTCACCCCTCACACCTTTCGGCAAAGCTAACTCATCCTGCATTCCCCCGGGACCACTAACTCAACCCTCACTCCCCCAGCACCACAACTCATCCCTCATTCCCCTGGAACAACTAACTCACCCCACACTCCCCCTGCGCCACTTACTCACCCCACACTCCCCCAGCACCACTAACTCATCCCTCACTGCCCCACCAACACTAACCCACCCCTTACTCCCCTTGGTAACACTAACTCACCCCTCACTCCCCTTGGTAACACTAACTCACCCCTCACTCCCCTCAGCAGCAATAATTCACCCCTCACGCCCCCAGCGCTACTAACTCACCGCTCACTTCCCTTGGCAACACTAACTCAACCCTCACTCCCCCAGCAACACTAACTCAGACCTCACTCCCCAGCAACACTAACTCACCCCTCACTCCCTTCGGCAACGCTAACTCATCCCTCATTCTCCCGGGACCACTAACACACCTCTCGCTCCCCCAGCACCACTAACTCACCCCTCACTCCACTGGAATTACTAACTCACCCCACACTCCCCCAGCACCACTAACTCATCCCTCACTCTCCCAGCACAACTAACTCACCGCTCACGTCCCTCGGCAGCACTAACTCATCCCTCACTCTCCCAGCACCACTAACTCACCCCACTCTCCCCCAGCACCACTAACTCACCCCTCACTCCCCCAGCACCACTAACTCACCCCACTCTCCCCCAGCACCACTAACTCACCCCTCACTCCCCCAGGACCACTAACTCACCCATCACTCCCAGGGCACCACTAACTCACCCCACACTCTCCCAGCACCACTAACTCACCCCTCACTTCCCCAGTACCACTAACTCAAACCTCACTCCCCTCGGCAACACGAACTCAATTCTCACTCCCCCAGCAACACTAACTCACCCCTGACTCCCCTCGGCAACACTAACTCACCCCTCACTCCCCTCAGCAACACTAACTCACCCCTCACTCCTCCACCAACACCAACTCACCCCTCACTCCCCCACCAACACCAACTCACCCCTCACTCCCTCAGCAACACAAACTCACCCCTCACTCCCCTCGGCAACACGACCTCACCCCTCACTCCCCCAGCAATACTAACTCATGCCTCACTCCCCTGGAACCACTAACTCACCGCTCACTGCCCCAGCAATAGTAACTCACCCCTCACTCCCCTTGGTAACGCTAACTCACCCCTCACCCCCCAACAACACTAACTCACCCCTCACTCCCCAGCAACACTAACTCACCCCACACTCCCCCAGCACCACTAACTCACTTCTCATTCCCCCAACAACACTAAATGACCCCTCAGTCCCCCAGCAACACTAACTCAACTCTCACTCCCCCAGCAACACTAACTCAACTCTCACTCCTCTCGGCACCACTAACTCACCCGGCACTTCCCCAGAACCACTAACTCAACCCTCACTCCCCTCGGCAACACTAGCTCACCCCTCACTCTCCCAGCAACACTAACTCACCCCTCACTCCCCAAGAAACACTAACTCACCCCTCACTCCCCAAGAAACACGAACACAACCCTCACTCCCCAGCAACACTAACTCACCCCTCACTCCCCCAGCAACACTAACTCACCCTTGACTCCCCTCGGCAACACTAACTCACCCCTCACTCCCCTCGGCAACACTAACTCACCCCTCACTCCCCCACCAACACCAACTCACTCCTCACTCCCCCACCAACACCAACTCATCCCTCACTCCCCCAGCAACACTAACTCACCCCTCACTCCCCAGCAACACTAACTCACCCCTCATTCCCCAGCACCACTAACACATCCCTCATTCCCCTGGGACCACTAACTCATCCCTCACACTCCTCGGCACCACTAACACTCCCCACACTCTCCCAGCACCACTAACTCACCCCTCATTTCCCTCGGCACCACTAACTCACCCCTCACTCGCCTTGGTAACACTAACTCACCCCTCACTCCCCAAGCAACAACAACTCACCCCTCATTCCCCCAGCAACACTAACTCACCCCTCATTCCCCTCGGCAACACTAGCTCACCCCTTACTCCCCGAGCAACACTAACTCAGTTCTCACTCCCCTTGGCAACACATACTCACCTCTCACTCCCCCAGCACCACTAACTCACCGCTCACTTCCCTTGGCAACACTAACTCACCCCTCACTCCCCTCAGCAACACCAACTCAACCCTCACTCCCCCGGAACCACTAACTCAGCCCTCATTCCCCTCGCCACTAACTCACCCCTCACTCCCCTCGGCAACACTAACTCACCCCTACTCCCTTCGGCAACGCTAACTCATCCCTCATTCTCCCGGGACCACTAACACACCTCTCGCTCCCCCAGCACCACTATCTCACCCCTCACTCCACTGGAATTACTAACTCACCCCACACTCCAACACCACCACTAACTAATCCCTCACTCTCCCAGCACAACTAACTTACCCCTCACTGCCCTCGGCAACACTAACTCATCCCTCACTCTCCCAGCACCACTAACTCACCCCACACTCCCCCAGCACCACTAACTCACCCCTCACTCCCCCAGCACGACTAACTCACCCCTCACTCCTCCAGCACCACGAACTCACCCCATACTCCCCCAGCACCACTAACTCACCCCTCACTCCCCCAGCACGACTAACTCACCCCTCACTTCCCTCGGCACCACTAACTCACCCATCACTCCCTTTGACAACACTAACTCATCCCTCACTCCCCCGGGCCCACAAACTCATCCCTCACACCCCTCGGCACCACTAACTCAACCCTCACTCCCCCGGAACCACTATCACACCTCTCTCTCCCCCAGCACCACTAACACACCCCTCACTCCCCTCGGCAACACGAACACACCCATCACTCCCCCACCAACACGAACTCACCCCTCACTCCCCACCAACACTAACTCACCCCTCACTCCCCACCAACACTAACTCACCCCTCACTCCCCTCGGCAACACTAACTCACCCCTCACTCCCCCAGCAACACTAACTCATCCCTCACACCCCTCGGCAACACCACCTTACTCCTCACTCCCCCAGTAGCACCAACTCACCCCTCACTCTCCTCGGCAACACGAACTCACCTCTCACTCCCCTTGGCAACACTAACTCATTCCTCACTTCTCCGACACCACTAACTCACCACTCACTCCCCTCGGCAACACTAGCTCACCCCTCACTCCCCCAGCAACACTAACTCAACCCTCACTCCCCCAGCAACTCTAACTCACCCTCATTCCCCCGGAAGCACTAACTCATCCATCACTCCCTTTGGCAACACTAACTCATCCCTCACTCCCCCGGGACCACAAAATCATCCCTCACACCCCTCGGGACCACTAACTCAACCCTCACTCCCCCGGAACCACTATCACACCTCTCGCTCCCAAAGCACCACTAACTCACCCCTCACTCCACTGGAATCACTAACTCACCCCACACTCCCCCAGCACCACTAACTCACCCCTCACTTCCCTCGGCACCACTAACTCACTCCTCACTCCCCCAGCAACACTAACTCACCCCTCACTCCCCAGCAACACTAGCTCACCCCTCACACCTTTCAGCAACACTAACTCACCCCTCACTCACCAGCAACACGAGCTCACCCCTCACTCCCCTCAGCAACACTAACTCACCCCTCATTCCCCCAGCAACACTAACTCACCCCTCACTCCCCTGCAACACTAACTCACCCCTGACTCCCCTCAGCAACACTAACTCACCCCTCACTCCCCCAGCAACACTAACTCAACCCTCACTCCCCCAGCAACACTAACGCCCCTCTCTCCCCCAGCAACACCAATACAGCCCTCACTCTCCTTGGCACCACTAACTCACCCCTCACTCCCTTGGAACCACTAACTCATCCCTCACACCCCTCGGCAACACCACCTAACTCCTCACTCCCCCAGCACCACTAACTCACCCCTCACTTCCCTTGGCAACACTAACTCACCCCTCACTCCCCCCGACCCCACTATTTCAGCCCTCACTCCCCTCGGCAACACGAGCTCAGCCCTCACTCCCCTGGAACCACTTACTCACCCAACACTCCCCCAGCACCGCTAACTCACCCCTCACTCCCCCCGACACCACTAACTCACCCCTCACTCCCCTCGGCAACACTAGCTCAGCCCTCACTCCCCTGGAACCACGAACTCACCCCACACTCCCCCAGCACCACTAACTCACCCCTCACTCCCCTGGAACCACGAACTCACCCCACACTCCCCCAGCACCACTAACTCACGTCTCATTCCCCCAACAACACTAAATGACCCCTCAGTCCCCCAGCAACACGAACTCAACTCTCACTCCCCCAGCAACACTAACTCAACTCTCACTCCTCTCGGCACCACTAACTCACCCGGCACTTCCCCAGAATCACTAACTCAACCCTCACTCCCCTCGGCAACACTAACTCAACTCTCAGTCTTCCCGGCACCACTAACTCACCCCGCATTCCCCTCGGCAACACTAGCTCACCCCTCACTCTCCCAGCAACACTAACTCACCCCTCACTCCCCAAGAAACACTAACTCACCCCTCACTCCCCAAGAAACACGAACACAACCCTCACTCCCCAGCAACACTAACTCACCCCTCACTCCCCCAGCAACACTAACTCACCCTTGACTCCCCTCGGCAACACTAACTCACCCCTCACTCCCCTCGGCAACACTAACTCACCCCTCACTCCCCCACCAACACCAACTCACCCCTCACTCCCCCAGCAACACTAACTCACCCCTCACTCCCCAGCAACACTAACTCACCCCTCATTCCCCAGCAATACCAACTCAGCTCTCACTCCCCTTGGCACCACTAACTCACCCCTCACTCCCTCGGAACCACTAACTCATCCCTCACACCCCTCGGCAACACCACATCACTCCTCACTCCCCCAGTAGCACCAACTCACCCCTCACTCCCCTCGGCAACATGAACTCACCTCTCACTCCCCCAGCACCACTAACTCACCCCTCACTCCCCTCGGCAACACTTGCTCACCCCTCAATCCCCCAGCAACACTAACTCAATCCTCACTTGCCCGTGACCACTAACTCATCTCTCTCACCCCTCACTCCCCTGGAACCACTAACTCACCCCTCACTTCCCCAGCGCTAATAACTCACCCCTCACTCCCCTCAGCAACATCACCTCACCCCTCACACCCCCAGCAACAATAACTCACCCCTCACTCCCCCAGTAGCACCAACTCACCCCTCACTTCCCTCGGCAACACTACCTCACCCCTCACTCCCCTCAGCAACACTAACTCACCTCTCACTCCCCCGACAACACTAACTCACCCCTCACTCCCCTCGGCACTAGCACACTCCTCACTCCCCCAGCAAAACTAATTCATGCCTCACTCCCCCGGAACCACTAACTCAACCCTCACTCTCTTCGGTATCACTAACTCACCCCTCACTCCCCTCAGCAACACGAGCTCACCCCTCACTCCCCCAGAAATACTAACACATGCCTCACTCCCCCGGAACCACTAACTCACCCCTCACTGCCCCACCAACACTAACTCACCCCTCACTCCAATTGGTAACACTAACTCACCCCTCACCCCCCACCAACACTAACTCACCCGTCACTCCCCAACAACACTAACTCACCCCTCACTCCCCTCAGCAACACTAACTCACCCCTCACTCCCCTTGGCACCACTAACTCACCCGTCACTCCCTCGGAACCACTAACTCACCCCTCTCTTCCCTTGGCAACACCACCTCACTCCTCACTCCCCCAGCACGTTCTCACTCCTCCCTCCCCTCTGCAACACTAGCTCACCCCTCACTCCCCCAGCAACACTAACTCAACCCTCACTCCCCCAGCAACACTAACTCACCCTCATTCCCCCAGAAGCACTAACTCACCCATCACTCCCTTTGGCAACACTAATTCATCCCTCACTCCCCCGGGACCACAAACTCATCCCTCACACCCCTCGGCACCACTAACTCAACCCTCACTCCCCCAGAACCACTATCACACCTCTCGCTCCCCCAGCACCACTAACTCACCCCTCACTCCCCCACCAACAGTAACTCACCGCTCACTCCCCAGCAACACTATCTCACCCCTCACTCCCCTCAGCAACACTAACTCACCCCTCACTCCCCTCAGCAACACTAACTCACCCCTCACTCCTCCCGCAACACTAACTCTACCCTCACTCCCCCAGCAACACTAACTTGCCCCTCACTCCCCCCCGACCCCACAATTTCAGCCCTCACTCCCCTCGGCAACACTAGCTCAGCCCTCACTCCCCTGGAACCACTAACTCACCCCACACTCCCCCAGCACCGCTAACTCACCCCTCACTCCCCCCGACACCAGTAACTCACCCCTCACTCTCCTCGGCAACACTAGCTCAGCCCTCACTCCCCTGGAACCACTAACTCATCCCTCACTCCCCCAGCAACACCAACTCATCCCTCACTCCCCCAGCAACGCTAACTCACCCCTCACTCCCCCTGCAACACTAACTCACTCCTCACTCCCCAAGTAGCACCAACTCACCCCTCACTCCCCTATGCAACACAAACTCAACTCTCACTCCCCCAGCACCACTAACTCACCCATCACTTCCCTTGGCAACACTAACTCACCCCTCACTCCCCCGACACCACTAACTCACCCATCACTCCCCTCAGCAACACTAACTCACCCCTCACTCCTCCCGCAACACTAACTCTACCCTCACTCCCCCAGCAACACTAACTTGCCCCTCACTCCCCCCCGACCCCACAATTTCAGCCCTCACTCCCCTCGGCAACACTAGCTCAGCCCTCACTCCCCTGGAACCACTAACTCACCCCACACTCCCCCAGCACCGCTAACTCACCCCTCACTCCCCCCGACACCAGTAACTCACCCCTCACTCTCCTCGGCAACACTAGCTCAGCCCTCACTCCCCTGGAACCACTAACTCATCCCTCACTCCCCCAGCAACACCAACTCATCCCTCACTCCCCCAGCAACGCTAACTCACCCCTCACTCCCCCTGCAACACTAACTCACTCCTCACTCCCCAAGTAGCACCAACTCACCCCTCACTCCCCTATGCAACACAAACTCAACTCTCACTCCCCCAGCACCACTAACTCACCCATCACTTCCCTTGGCAACACTAACTCACCCCTCACTCCCCCGATACCACTAACTCACCCATCACTCCCCTCGGCTACACTAACTCACCCCTCACTCCCCCAGCAACACTAACTGAACCCTCACTCCCCCAGCAACACTAACTCACCCCTCATTCCCCCGGAACCACTAATTCACCCCTCACTCCCTTTGGCAACACTAACTCACCCCTCACTCCCCCAGCAACACTAACTCACCCCTCACTCCCCTCGGCACCACTAACTCACCCCTCACTCCGCCAGCATCACTAACTCGTCCCTCACTCCCCCGGGACCACTATCACACCTCTCGCTCCCCCAGCACCACTAACTCACCCCTCACTCCCCTTGGTAACACTAACTCACCCCTAACTCCCCTCAGCAGCAATAATTCACCCCTCACGCCCTTAGCAACACTAACTCACCCCTCACTCCCCTCGGCAACACCAACTCAACCCTCACTCCCCCAGCAACACTAACTCACACCTCACTCCCCAGCAACACTAACTCACCCCTCACTCCCTTCGGCAACGCTAACTCATCCCTCATTCTCCCGGGACCACTAACACACCTCTCGCTCCCCCAGCACCACTAACTCACCCCTCACTCCACTGGAATTACTAACTCACCCCACACTCCCCCAGCACCACTAACTCATCCCTCACTCTCCCAGCACAACTAACTCACCGCTCACGTCCCTCGGCAGCACTAACTCATCCCTCACTCTCCCAGCACCACTAACTCACCCCACTCTCCCCCAGCACCACTAACTCACCCCTCACTCCCCCAGCACCACTAACTCACCCCTCACTCCCCCAGCACCACTAACTCACCCCTCACTCCCCCAGGACCACTAACTCACCCCTCTCTCCCGCAGCACCACTAACTCACCCCACACTATCCCAGCACCACTAACTCACCCCTCACTTCCCCAGAACCACTAACTCAAACCTCACTCCCCTCGGCAACACGAACTCAACTCTCACTCCCCCAGCAACACTAACTCACCCCTGACTCCCCTCGGCAACACTAACTCACCCCTCACTCCCCCACCAACACCAACTCACCCCTCACTCCCCCACCAACACCAACACACCCCTTACTCCCTCAGCAACACTAACTCACCCCTCACTCCCCTTGGCAACACGACCTAACCACTCACTCCCCCAGCAATACTAACTCACGCCTCACTCCCCCGGAACCACTAACTCACCCCTCACTGCCCCAGCAATACTAAATCACCCCTCACTCCCCTTGGTAACACTAACTCACCCCTCACCCCCCAACAACACTAACTGACCCCTCACTCCCCAGCAACACTAACTCATCCCTCACTCCCCTCAGCAGCAATAACTCACCGCTCACTCCCCCAGTGGCACCAACTCATCCCTCACTCCCCTTGGCAACACATACTCACCTCTCACTCCCTCAGCACCACTAACTCACCGCTCACTTCCCTTGGCAACACTAACTCACCCCTCACTCCCCTCAGCAACACCAACTCAACCCTCACTCCCCCGGAACCACTAACTCAGCCCTCATTCCCCTCGCCACTAACTCACCCCTCACTCCCCTCGGCAACACTAACTCACCCCTCACTCCCCAGCAACACTAACTCACCCCTACTCCCTTCGGCAACGCTAACTCATCCCTCATTCTCCCGGGACCACTAACACACCTCTCGCTCCCCCAGCACCACTATCTCACCCCTCACTCCACTGGAATTACTAACTCACCCCACACTCCAACAGCACCACTAACTAATCCCTCACTCTCCCAGCACAACTAACTTACCCCTCACTGCCCTCGGCACCACTAACTCATCCCTCACTCTCCCAGCACCACTAACTCACCCCACACTCCCCCAGCACCACTAACTCACCCCTCACTCCCCCAGCACGACTAACTCACCCCTCACTCCTCCGGTACCACGAACTCACCCCACACTCCCCCAGCACCACTAACTCACCCCTCACTTCCCTCGGCACCACTAACTCACCCCACACTCCCCCAGCACCACTAACTCACCCATCACTCCCTTTGGCAACACTAACTCATCCCTCACTCCCCCAGGACCACAAACTCATCCCTCACACCCCTCGGCACCACTAACTCAACCCTCACTCCCCCGGAACTACTATCACACCTCTCGCTCCCCCAGCACCACTAACACACCCCTCACTCCCCTCGGCAACACGAACACACCCATCACTCCCCCACCAACACGAACTCACCCCTCACTCCCCACCAACACTAACTCACCCCTCACTCCCCACCAACACTAACTCACCCCTCACTCCCCTCGGCAACACTAACTCACCCCTCACTCCCCCAGCAACACTAACTCACCCCTCACTCCCCCAGCAACACCAACTCAGCCCTCACTCCCCTTGGCACCACTAACTCACCCGTCACTCCCTCAAAACCACTAACTCATCCCTCACACCCCTCGGCAACACCACCTTACTCCTCACTCCCCCAGTAGCACCTACTCACCCCTCACTTCCCTTGGCAACACTAACTCACTCCTTACTTCTCCGACACCACTAACTCACCACTCACTCCCCTCGGCAACACTAGCTCACCCCTCACTCCCCCAGCAACACTAACTCAACCCTCACTCCCCCAGCAACTCTAACTCACCCTCATTCCCCCGGAAGCACTAACTCATCCATCACTCCCTTTGGCAACACTAACTCATCCCTCACTCCCCCGGGACCACAAACTCATCCCTCACACCCCTCGGGACCACTAACTCAACCCTCACTCCCCCGGAACCACTAACACACCTCTCGCTCCCAAAGCACCACTAACTCACCCCTCACTCCACTGGAATCACTAACTCACCCCACACTCCCCCAGCACCACTAACTCACCCCTCACTTCCCTCGGCACCACTAACTCACTCCTCACTCCCCCAGCAACACTAACTCACCCCTCACTCCCCAGCAACACTAGCTCACCCCTCACACCTCTCAGCAACACTAACTCACCCCTCACTCACCAGCAACACGAGCTCACCCCTCACTCCCCTCAGCAACACTAACTCACCCCTCATTCCCCCACCAACACTAACTCACCCCTCACTCCCCTGCAACACTAACTCACCCCTGACTCCCCTCAGCAACACTAACTCACCCCTCACTCCCCCAGCAACACTAACTCAACCCTCACTCCCCCAGCAACACTAACGCCCCTCACTCCCCCAGCAACACCAATACAGCCCTCACTCTCCTTGGCACCACTAACTCACCCCTCACTCCCTTGGAACCACTAACTCATCCCTCACACCCCTCGGCAACACCACCTAACTTCTCACTCCCCCAGCACCACTAACTCACCCCTCACTCCCCCCGACCCCACTATTTCAGCCCTCACTCCCCTCGGCAACACTAGCTCAGCCCTCACTCCCCTGGAACCACTTACTCACCCAACACTCCCCCAGCACCGCTAACTCACCCCTCACTCCCCCCGACACCACTAACTCACCCCTCACTCCCCTCGGCAACACTAGCTCAGCCCTCACTCCCCTGGAACCACGAACTCACCCCACACTCCCCCAGCACCACTAACTCACCCCTCACTCCCCTGGAACCACGAACTCACCCCACACTCCCCCAGCAACACTAACTCACCCCACACTCCCCCAGCACCACTAACTCACGTCTCATTCCCCCAACAACACTAAATGACCCCTCAGTCCCCCAGCAACACTAACTCAACTCTCACTCCCCCAGCAACACTAACTCAACTCTCACTCCTCTCGGCACCACTAACTCACCCGGCACTTCCCCAGAATCACTAACTCAACCCTCACTCCCCTCGGCAACACTAACTCAACTCTCAGTCTTCCCGGCACCACTAACTCACCCCGCATTCCCCTCGGCAACACTAGCTCACCCCTCACTCTCCCAGCAACACTAACTCACCCCTCACTCCCCAAGAAACACTAACTCACCCCTCACTCCCCAAGAAACACGAACACAACCCTCACTCCCCAGCAACACTAACTCACCCCTCACTCCCCTCGGCAACACTAACTCACCCCTCACTCCCCTCGGCAACACTAACTCACCCCTCACTCCCCCACCAACACCAACTCACCCCTCACTCCCCCAGCAACACTAACTCACCCCTCATTCCCCAGCAACACTAACTCACCCCTCCCTCCCCCAGCAACACCAACTCAGCTCTCAGTCCCCTTGGCACCACTAACTCACCCCTCACTCCCTCGGAACCACTAACTCATCCCTCACACCCCTCGGCAACACCACATCACTCCTCACTCCCCCAGTAGCACCAACTCACCCCTCATACCCCTCGGCAACATGAACTCACCTCACTCCCCCAGCACCACTAACTCACCCCTCACTTCCCTTGGCAACACAAACTCACCCCTCACTCCCCCGACACCGCTAACTCACCCCTCACTCCCCTCGGCAACACTTGCTCACCCCTCAATCCCCCAGCAACACTAACTCAATCCTCACTTGCCCATGACCACTAACTCATCTCTCTCACCCCTCACTCCCCTGGAACCACTAACTCACCCCTCACTCCCCCAGCACTAATAACTCACCCCTCACTCCCCTCAGCAACATCACCTCACCCCTCACACCCCCACCAACACTAACTCACCCCTCACTTCCCCAGCACTAATAACTCACCCCTCACTCCCCTCAGCAACATCACCTCACCCCTCACACCCCCAGCAACAATAACTCACCCCTCACTCCCCCAGTAGCACCAACTCACCCCTCACTTCCCTCGGCAACACTAACTCACCCCTCACTCCCCTCGGCAACACTAACTCACCTCTCACTCCCCCGACAACACTAACTCACCCCTCACTCCCCTCGGCACTAGCACACTCCTCACTCCCCCAGCAAAACTAATTCATGCCTCACTCCCCCGGAACCACTAACTCAACCCTCACTCTCTTCGGTATCACTAACTCACCCCTCACTCCCCTCAGCAACTCGAGCTCACCCCTCACTCCCCCAGCAATACTAACACATGCCTCACTCCCCCGGAACCACTAACTCACCCCTCACTGCCCCACCAACACTAACTCACCTGTCACTCCCCTTGGTAACACTAACTCACCCCTCACTCCCCACCAACACTAACTCACCTGTCACTCCCCAACAACACTAACTCACCCCTCACTCCCCTCAGCAACACTAACTCACCCCTCACTCCCCTTGGCACCACTAACTCACCCGTCACTCCCTCGGAACCACTAACTCACCCCTCACTTCCCTTGGCAACACCACCTCACTCCTCACTCCCCCAGCACGTTCTCACTCCTCCCTCCCCTCTGCAACACTAGCTCACCCCTCACTCCCCCAGCAACACTAACTCAACCCTCACTCCCCCAGCAACACTAACTCACCCTCATTCCCCCAGAAGCACTAACTCACCCATCACTCCCTTTGGCAACACTAACTCATCCCTCACTCCCCCGGGACCACAAACTCATCCCTCACACCCCTCGGCACCACTAACTCAACCCTCACTCCCCCGGAACCACTATCACACCTCTCGCTCCCCCAGCACCACTAACTCACCCCTCACTCCCCCACCAACAGTAACTCACCGCTCACTCCCCAGCAACACTATCTCACCCCTCACTCCCCTCAGCAACACTAACTCACCCCTCACTCCCCTCAGCAACACTAACTCACCCCTCACTCCTCCCCCAACACTAACTCTACCCTCACTCCCCCAGCAACACTAACTTGCCCCTCACTCCCCCCCGACCCCACTATTTCAGCCCTCACTCCCCTCGGCAACACTAGCTCAGCCCTCACTCCCCTGGAACCACTAACTCACCCCACACTCCCCCAGCACCGCTAACTCACCCCTCACTCCCCCCGACACCAGTAACTCACCCCTCACTCCCCTCGGCAACACTAGCTCAGCCCTCACTCCCCTGGAACCACTAACTCATCCCTCACTCCCCCAGCAACACCAACTCATCCCTCACTCCCCCAGCAACGCTAACTCACCCCTCACTCCCCCTGCAACACTAACTCACTCCTCACTCCCCAAGTAGCACCAACTCACCCCTCACTCCCCTATGCAACACAAACTCAACTCTCACTCCCCCAGCACCACTAACTCACCCATCACTTCCCTTGGCAACACTAACTCACCCCTCACTCCCCCGACACCACTAACTCACCCATCACTCCCCTCGGCTACACTAACTCACCCTTCACTCCCCCAGCAACACTAACTGAACCCTCACTCCCCCAGCAACACTAACTCACCCCTCATTCCCCCGGAACCACTAATTCACCCCTCACTCCCTTTGGCAACACTAGCTCACCCCTCACTCCCCCAGCAACACTAACTCACCCCTCACTCCCCTCGGCACCACTAACTCACCCCTCACTCCGCCAGCATCACTAACACGTCCCTCACTCCCCCGGGACCACTAACTCACCCCTCACTTCCCCAGCACCACTAACTCACCCCTCACTCCCCTCGTCAACACTAACTCACCCATCACTCCCTCAATGCCACTAACGCACCCCTCACTCTACTGGCAACACTAACTCACCCTCACTCCCTTGGCACTTCAGAGTCACCGCCACCTTGCCTCGCACTATTTCACCACCACCATTTGCCCAGCTCTCTGCACGATCACTCCCAGCTCCGCAGCACTACACACGCTCTGCCAGCCTCCCCAGCACCACCGACTCACCACAAGCTCCCCAAGCACAACAGATGCTCCAACTGCCTGAAGGGCGTACAGCCTCAACGCCAGCAGCTATGGCTCACCGCTAGCTAAATTTCGACAAATATATAGCAATCTCTGCCTCCTTGTTTATTTTACTCATAGGAATGGAACTTGTGTTAATGAGACGGATGAATTTAAGATACTGAGTATTCCAGGACACTATAAATCCCTCTCTCCTTCAGGTAAGACAAAACACTCTATAAAAATAGACACAGAACTGCATCAAGTGTCATCCATGTCCCTCGGCACTTCACCGAAGTCTGAAGAAAAATAAGAAACAGGAGAGATGATTAAAAAGTTCCTCTTTGGGATGGTATTAAAGTGGTTTTTAAATGAGCAGAGGAAGGTGATAAAGCAGAAGGGTTTAGGGAGGTAATGCCAAAGAGATGTCTCGACCAACAGCTGCTAATATTGGGGTGCAGGAAGGCGGCTACACACTAGGTTACAGAGAGAGGAACTGGAAGATTTGAGGGCAGGGGGAGGAATTGTAAAGCTGGAGAAGGTTACTGAGATAGGGACAAGGCCACAGAGAAACTAAAACTAAAGTGATTATTTTAAATGAATCTTTGAGGAACTGGGTGTCAATTTAGATTAGCCTGAAGCTGGGTGACGAGCGATTAGAACTTGGTGTGGGATAAGATACATAGTATTGAACTGTTAGAGGAGCATCTTTCAGATGGGATGGTAAACTGAGGTCCCACATTGTCTGTAAGGTTGTTGAAAAAGATTTCATGACTCTATTTTGAATGGCGGGGGAGTTATGTAGTGTCCTAGCCAATATTTATCCCTCAACTAACATCACAAAAATGGATTATCTGGTTGTTATCACATTGATGTTTGTGAGAGCTTGCTGTGTGCAAATTGGCTGCTGTATTTCCTACAATATAACAGTGACTACATTTCTTTGGCTGCAAAGTGCTTTGGGATTTCCTGAGCTTGGGAGATATAAATGCAAGACTTTATTTTTCACTTTTTCAGTCATTTGTTTGTTAGCTTTTTCGTGAAATGGATATTTCCCATTTCAGCATGTAAATCTCCCAGGTTCAATCAGGTGTGAAAAACAATAGTTCCCGATCCAGCTCATGAAGCCCAGGATACACGGTCCTTCTAATTCATATCAGTGCCTTCACCCTGTCTGAATTTTGTAGGCTGTGATTGGACAAGGCTGATCTTGGTGCTGTTGCCTTATTGGTCAATAACCTGAATGTTGAGATCCACTACTCTTAGCAACTGGAGAAATCTGGAGAGCAATGGGAACAGGAATATCAACTTTCTGATTGGCACCAAGGGTAACCATCTCACTAACCTGTGACAATAAAAAGACTCAACACTCCTCTGTTAGATACAGAGTAAAGCTCCCTCTACACTGTCCCATCAAACACTCCCAGGGCAGGTACAGAATGGGTTAGATTTAGAGTAAAGATCCCTCTACTTTGCTCCATCAAACACTCTCAAGGACACACACAACACAAGTTAGATACAGAGTAAAGCTCCATCTACACTGTCCCATCAAACACTTCCAGAGCAGTATAACACAGGGTTAGATAAAAAAAAGAAAAAAAAAAACGGGTTAAATACAGAGTAAAGCTCCCTCTACACTGTCCCAACAAACACTCCCAGGGCAGATATAACATGGGTTAGATACAGAGTAAAGCTCCCTCTACACTGATGCATCAAATGCTCACAGGGCAAGAACAGCACAGTTTCAATATAGATTAAAGCTCTATCTACAGTGACCCATCAAATACTCCCAGGGAAGGAGCATCCATCACAGGTCAAATATAGATTAAAGCTCCCTCTACACTGTCCCATCAGATCCTCCCAGGACAGATACAGCACAGGTTAGATACAGAGTAAAGCTCCCTCTACACTGCATGGAGTTCCCAGATAGATGGGAATAGATTTGGGAAATGACAGGATGTTCAAAGACTTTGGAGAGGAAAGGGAGATTGGAAATGGAATAGTAGCTTGCAAGGATGGAGGAGATCAAACCAAACAATGAAAGTGATTGAACAGCCAATGAGTTTGTTTTGCAGAAAATGCAGCTGATGTTCAAATCGTTGAAACCAACTACCACGAATATGCTTTTGTATTGTACAACAGACAGAATCAAACAAAGTCAGTGGCACTGTATGGTAAGAGATTCTATATTAGCTTTTTTACACACAACTGTCGAAGGTTGATTTCTGTAATTTTAACTGAATGCTCATCTCACAGGAAGGACACAAAAGCTGAGGAAGGAAATTCATGAACAGTTCAAAGAATTTGCATTGAAACAAGGGATTCCAGAGGGCATGGTCTTATTCCTGTCTGAACAAGGTAAGCACATCATGAGCTCCTGAGGGCTGAAGAATGGCAGGGGTACTTTCACCTGTTAGGTCATGGAACTTGGAATTCTATTTAAGTAGACAGAATTTGTAGAGAGGGTAAAAGTTGGACATGGGGAGGGGTCGCAGTCTGTAATATGATAGCAATGGTCAACCTGGATTCCTTTTACAATGAAATAACTGTTAAAAGCCAAGCTTGGTATCACCTAGCTGCGGCTATTGGTGACCTTGCCTCCTCTCCTACAGTGTAAACTTTGTCAATCAGAGAAAAACACAGACTAAGGGTTTGGGGAATGCTGAAAGGTGAAGGGTTGCAATGTCAAGTTTGGACAAGTTAAAGGTTATAGTAAAGGTGAGTTCACAAGAAGACATGGCTCTCATATATTGGGATTCTGTTGAAAGCCTGGAGCCTGAGGACTGAGAGTTAACATTTCTCTTTCAGACAGGATATCTTATACCCCTAATATGATTGATTAGATTCCAGTCTGTAACTCACTCCCGGGTATCTATTATTCAAAAATAAACCACTCAAACCCCTCAATTAAATTCTACCCTATAACTCACACCCGGGTATCGATTATTCTATATATAAAGACTCAAACCCCTCGATTAAATTCCAAACTGTAACTCATTCCTGGGTATCTATTATTAATATATAAAGGACCTGAACCCCTTGATTAAAATCCAGCCTATAACTCACTCCCAGGTATTTGTTATTCTAAATATAAACCAGTCAAACCCCTTGATTAAATTCCAGCCTGTAACTCAGTCCTGGGTATTTGTTATTCTCTATATAAACCACCCGAATCCCTCGATTAAATTCCAGCCCGTAACTCAGTCCGGGTATCTATTATTCTACATTTAAACCACTCAAACCTTTCGATTAGATTCCACTCTGTAACTCACTCCCAGATATTGGTTATTCTCTCTATAAACCACTCAAACCCTTCAATTAAATTCCAAATTGTAACACACTACTGTGTCTATGTTATTGTATATATAAGCCACCAGAATCCCTTGAAGAGACTGCAGCCTGTAATTCACTCTCGAGTATCTGCTATTTGATTTTTAGACACCCCAAATTCCTTGATCAGATTCTAGCCTATAACTCAAGTTCATGTATCTGTTATTCTATAAATAAACACCCCTAACATCCCCATTAACTTCTAGCCAGTAATTCATCCCCAGGTACCAATATTCTTTTTATAAACACCATAAATCCTGATTAGATTGTAGCCTGTAACTCACTCCTGGCTATCTATTATTCTACATAGAAACCACCCAAACCCCTTGATAACATTTTAGCCTAAAACTCACTCCCAGGTATTTGTTATTTTATATATAAACCACCCAAACTCCTTGATTAGATTCCACCCTGTAATTCCCGAGTATTTATATTGTTTCGACGAGGTGAAAAGGGGTCTAGGGTTCCCTCTCAGCCTTCACCTGGTCTTACCGTAACAGGGTTTAATTTTTAACACACTCTATTTTAGCTCCCCCTTGGTGACTCCTTGTTCACTGCTTTCCAATTATAAGGCAAAGAAACCAGCCAAACAGGTTTTCTTAGGTTTAAAGAAGAAAAGTTGAAATTTATTAAACTTAAACTCTAATTTGCTTAACGCATACAGATACGTGACGCGCCCACCGTAGCATGCATACGCGATACACACGTGCAGATAGAGACAGAAAAGAGCAGAAGAAATAAAGTGGAAAAGTTTGAGGCAATATCTGAAAATGATTTTGGTTACTGTTCTTTGAGCTCGCTGTAGAGTCCTTGATTGTAGGTAGGTCTTGCTTTTCGTTGGGGCCCAGCATTCTTCTTAAACGTTGTTCGATGTAGGAGACCTTTCTCTTTTAAGGTTCATGTGTCCTCAGAGGGTCCAGAGGCTTGTGAGAAAGACTTGGGAGCAAACTTGAGAGGCTGTGGCAAGCCAGCCAGGAGAGGTCTTTACAGTCCTGGAGCAAACAGTCCCTCTGCTTTCAAAAACTGTCTGTGCACAATTCAAAACTCCCAAATTGGCCAGGAGGTTATTCACGTGACCAACTGGTTTAACCACTTCTGTGTTTGTGGATTCTCTTCTCCTAGCAGACCCTGGAATGCCTCTTCTTACACACAATACCTGGTGATCAAAGTCCATTTTAGGTTAAGTGGATAAGGGAAGTAACCTCTCTTGTCTCCATTGATATGCAAATGTCATCCATCCAAGTGTCTGGCAGCCCTTGTAACAGGCCTTCTCTTCTTCCCAGCAACAATTTGAAATTTAATGTCCATGTGGTGAAATTAATATGCCTCATTTTTGGCAGGTGGGGGGTCTGCATGACAATATAAAACAGCCGAGCTCCTCGATTATGATCCAACCTGTAATTCATTCCCGGCTATATGTTGTTCTACATGTAAACACCCCGAGCCCCTTCTTTAGATTCCAGCAACTTAAACATTCACTCCCTCCAACACCATTGCACTCTGGCTGCAGTGGTACCAACTATAGATTAGATTAGAGATACAGCACTGAAACAGGCCCTTCGGCCCACCGAGTCTGTGCCGAACATCAACCACCCATTTTATACTAATCCTACACTAATCCCACATTCCCAACAAACATCCCCACCTGTCCCTATATTTCCCTACCACCTACCTATACTGGTGACAATTTATAATGGCCAATTTACCTATCAACCTGCAAGTCTTTTGGCTTGTGGGAGGAAACCGGAGCACCCGGAGAAAACCCACGCAGACACAGGGAGAACTTGCAAACTCCACACAGGCAGTTCCCGGAATCGAACCCGGGTCCCTGGAGCTGTGAGGCTGCGGTGCTAACCACTGCGCCACTGTGCCGCAGTGATGCATGCATGCATAAGATGCATGCAGGAACTTGCCAAGGCTTCTTCAACAGAATCTTCCAAACCTGTGACCTCTACCATCTAGAAGGACAAGGGCAGCAGATGCATGGGATCGCCATCACCTGCAAGCTCCCCTCCAAGCACCATCCTGACTTGGAACTATAGTGCGGTTCCTTCGCTGTCGCTGGGTCAAAATCCTGGAACTCCCTCCCTAACAGCACTGTGGGTGTACCTACACCATATGGACTGCAACGATTAAGGGTGGTAGCTCACCACCACCTTCTCAAGGACAATTACAGATGGGCAATTAAAGATGGCCTTGCCAGCAACGCTCACAACCCATGAATGAATTTAAAAAAACACATTCACTAAGACTGTACAATGCAGCACCAGACACCATGGCTAACTCACCTACTCTACATAACCAGCTCATTGTGCTGCTCTTCAACATAACATTTATAATCAATTTCAATTTAAAACAGAAAGAGAGAAACAAGAGAGAAAAGGAGGAAGAGTCAGAGAGAGTGAAGTAAAAGAGAGGAGAGACAGTGAGAAGTGAAGGCATTTGAAATCAGTTCATCTGCTTCTTATGTGATGTGGAATCATTGACGTCCAATTGTTACTCTGCAGTTTGGATGAGGAAGGTAATGTAGGCCTTTTATCATCGCAGACTTTTCCGTTGCCCCTGGATTTTAGTGACCATTATGAAGTGCTGATGTTTGATTGAGTTTGTAGACATGCTCCTAACTGTGTGTCAAATCTAACAGGTGCATGTGTTCCATGGGACCCCATACCAGACTCAGTTGTCAAGGTGAGTCAATCCTTCATTCACTTCCTAGATACTAAGCCAAGATGGTGCTACGAGCTGAGTGTCCCATGGATCAGAGCTGGGAGTTATAGTGAGTGGTGTGTCCATGTGATTGGTGCTGGGGAGATATAAAAGAGAGGTTTGATGAGGGTAATTCAGCTGGTGTTGCGTATATTGTTGTGACCTCAGTGAGACCCTTAATATTAAAAATACGAGATATGAGCTCTCCAGACCAAGACTGGAATTTTACATTTCCACCCCCCCCCCCACCCCCCACAAAACAAAAGAGCGGGATGGTGGCGGAGGTGGGGGGATGCGAGGGGGCATAAAATGGAGCGTGAGGCTTGGGGGGCCCTTCCCGATCCGCTCCCGCCTCCACCACCATTTGACGCTGGGCAGTGATGGTGATAAATGACTCGCCCACCCCAGGCCAATCAAGGCCTCCCTGCGGACATGGGGATTTTACCATTGGCAAGCGGATGGCCCAGGCCCAAGAAAAGTAGGTGACTTTCTGATGGCCTGGGGTGGGGAAGGGGCCATCCTGATCAGTCGCCCTGTGCCCCATGGAGGGGCATCTCCAATGCCCTAACTACCCCCAATGCCCAACACGCCCCCCATCCCTTCAATCGACCACTCTTGTCTCGCCGGGGCCTGACCAATCACCTCTGGCGAGGCCCCAAAAACTTACCTTTTCCTGGGGTCGTCCTTCCTCTTCAGTCTTCAACTGGGTTGCAGTCCCAGTAGTGGCCACCGCTCCCGGTGACGTTGCTGGGATTAAGAGCTGCCGGCCTGCTGATTGGCTGGCAGCTCCAGTAGGCGGGACCCTCCTGACTCAATGAGGTGGAAGTCCTGCTTCAGACCAATTAAGTGCCTGGGAACCGTCAAATGTGGTCTGGATCCCCAGTCCCAGCGGAGGCGGGATCACCACCGATATTTCAGTCGTTGGATAGCTCCCGTCTGACGAGAGTACAATTCCGGCCCAATTTACAGAGTTACACGACAAGATTTTACTTTTATTACAACAACTAAACTAAAATAAATCCCCATTTACAACTTAATTTAAAGAAATTTCCCATTTACTAGATGGCACTTTGTAAGTAGCTGATACCCCCGATTACAAAGAAAGGTGTTTTCTATACTTATTAAAATACTTGCAAACTTCACACTACATTTATATGTTACACAGTCCTCTTTGATGGTGAAATCTTTGTGGTTGAAAGTCCCAAACACCTCCCAGTTGCAATGGGAGTCAGTGGGCTTATGATGAATATCAGTAAACAGCCCTTTCCTTTCCTTAAAAGCAAAATACTGCGGATGCTGGAAATCTGAAACAAAAACAAGAAATGCTGGAATCACTCAGCAGGTCTGGCAGCATCTGTGGAAAGAGAAGCAGAGTTAACGTTTCGGGTCAGTGACCCTTCTTCGGAACTGACAAATATTAGAAAAGTCACAGATTATAAACAAGTGAGGTGGGGGTGGGGCAAGAGATAACAAAGGAGAAGGCGCAGATTGGACCAGGCCACATAGCTGACCAAAAGGTCACGGAGCAAAGGCAAACAATATGTTAATGGTGTGTTGAAAGACAAAGCATTAGTACAGATTAGGTGTGAATACACTGAATATTGAACAGCAGCAAGTCAAATCATTGGATGAAGAACATTGGGGCCAATCTTCATCTGCCCTGCTCCCAAATAGCACCCAACAAATAGGTACATTAGGGAGTTACAATTGGTAAATCAATGGAACACTGATGTTACAGTAAGTAAATCAATGTTAAATACTGTAAGTTGACAATTTAAACGTCTGACAGCTGTTCCTTAAGTAAAAGCAACATAAATACATATGGAGTTCTGAAGAAGGGTCACTGACCCGAAACGTTAACTCTGCTTCTCTTTCCACAGATGCTGCCAGACCTGCTGAGTGAATCCAGCATTTCTTGTTTTTGTTTCAGATTTCCAGCATCCGCAGTATTTTGCTTTTATAACCAATATCATCACCCTCTATAAAAACAAAGGTGACCGCGGTGACTGCAACAACTACCGTGGAATCTCCCTGCTCAGCATAGTGGGGAAAGTCTTTGCTCGAGTCGCTCTAAACAGGCTCCAGAAGCTGGCCGAGCATGTCTACCCTGAGGTACAGTGTGGCTTTCGTGCAGAGAAATCGACCGTTGACATGCTGTTCTCCCATCGTCAGATACAGGAGAAATGCCGAGAACAACAGATGCCCTTCTACATTGCTTTCATTGATCTCACCAAAGCCTTTGACCTCGTCAGCAGACGTGGTCTCTTCAGACTACTAGAAAAGATTGGATGTCCACCAAAGCTACTAAGTATCATCACCTCATTCCATGACAATATGAAAGGCACAATTCAATATGGCGGCACCTCATCAGACCCCTTTCCTATCCTGAGTGGCGTGAAACAGGGCTGTGTTCTCCCACCCACACTTTTTGGGATTTTCTTCTCCCTGCTGCTTTCACATGCGTTCGAGTCTTCTGAAGAAGGAATTTTCCTCCACACAAGATCAGGGGGCAGGTTGTTCAACCTTGCCCATCTAAGAGCGAAGTCCAAAGTACGGAAAGTCCTCATCAGGGAACTCCTCTTTACTGACGATGCTGCTTTAACATCTCACACTGAAGAGTGCCTGCAGAGTCTCATCGACAGGTTTGAGGCTGCCTGCAACGAATTTGGCCTAACCATCAGCCTCAAGAAAACGAACATCATGGGGCAGGACGTCAAAAATGCTCCATCCATCAATACTGGTGACCACGCTCTGGAAGTGGTTCAAGAGTTCACCTACCTAGGCTCAACTATCACCAGTAACCTGTCTCTAGATGCAGAAATCAACAAGCACATGGGAAAGGCTTTCACCGCTGTGTCCAGACTGGCCAAGAGAGTGTGGGAAAATGGCGCACTGACACGGAACACAAAAGTCCGAGTGTATCAAGCCTGTGTCCTCAGTACCTTGCTCTATGGCAGCGAGGCCTGGACAACGTATGCCAGCCAAGAGTGACGTCTCAATTCATTCCATCTTCACTGCCTCCGGAGAATACTTGGCATCAGGTGGCAGGACCGTATCTCCAACACAGAAGTCCTCGAGGCGGTCAACATCCCCAGCTTATACACACTACTGAGTCAGCGGCGCTTGAGATGGCTTGGCCATGTGAGCCGCATGGAAGATGGCAGAATCCCCAAAGACACTTTGTACAGCGAGTTCGCCACCGGTATCAGACCACCGGCCGTCCATGTCTCCGCTTTAAAGACGTCTGCAGCACCTGTGGAAGAGCCTGTCACTCTAGAATTGGCCTTTATAGCCAATTTTAATTTGTTTCATCATTCAATTTATTTTAACCATGTGGCTGCCCACTGGTTTTGTTTTCCGTATTTTTGGCTAGAGCTTTCATTTTTCTGTCATTTAACACCCTCTCTGCACTTCTTCTTACTTCTTCTTCTTCTTTGGCTTCCTAACCTCGAGAGACAATGGGTAAGCGCCTGGAGGTGGTCAGTGGTGTGTGGAGCAGCGCCTGGAGTGGCTATAAAGGCAAACAATATTGCTTTGTCTTTCAACACACCATTAACATATTGTTTGCCTTTTCTCCGTGAACTTTTGGTCAGCTATAAGGCCTGGTCCAATCTGCACCTGCTCCTTTGTTATCTCTTGCCCCACCCCCACCTCACTTGTTTATAATCTGTGACTTTTCTAATATTTGTCAGTTCCGAAGAAGGGTCACTGACCCGAAACGTTAACTCTGCTTCTCTTTCCACAGATGCTGCCAGACCTGCTGAGTGAATCCAGCATTTCTTGTGTGTGTGATGATATTGGTATCGCGCATGTCCTGAGGTACTGCTGCCTCGTCCCAGCACAGGCATAGCAGTTCATGTAGTGCTGAGAGTATAGCAGGCTTGGCACTCTTGATTATTTCAGGGGTAATGCTGTCCTTCCCAGGGGCTTTTCCACTGGCTAGAGAATCAATGGCATCACTGAGTTCCGATTTTGTTGGATGTATGTCCAGCTCATCCATGACTGGTAGAGGCTGGGCTGCATTGAGGGCAGTCTCAGTGACAACATTCTCCCTGGAGTACAGTTCTAGGTCGTGCTCAACACAGCGGTCCATTTGTTTGCGTTGGTCAGTGATTATATCCCCTGATTTAGATTTGAGGGGGGGCGATCTTCTTGATGGTTGGCCCAAGAGCTCTCTTAATGCCATCATACATTCCTCTGATGTTTCCGGTCCGCACTAACGCTTTGTCTTTCACAATACTATTAACACACTCTTTGCCTTTGCCCCATGACCTCCTTGTCAGTTATTCTCTGTGACCCTATGTACTATCAACACCTTTCCTTTTGTTCTCTTTTGCCTCACCTACATTTTATTTGAACAAAGAACAAAGAACAGTGCAGCACAGGAACAGGCCATTCGGCTTAAAACATATTACATTTCTAACCTTTGCCACTTCTGATGATGTCACTGACCTGAAATGGTAACTCTGTTTCCCTCCCTCCACAGATGCTGCCAGATCTGCTGAGTATTTCCTTCACTTTTTGTTTTTATTTCAGATTTCCAACATCTACAGTACTTTGCTTTTATTACTTTGATCTGTCTTGTCCTTTAGCTGAGTGGATGTGAGGTCACCCTACCTTCCAGGATACATCTTAAATTTTTAAAGTTCACAATTATTAAAACATAATCATGTTACACAGTCCAGCGTTCACAACAGTTCAACAGGTTGTTTTTCAGACTGGAGGATGGTAGACAGTGGTGTTCCCCAAGGGTGAGTGCTGGGACCACTGCTTTTTTTAGCTATATATGAATGACTTGAGTAAGACTCTTAAAAAGGGGGCCTCACTTCCCTCTAAGGTCCTGACCCCATACTATGTATCAATTGCATGAAACAGACTTTGGATACAATTTCCCCTTTATGTGGAACACCTTTATTAACTCACTAAGCAATAGTTTATGCTTACAACACCAGTTGCTTAGTAGACCCACTTATGGAAACTCACTCCTGGAAGGTCAGGTTTGCTGAACGATTTCTTCTGCACGACTTCCTGTGACTGACCAAGTCACAGTTCCCGGCTGCAACAACAATGCCCATGTGAGCTGTGGCTTTGTACCCCTTTCTGGCACTGGTCCATCGACATATCAGGTAATGTTTTGAATTGGGTCATTTGATTGGGTTTCAGTGCCTTATCCATCCTACCCTGGCTATGCAAGACCACCTGCATGTGGTTATATCCTGTTCTCAGCAGTGTGGGAGTCTTAGGTGCAGATCATCCATGGATGTGACATCTGCATCTTGATAAGGCAAGAAGGAAATCATTCACACATATTTCAAAAGGGCATTGTCCCTGAGTGTGGTTGTAGACAGGCTGTTTGATGTTGTAACAGCCCAGGCTACCACATCATAGAGAGATACAGCACTGAAACAGGCCCTTTGGCCCACTGAGTCTGTGCTGACCATCAGCCACCCATTTATACTACTCCTACATTAATCCCATATTCCCTACCACATCCCCACCTTCCCTCAATTCTCCTACCACCTACCTACACTAGGGGCAATTTACAATGGCCAATTTACCTATCAACCTGCAAGTATTTGGCTGTGAGAGGAAACCAGAGCACCTGGCAGACACCCATGCAGGCACAGGGAGAACTTGCAAACTCCACACAGGCAGTACCTAGAACTGAACCCAGGTCGGTGGAGCTGTGAGACTGCAGTGCTAACCACTGCGCCACTGTGCCACCCACCCACTCACCCAGTAATCGGTCTTTTCTGTGTGTGTATATGGCGGGGTGGGGGGGGTCCTAGTTCACTTACGTTGTCTTTTATTTTTAAAATGTCCAATATGAACCCCAGCGATGATGTCTTCAGTCAGAATTATTCTCCTTTCATCCCGATGTCCTTCACCTCCATGTCGTCACCACCCGGTGAGCTCCACATGCTGGTCCACACCAAACTGGTTACATTTTACTTTTGAACAGAATTACAGGAGATGTTAACAAATGCCTCACAGCATAACAAAAATACAAGAGATATCCAAATGCCTTAGACTTGGATCTCAGAATACACAGTAGAGTTTCAAAATTTGCTGATGACACCAAACATGGAGGTGTGGCAAACAGTGAGAATGATATGAAGCGCCTGCAATGGGACGTAGATAGGCTAGCAGAAAGAGCTGACAGGTGGAAGGTGGAATTTAATACAGACAAGTGTGAGGTGGTACATTTTGGCAGAAGAAAGAGAGAGAGGCAATATATACTTAATGGCACAGTTCTAAAGAGTGTGCAGGAACAGCAGGATGTGGGAGTACATGTGCAAAGATCTTTGAAGGTGATGGCAAGGCATACATCGAGAGTGGTTAGTAAAGCATATGGGATCTTGGGTTCATAAATAGACGCATTGAGTACAAAAGCAGAGAAGTTATGCTGAACCTTTACAAAGCTCTGGTTAGGCCGCAACTACAGCATTGCATCCAGTTCTGGTCACCACACTTTAGGAAGGATGTGAGGGTGCAGAGGAGATTTACCAGAATGGTTCCAGAGATGAGGGATTTTAGTTACAAGGTTAGGTTGGAAAAGCTGGGTTTGTTTTCCTTAGAGCAAAGGAGATTGAGGGGAGATTTAATAGACGTGCACAAGACTATGACAGGCTTAGATAAGTTAGACAAGGAAATGGTGCTGGATGATGAAGTGAGCGGGGTGTCTCATGGATCGGTGCTGGATGATGTACAGAGTGGGGTGTCCCAGGGATCAGTGCTGGATGATGTACAGAGTGGGGTGTCCCAGGGATCGGTGCTGGATGATGTACAGAGTGGGGTGTCTCAGGGATCGGTGCTGGATGATGTACAGAGTGGGGTGTCCCAGGGATCGGTGCTGGATGATGTACTGAGTGGGGTGTCTCAGGGATCGGTGCTGGATGATGTACAGAGTGGGGTGTCCCAGGGATCGGTGCTGGATGATGTACTGAGTGGGGTGTCCCAGGGATTGGTGCTGGATGATGTACTGAATGGGGGTGCCCAGGGATCGGTGCTGGATGATATACTGAGTGTGGTGTCCCAGGGATCAGTGTTGGATGATGTACAGAGTGGGATGTCCCAGGGATCGGTGCTGGATGATGTACTGAATGGGGGGGCCCAGGGATCGGTGCTGGATGATGTACTGAGTGGGGTGTCCCAGGGATCGGTGCTGGATGATGTACTGAGTGGGGTGTCTCAGGGATCGGTGCTGGATGATGTACAGAGTGGGGTGTCCCAGGGATCGGTGCTGGATGATGTACTGAGTGGGGTGTCCCAGGGATTGGTGCTGGATGATGTACTGAATGGGGGTGCCCAGGGATCGGTGCTGGATGATGTACTGAGTGTGGTGTCCCAGGGATCAGTGTTGGATGATGTACAGAGTGGGATGTCCCAGGGATCGGTGCTGGATGATGTACTGAATGGGGGGGCCCAGGGATCGGTGCTGGATGATGTACTGAATGGGGGTGCCCAGGGATCGGTGCTGGATGATGTACTGAATGGGGTGTCCCAGGGATTGGTGCTGGATGATGTACTGAGTGGGGTATCCCAGGGATCGGTGCTGGATGATGTACTGAATGGAGTGTCCCAGGGATTGGTGCTGGATGATGTGCTGAGTGGGGGTGCCCAGGGATCGGTGCTGGATGATGTACTGAGTGTGGTGTCCCAGGGATCAATGTTGGATGCTGTACAGAGTGGGATGTCCCAGGGATCGGTGCTGGATGACGTACTGAATGGGGGGGCCCAGGGATCGGTGCTGGATGATGTACTGAATGGGGGTGCCCAGGGATCGGTGCTGGATGATGTACTGAATGGGGGGGCCCAGGGATCGGTGCTGGATGATGTACTGAATGGGGGTGCCCAGGGATCGGTGCTGGATGATGTACTGAGTGGGGTGTCCCAGGGATCAGTGCTCAATGATGTACTGAGTGGGGTGTCCCAGGGATCAGTGCTCAATGATGTACTGAGTGGGAGTGCCCAGGGATCGGTGCTGGATGATGTACTAAGTGGGATGTCCCAGGGATCGGTGCTGGATGATGTACTAAGTGGGATGTCCCAGGGATCGGTGCTGGATGATGTACTGAGCAGGGTGTCCCAGGGATCAGTGCTATAAACATTGGTTCAGTCAGACCCATAACTGAACAGAACACATAATTGGTTTGTGTTTGAAATTGTTTGTTTCGGACCTTGCCTCAATCCGTGAGCCTGAAATAAATTATTGCAACATTTGTATGAAGTTTGTCAACTTCAATGATTGAATATTGCACAACTGAATTAGAGAAGCACTATGAGCTTAAATAGACAAAAATGTTTCATGCTTATAGTCATGATGTGATTACTGGTATGTTTTCTCCAACCCCTCTCTGTATCAGGATCGTGCACGAAGAACGCTCGCAGCAGAGGATGAGGAATGGTCTACCTTTGAGTCTCTTGTGAACAAAATTCGTAGTGCAGGTGGGAACAGTATGGGATACAATTCTGAGTACAGCAGTTCAAGAAGGCAGCTCACTACCACCTTCTCAAGGGCAATTAGGAATGGACAATAAATGCTGGCCTCGTCTGTGACGCCCACATCCCCGAACGAATAAAAAACTATCACTGGTGCAACACTGGTTACACATTGGGTACAGCACAGTGCAAATCACTGGGAATGGCATTGGATAAATCACTGGACACTGAACTGGCCATAGCACTGTAATGGCACAGGATGAATCACTGAGCAGAGCTCTAGGTACAGCACTGGGCTCTCAACTGTGTACAGTATCAGCTACATTACTGAGAACAGAACTACATACAACACTGGGTTAGACACTTTATACAGCACTGTGCACTGACAGTAACTGTCTGAGGGGAAAGGGATCCTGATTCCCGTGTTATGGAATGTGAGGGAATATGTTCCTGACTCCCATGTTATGGAGTGTGAGTGTTTGTGTTCCTGATTCCAGTGTTATTGGAGTGTGAGGGAATGTGTTCCTGACTCCCATGTTATGGAGTGTGAGGGTTTGCGTTCCTGATTCCAGTGTTATTGGGGTGTGAGGGAATGTGTTCCTGATTCCCGTGTTATTGTAGTGTGAGGGAATATGTTCCTGACTCCCATGTTATGGAGTGTGAGTGTTTGTGTTCCTGATTCCAGTGTTATTGTAGTGTGAGGGAATGTGTTCCTGACTCCCATGTTATGGAGTGTGAGGGTTTGCATTCCTGATTCCAGTGTTATTGGGGTGTGAGGGAATGTGTTCCTGATTCCAGTGTTATTGGGGTGTGAGGCACTGTGTTCCTGAGTGTGCTGTTACATGTTTGGAGCTTTTATGTATCCATTAATAAATTAATCGTTTTGCTTTCCTTTTTCTTAAGAATCCTGCCAACTGATACCTGATGCTGGCCCTTGCTTTGGCCACGAATCGAGATTCTACTACAACCACACTTCGATGACCTGTAAGAAGTTTAATTATGGTGGCTGTCTTCGAAATGGGAACAACTTTAAAACTGAACGGGAATGTTTGCAGACCTGCAGGACTGTAGGTGAGGTAGCAAGCTCAAACAGTGAGTGTACATTCCCTCCTCCATACAGTGAGTGTACATTCCTCTGTCCCTATACTTTGTACATTCCTGTCCCTACAAGGAACGTACATTCCTGAGTCCCTACAATGAGCGTACATTGTTCTCCTTGCAGTGAGTGCAAATTCCTGTCCCCTACAGTGAGTGTACATTAGTCTCCATGTAGTGAGTGTACATTCTTGTGTTTTTATAGTGAGTATACATTCCCCTGTAACCACAGTGAGTGTACACTGCTGTGTGCCAAATTTCCTGTATGCTCCCTGCAACTCGCATCTTTCTCCAGTTTCTATCCTATTTCCCCTCATGCCCTCTCTGAGCTTATCTTGTTCATGAGATCCCCCTCCTGTTCCCTCAATCCTATTCCCACTAAACTGCTGATCAGCCACTTCCTCTCCTGGACCCCATGTTGGCTGATATTGTTAACGGTTCTCTCTCTTCAGATGCTGTCCCTCCCTCTTTCAAATCTGCCGCTATCATTCCTCTCCTCAAAACACCTATCCTTGACCGCATTGCCCTTGCAAAATACCACCCCATCTCCAACCTCCCTTTCCTCTCCAATGCCTTTGAATGTGTTCTCGTCTCACAAATCCATTCCCATCTTTCCCAGAACTCCATGTTTGAATCTCTCCAATCAGGTTTCTGCCCCTGCCACAGTTCCAAAATCAAAGCCACAAATGACATTCTATGTGGCTGTGACAAAGGCAAACTTTCCCTCCTCGTCCTTCCCAACCTGTCTGCAACCTTTGACATGGTTGACCACATCATCCTTCTCCAAAGCCTTTCGTCATCCAGCTGGCTGGGACTGCTCTCACCTGGTTCCATTCTTATACGTCTAATTGTAGCCAGAGAATCACTTGCACTGGTTTCTCTTCCTGCGCCTGCACCGTTACCTCTGGTGTCCCCCAAGGATCTATCCTTGGCCCCCTCATATTTCTTGTCTCCATGCTGGCCCTCGGCGACATTAACTGAAAGCACAGTGTTAGTCTTCAGATGTATGCTGATGACACTCAGCTCTACCTCACCACCATCTCTCTCCACTGTTGTTAAATTATCAAACTGCTCATCCAATGTCCAGTACTGGATGAACAGAACTTTCTTCCAATTAAATATTGGGAAGACTAAAGACATTGTTTTCAGTCCCCACTCCAAACTCCATTCCCTAGCTACCAACTCTATTCCTCTCCCTGACAACAGTCTGAGATTAAGCCAGTCTGTTTGCAACCTTGGTATCACATTTGACCCTGAGATGAGCTTCCAACCTTATATTCACACCATCACTAAGACCGCCTATTTTCACCTCCATTGCATCACCCGACTTCGCCCCTGTCTCAGCTCATCTGCTGCTGAAACCCTCATTCATATCTTCATTATCTCTAGACTTGACTATTCCAATGCACTCCCGGCTGGTCTCCCACATTCTACTCTCTGTAAATTTGAGGTCATCCAAAACTCTGCTGCCCGTGTCTTAACTCGCACCAAGTCCCATCACGCCTGTGCCCGTTGACCTACATTGGCTCCTGGTCAAGCAACGTCTGGATTCAAAAATTTTCATACTTGTTTCCAAATCCCTTCAAGGCCTCACCCCTCCCTATCTCGGTAATCTCCTCCAGCCCCACAACCCTCCAAGATATCTGCACTATTCTAATTGCGGGGTCTTGTGCATCCCTGATTTTAATCGCTCCACCATTGGTGGCTGCGCCTTCAGTTGCCTAGGCCCTAAGCTCTGGAATACCCTCCCTACACCTCTCTGCCTCTTCACCTTGCTTTCCTCCTTTAAGAAATTCCTTAACACCTACCTCTTTGAGCCAACTGTTGATCAGCTGATCTGATATCTCCTTTTGTGGCTTGGTGTCATACTTTGTTTTACAATGCCCGTGTAATGTACTTTGGGGTATTTTATTGTGTTAAAGGCACTATATAAATATAAATTGTACATACATTGAGTTTACATTTCTGTTTTTACAATGAGTGTAGATTCCTATGTTCCTACAATGAATGTATGTTGCTGTCCTTATATTGTGCGTTTATGGTTTTGTCCCTACTGTGACTAGATTCACTTGTTCCTACAGTGAGTGTACAATCCCTACAGTGAGTGTACATTCCTGTGTCCCTATAATGAGTGTACAATCCCTTGTTCCTACAATGAATGTACATTCCTGTCTCTAAAATGAGTGTAGATTCCTGTCCCCATAGTGAGTGTACATGATTATGTCCCTACAATGAGTGTAGATTCCTTTGATCCCAAAATGAGTGTACCATCCCGTTCCTACAGTGAGTGTTGTTGTGTTACTTGTTTCTTCACATAAACTTACCAAGCACACACCAATGAATGGTAATCAACACTTTGAGTTCTTTTACTATTGATGATTCAAAACACTTCATATAAGGACAGGAGAACTCTATATGCATGCCTTACTAAGGATCAACACAACTCCAACTCCCATGCCACATGCTGCATTTCATCACTTCCTGCAGTGATAATGCACATTCACTATTTACATATTCCCTTAAAGTGATAACACAACATCCCCTTTTATTCCCAAGTAGAAAATTACACAATAAGTATAAATCACATAACATAACAGGATTGCTGTGAACACTATTTACATAAAAGTTAGACCCCCATCCATCATTTAAGAGTCTCTAAAATGAATAGGTGCTTTACTAATATGCCAAACCTCGTAATAGTAAAATTCTTCTGAGATCTAGAATCATCACGATGGTGTTCTTGACTTGTCAATGTCAACTTATAGTTATCATGCACATTAGCGTTGTGCTGGTTATCTTCACAGTGGTCTTCCATAGTTTCACTCTCAAACATCATCCGTGAACGTGTCTCGATGTTATTGGAGTTTTGGATATGATGCAGTTGGACAATTCCTTTAGTTGACATCTGTTCCTCCTCAATGTTGCTCCATTAGGTGTTGTGACTTCATATGAACTTGGCTTGCTGTAAATCTTAGATACTTTTGCGAGTAACCAGGTTCTTTCTGTTGGGTGAATGACTCGAACCTTTTGACCCACATGTAAACTAGGCAATTCCGCACCTGCATGTTGATTGTGTGAACATACGAACATGTGAATTAGGAGCAGCAGTAGGCCACTCAGCCCCTCAAATCTGCTCCGTCATTGAACATTAATTCTCAGATTTATAAATCGGTTTCAAATTTCACTACCTTCTGTGGTGGGATTTGAACCCATGAGCATTAGCCTGGGCTCTGGCTTACTAGTCTAGTGACATTACTACTACGCCACCATCTGGCTGATCTGATTGTAACCTCAACTCCACATTCCTGCCTTACCCCAATAACCTATTATGCCCTTGCTTATCATGAATCTATATAACTCTGCCCTAAAAATATTCAAAGACTCTGCTTTCACCGCCTTTTCAGGAAGAGAGTTCCAAAGACTCATGACACTCTGAGAGAAAAAAAATTCTCTTCATCTCTGTCTTAAATGGGTGACCCCTTATTTTTAAACAGTAACTCCTAGTTCTAGATTCTCTCACAAGAGGAGGCATCCTTTCCACATCCACCTTGTCAAGACCCCTCAGAATCTTATATGTTTCAATCAAGACACCTCTTACTCTTCTAAACTCCAGCAGATACAAACCTAGCCTGTCCAACCTTTCCTCATGAGACAACATGCCCATTCCAGGTATTAGTCTAGTCATCCTTCTCTGAACTGCTTCCAAAGCATTTACATCCTTCCTTAAATATGGAGTCCAATACTGCACACAGTACTCCAGATGTGGTCTCAGCAATGCCCTGTATAACTGAAGCATAACCTTCTTACTTTTGTATTCAATTCCCCTCTCAATAAATGATAACATTCTTGCTTTACCTGCATACTAACCTTTTGTGATTCATGCACTAGGACACCCAGATCCCTCTGCAACTCAGAACTCTGCAATCGCTCACCATTTAGATAATATGCTTCTTTTTTATTCTTCCTGCCAAAATGGACAATTTCACATTTTCCCACATTATACTCCATTTGCCAGATCTTTGCCCACTCACTTAACATATCTATATCCCTTTGTAGCCTCCTTATGTCCTCTTCACAACTTACTTTTCTACCAACCTTTGTGTCATCACCAAATCTAGCAACCATACCTTCGGTCCCTTCATCCAAGTCATTGATATAAATTGTAAAAAGTTGAGGCCCAACCAGAAATCCCTTTGGCACACCACTTTTTACATCGTGCCAATCAGAAAATGACCCATTGATGCCCGCTCTCTGTTTCCTGTTAGCTAGCCAATCTTCTATCCATGCCAAAATGTTACCCCCTACACCATGAGCTTTTATTTTCTGCACTAAACTTTCATGTGGCACTTTATCAATGCCTTCTGGAAATCTAAGTACAGTACATCCACCGGTTCCCCTTTATTTACAGCACATGTTGTTTCTTCAAAGAACTCCAATAAATTGGTTAAACATGATTTCCCTTTCACAAAACCATGTTGACTCTTCCTGATTACCTTGAATTTTTCTAAGTGCCCTGCATAATAGCTTCTAACATTTGCCCAATTACAGATGTTAAGCTAACTGGCTAGTAGTTTCCTATTTTCTGTCTCCCTCCCTTTTTGAATAAAGGAGTTACATTTGTTATTTTCCAATCTAATGGAACCTTCTCTGAATCTAAGGAATTTTGGGAAATTAAAACCAACACATCAACTATTTCACTAGCCACTTCTTTTAAGACCCTAGGATGAGTCCATCAGGACCCAGGGTCTTGTCAGCCCACAGCTCCAACAATTTGCTCAGTACCTCTTCCCCAGTGATTGTAATTTTCTTGAGTTCCTTCCTCCCTTCCACTTCCTGATTTACTGTTTCTTTGATGTTACTTGTATCTACGTCACTATGTGTAGTCCTCATATTTTCCTGCTTCTCCAGTATCTTTCCTGCACTGAAGCAAACCTGGACAGATGATAACTCGAAGTATCGTTCTGATCTGCCTCCCGCACATGAATTCGGCTGGTGACGGTAATCCCCTGTCTAATGGTCCTGTCTGCAAATGCAACATAACAACCTGGAAATTTTGCTTTGTTTCCCTGCATTTCACAATAAGTGATTTCACAGTATGAACCATTTGTTCAGCATGACCATTGGATCTAGGATAATGTGGAAAGGCTGGTACATGTTTTATGCCCCACTTGGCACTCATATCCTGAAATGGTTTGTCTGTATATTGTGGAACATTATCTGATGCAATCTCCTCTGGTGTACCAAGAAGACTAAATATAGCACTCATAATATTCACTACAGATGTGCTCGATGTATCCCTCAACTGTCTGATGATTGGGAATTTTGAAAAGTAATCTGTGATTAAGAAGAAGTCATAACCATGAATGGTGAACAGATCCATTACAATCCTCGACGAGGGATGCAATGGGACCTCGTGAGGGTGTAGTGGTTCCCTCTGCTGGTTTGGCTGATGCATTTGGCACACCTCTCACATCCTCACAACTCTCTCAATATCACTGTTAATCCCAGGCAAGTGAACAATTTCCCTCGCCAGGCGTCTCGTTCACTCAATGCCCACGTGGCCCTGGTGCAATTGCGACAATATACCCTGACGAGGAGGTTCAGCATCGGTCTTCCTTTGAATATTACTCCTCTTGAGATACTTAACTCATCTCTATACAGTGAAAAGGATCATCGGTTGTTTTGAACCTCCTATATCATACAGGCCAACCATCGACAATAGCGCGCCACAATGCCTTCAGCATTGGATCTTTGGCTGTTTCTTCTCTAAATTGGTTGCACCTATACTATCCAAAGCTCATCAAGTTGATATTAAGTACGTCTTCGACCTCTATATCCGTATTGCCAATTTGTAGGTCCAATGAAATATTTGTTGTTTTCTTTGGATTTGGCAATCGGCTCAATGTGTCCAATGTAACCATCCTGTTCCCTGGTTTATAACGAATATTGCCATTTCATTCCATATCACCTCATTCAGTTTTCAGCTTTTCCTGGATATGTACACTGCACTGTGAGTCGATTGAAGGAATTGCATGCATCACCTTTGAAACCGTACCTTCCTATCTCCCTACTGCGAGTGTTCAATCCTCCACCTACAATGGGTGCACATTCCTGTCCGGATAGTGAGTGTACACTCTGCATCCCTGCAGTGAGTGTACATATCTTGGATCCTAGAATGAGTGTATATTCATTTCCTTACAGGGACTGTACATTCCTATGCCTGCAGTCTGTATAAATTCTTGTGTCCCTACAAGAATGTTGCATTCATGCCTCCCTACAGTGAGTGTACGCTCTGTATCCCAACATTAAGTGTACATTCTTGTGCCCCTACAGTGAGTGTAGATTCCTGTCCCTGTGATGAGTGCACATTCCTGTGTCCCTACAGCGAGTATACATTCCTCTCTCCAGTGAGTGTACATTTCTGTCTTTACAAGGAACATGCGTTCCTGTGTAGCACGGAGTTCTCTTCAATAGAGTATGTCTACAGACTGCTCAACTTGGGAATTTGGTCAATGAGTGAGGGAATTCTAAGTGTTCTAAGGGTTTTGCAATTGGCATTTAACTCAACTTTAACCTTAACTTGTCTCTTACACAGTGTTAGTCACTGGCAAACAAGTTGCCTGCTAGTGGTAGCTGCATAGTTAGTTAATTATGTGGCTAGTTAGAACTGGTTACCTGGTCAACAGGGGCTGACTTAGGTCTTTGGAAGTCTGACCAAGATAAATACAGGAGGCTTTTGTTATCACATGGAGTAAGCAGCATGGAGCCCATTTTGACTGAGTAAGTGCCTACAAGAATGCATAACTTGAGAATTAGCTAAGCGAGGGAATTTGGTGCAGTGGAGGGAAGAGCTATTATTCTGGTACTTTGACAAAACAAGGAGCAGTCCAAGCGAGGGAGTGAGAGACAGTGAGATCTGAGAGCTGAAGTCTGGGTGCATTATTTAGGTGTGCAGGTAGGTGATTGGTTGGTGAGTTTTATGTTTTTTTTTCTCTAAACTGGGGCAGTAGTTTAAACCAGAACTGGGCGATATGAATACTGTATTAAATGTATAGCTTAACTAGTTAAACTGCTTAATAATGCTAAAAATAATTAGGTGACTTTTCAAAACTTGAAACCCTGATTAGTTAAAGAAAATACTGTAGAGATGGCAGGGCAGCTGATGTGTTCCAGCTGTAGGGAGCTGGTGGTAAAGGTGTGCAAAGGCATCCTGACCCCAGTCTGAATGCCGGAGTCAGAAGCCTGACATGACTCAGCCAGAACCTGACACGTGTCATCGGATCCCATCAGGGTAGGGTTGAGTAGCAGGCCTTTACATCAGTATATGGGTACACCAGTGTGATCCACTGCAACCACATCTGCAATAAAGTGTCTGCAGCTTGAGGAATTTTGACTCAGAGGTGAGGAGAGGGGAGATGGTGGCTTAGTGATAATGTCATTAGACTAGTAATTGAGAGGAGCAGGCTAACTGGGGACAGGTGTTCAAATCCCACCATGGCAGCTGGTGGAATTTAAAACCAATTAATTAATAAAAAGGTCTGGAATTGAAAGCTAGTCTCATTGATTATTGTAAAAACCCATCTGGTTCACTCATGTCCTATGGGGAAGAAAATCTGTCATCCTTACCTGGACTGTCTGACATTTAACTCCAGACCCACAGCATTGTGGTTGACTCTTAACTGCCCTCCGAAATGGCCTAGCAAGCCATTCCGTTATCAAGGACAATTAGGAATGGACAGCAAATATGAGGGGAAAAAGTACTGGGAAAAATAATGGGACTAAAGGCTTACAAGGCCCTAGACCTGATGGCCAGCATCCTTGAGTCTTAAAAGATGTGGCTGCAGAGATAGTGAATGCATTGATTATAATCTTCCAAAACGCTTTACATTCTGGAAAGGTCCCAGCGGATTGGAAACTGCAAATGTAATGCCCCTACTAAGAAAGGAGGGAAATAGAAAACAGGAGGCCAGTTAGTCTAACATCTGTCATTGGGAAAATTCAGGAATCCATCATTAAGGAAGTAGTCGCAGACATTTTGAAAATCATAATACAATCAGGCAGAAATAATATGGTTTTGTGAAAGGGAAATCATGTTTGACAGACTTATTAGAGTTCTTTGAGGATGTAACAAGCAGGGTGGATAAAGGGGAACCAGTAGTTGTAGTGTATTTGGATTTTCAAAAGGCATTTGATAAGGTGCCACATTAAAGGTTACTGTACAATATAAGAGCTCATGGTGTTGGGGGTAATATATTAGCATGGATAGAGGATTGGCTAACTAACAGGAACACAGTCAGGATAAATGGGGCATTTACAGATTGGAAAATTGTAACCAATAGAGGTTTGTTGTGCATTGTTTCAGAAAGGTTACATGGAAGTGCAATCAGATGGAACTAAAGTAACAAAGCCCTTTTATCAATCTCTGTGCAGAAGTATATGATCAATGGAGAGCTATGTGACATTAAAATTTATTTTGGAGGGTACTTTACATAAATCACCTATGTTACAGTAGAGTTTATGCCTGTTTGTTGGATTGTGCTCTGTAGTACTGGTGAGATTGTAGAATGCCTCAAAGCACACTTTGGTCGTTAAAGCATTCCAGAGATTGTAATGAGCGATGATGGTCCTCAGTTCACAAGCGAAGAATTCAGCCGTTTCATAAAAGATTTGGAAACTCAACATCCTACTTCATCTCCACACTATCCCCAGTCAAATGGAAAGACCGAGGTGGCAGTGAAAATCGCCAAAGGAATTATAAATAATCGAGCAAATCTAGCACAGATGTAAACAAGGCAATCCTTGACTGGAGAAACACATCTACTGAAGGCTTGGAAAGTAGTCCAGTACAAAGACTAATGTCACGCTGCACCCAAACCACTCTTCCAATAGCAAAAATGCTACTGAAGCCAGAAGTAGTAACAGGTGTGAGTGACAAAATTAGGGTGAAATGGCAGAAAGCCAAATTTCATTTTGACAAAACTGCCAAACCATTGCCCGAATTGAGTATTGGAGAGCCAGTCAGGGTACAAACCTTCAATGCTCACAACAAGCGTCAGTCCAAGTGGCAACATGGGACCTGCGTAGTGCAGTTGTCACCTCGATTGTACGCGGTGGAAGTGAACGACCAGATATACCGTTGCAACTGCAGGCACATTCGCACGACTGGAGAAGCTGTTCCTTCACTACAGGCGCTACAGGCGGCCGGTCAGGAAGATGAGAACTCACCATCTGCACAGACCACAGATCAACCATCAGTCCCAGGGGTCCACAGCACCCCAACAACAGAAAGGGAACAACAACTGTTACCGCAGCAACAATACGTGACACAGGAACGACACTCCCTGGAGAAGGAAAATCAACCAGATGAACAGTCAACTACAACGCGCACGTGCACCATTAAGAGACAGGCACGATTTAAAGACTGTGTGCAATGGATGAGCAGAGACTGATGAGAATAATGAAGTGCTAATGCACGAGAACAGTCTGTGCATAGTGGGTAACTTGGGCAACTCACTGTGTAAATGATGATGCATGCAAATGTTTTTCTTGTTTGTACGAAAAGGGGGCTGTTGGGCGAGAAATGCAATACTGTACTAATGTATCTCCTGGCTCGCTGTAGTCATATGACCTCTACCATGAGGCACTCACTGCAGGCATCCATTATAGGGCAGTTCAATAAAGATACAGTACAAGCAAGACTGTTGTCCTGTGACCTTGTAACAGAGTATAAAAGTAGGGAAATCTTGCACAATTGTGCAGGACATTGGTGAGCCTGCACCTGGAGTACAATGTACAGTTTTGGTGACCTTATTTAAGGAGGCATATATTGCATTGGAGGCAGTTCAGAAATGGTTCACTAGGTTGATTCCTGGAATGAAGTGGTTGACTTATGAGGAAAGGTTGAGTAGGTTTAGGCCTATTCTCATTGGACTTCAGAAGAATGAGTGGTTACCTTGTATATTTCAATAAGATTCTGAGGGGGTTTGACAGTAGATGCTGAGAGGATGATTCCCTTCATGGGAGAATCTAGAACTAAGGGAACACAGTTTCAAAATAAGGGTCTTTCATTTAAAACGAAGGTGAGGAGGAATTTCTTCTGAGTGTTGTTAATACTTGGAATTCTCTTCCCCAGAAAGCAGTGGAGCTGGGACATTGAATATATTTAAGGCTGAGTTAGACAGATTTTTGATCTAATATTAAAGCAAAATACTGCCGATGCTGGAAATCTGAAATAAATACGGAACGTGCTGAAAATACTCAGCGGGTCTGGCAGCATCTGTGGAGAGAGAAGCAGAGTTAATGTTTCAGTTCAATGACCTTTCATCTACGAGGGAGTAAAGGTTTATGGGGGACAGGCAAGAAGTGGAGTTCAGGCCGCAATCAGATCAGCCATGATCTTATTGAATGGTGAGCAGGCTCGCGGGATGGAAATGGCATGTTCCTGTGTTCCTACACTGAACATACATTTCTGTCACTTCACTGAGTGTACATTGCTATGTCCGTGTAATAAGTGTATATATCTGTGACCCGAGAATGTGTATATTCAACTCGCTACAATGAGTGTACATTCCTCTATCCCCACAGTGCGTTTGCATTCCTGTTTCCCTACAGTGTATACGTTCCCCTGTCCCTACAGTGTACATTTATGTATCCCTCTTGTGTGTGTTGTGTGCACATGCATGTGTCCCCCAATAATGAGTGTACATTTCTGCCCATACTGTGCATGTACATTCCTTTGTTTCTAGATGAGCATAGACTCGTTCCCTACAATGAGTGTATTTTTCTGTCCTACAGTGAGTGCACATTCCTCTTCCTATTGTGAGTTTACCTTTCTGTGCCCGTGTAGTGGGTGTGCACTCCTGGGATCCTGCAGTGAGCATATATTCCTGTAAGTCTGTCCCAATTTTCAATTTGATGCAGAGTCTGTGTACTTCAGTTGGTGTACAGCAGTTTGTGTGTATCTGCATCAGGGTCCATCAGTCTGTGTATATCTGGGTCAGGGTATACCAGTCTGTATGTACATTGGTCAGGGTACTCGTATCAGCGTGTATTTGGGTTGTGCTATACTAGTCTGTGTGCATCTCAGGTCAGGCTACATCAATCTGCGTGTATATCACTTTGGGTACACCACTCTGTGTGTCACTCGATCGGGGTATCCAAATCTGTGCGTATCTGCGTTGTGGTGCACCGGTCTGTGTGTATATCGGCTAGGGAACATCAGTCTATGCAAATATTAGTCTGGATACATCAGCCTGTGTGTATATCTGTTGGGGTGCACCAGTCTTTGTATATCTAGTTTGGGGTATACCAATCTGTATGTACATTGGTCTGGGTACATGAGTCCATGTGTATCTGGGTCCTGGTACACCAGTCTGTGTGTACCTTGGTCAGGCTACATCAGTAGGGGTAGACCAGTCTCTGTAATTGTCTTGGTTGGGGTGCTCCAATCTGTGCACATATTGGTCGGGGTACATGAGTCTGTGCATACCCTTAGTTTGGGTACATCAGTTTGTCTGCATATTGGTTGGTGTTGTGTTATCTTTAGTAGTGTAACAGGGACTTTCTGGAGAAAGTCTCAGACATAATACTATCTACACTGTCATCAAGCCTCCTAAGCTAGCATCCTTCGTGCTGCTCTCTCTTCTCTCCAGCCTAACCTCGTGTGACTATAACACCATCACTCTTATAGTGAGAGGGGTTGCTCTCACTGTTTTCAGCATTATCCCTTTACATCCTTATGCTACAGTCAGGATACACCAGTCCATGAGTGACTGGGTCAGGGCACACCTCTATGTATCTGGGTCAGGGTACTCTAGTCTATGCAAACTCTCGACGGGGTACACCTATGAACAGATGCGTTATGAGTCAATGGACACAGTGACTGGTGCAAACAAATGGTGGGGGTGGGGTGGGGTGGAGAAAGCTGCACAACACTAACCCTGGCTCGGGATGCAGATGATATTTTCTTCCAATTTCCTCCCTGTTGCATCTGGTACCTTGTCTGTCAGTCTCACGTCTGTATCTAAACAATGAATGTTGCCAGGCCGTTCCACCATGTAAGTTTCAGAGCCAACCCTAATCGTGAACTTAACCAATGTTGGCGATTCTCAGTCTCACTGCCCACAACCTCTGTTTAACTAGGCTTATTGATCCTCTTTCCAACATGTCTTTTTGTTCCTCTGTTGTAGCTGCCTGTAGATTACCTATAGAAGCTGGACAATGTAAATCCATTGTTGATCTCTGGGCATTTGACTCGGTTATCGGTGAATGTGTTGCCTTCAAGTACAGTGGGTGCCAAGGAAACGGAAACAAGTTCTACACCAGGAAGGAGTGTGAGGAGTACTGTGATGTCGTCACGGAAGGTACAGGAAAGGTTCCTTTGAATCTCTGTCCCAGCTGAATCCTCTGAACCTCTGGTATATGACAAGCTGGGAATAGCTCTGCCTCCTGATCACTTCAGTTTCATGGGGTTGGACATGGTAGAACACTTTGTCACCAACCAAAGCTCTGCTGGTGGCTGCAGTGAGACAGTCAGACCACAGGTGTTCCAGGGAAGAAATAGAGGTAGAAATCTGAGGGTTCGTTCCTTTCATGGGATGAGGACGAAACATTGTTAAATGACAGAGACAGAGCATCCCTGAGAGTCAGAGGGGAGGACAGGACAGAACAGAAAGATGTTGCACTGTGGCACTAGTTGTAACGGGCTGTGAAGTGACTGATCTAACTCTCTTTTTTTCCAGGAGAGGATGAGCTTCTGGCTGTTCCAAAGAAAATGTAGCTGAAAATGAAAGAAGAAAAATTTGAGCGCAACGATCGAAATAATCATTAGAAGCGATGATTGAAATGATCTGTCAGACACATGACATAGGTCTGATCCTAAACGCAATGGGCAGAAGGGAGGGAGTTTAACAAATTCAGGCTCAATATTGTGATGATGCTTTCAAACAAATTGATCAAACAAACTACATAATCAAATAAATCATTTGCCTCTAGTCTCCAGAATGTGATTGTTAAATGTGCAATGCTCTATTCTACACAGGGAGTTCACAGGCCCTCTCATAGGGCTGAATTTTAATGGCCCCTCGGCGCTGCGGACCGCGGTGTGGGGGCCGGTAAAATGCTGTGGAGAGAGGCCCGCCTTGACCCGCAACATTGAGACGGGCCTGCCGCATTTTACCGCCAGCGGCGGGACCTCCGTGCGCACCCCCCCCCCACACCGCTGCAAGGCAGCGGCACCACAATTAGCATATGGTTATGATTACTTACCTTTGCTGATTATGCAGCCCGCTGCCTCTTTCCACCGACACTGCCGGATTTTTTGCTGATGGGCAGCTGTCACGTGCCGTCCCGTTCACGATCTGAAAAGCCGGCGAGTCCTCACTCTGCATCACGGAAGGGGGATACACAGGGCTCTCACTCTGCATTCTTAAAGGGAGGAGGGGGTGGGGAGATATGCAGGGGTCTAATTCTGCATTCTTAAAGGGAGGAGGGAGAAGGAATATGCAGGGCTCTAACTCTGCATTCCTAAAGGGAGGGGGTGGGGGGATACACAGCGGTCTCGCTCTGCATTCTGAAAGGGAGGGACTTTGGGATTACTGGAGGGAAAGCTATGCTGGCATGAAGGGAGGTACCATGTACCATCCCTCCATTAACAATGTACGCTCTGTGTTTGTGAGGGGGCAATGGCACACTTGGCACCCTGTGTGTGGGGAGGGTGCCAGAAAGGGCAGTGGCATTAAGGTTTTATGGATGGTGGGGGCAATCGATTCAGTGGGTAAGATATTGATGTGGTCATGCTGTGCCACTCTGAGTGTTGGCCAAGATGGGCAATGCTATTGCACGCCACAGAGTCGATCCAGGAAAGCAGCTGATGTACCTGTCAACACCAATCCCTGCCCTGTTAGGAACCTTCGAATACATGCAGGGTTCGACTTTATTTATCACATGGAAATAGGTATGGCTCATCCTACATTGTGTGATCCTCTGCACATGAGGATCTGTATGCGCCAGAGGCAATAGCAACAGCCCCCGGTCGTGAGCAGCAGCCCCCAAGGGGAGCCCACCATTATGTTTGCTGTGCATCTACAGGCCCCACATGACATGCCATCAGATGTCAGTGTGCCAGTGTCAGAGGAGATTGTGCATATAGAGAGGGTGGTGACACGTCTCTGTGCCCTGCTCAAGGATGGCCTGCAGCCCATGGGCTCCGGTAGACATCCCATGCCTTTGTTCCTCATAGTGGCAGCGGTTCTTGTAGACCCAGTAAAAACACATATAGTAAAAATACATATAGCAAAAACACATCAGAACTTAATTAAAACAAAGGGGCCAGTAACACAACAATGAACAGTGTGTTGAAGCGGGATGAGTAGAAAGGGGCACAGCACACAGATAGCCGAGGAATTGTAGATGATTCTTGAAAAGGTATTGAGGAGGATCCCAGAAACTAGGAGTCGTCATGGACACCAGATATGATTAAACTCATAATAGACAGTGGGAAACTGTGAACAGGTTCTCACTGAGCCAAACAAGGAATTATCATTATGTCATTATACCAGATCCCTATGAGTAAGTAAGAGGGGCGGGTCTAAGAAACAAGATTTAACCCCTGACTGAAACGGAGGAAGGTGCAAGAACCCCGGGGAAGAACACTCGAGAAGATAACCTGAGCCAGGGGCTCAGAGAACAGAAGAGCAACCACAAGTCCGAGACGGATCACCTCATGGCTTGACGGGTAGTATACTGAACAAGTAGTGAGAGCTTGTACTTTGATGATTTAGTGTGTGAATAAAATATTGAGATACCTTTCACCAATCGAATTCCGTGGATTCTTTAAGAGTAGAGTGTGTTAGGCACAACATTCTCAAGCCTGACGTCTCTGAAGCCTTTTAGGGGCCCACCAGAGACTTTGTGGGGTCACAGTCAGCAGTGCCCCGCTGCATCAGAGAGGTCACCAATGCCCTGTAGCGGAGGGCCATTGAGGATGTCCACTTCAGGATGGACTCTCACAGCCAGGCCCAGAGGGCCATTGGTTCTGGCACCATTGCCAGAAAACCATAGGTTGTAATGTTCATAGACTGCACACATGTGGCCATCAGGCCTACCGCCAGATACCACCTGCAGATGTCACTATTAAAGGAGCCCTCTCAATCTAGGTGAAGCTGGTATGTGAACACCATAGATGCTTGCAGCGAATCTGTGACCGCTTCTCAGGCAGCTGACATGACACTGGGTCTTGCACCAGTCCCGGCTGCCATCGCTGTTCACTGCACTGGCTCAGATGGAGGAGTGGCTTCTTAGAGATAAGGGATATCCTTTGCAGGCATGGCTCCCGACACCAGTGAGAGACTCCACCACTTCTACAGAGCAGCCAGCCACTGAGCTAAATGAGCCTCCATTGAGCAGGAGATCAGCATGCTGAAAGAGCGCCTCCAATGCCTGGATGGATAGGGTGATGCCCAGTACTACGGGCCAAAAAGGCCAGCTCCTTTCTTTGCTGCTCTGCACAACTATGCACCCAATAGACCTGGCATGATGAGGAAAGACATCAACAGGATTCCTCCTCGAACTATGAGGACGCTGAAGATCTACAAAATGAATGATGCATGGGAGGGCCGATGGCACCCAGGATCTGCACGCAGGGCTAGCAGTGAGCTAGGGATGTATGGAAGTGGCTTATCAGACAAAGGCTGTCTGCTCCATAGGAACTGACATGAGCTCTGCAAGCCACACATCACCCTCGCTCACCTGCTGTGCACATCTGCAGCATCCCTGTGTAAACCATTAGAGGCAGCAGCTGACTGAGCCAATGTCCATGTCACTGCATCCGTGGAGATGCTCATGAGTAATGGTGGCGTGGCAATAATGTTATTGCATACGTTGGCTCTTCTGAAGATACGTTGGCTCTTCTGAAGGGCCAACAGTGCAAAGGGATGTGACATTGGCACTACATGCTGGTACACATCATTCACACAGAGAAAAGGACACACATGTTGGTGAGGAACATTTAGTGATCGACGTATTTACATTGCCGTGACACCCGTGCATTCCCATTTGTGTCAGTGTGTTCTCTGTAAATCTCTGTAATACCGTTTATGGTGTATTTAAGTATCACGTCCTGGAATGTCAAAATTTAAGATTATTCACCCAGGTGCAGCGCAACTACAAGAAGGAATGTTACACTTGAGTGGGAGAAGAGGATTGCAACTTCACAGTACGCAGGGACACAGCAGGGTAAGTATGTGGCAGCAAAGCAGAAAGTGCGAGGGTAACTCAGCAGGTCAGGCAGCATCTGTGGAGAGAGAAGCAGAGTTAACTTTCAGGTCTGTGAATTTGGACAAGTTAACTCTGCTTCTCTCTCCACAGCTGCTGCCTGACCAGCTGGATTTCTGCAGCACTTTCTGCTTTACTGCCAGGTTGACAGTAGCCCCCACTCTTCAGCAGTCAGGTAAGTATCCTTTGACAGCTATCAGGAAGCAGGTGCTGGAGTGCTTTAAATAGGGCCCCAGCACCTGCTGCACAACTGTCAAAGTGTTCCTCACTGCGTCGAATGTGCCACCTCTCCCCACGTAATATTGCGGGGGCTTTGCGGCGGCTACTAAATGGGGGCGCCACACTGAGTTCAAAGGGCCTTGGGTTGCTGCTTGATTACGCTATTGTTTTGACACAATTTGTCTGATATCAGCATAATCAATGCACGAGAATGTGGAATTTTAACGACTGGAAGCAGGTCCTACCCACAAGCTGGCCACACCCCATTGTGAATAAATCACCAAGGCAAGTTTTTACTAACTGCATCCGTTTGTGGGCCTTCAAGGAGGCGCCAAAGATTAAGTGGGAACTTCTGGGTGCATGGAGACTCATAAAAACATTGTGAAAGGTTTTGAATGAAATTATTTTTAAAATTTAGTGAGAAACTGACCACTGTAACCTAATCTAACTGGAAAATAATTTTGTTTATTTAGCAATTTAAATTTGGGTTATTCCAAGGTGTTGAACCGACAGTGTGATTTTAAAATGCAGACAAGTGGAATCCCAGGGATAAACTAATATAATTTTGGATGCAATTTGCATTGGTGTCGCTGATTTTTCCCAAATTTCCCCACAGTATCCTACAGCACAGAGGGAGGCCATTCAACCCATCAAGCCTGTGCCAGCTCTTTCACAGAGCAATCTAATTAGTCCCACTCCCCTGCTCTATTTCCGTAACCCTGCAATTATTTCCTTTCAAATATTTGTCCATTTCGTTTTTAAAGCTACTATGCATCTGCTTCCACCACCCTTTCAGGCAGTTCATTCTGGATCATTACAACTTGCTGTGTAAAAAGAAAACTTATGTCCCCTCTGGTTCTTTTGCCAATTATTTTAAACTTGCATCTGTCAGTGAAACAATTTCTTCCTATTTCCTCTATCAAAAACTTTCATAATTTTGAATGCCTCCATTGAATCTCCCTGTAACTTCTCTGCTCTCAGGAGAACAACTCCTGCTTCACCTTATATTTTGTTTAGGTTCTCCTATTTAATTCTTTTATTTTTTTATTCTTCATTCATGGGGCTGGAGTATCATTGGTAAGGCCAGCATTCATTACCCATTGCCCTTGAGAAGGTGGTGGTGAGCCACCTTCTTGAACTGCTTCTTTGAATTGCAGGATTTTGACCCAGTGGCAGTGAAGAAACAGCAAAATATTTTCAAGTCAGGATGGAGAGTAACTTGAGGGGAACTTGAAATGGTGGTGTTCCCATGCACCTGTTGTCCTTGTCCTTCTAGATGGTAGAGATTGTGAGCTTGACAAGAGCTGTGGAAGGATCCTTGTCAAGTTGCTGCAGTGTATTTTATAGATGGTACACACAGCTGCTACTGTGCACTATGGTGGAGGGAGTGAATGTTTAAGGTGGTGGATGGAATGCCAATCAAGGAGGCAGCTTTATCCTGGAAGGTGTCAAGTTTCTTGAGTGTTGTTGGAGTTGCACTTATCCAGGCAAGTGAAGAGCATTCCATCACACTTGTGCCTTGCAGATGGTGGACAGGCTATGAGGAGTCCGGAGGTGAGATACTCGCTGCCTCGAATTCCAAGCATCTGAGCTGCTTTTGTAGCCACTGTATTTATACAGCTGGTCCAATTAAGTTTCTGGTCAATGGTTTGACAAAGTACCACATTAAAGGCTGGTTAATAAAATTGAGGCACATGGAATAGGAGAGTCAGTGTCAGCTTGGATAAAAACATTTCCTTAAGGACAAAAACAGTGAGTCATGGTAAATGGTTGTTTTTCAGACTGGAGGATGGTAAACAGTGGTGTTCCCCAAGGGTCAGTGCTAGGACCACTGCTGTTTTAGATATATGTAAATGACTTGGATATTTGAATACAGAGTAGAATTTCAAAATGTGTCAATCATACCAAACTTGGAGATGTAGCAGCCAGTGAGGATGATACCAATCAACTGCAACAGGACATAGGTGAGCAGAATGTGCAGACAAGTGACAGATGGAATTCAATTCAGAGAGGTTTGAGGTGATGTATTTTGGCAGAAGCTATAGGAAGAGGGAATATATACTTAATGACACATTTGTAAAGAGTGTGCAGAGACAGAGAATCCCAGGGATGCATGTGCACAGATCTTTGAAGTTGACAGGACATATTGAGAGAGTATTGGTTGAGATGTTGCACTAAGTGGTTCAGAAGGATTCTGGTGAAGATTTTGCCAGCAATGGGGAAGAGTGAGATTCTTTTGTGATTGTCACAAGATTGGAGAGTTCCTGTCCGCTTGTCCAGGTGGACAGTAGAAACACTTTTGTATTCTTGCAGGATGGTTCCTTGCTCCCTGTTTAGGATAGAAATGCAATACTGTAACAATGTGCCTCCTGGCTTGCCATAGTCATGTGACCTTTACCACGAGGCACTGGCTGCAGCCAGCCATCACAGGCTCAGTTCAATAAAGACACAGTACAAGCAAGACTGATATCCTATGAGTTCATTACATGGTGTCAGAGTGGAACTGACGTTGAATGTTGAAGAACTGTATAGAAGCACAGCAACTGAAAGAAGTACACAGGAATCTTCAGAGCTGCTGAAAGCCACAGGAAGCCACAGTAAAGGAACAAATATGCAGGTGGCAGCTGCACTGGGTAAGATGCAATGGCTGCAAATTTTCCTCTTCCTGCCCCAGTTGAAGTGAAAGGTGATATGAAGCAGAACTGGCAGTTTTTCCACTCGCAATGGCAAGATTATGAAATTGTGACCTTTAATTAACGAATCAGACCAGGTATGAGTAGCTAGCTACACTGTTATCACTGTTGGGGAGAGAGTGTTACAAAATGTTTAACACCCTAAATCACTCCGAAGAACAAAAAACGGAATTTTGGAAGCCTTGAAGGCAAGCTTTGAACACCAAGTGAATGTAACGTATAAATGGTATTGTTCAATATTAAGGCCTGAGGTGAAAAAGAGTCCACTGATCAATATGTGACTGCATTAACACAGCTCGCAGAATCCTGTGAATTTGTGCAACTAAAAGATGATCGAATTAAAGACAGGATTGTATTAGGCATACGAGATCCCATAGTGAGAGCACGTCTACTGAGAGAAGACAAACGTATGACCTTGGTCGTAACACCTGGCATACTGGAAGTCCTGCACAATCTTGTCCAGTTGTGTTTACAATATAAAACATTTGTGGTAGCCATTTGGATCTACCATAGCTGCATTGCAAGGTTATCGTCCCAATATACTTGATTGGAAAACCATTGTAGGCAGTCAGCCGAACTGTGGCGGTTCATACCATAGATTCCCATTTCTTTAAGTACAAGTCCTTCAGTATACAGATGGGCAGAATATTTGCACTTGCTCCGGTGTCAATTTTTACTCTGATCTTATGCCTGCCACTCTTTTGCGGACATATAATCCCAATCATGGGAAATGCCTCAGATTGTGTAAAAGCATTGATATGTTGATCCACATTAATTATGTGAAATGCTTGCTCACTGTTCGCATGAGTGCATTCTTCAGCCATGTCCTCTACTGTCCTGATGTACCAGCTTGGGCTTTTATTTTGTGCTGGTATACCTTTCATTGTGTTTTCCATCCTGTCTTGCAGAACTTCTCTTTGCAAGTGATCTGCCATTATTCCTAAGTGCAGCAGCTGAGTTCTGCCTTCTGCACTGCCTTGCTCAATGTTCTCGCATGCCACAAGCTTTGCACTGGTCCTGGTATGCTGGACAACTGCAAATTGGGTGAATCAGGCCACATTTGCCACAAGGCTTAGCAGACCTTTGAGCCTTGGTTAGAAATTATTGTAGCTGCCCCCAATGCTTGTAACTGTTGCTGCCCAGCCATGATGGCTTCAATTTCCTTCCATCATTAAGTAGTGCATCTATAGTGTGCCCTTTCTTCTTTTCTAGCAAGTCTTTGTGAAAGGCCTCTAAGTGGGGTAGACGTGATTAGTAGCTCTATAACCCATTCTGCCAATTCTATATCTGCAAAGTCACATTCTTGAGCTTTGTCTTGGCACCTTGCAACAGACTGGTCAATGGACTCATCTTTCATTTAGCAGTAGGTCATAACCTTAAGCCTATGTACTAAGAAAGTGGTCATTCCTTGAGTTGCTGCTCCAGGAATGTCCATAGCTTGCTAGGGTCCTTCTGATCCTCAGCTGACACTCCTGATGTGTTGATCCATTCCAGGCACTCATTGCCCAGTGGATTCCTGATTTTCACAGCGTGTATCTCTGGTTCGCTCACTTCTTGATCCAGGAAACACAGTTTCATCCATTGTCAAAACAATTTAAATTCAGATGCTTTCCAATTCATAATTGGATACCTAAAATCCATTTTCTGGATGATCCTGCTTCTTTATAAATATATGACTTTTCACAGGTTTTCTTTTTCACAGGTACACTTTTTTTACAGGCTCTCTGCTTTACAGGTTTTCTGTCTCGCACGTACAGCTTTCTGTTTCCTTTTTTAGACAGGTTCATTTTCTGCAGGCTTGCCCCTTTGAAGAGTGAGACAACAGCTGCTTCTTTTGTTTACACAGCTCATCTTTTAGTTAAGTGTGAGCTGTTTCTTTTTAAACTGAGAGAGCTGCAGGTTACAGTGCCAGCAGCTGCCACAATCAGCCTTTTACTTTGTGCTGGACCTCCAGTGGCATTGTTGACCTCTTCTTGCTCTTTTCAGCTTAGGCCCTGCCCATAAACCAATACAAAAAATGGAAAAACAAAAGCAGCAATAGCTGATGCTACTTCTTTTCAAATATTCGACCCACTGCCAGATTAGTGGAAAGTTTTGATCCCCTAGCAATTTGCCTGCTGTACTCATAGTATTTCTACACGTCCCATGGTCCTGTCTGCAGTCCTAGGTTGCTGCACTGTTGTGGGGTCTCCTGCCAACTGCATTCCTGGTAAACAACCTGCCGCTCATTATTCTCTCTCGGTATATTCTTCGGAAAAAGATCAAACATTGCCACAATGGAATATTTGTTGGTCTTCAGAAAAATATATCCCAAATGTTGCCACCAGGTAATATTACTTGTTCCTTTGATATGTAAACTATTGTAAGATTCACAGGATTACAAGTAATATCCAAATAATATATGGGTCGACACCCACAACTCCCTGGTCATGCGTGATGTAACATCACTTCCTCTGGTTACCTTCACTCACAGCCTCTTATGATGGTTCCCTCTTAAAGTGGTCCCACACCACCCACCGGATGGCCAATTATGACAATTAGGGCCACCTCCTGACCCCACTGGCATTTTACCAATGTCAGGAGGTGTTGCCACCATGTGGGGAGACTAAAAGATACACCCTGGAGACCTCCCAGTGAGTTTCCAGTGAGGTGGGCCTCTCCTTTACAGCCGCTCCATGGCCTATAGAGTGGCCCCTGGGTAGTAATGGCCATCCCATGGCTACGGCACCACTGCTGGAAGGTGTACCCTTCCATCCCCTGATTTTCGGGGCCTGCCTGCCTTCTCCTGGCACAGTAAATAATAAAACTTACCTTGTCCTCAAAAGCGACTCTATGCTGTGATGGCACTGCTGAAGTTTCCGAGCTGCTGGCACTCTGATTGGGACAGCAGTTCCGGTGGCGGCCTGGTAAGAAGCTGCCAAAGGTCCTGCCACCTGCCCACGGGGGGGTCCGGTCTCGCTTTTGGACCCGGTGGTGCGTCTACTTACCTTCCAATATAATCCAGCCCGATATCAGTTTCCGCACGTACACTGACAGCACCCAGCTCTACTTCATCCTCACCTGTCTTGACCCTTTCCCGTCTCTAAATTGTCGGACTGCTTGTCTGATTTCGAGTACTGATGATCAGAATTTTCCTCCAACTAAGTATTGGGAAGAGCAAGGTCCCTGCCACAAACTGCTTTCCCCAGCTACTGGCTCCATCCCTCTTCCTGGCAACTGTCTGAGGTTGAACCTTGGTGTCATATTGATATAAAATGAGCTTATGACCATATATAAATGCCATCACTGTCTATTTTCACCTCTCTAGCATTGCTCAACTTTTCTCCTGCTTCAGCTCTTATCTGCTGTCGAATCCTTCATCTATGTCTTTGTTACCTCTAGACTTGACTTTCACTATTGTCCTGGCCGATCACCCATCTTCTACCCTCTATAAACTTGAACTCATCCAAAACTCTGCTGTCTGTATCCTAACTTGCAGCAAGTCCTGTTCACCCTTCACCCCTGTGTTCGCTGACCTACATTGGCTCCTGGTCTGGCAATACCTCAGTTTTAAGATTCTTGTCCTTGTTTCCAATTCCATCCATGGCCTTGCTGCTACCTATTTCTGTAACCTTGTCCAACCTTATAGCCCTCTGAAATCTCCACACGCCTTCAGTTCTGGTGCAACCCTAATTTTAATCACTCCACCACTGGTGGCTGTGCTTTCAGCTGCCTAGGCCCTAAGCTCTGTTTTCCTTCCATAAACCTCTCCCATCTCTATCTCTGTCTTCTCCTTGAAGGAGTTCATTAAAACACTCCTGTGAAATGCCTTGGGATGTTTTACTACATTAAAGGTGCTCTATAAATGCAAGTTGTTGTTGTTTTGCTTTATGCAAATAAGTTTGATTGCAAATCAAATGGAAAGTATGGACTGCATGTGCTTCTTTGTTCTGAAATTATTGAAAGCTTCTTAATCTCTTCAAGGATGCAACAGTTAAATTTAATCACAATGAAGTAGATATAGATGTCCTTTAAGCTTGTTGGCTAACCTGGGGTGTCAGATTCTGCCTATATATGAAATTTTTCGGACAATTAATTGCTTTATTTAATCGTGAAGGTTGCATTTTCTCATTTCTTATGTTTCAGCTTGGTCCACAAAAGGGATAGGTGATATATCTCATTTGTTGGTTCTTCCTGTTACATTGCACTGCAGAACAGAGCACATGAAGTCTCTGCACAAGTAAACTACACTTTATGAATAAGTTTTTGTTATGGGAATTGGTCCAGGTTTAGAATTACTTTGAAAGTTAACAAGGGGTTTCATTTTTTTTGTATCCAAGTTTAAACGTTCTGCAATCAGATGAAATCAGCTGTGTTAATCTTTGGCTACATTCTAATTATTACTGTTGATGAACTTGATTCATGGTAGCTTCAAGTTGAAGTCTTATAGTGTGCTTATTTTTCTGTTATTCAAAGGCTAGAATATGGAATCCTAGAATGGTTGCAGCACAGAAGGAGACCACTCAGCTTGTAGAGCCCATGGCAACTCTCTGCAAGAGCAATTTAGCTGGTCCTACACATACATCCTTTGCCCTGCAATCTTTTTTCTTTTCAAGTGCTTATTAATTCCCTTTTGAAAGCCACAATTGAATTCACCTCCACCACCCTCTGATGTAGTACATTTGGGATCCTAACCACTCACTGGATAAAAAAAGTTTTTCCACGTGTCGCCTTTGACTGTTTTGCCAATCATTTTAAATCTATTTCCTTTGGTTCTTGACCTTTCCGCCAATGGGAACAGTTTCTCTCTATCTACCCTGTACAGACCCTTCATGAATTTGAACACCTCTATCAAATCTCCACTTCCCCTCTCAATCTTCTCTTCTCTGAGCAGAACAATACCAGCTTCTCCAATCTGAAGTCCCTAATCCATGGTACCATTCTCATAAATCTTGTCTGCATCGCTCTAAAGCCTTCAGATCCTTCTTAAAGTGCAGTGCCCAGAATTGGACACAATACTCTAGCTGAGGCCAAATGTGTTTTATAAAGGTTCATCATAACTTCCTTGCTTTTGTTCTTTGTGCCTCTATTTATGAAGCCCAGGATCCTGTATGCCTTATTAACCACTTTCTCAACCTGCCCTACCACCTTCAACGATTTGTGCACATTCTCCTTAGAATTGTACCCTTTATTTTATATTGCTTCTTGTTCTTCCTACCAAAATGTATCAGTTCACAGGTCTTTGCATTAAATTTAATCTGCCACATGTCTGCCCATTTCGCCAGCTTGTCTATGTCCTCTTGAAGTCTATCACTATCCTCCTCATAATTTATTAGACTTCCAGGTTTTGAGTAATCTGCAAATTTTGAAATTGTGCCTGTATACCCAAGTCTAAGTCATTAATATATATCAAGAAAAGCAGTGGTCCTAGTACTTACTGCCAGTTTGAAAAACAACTGTTCCCCATTGCTCTCTGTTTCTTGCCAACTAGCCAACTTTGTATCCATGCTGCCTTTTATTCCATTAGATTCAACTTTGCTGGCAAGTCTATTACGTGGTACTTTATCAAATGCCTTTTGAAAGTCCATATACACCATATCAACCATATTACAGGGTCAACCCTCTCTGTTACCTCATCAAAAAACTCAATCAAGTTAGTTAAACATGATTTAACTTTAGCAAATCCATGCTGACTTTCCTTAATTAATTCACACTTGTCCAAATGACTGTTAATTTTGTCCCAGATTACTGCTTCTAAGAGTTTTCCCATCACCAAGGTTAAGCTGATTGGAGTGTAGTTGCTGGGTTTAACATTACACCCTTGTTCAAAAAAGGGTGTAACCTTTGCAATTTTCCAGTCCACTGGCACCGCATCTGTATCTAGGGAGGATTGGAAGATTATGGCCAATGCTTCTACAATTTCCACTGTTACTTCCCTCAGCATTCTCAGATGCATCCCATCCGGTCCTGGTGACTTATCAATTTTAATTACATCCAGCTTTTCTAGCATCTCCTGGTTATCAATTTTTAGCCTACCCAGGATCTCAACTAATTGCTCATGTTTTTCCTGTGAACAAGTTACAATATCAAGGATGGTCTTGTTAATTCTCGGCTATGGTACATTGTTAGATATAGTGCAGCTAAGGTTCATAGGAAGCAAGGGTTTGCTTATGGGACAGGTACCTGATAGAGGGGACAACTAACTGGCAAGGTGGAGCATCTAGATTCAATCCCTTTTATGATAGTATGTATGTGAAGTTGAAAATTCTTATCAGACACGAGGAACTCTCTCTGGAGATCGGCTGTCAAAACCAAACAGAGCTCAGTTGCTGGTCTCACCTTTTGTACCCGAGTGGTAGAAATGATTATTATCCTGCTTCTGCTCGGGAAATTAATCCTCAAATCCAAACATGTCATTCCAGATTTAATTCTCGATAGGACAATCACCCTCAAATTCTGTGATATGATCTACCATTAACCATCTGAGTAAAGATGAATTCTCAAGTGCACAAAAGTTTTTGGTAACAAACCATTACAAAATAACTGATAGAGTGTTTCCTTTTTCAACAAGGGATTGCCTGAAAAGTGCTGGTTAAAATAGGATATTTTCTTTGACTTTGATGCACAAAAGAGTGTAAAGGTCAGTCTATTAAGTTAATCAGCAAACAGTCCTTCCTCCAGAACTGGAACCAAGAGGAATTCTGTATCCAAAACATTAAACGACTCTGTCTGGACTCAAGTAATATTGATTATGTGTCCTTACTTGTGTTAGTCAGAACCTGGCAGGGTTTGTAGCCATGCTCCAACTTTCATAAATAATGGAGAATCTTTCTGTGATCTCAAGACAAGAGATCAATATTTTGCAGGTGTGTGTGTGAAGGAAGTGATTAAAGGTTACATTTGTGATATGGATGCAGTGCACTCGTTTTGAACATTTCCCATAGAAGTCCAAGCTTTATAAAAAAGAAAGCAAGATATGATCTCCTTCTAAGGCTAAATTCATCGATCCCATACTCCATAGGGAACTTCACTTAAAAAGAGAGCATGTCTTTGAAATAGGGAATTGATTCTCTGACCTGTGAGGAGGAGAGAACTGCAACCCACTCAGAGTGTGTTAGTGGTAAATATCAGAGAAGGGAACATGCCATCCATACCCGGTCTGACCCACATGTGATTCAAGTCAACACTATGTGATTGAGATTTAATGGCCTCTCAGTTGTACAAGCAATCTTTACTGGAGATTTAAGCAGAAGATACGCCACTATCTTTCCAGGATAACTTGGGATGGACAGTAAATGAGTCTTTTCTGCATTGCCCATGCCCATGGAGCAAATAACACAAAAAGGACAAACTGATACTTTGGTAAATTCTGGAAGAAAGAAATACAATTTAAATTAACTAAACAAATCCTTTCCTGGTCTCATCAATGGCTCAATTAGTAAATGTATTGCACCCTCAACAACTGAGGCAACCAGAGCAGAAAGATCCCAGTTTCAATACTCTGCCTAATCAGGGTCAGTTTATATTGCAGTAGAGTTCTGAAATTACTGTTCGGGCTCCTGGGCTAGGGAGAGGAAAATCAATCTGCTGAGTTTCCCACTCCTGTTGGATATCTAGTGACTGCTACTGGAAAGTGCAGGTTTGTGATCTTTGAGTGAGTGGCAGATTCAGCCTCCATATGGTGTTGCTCCACCACCGCACACCTTCTCCTTCGGCAGTCCCTCGGCACCAAAGATGACTTGCTTCCACTCTGGTTCAGTGTGTTCTAACATGGCTAACGAGTCCAATGTGCGAACCACAGGCTCTACCACATGTGGGGCAGGTGGTCTTTGAAAAGTAGAATAAGCGAGTTACTTGGGGGGCTGTGCACTCCTTCTGCTGCCTGCACTTGGCTTCTGTGCGCTCCCGTTGAGATCTCACGAGGTGCTTGGTACCTTCCCGAATGCAACTTCTCCACTTTGAGCGGTCAAAGGACAGTGAACGCTCATGAGTTGGTGGGTATGTTGGGTTTCTTCAGGGGTGCCTTGAGAACATGCCTAAAGCATCTTCTCTGTCCTCCTGGCAGACTTTTGCCATGGCAAAGCTCAGAGTAGAGCAGTTGCTTCAGGAGCTTCATGTCAGGCATGGGAGTGACATGGTCTGCCCAGCGAAGCTGGCTTTGGGTGATTAGCACCACGATGTTGGGAATGTTGGCTTGGGAGAGGATACTGACATTAGACCACCTATCCTGCCAATGAATGGGAAGGATTTTGCAGTGGCAGCATTAGTGGTATTTTTCTAGTGCCTTGAGGTGCCTGCTATAGATTTTCCAAGTCTCTGAAGCATATAGCAGCACAGGGATCACTGCTGCCCAGTACACCATGACCTTAGCCCAGGTTTGAGGTCCTTGTCCTTGAATACTCTCTTCCTCAGTCGGCCAAACTGGCATATTGAAGCTAGTGGTGAATTTTGTCATCTATGTCTGCCTTCATTGAGAGGAGACTCCCAAGATATGGAAAATGTTCCATGTTTTCCAGGGTTTCTAATCGACAGAGAATATTGTTGTGTTGTGGGATTGGGTTGGAAGAGGACCTTAGTTTTCCAGATGTTTAAAGTCCTTTCATATGCTTCATTGAAGGAGTCAACAATGACTTGGGGCTCAGTCTCTGAGTGAGCATATACACAAGCATCATCTCCATATTGAAGCTCAATGACTGAAGTTGGAGTGGCCTTTGATTTGGCCTGGATGCAATGGAGGTTGAATAATTTCCCATTGGTGCGATAGGTTATCTCCACTCTTGTGGGAAGCTTGCAGGAGGTGAGATGCAAAATTGCAGTGAGGAAGATAGAGAAGAGTGTTGGTGCAATGACACGGCCTTGTTTGATGCCAGTCTTTACTGCACACCAACCTCACCCCCAAAGCTGGATTGCCCACCAACATTGACATTTTTTGACCATTTTCCACATGAAAGCTTTGGACAAGGAGTTAGTTTTAAATCTTCTGTTTTAAAGCATGGTGTGTGCATGAATTTGAGAACATAGTTATTTAGGATGACAATGAGATAGCTTTGATGTTTTTTTCCCTGGACTAAATAATAAGCCTTTTGCTAATTTGTCTCAGTCATTGATAAGGACTTTAAACAACAACAACTTGAATTTATTGTGTACCTTTAACATAGTAAAAGCATCCCAAAGAGGGGTGTTATCAGACAAAATTTGACAAGTAACCAAAAGCTAGTTTTCGAGGACTGACTTAAAAGGCGGACAGCAAGGTTGAGTGGTGGAGAGGGAATTCCCGTACTTAGGGCCTAGAAAGCTGAAGACATGGCCGCCAATGGTGGAACGATGCAAATCAGAGATGCTCAAAAGGCTAGGATTGGAGGGGAGTAGGGCTGGAAGAGGTTACAGAGATAGGGAGGGGCAAGGCCATGGAGGCATTTGAGCACAAAGATGAGAATTTAAAAATGTTAAAATGTCCATTGTTTTTAAGATTTATGGGTCCCTGGTGCTCCACAAGAGAATCTTACAGGCCTTCCTTTTAGTCAGTGTAAGTTTTGAAACAGAATTCTGCGAGTCAGTAATGGGTGCTGAGAATGCAAAAGCGATTGTCAGCATTCATTTTCTTGGCACCAAGCTAGATGACCCAGTAATGTGGGGAAGCATTGCACATTCATTATTTTGTATTATTAATTCAACGCAACTTACACTCAATGAAGTAAATGAGTCTCTCATAGTACTACTCTGTTAAGGTCACTTGCTGTGAAATGAAATAACTTTGATTTGCATTAAGGTTTGTGTCACCTAATGCTTGCTCAGGCTGGCTTCAGAGAAAGACTGACATGCACAGTTATCCAGCTCAGGTCACAAGGGAGTACTAGTGTCACATTCCTACTTATCTTATTATACAAATAGATATAGGGCAGGGTGAGTAAACCCTGATAATCATTAAATGCTCAGACTGCTGACCGGAGTGACTGATGCCGCTGAAACCACAGAGGTACCTATGCAGACACAAATTTGTAATGACAACTACCTTTAGGACAGAAAGTGAGAACATTTGTGCTGCAGTGGGAGTAGGGAAGGACAAAATGCTTTAAAAGTCAGAAACCCTTTCAACTCTCCATGACTGACAAACAATGCAAATTCACCTAACCAAGAGTTAGCCCACTTTGTGCTTATTTTTAAAGTCTGATGAAGGCAGCCCATGCACTGCATCAACAGTACAGCCAGTCCTTTCACGTCAGCCCCAGGACATCACTGCAAAAGTTTCTCAGGGCAATATCCTAGGTCCAACCATTTTCAGCTGCTTCGTCAATGACCTTCCCTCCATCATAAGGTCAGAAGTGAGGATGTTCACTAATGATTTCATAGTATTCAGTTCCATTTGCAACTTCTCAGATAATGAAACAGCATGTACTTGCATGCAGCAACAACTGGAAAACATTCAGGCTTGGGCAAGTAACATTTGCATCGCATAAGTGCCAGGCAATGTCAGTCTCTAATAACAGAGCATCTAACCACCTTCCCACAACATTCAATGGCATTACCATTGCTGAATCCCCCATCATTAGCATCCTGGGGCTTGCCATTGACCAGAAACTTAACTGGACCAGTCACATAAATACTGTGGCTACAAGAGCAGGTCAGAGGCTAGGTACTCTGCGGCAAGTTACTCAACTCTTGACTCCCAAAAGCCCTTCCATCATCTGCAAGGCAGATGTGATGGAATACTCTCCACTCACCTGGATGAGTGCAGCTCCAACAACTCTCAAGAAGCTCAACACCATCCAGTACAAAGCAGCCTGCTTGATTGACATCCCCATCTACCATATTCAGTCCCTTCACCACCAGCACACCGTGCACTGCAGTAACTCATCAAGGCTTCTTCGACCTTCCAAACCTGTGACCTCTACCACCGAGAAGAACAAGAACACTACCAACAAGTTCCCCTCCAAGTCACACACTATCCAGACATGAAAATATATTGTTGTCTTTTTATTGCCACTGGGTCAAAATCCTGGAACTCCCTCCCTAAAAGCACTGTGAGTATACCTACATCATAAAGACTGTATCACCTTGTCAAGGGAAGTTAAGAGCGGGCAATAAATTCTGGCCTTGCCAGTGATACCCACATCCCATGAATGAATAATAAAAAAGTGCATAGAAATCTCGGTAAAATGCAGCCCATTCTTAGTGTAAAAAAGGACTGATAAACTATTCTTCTGGCTTTAACCAGGTGGGTTTATATATCAGGGTCCATTCAGCTGTTGTCTTTTTATAACTCTTATTTGTGTTCTGTCAAAACAGTTGTATTAAGCTTTTTAAAATTATTTTCTTCCTCAAGAGCATCATTTGCTCTGTTGTTCTTGCATTCATCTGATTTTTCCAGGGCAGAAATCATCTGTAGTCACAAATGGCAAGTGGTGGATGACTTTGCATTTGGATCACGCCTGACTTGCTCTGCATTCGGAGCTGGAGGGATTGTAAATGCAGATCACGGACCGACTCTATTGATGATTTTCTCTCCCTGTGGGGATGTTCTGCTTAGCTCTCACCAGGAGCTCAGTAGCATCAAAGGGTCACAGGGACAAATCCACATCCCACCACTTCATAGAGCTCTGCATAATTGCTTCTGCCTGGTACCAAGGCTCAAATCAGCCTTTTATTACAGAGTGATTGTGATGTGCAGAAGCAACACACTGAATACGCATCTAGTTTATGATGTCACTGACATGCTTCTTATTCCTTTCTTTATCTAATAAAATTGATTGCTAGCTTTTAAATTACTGGGGATAGAGTTTACTCTGCCTGCTCTGAGGCAATGACTAAACCCAGGTATTGCAGTGCTTTTGAAAGCAGATAAAAGAGCAGATCCATAAATGTATATCGTAAAGCCGCCCTTCAGGACTTTCAGTGCTTAAATTCATCCTGGTTAACCCAGCATCCTTGCACTGCCTAGTATTACAGAAAATGTAGAATCTAGTGACATGGGCAGGGAAGAATGGCATTCCTGTCTTAAACATTGATACTGCCAAACCCTTGACAAGGGTGACAAAGAACATTGCTGTGTCTTGCTCGGTTAAGTTAATTTGTTTGTAAAATGATGCAACCAGCAAGTACAACATCTCAGGATTTGCACAACACACTTTAATGTGGATTCAAAAATATTTTTGGTCTTTCAAACCTCTCTGGCACCTTAACCAAGTAAGAACTTTTGCTGCCACGTATTTATTTTTCCTCAGCCAGATTTGAGTCTTCCCTAAATGCGTGGCAGATGCTAGTAACACTGCATGGGTAACATGGTAAGCAGCATTACTCATCATAAGACATGCGACTGAATTGCCATTGTCCTCCCTCGCTACAGCACAAGCACATGCAAGATCTCATTGGATGATCGTTCGGTGGGCAAGCATGCGGAACATAAGCATCAGCTGCTTGTGTTTCTGCAATCCAACTGCATCAGGCATCAATCCCACGGTATATAAACACACGGTCTGATATCCAAGGACTAACAATAGGTCGTGTCCCAAATCCTGGAATTTCTCCACTGGCTATAAGAGGAACATCTGTTTGCAAGTACACACATAGAGCAAACTTGCATTGTGCCAGTTTGCTTAATATTCTACACGCCCAAATCCAATTTCAGGTACCGGCCTAGCACATTACCAGTTGCTTAATCCAGATCTTTCTGTGGGCATCTTTAGCACCAAGGCTTGCCCAGCAGGAGGCAAGCTCTCTTTCTCCAAGCTACTCAGCAGCAAGCATAAGCATTTCCTGCCCACAGTCACCACCTCACACTTTGATCTGCATTTTGCACGTGGATGAGCGGGAGCCCTTTCATTCAATGCCCAGTATTTCTGACGCATGAAGGAGAATTCAGGCCCTGGAGGCTATACTCTTAATTTGTATTGAGATGTTACTGCTCTGATAGAAAGAAAGACAAATCTTGCATTTGTATAGCACTATCCATGGCCACACTAAGTGCTTTACAGCTAATTCCGTGCTTCTGAGGTGTAGTCACTGTTGCTTTGTAGGAGTCACAGCAGTCAATTTTCACACATCATCTCCCTCAAACTGCAATGTGACAATGGCTACATAATCTTGTTTTCGCGATGTTGGTAGAGGGATAAGTATTAGCCAGGACAGTAGGGATAACCCCCCTTTTTTCTTTGAACTAGTGCATGACTTACATCCACCTAAGAAGACAGACAGGACCTCAACTTAACATCATATCTGAAAGATGACACCTCTGAAAATGCACCACTCCCTTGACAGTGTCAGCCTAGATTTCTGCACTGAAGTGTCTGGAAAGGGAATTGAACCCACAATCTTGTGACTTACAGGTGAGAATTCTACCCACTGAGCCACATCTGACACTGAAGAAAGTAAGCCAAAACAGCCTTCATTCTATCCCAGTATGAGCTTGGAGGATTGTGCCAAAGTTGCAGCTGGGAAGCATCAGGACCCCGGTATCAAACAGGAATCAGCAGCTGGGAAGTGCATTTTTTCAATCATACTCTCAAGGTCCCTTCTTGAGTTATGTAATACCACAATACTTTACTCAGAGCACCCACCACCACCATTTCCCACTTGCTCATCTAGTGTTCAAGATGGTGAGCTGAATGCACCAGATCCTGAGGTGACTGTGCCAGCAAAAATATCATTGGCCCATTGTGCCCATTGATCTGGACCTTATTTTGAGTCAATGCCTCTTGAAAAAGAGGCAGAAAATGCAGGGAGTGGGAAGTGGTTGCTCCTGTAATAAAAAGAGAAAATGCTAGAAATACTCAGCAGGTCTGGCAACATCCGTGGAGAGAGAAACAGAGTTAACATTTCAGGTGGATGACATTTCATCAGAAGTGGCTGCTCCTGCTGTTTTTGGAGTTACATGTAGAGATCACAATACTCCTTCGAAGGAGCCCCACCTCAGTTCACAAATGTTTTATTCTGCACAGCGGGAGGCAACATTACAAATATTGCTGGAGGATATCTAAATCAGAACAAGCATGACTTCACCAGTGTTTTCTGGTTCACATCAATGGTATGCTGTGAAATAAATGACTCGTGAAAAAATCATGAACTAATTTCATCTAGTTGCTGAAATATCAAAATATAGAGTTTGTTGACCTAATGTTTCAGCAATTACTTTCTATTTACCAGCTGCTCCTGCTGCAGATTGTCAATAATAACTTCATTTCCATATTAGGAATTGGAAATTGTCATCTATATAAAATAAAAACATGCTGAGTATGAATCACGTACTATGTGGTGCCTTACTGATGTCTGGGAGACTAGTTGGTGAATGCAGTAAAGATGCACAGTACAAATAATCTAGTAACCTCTCATATAGAGCCAGTGACCACCAACACATATGTAATAAACAAAATAGTAAATTGATGCAATGGATCAACAATCCAAACAATTGCTAGATTCGTGTCAACAACAATAAACAAACAATAAACGGCAATAAAGTGTCAGCATAAAATTTTCAAAATCAAAAGAGATGTGTACTTCATAACATTCTAACTCTTTTGAAGCAGCTGAGCAGCTTATTGGTGCTTTTACAGTTTAAAGATCAGCTATTTAAAGTGCCCATGAGGATCATAACTCTAGACCAGCATTGAGGCCTATGTATGTGCCTCCCAGCAAAGTAATAATTGACACTCCACCCTTAAAGTCCACTTAGCCGACTGTGAATTAGAATGCCCCATGTTTGCAGTCCCAGCATGCGTATTATGTAAAATTGCCAGTCTTGAACATAAGCCAATGTCATCTTAAATTGTTGGCAGCTACAGAATGGCATAGTAACACATGGTTTTATAGTTCAAGCATTCACTGGATAGAACTACTGGCTATTAATTCTGTGCATGGCTAATAGGGACGGCAATAAGGGGAAAGGTTATGGTGCTTCAGTTAACTTACAGCACTCAACATGGCAATAATGTTAACTGTATGAAAAGAACCCAGTAAGCAAATGTCTGACTTATGGTTTATCTATAATAATGAAACTATTAAAGAGCCAGATCTGCTGGAGCAGGTTATCTCGTGACATAGACTTTTAGTTAGACTTTTGCTGTGCTGTTCAGCTCAAAAGCTTTTTGTGTTGTAACTTCCTGGAAGAGTAAGCTGATAGCAGCGCAGCGAGGGCAATGGGGCATTTGTGACCTTGCGGAGTGGCAGGAACAATAGTATATCTCGTTAACTATTGAGATTAAGGCTTGAGAATGAAACAGGAATAGCAGAGAATGATATAGGGTGAATTAGAGTCAAATCAGGTACAGAATGAGAATGAGGAATGAAGATTTGATTTAGAGAAAGAAAACAGCAGAAAGGAAAAGTAATTGAAAGATATCAAATTTGCCATTTTAACTTGAAGGAATGAGACTCAGCAGTTTAAATTGTTCCCTTTCTGGGTCAAAGAGGTTGGTTAGCATCGTATTGATAATGATCACATTGTTGAAAGGGTACTTATGTTCTTAAGTTCCAGCCTAACTTTCTGCCACAAGTTTAATGGGCAATTAATATGCAAATCCAAGAAGTTCTGTTACGAGCAATGCACTGTCAATTCAGTCCCATTACTCCACAGGTCATAGCATATTATTAAAGTTTTTCCACCTATCGGAAATTAGCCAAATTAAACACTTTATTGACTCCCCAGAATAAAACAGACCACACCAGGTATTGTTAAACAATAACGTATTAACTATTTATTAATAAACTAAATCTTAAACAATATTGAGATATATCTATGTCTAAAGACTTTATAACTTCTTATTTTATCCTAACCTTCATGCACACACAAATACATTCAAAAACCAACGGTTAACCAGTTTAAAAATGAAGTTTCTTAGGAATAAATACGTTCCAGTTGGTGAGGTATCCAGAATAGAACAGTCAGATGCCACTCAAAGTCTCCAGGCAAATTCGACAAACAGTCTTTAAGGGATAGGCGTTCAAAGCACTCAATTGCAGCAGGCATCACACAGTTCTTTCAACAAGGAGTATAGCAACAGGTCTATTTGGATTTTTAAACTGGCTGTCTTTCAATAGAAACTTTATTGAGAATTCCAGCTAATGCAAACAGGCAACAAAGCATCATTCCTGAAGCAGAGACTTCTTAGAGTTTGGAAATAAAAAAGGAATTTACTACCTCCAATAATACAAATGTTTTCTTCCAGGGTTTTTCCTCCTTAAGCAGTAGCATAGCCTGTAGGAATGTAGATTTTTCAGCTGAGAGAGTCAGAGAACTCCTTTCCTTCAGTGAGCATGCTTTGTTGGTCTCCAGATCAGACAGGTTTAAGCTGGTCTTTACACATAGTTAACTGATACATTATAGCAGGTGGCTCTCTCTCCTGCCGTTGCCTAGGAAACAGGCTTGCTGCTGGCACACTATGCCCAAGGAATCCAAAAGTGTCTCTCTGCCTTAAAGGCACACAGCCCCCCTTAGTTTTAAAGCAGAGGAGAAAAAAAAGACTACACTTCCATGACAGTTCTTAAAAATAACCAGGAGGCTAAGGGCGAGATATCTTTTGAGCGAAGCAAATGATGGAGAGGTGTAAATCAACCAGGAAGTTCCGGAAATTCTCAACTCATACTGATTTGCATTAATAATGGTGTGCCTGTTAACACACCATTATTTTTCGAGCAAAATATAGCCCATAGTGTGGTGTTAAGAGGAATATGGATTTATAATGTAAAGTGGTTCAGATTTTTCTCCGTCCTTTCGCACACAAAGTCCTGTGCACCTATCATCAACTCTTTTGCCAAGCTCCACAGATTTCCTGTCCACAAGCTTCACAAACCTTATTTTCAAATCGGCCACAGACTCATTCCACTCTGTTCCAATAATCCTCTCAGTCGTATGCACCCTAAGTTGCTCTGACTCAAGGTTTCAATTTCTTCCCTACTCTGTCTCTGTTCCAGTTTGGCCAATTTTTTCTGCTCGTAACCCAAAGACGTTCCAGAATTTTCATCCAAACCCACTCCTCTTGCAACCTCAATTGCCTTTAAAAGTCCTCATAAAATAAAAACTCTTGATGTGCTTCTAGTCTCACCCACCTACTACGTTTCTTCCCTCTCATTTGCCTACATAATAACAGTGCTCAGAAAAGTAATCCACTGGCTGTGAAATATTTTGGATAGTCTTGAGGGCATAAAAAACAATATGTAAAGGCATACCTTTTTGTCCTTGTAATGTGCTGCTGGGTGTTTTATTTTGGTGAGCAGTGCTTTTATCAATTCAAATTGTCATATGATAGTCACTGCTGACATTTTAATGTTCAGAAAAATGCTTACAGTTCTATCTCAACAAGTTTGCCACATATCCCACAGAAGGATAATGCATGATGTTATTTTCTCACTACTAATCTAAGCCTCTCTACTCTGTTGCAGACAGATGCTGGCTGGTAATGTCAACTATCAAGTAGAAGGGCCCAGTCCAGGTTTATAACAGTTTCTTTTTCCCCACACCACGTTAGGTGCTATCCATTCTTTAGCTCGGTGTGTGGCACTCTTTTGTGCTGAGTCAAGATGTGCAGGTTTAAGTCTCACTCTGGTGACTTGAGTGTAAAATCTTGGCTGACATTCCAGTGATAAAAATGAGGGAGTTATCAAAGATGCTGTTATTTACATCTGATGTTAAATCAAGGCCCTGTTTGAAGAAGAAAAGAGGTGTTCATCCTGGAAACTATTTACCCCTCAATCAACAGCTAAAATAAATGATCTGTTCATTATCTCATTGCTGTTAGTGGGACCTTGTTGTTTGCAAACTGACTGCAACTACATTGCTAAAGTAACAACGCTTCAAAAGTACTTTTGAAACAAAAACAGAAAATGTTGGAAATACTGAGCAGGTCAAGCAGCATCTGTGGAGAGAAAAACAGAGTTGATGTTTCAGGTATGGTATTAAAGGTCATCGACCTGAAACGTTAGCTATGTTTTTCTCTCCACAGATGCTGCCTAACCTGTGGAGTATTTCCAGCATTTTGTGTTTTTGTTTCAGATTTCCAGCATTCGCAGTGTTTTCCTTTTGCTTCAAAAGTATTTAATTGGCTGTAAGGCACTTTAAGACAACCTGAGATTGTAAAAGATGCTACATAAATACAAGTCTTTCCTCTTTCTTATAATTTACAGCAATTCAACAACAAAATATTCCAGTTTCCGTTGTTCTTCTGAAAGTTACTGTCATCCATAAGGTAATCCAATGTGGCAATATGTTGAGAACCATTTTCCTTGGTTACTATTGCAAGAGGGTTCCTGCACAGCAAGAGCCTTCCCACCTTTCCACCGCAACATACTCAAGGTCTCAGTTTTTGAATGATTACCTTTGAACCGCAGGACTAATGAAAGTGGAAGATGATAAGTTAAGGAACACTGGCATCGCAATCTTTTCCACAATTTGTTCTTAAAAATATCATCTGCAGCATCCCTTGCAAACCTTGCAAATATTCATAAAAGGAATGCTCGACTATCTTTCAGAGATAATTAACCAGATCATACAAGAAATTACACTGAAATACATTCACTGAGACTGTTCTGCATTTTATTCAAATTAGTTCTGAGTTGGTGTTGAACATTTCTCAATGTGAGCATTAAGTTTCACCACATTACACTTTCAAACCGGAATGATTTGATGTGTACATTTGAAAAATATTTGTCTGCGCTGTCCTATTCTTAATAGTAGTTTTTGTTTTCATGTCAGTGTCTCTTGGTGTTTAGAATCCTTCTGAAAAGCTATGCTATGCAGGAAATGCAGCTGAAATAAACAACACTGATTCCAGTTCATGCTTGAAATATGAAATGTTGTATTCATTCTGTCTTGTAATAGAAAACACAGGATTTATTTTTTGGACGAGAGAGAGAGGTATTCTATGTAAACTTGTTAACGCAGATGAATGGAACAGCTACAATACACTGTACAAGGGCAGTGATATGATAAGGTAAAGTACCATATATGCCAGTAAACAAAATAACAACCTTGCATTATATTGCACCCTTAACTTAGTAATACATCCCAAATCGCTTCACAGGAGGATCGGCAAATAGAATTGACACAGAGCCACATAGGGAGATATTAGGATAGGTGACCAAAAGCTTTATCTTTTATGGAGTGCCTTAAAGGAGGACACAGAGGAAAAGGGGCAGAGAAGTTGAGGGAAGGAATAACAGAGATGAGTGCCTAGGCAGATGAAGAAATGGCTATCAGTGATGGAACAAAGAAAATCATGACAGTGCACTAGCCAGAATTGAAGTAGTGCTGAGATCTCAGGAGATTGTAGAGTTGGAGGAAGTTACAGAGAAAGGGAGGGATTTGAAAACAAGGATGGAATTTTAAAATTGAGACATTTAAAATTCAAGCAGGTTCTGTATTAATAATAGACATTGAGAAAGCTGTAGATGGCCCAGTTGGGAAGCACACTGTCCAGTGTAATGCTAAGCCATGTGGCCCAGAATGTTTCTGCTGTGATAGCTGTTGTGTATTTACATTGCTGATATCGGGTGGGGCAGTAGTTGGAAGGCTATAAGTGGCCTGGGCTGGGAGAGGGGAAATTAATTGCCTGGGTTCTCGTTCCTGCTTACTGATCAGCCACTACCACTGGAAATTGCGTAGGCATTTGCATTGGGTGAGAATAGAAGCTGGCTCAGTCATGATAACCTCCACAGAGAACAGTTTGGCCAGTGCTTGCTGTATAGACTCACCCGTGACGAGCAGCCTCAGAGGCTTGCTGGCACCCATGGACTCAAACCCCAGTAACTGTTGGCGCCTTCAGGAGAGGAGAGACAGAAGTGAAAGAAAACAGGGACAGGGGAAAGTTAGGAAACTCAGTTCCTTGGGTTCTTTTTTTGTCTGATTATGTACCTGTGAGGTACCTTGGGACATTTTACTACACTAAATGTGCTCTATGTCACATTTTACTACATTAAATGTCACCTTGGGAAGTTGGCAGGTCATGGGAAAGGTTACAAACCTGTCTACAAGAATTTTTGCTTTGGAAAAGTGTGTTCTATTTTGGGTAGAGTGAGCAATTCGCTGCGGCAGATGGCTTGTTATCACTCATACCTGCTCTGCATCTGCTAATTATCATCACCTTGGGTATTGTTTATTTGGGACTGAGGCAACAAATTACTCTATGTATGTTAAATGTAGAAAGTGGTGGGACGTTTTGTTAAGGTTGGAATGATTTGGTTCCTGAATAGCAATGTTTTTTATTTTATTTAGAGATACAGCACTGAAACAGGCCCTTCGGCCCACAGAGTCTGTGCCGACCAACAACCACCCATTTATACTAATCCTACATTAATCCCATATTCTCTACCACATCCCCACCATTCTCCTACCTACACTAGGGGCAATTTACAACGGCCAATTTATCTATCAACCTGCAAGTCTTTGGTTGTGGGAGGAAACCGGAGTACCTGGCGGAAACCCACACAGTCACAGGGAGAACTTGCAAACTCTGCACAGGCAGTACCTAGAACTGTACCTGGGTCACTGGAGCTGTGAGGCTGCAGTGCTAACCACTGCGCCACTGTGCCACCCAAGTGGGCACATTTCACAAAAAGAGTAAGTGTACTGAGGTTAACAGGAGCTCTTAAAAGTATGACAGTGAAAAATGACCATAGTTCTGAGCTTTTCTGCTGCCCATATCCTAACTAACACCAAGCCCATTCACACTTCACCACTCTGCTCACTGACCTACACTGGCTCCTGGTCCCTGAATGCCTGCATTTTAAAAGTCCCATCCTCACATACAAATCCCTCCATGACCTTGCCCTCTCTATCTTTATAACTTCGTATAATCCTGTAAGAACTCTGTATTCCCCCAACTCAGGCCTCTTGTCCAACCCACTTCCTTCACACAACCACTGCCTGAAGGGTGGTCACTGGCAGAGGCCAGGAATACCAAACACAAACCCCGCCCCCCCCCAGCTCACCAACCCCCGTACATGTGCACACGCAGAAATGGCTACAAGCTTAAGGCTGACCGATAGAATTGATTAAAATGAGCATGGAGCACTGCAAATGCATTTTTTGTGCACTGATTCACTTTATTGATTATGTTTAAGTAATAATTACTGATATTGATATTAACCAATGAGGCTGGTGGTACAACATCACATAGCATTGAGGATGGCATCATAAGGATTCAGGACCTTTTCCCGCTGGCACTTGCCAACCTGGAAGTCATTTCATGACCAATATTTCACCAATGAGGCTTGTAGTGTGGCCATTTGGAACCACTTAATTGGTTGATTTTGATATTATTTATGTTAAATAACTTCCACATTGGATGGCGAATGCCGAATGAACGGACCTTCACCTCAAGCTGGGCTGCGATGTTGCGAACTTCAAAGTACTGGACCTAAGGATGGCTGGTACAGGACTGTCTGGTACAAAACCAGACGAATGGCATCCTATGTCCATGCATTCAGCTACGTCGGCCCTAAGCTCCAGAATTCCTTCTCTGAACTTCTCCGCCTCTCCAGCTCTCTCTCCTCCTTTAGACGTGCCTCTTTGACTAAGCTTTTGATCAACAGTCCTACTCAGTGTTTCTTTGGATCGGTGTAAATTTTTGCCTGTTTACACTCCTATGAAGCACCTTGGGATGTTTTATGACATTAAAGGTACTATATAAATGCAAGTTTGTTTATCTGTTGACATCCGCCCGATATAGACAATCCATTCTGATTTTGTGTTGTGCTAAGGGTGTCATAAAATAGACATTTATGTGGTTTTTACAGAAAAATGAGAGAACATTGAGAGCAAAAGAAATAATTTAGGGATTGAGGAGTTTATAGAAGAGGAGAACTGCTTCAAAGCTGTTAAATCTCTAACTGTTGACAGATCAATTGGAAAGTCATTGACCTGAAGTGATAACTCTGTTTCTCCATCCAGAGATGTCACCAGAGCTGCTGAGTATTTCCAATATTTTCCACTGGTGTTGATGATCAAGGCCTTGACCATGTCCAATTTCCAATTTTCCAGCATCTGCAATATTTTGCTTTTGTTTGACACCAGAACAAAATTTATTTAAGAGAACAAAAATCAAGTGATAAGATCTGTTACAGCCAGGTGAGGAGGAGGTCTCAGGCTCCCCTCTTGCCCTTTCTCTTATTTGACGGCAACGGGGTTTATTCCTTTTAAACTGTGGTTGTGCTTACCACCTCAGTGAGTGTTTTACCTTTTTCCTTCACGTGATCATGTAAGAACCAATCAGACAGGTTTTCTTTAGTTTCAACATGAAAGAGGTAAGTTTATTATGCTTAACACTCTAACCCCAGTTTTAAATAATAAAAAGTACGCTACACATTCACGCACACATTCACATAAGAATCACACACACAAAAATAGACTACAGAGGGAAAAATAGATTTGGCTGTTGGATTAAAGTCCAGAATAAATGGACCTTAAGTACACAGTCTGTGAAGTGGGTGATCTGGTAGTCCTTGGCTAGGCTGTATTCTTGAAGTCCTCGCTGGTCAAAGTGCACTTTGTGGTTGGCCTGCTTTGCTCAGGGTTTTCTTGAAATCAGAATTGTAGCTGGCTCTCTTCCACTGGTTGCTGGCTGTAGCAGTCTGTAGGCTTGGAGGGTCTATAGTCGCAGACAGTTTTCAAGCTTGATGTTTTCTGGGGAGAGTGAAAGAGAGAGAGAGAAAGGGAAGCCCACATCTTTTTCTGTGGCTGCAGTCTCAGTTTCTGCTTGTCTCTTTGCCCAAAAGCAACAACACCAGCTTCCCCCCGGGATAGACAGATGGTCACATGGCTGCTTCAGGTTTTCTGGAACCTTCTAATGAAATTCAAGGATAGGAATTGTCTCCACATGCCCCAGGATGCCAATTTACACTTGGAGGAGGTTTGCTGTTTCATAGTCAATATGTTAGGATTGCCTTGACTGCCATGCTAATGAAGCCATTTTAGGCAATTCAATCACTTAGAGCAAGCCATTGTCCTGGGTCCATGCGCCTCAAACCTCTGGTTCTGGGTGGATCTTTTGAATATGAAAAGATGTTTCAGGTGCAAATTGCGGTGGCCATCTTGGCTGTTTGTTTTTTTCAAAAAGTATTGTAGGATTTTTCCCATGAAAAGTCTACTGTAAGTTTCCAGCCGATGAAATCAATATTTCTCATTTGGCATGGGGTTTTCTTGACAGATATTACTTCAGCATAATCTGCACTGGCATAAAAGTTTACGGGAAGTTAACCTTGCTCAAGAGAGCAAAGGAAGAAAAATCATATGGTAGGAAAAACTGTAAAAGGGATTCAAGATTGATTAATAACCTGAGTAAAAAGTATATGAGGATCTGCCTGAGAAATAATGCAGTTATCTCTGTTTGGCAGGACAATTGCATGAGACAAATTACCTATAGCCTTGTTTTAAAAGAGTATTCCATCCTCACACTGCCCAAAGTAGCACAAGATTTAGATTTATAACTTGGCTGCACTGTTGCAGTCCCCATTTTCAAAATCACCAGTGGCAGTTCAGTTTTAAAGAGATATCAATTAAAAATAATAAGTTGGGGTGAATTTCATTACTAATCATGAGTTTTCCTACAGTGTTCCAATTTAATTATTTTGACTGTTGTATATTCTGGTTTTTTGGGTCTTTCAAACTGTTCAGCTGATGAGGAAATCTTGCATCGGAAGCAATCTCTTTACAGGTACGGACTGAACTGTTTTGCATTTCTATCATTTTCCATTTAAGTTTCACATTTCTAACAATTGCAGGTTTGTTTTAAGATTCTCATCCTCATGTTGAACTCCCTTTCTGCAACCTCCTTCCACTCTACGACCCTCTGAGGACTCTGAATTCCTCCAACACTGGCCTCTTGTGTATCTCCCACCTCCTTTGTCCCACCGTGGTGGCCGTGTCTCCTTCTTTGGTTCATGGTCAATTTTTGTCAGTTACACTCCTGTGAAACTCCTTGGGGCATTTTACTATGTTTGCTCCATAAATGCAAGTTGTGTTGTTTTATTTCAACTGGTGTTGTTGCTTTTGAAGTGGCAGCACATTGGACAACCGTAATCATACTGAATTTTAATTCATTGAGTTTCTATCTTGCAAGTTTAGCTTTGAAGATGGCAACCAAGGCCGGAATTTTACTTCCCATCTGGGAGAGGGCTGGAGGCGGGGGGTTAATTCCCGTCACCTACCTGCCCCCGCTGCCGTTTTACCAGCAGTGGAGGAGGTTGAAAACGGCCTGCCCGTCCCAAGCCAGATGAGGCCCTCAGGTGGACAATTATTTGCTACTTGAAAGCTTCCTCCTGCCACTGCTGGTAAAATATCAGAAGCTGCTGGGAACTTCGGCACCTGTGGAATCCGCCCAGTAAAGCCTGGCGACCTCCTGTGTGCCCAGAAGGGGGTCCCTCCTGATTTGCCACCCTGTGCCCCAAAAAGGGCCCCCACAGCAGCACAAGCCGCCCCCGTGCTGGAGCACCCCCCCCGCCCCCCCACCAGCTCCTGAACGACACCCACCCCCCTCACCGGGGCACAGCCGATTGTCCTTGCTAAGGCCCAAAACCTCACTGACCTTTATGGAGACCAACATACATGGTCTTCTTCTGGCTGGGTGCAGTGGCCACCGCTCCCAGTGGCACTTCTGGGACTGAAGAGCTGCTGACTCACTGATTGACCAGCAACTCTTGAAGGCAGAGCTTCCTGCCTCAGAGGGGCGGAAGTCCACCCGAGGCTAATTAAGGGCCTGGGACACGCAAAATCACTGCATGGCTTCCGGGCCCAGCGGAAGCCCTCCTTGCTGGTGGGTGGAGCTTCTGCTGTCATGTAAAATTCCACCCCAAGATTTTCCACTTTGGGGTGCAATCAGTAATCTGGACACAAACTGTGACCAAAATTGCACTAGTTTTAAGATGTATGTATTTTTTGATCAAATATTCACTCAAACTCATTTGCAGATCGCCAAAAATAAAATTCGGGATTTCACATGGAGGCAGTGGCCCCACCAGTGGCTGGAAAATCAGGACAAGCCTGCCTTCACCAGTCCTGGAAGTAACAATGCTATTTTGCGTGGTTCAGGCAGTTAATATCCTGATGTCATGGCTTTTGCCCCTCTGAGGCAGGATGTCCCGCCTCTAAAAGCCACTGGCCAATCAGAGGACCAGCAGCTCTTCAGTCCCAGCAGCGCCACCAGGAGTGATGGCCACTGCTGGGACTGCGGCAGGCCCCGGATCAAGCCAGAAGTGGGGATGGGAGAAGAAGGTGAATGGGGCAAGCTTGCTGGGACCAGTTGGGCAGACCCCTACGAGGTGGGGGAGGTGGGGGCATTTGAGAGGTCAGAGGAAATCATCAAGCTGGGCGTGCCTGATCAAGATGGACAGCCCGCTGCGAGCATGTGGTGAGGCCACCAGGTTTTACTGGGCAGCCTGCCCAGGTGGCAAAGTGGGAAGAGGCCCTTAATTATCTATTAATTGGGACTTAAGGGCCTCAATTGGCTTAAGAGTGGACGGGCAGTCTGCCCACCATCTCCCCCGCCTCTGGTAAAATACTAGCGGAGGCGGCTAGGTGACAGGCCCACTATCCCACCCAATTTTATGCCGAACACCCGATTTTACAAGTTCCCTACCTCCCAGCCTGCTCCCTGAGGTTGGGGGGTGCGGATGGTGCAGGCGTAAAATTCTGGTCAAAATCTTTCATGAACCAGAGCAATCCAGCAGTGTTTTTTTTTAAATTGCATTAAAACATTTTTTATATATTGCAGAGGGGTAACCTAGTGCAGTTAGATTCATACAGCTGAAAATAGGTTTATCACAAAGAAAAAGCTGTTTTAATCAGGGTGCCTTGTCCACCACTTATAAATAACCTGATTTTAAATAACCGAAAAAGCTTTAAAAATCCATACAGAACGATTTACTAGTTATATTGGTGTACAGTAGTCAGTTTCATAATAAATTAAAAATAAATATTTAAAAGCTTTTAAAACATGCCTGTCAGTGCCTTTAGTGTCCTTAAAATGCATTAAAAATACTTAATTTCAAGAGAATTCTCATAAGCCTGCTTACGAGCACAATTTAGCTGTTACTCGCCATGGCGATTAATTTGATCTGAGGGGGCGGACAGCTTTGTGAACAGGACTGACCTACAGTGCAATGTTTTTTTTAAACTAGTGCTAAAGATCGCGGAGACTGGATTTGTGCTGGATGTACTTTGCGCTTGAAATTGCACGAACATTAGCACTGGTTTGGCCGATTTCAGACAAATTGTCCTGAAAAAAAAAATCACAACCTAGTGAAAACTCTTGCCCAGTATGTCGCTACTACTGGACCTCCTATAATTGTCCAGCACGGCTTCCTGACTGGTCTGCTGATCTAGTATTAACAAAACATAGAACTGTAATTTGTGGAGAGACTTCAGAATCCAGTTGCATACAAATGGACTTACCCAGCCATGTCTACAGTTAGCAAACCACAGTCACAGCAACAGAGTGAAACAGATCATCAATTAAAGGGCAAACAAGCAGATCCTCTGATGGAAAAGGCTTTCATCACTAACATGAATAACAAACCATCTGCCATAAACTTGAGCTCACCCAAAACTCTGCTGCCCGTATTCTATCTTGCACCAAGTACCATGCATTCAAACCCTTGCGCTAATTAACCTCTATTGACTCCCAGTCAGGCAATGCCTCCATTTTAAAATTGTCATCATTGTTTTCAAATTCCTCCATAGCCTCACCTCTCCCTATCTCTGTAACCTTCCCCAGCCACACAAGCCTCCAAGTTCTCTGAACACCTCCAATTCTGGCTTATTGCTCATCTCTTAATTTAAGCATTCCATCATTGGCAGCCGAGCCTTCAGCTATCAAGTGCCTAAGCTCTGGAATTTTCTCTGTAAACCTCTCCGCCTCTCTACCTCTCTCTCCTTTAAGATGCTCCTTAAACCCTACATCTTTTATTGAGTTTTTGGTCATCTGTCCTAATATTTTCTTATGTGACTTGATGTCACATTTTGTTTGCTAACCTTCTTGTGAAGCACCTTGGAACCTTCGTCGACATTAAAGGCGCTATATAAATGCAAGTTGTCACTGCTGTTGTAACTACAAGGGGTGTTAGAATCATGTGAAAACACTTTCAGTAAATTTATTTGAACAGTTTATACTGGAACATTAAAAAGCTTTTAAAACTTGCCCATTAGTGTCTTTAGTGTCCTTAAAATGCTTTAAAATATGCTTAATTTCAAGACCCTCCTCACAGGCCTGCAAATGAACGTAATTATGAGATATTGCTGTGTTGTTGTTGATGGAAAGTTCTTATTTAAAAGTTGATTTTCTTTTGAAGAGGCGCATGCATAGATATTCAAAGTGAATATTGACACCACTGTGTCAGCCAATGATTGGGGACAGGGCAGGATTTGTGATTTTAATTTTCTCATAAACTACTAAGCAGAGTCGATTTACTCAGCACACAGAGTCTCTACAGCAAACTCATGAATTAAAGCACACAGAGTTTCCAAACAGCAAAAAGGTGTCTCCAAAGACATGACTGGAACTACAGCAGGGTCTCCCGAGTACAGCAGGATTATTTCTCCCACTAAATGCCACAAGTAGAGGATAGTTAAATTGTGTAAATTATGTGCATAAATTCAATCATGGTCACTTAAAACAGTGTGGTCTGTCGGCATGATTGACAAGAACATTACCCAATCATCTCCATTCTGGTTGGGACTTGTGTCATTATAATCAGCCAGGGATATTTTTTATAAATTTGTAGGCATAGTCAAGTAGAAAAGATGCAGCTAAACAAGGGCCATATCCATGGTGGTAGCTTTGAAATACAAGAGAAGTAACAACTCAGTGTTCTGTCACTTGCTGATTACACCTTGCTGGTTGGCTTCAATCCAAGGTGAGTCCAGTTGACATGATGTGTAAAGCTTGCTATGTTTAAGTTATTCCTAATTACCTCTCAATAACACTCAGGTATAACATTGCAATCAGATGAACCATTCCTTGTCTGCAACTGATATGATCATGGATTTATTTGAAAATGCAAGTTCTTACTATGGATTTGTTCAACAAGATACATAAGAACATAAGAAATAGGAGCAGGAATAGACCTTATGGCCCCTTGAGCCTGCTCTGCCTTTCAATACAATCATGGCTAATCTTCTGCCTCGACACCCTCAACTCCACTTTTCCACCTGCTCCCCATATCCCTTGATTCCGTGAGAGATCAAAAAGCTACCTATCCCAGTCTTGAATATACTCAACAATGGAGCATCTGCAATTCTCCAGGGTAAGGAATTCTAAAGATTCACAACTCCCTGAGTGAAGAAATTTCTCCTCGACTCAGTCTTAAATGATTGACCCCTATTATGATCAGGTAAGGAGTGGTCAAAGGGCTCCCCTCTTTTCCCTCTCCTTGTTTGACTACAACAGATTGATTTCTTTTTAAAGTGGATATACTTGCCAATTCAGTGACTGCTTACTTGTTTATGTGCTGTGATCATAAAAAGAGCCAATTGGAAAGGTTTTCTTGAGTTTAACAAAGAAAGAGGCTAGCTTTATTGTACTTAAACCGATCTAAGTAAAATAATAAAATATGCTCCAATTTTCACACGCACGCACGCACGCACGCACGCACACACGCACACACACGCACACATAGGTTACAGAGTGAGACAGGATAAATTAGTCGAATTAGAGTCCATAGAAATAAAAGGGGTATAGAGTCTGTGGAGGTTGGTGATTCGGCTGGCTTCAGGCTGAATTTGGTGGTCACGTGACTTTTCTTCAGTAGTCCTGAAGCTTCCAGTTTGAAGATATGGATGCTGATTCGGTGGTTCTAGGTGAGGCAGCAATGCAGCTGAATTCATTTGAGAGGGGAGTCGCTGACTGTTCTTTCTGCAAAGTTCTCTGCCCACTAGCTCCCCTGTCAGGCTAAAGTCATTAAGCGCAATGAGCATCGATCAGTTAACTGACTAACACAATCGAACACAGATCAAGTTAACCACTGAATACTACAGTCTGCAGCAGGGAATATGGCTTGGTGCTCACAGTCAGCAGACAGAGTTTGAAGCTTGCAGGGTTGAGTGGTCCATCTCCATCAGGTTTCCAGCCAGTGGATTAAAAAAATCATCATTCGATGTAACATATTTTCATGACACTGTTCCTGCATGATCTAGATTCCCCAGCCAGGGGATGCAACCTTTCAGTGTCTACCCTGCTAAGCCCCTTCAGACTCTTTTATGTTTCAATGAGATCACCTCTCATTCTTCTAAACTCCAGAGAGTACAGACCCAATTTACTCATCCTCTTATCATAGGATAACCCTCTCATTCGAGGAACCAATCTAATGAACTTTTGATGTCCTGCCTCCAAGGCAAGTATACCCTTCCTTACATATGGAGATCAAAACTGTGCACAGTATTACAGGTTGATCTCGCCAAAGCCCTATACTATTGTAGCAAGACTATCTTGTGTTTGTACTCCAGTCCCATTGCAATAAAGGCCAACATATCATTTGCCTTCCTAATTGCTTGCTGCACCTGCTAACTTTCTGTGTTCCTTGTATAAGTACAACCAAGCCTCTCTGAACATCGACATTTAAAGGTTTCACGCCTTTTAAAAAATTCTGCTTTTCTATTCTTACTACCAAAGTGAATATTTCACACATTATACTGAATCTGCCACTTAACCTGTGTATATCTCTTTGCAGCCTCCTTGTTTCCTTCTCACAACTTATATTCCCACCTATCTTTGTATCATTAGCAACTTGAATACATTGCTCTCGGTCTCTTCATCCAAGTCATAAGTTATGGTCAGTGCAGTTTAAACAAAATCTATTAAAATGATCAAATTATATTGAGTAGAAGACAATCCTTCCATAACTCAATGTTCACTTGGAGCATGTTTCACTTATGAAGTAGAAGAGATGGACTTGACTATATCTGTACAGACAGAAAGATCTGAATGAAGAAAACAGCTCAGGTTAGTAGAAGCATTCAAAAGGGAATAAGACAGTTATATGAAAAGGAAGAATGTGCAGAGTTATGGGGAGAAGGCAGGGGACTGGAGCTGAGGGATTTGCTCTTTCAGAGAGCCAGTGCGGACATGATGGGCTGAATGGCCTCCTTCTGCACTGTAATAATTCTGTGATTCTAGTTTCCAGTCTGTTGATTAAAGAATGTTCAGTGAAAGAAGAGCGAGATCAATCAGCAAAGTGGTCTCAACATGACCTTATTTTAGTTCAATTTGGAGCAGCTTTGATATGATAAACAGTCACATGAGGTGACATGAATATCATTAGCTCAACATTAGAATTCAGTGTAATGCTTTAAAATAAGACACTGCATTAGCGCATTCTACATACTCTCTGGCCATTCCTTTGCAGTTCAATGAAGTGTTTCATATGTACTGTATTTTTGACTGAGGCATATTGAAGTTAATCTTGAGCTAGTTCTTCAATGAACATGAGTAGTTTTAGGCTAATGACATTGATCCATGCTTCGTATACCATTAGAACTTGAGGTTAGTTCAGAATCATGCCTGATTATTTCCCAAGGTATCGGTTACAGTTACATCTATAACAACTGATTCAGTACAAGGAAAATTGCAAAAAAATCACTGGGCATTTGCAGGGGAGATGGATAAAGTTGTATTGTGTGTAATAGTTTTCCTGCAGTTCTTTTGGTTTCTCTTCTCAACTTCATTTAAGTTTCAATTAGCAGCATGTTTTAAAGTGTTGTTGTATAGCCTCCCTCAATCCAACTAGAACCATTGAATGAAATAGGACCAATGTGCCCAAGAGGCAATTAGACATTTTTGATACATCTCTGGAGAGAAGGGATTGAGGGAGATGATGAGGAGATGGGTATGTGGGGTTGAGATCATTGGAAAACAGATGGCCTCATTTGTACTAATGATCAGTTCTTGAAATTAAAGTTCCTGTGTACTTAATTGTGTGTCACAAATTATATTTCCTACTTGTCTGCTGGGCAATATTTGTCACTCAACCAATAGCATCTAACATAGATTAACTGTCATTTATATTGTTACAGTTGGTGGAATATTACGAGCTGCCAAACTTACCTACACAACTGTCCCTTTCATTAATGTAAAATGACTGGCAAATCAACATGCGCCCGAGGGGTTGAAGATGTTACATGTTAATTGGAAGCTTTTGGAAATTGTTGAAAAGTAAAAGCTTACCTTAAGTCTTTTATAACCCAAATGTCAGTTGGGATAATGTTAGAGTAAAAGGTAAGGAGTAGGAGGAATTTCTGAAAGGAGAACTTCCTTAACCAGTATGTTAGCAATCCAACCAGGAAGGAGACATTGCTGGATCTGGTGCTGGGGAATGCGGTGGGCCAAGTGGGCCAAGTGTCTGTGGGAAACCACATGGGTAAGAGTGATCATTGTATTATAAGGTTTAGATTAGTAATGGGGAGCAGCAAAGAGCAATCTAAAGTAGAACTTCTAAATTGCAAGAGGGATAACTTCAATGCGATGAGAGGGGATCTAGCCAGGGTAAAATGGAACCAAAGATTGAGAGGAAAAACTGTAAAGGAACAATGGGAAATATTTAAGGAGGAGATGTTTCAGGTACAGACTAGGTACACTCCAAAAAGAGGGAAAAGTAAGGGAACCAAAGATAGGGCTCCTTGGATGATGAGGGAAATAGAGAAAATGATGAAACAAGGAGCATCATTAGAGTTATATGTGGACAGTTATATATAGATCTGGCCATCCCAACCAGGAGCAAGCTTCAGATTGAAACTGCTTGAAGACCCAACTTTGCTTGTAATTAGCAGAGCTTTCTAAATCATTAAGTATGGAGTCAGTACTTATTAAACTACCTGAAATAGTCGGCACACTTAATACATTATACGCTGAACCTTTCTAATTGACTTCTTGGTAGTGGAAAATGGTTAGCACAATTTGCCCGATATAGCTGATTGTCCATACTAAATAATGTTATTAGTGGTGGGGACTGTACATGGTAGAGTTGAGGCATTATTCTCATTTTATCGCCTTTATCTTTATAGTGGAGGGATGGTGTTGCCTCTTCATTGTTTCTGGTTAAATAATGATGTGTAAAAAGCGAACATTGCAGTTACAATGGAGTATTGAGGAGGGCATGATTGGAATGTTCAGATCTAAATATAACCATCCACATATAGCTTTAATGATGCTCTTTATCTTTTTGCTTCCCATTTTAGGGAAACTACCATATTCATTCTTAATATGTTTGGGCATTTGAAAGAACTGCATCCTGATTTAAATTCTGCCTTTGCTATTTTGAGATCTTGAAAGCTAGTCAGTGATGGAGGTATAATCCTATTTTGTCAGCAGTACAAGCTCTTACACCTAAATGGATGTACTTCAATGAGTTGGATTATCCTCCTTTCTGCTGCCCGTTTTCAGGCAGTGTTGGGGTGCCCTAATCAGTAAAATGAGGCAATTTGGCCTAGCAGCCTAAAATGGTGCACCAAGCCTCTCCTCCTGAAAACCAGGCTGTCTGCAGTACCACTTGCCACCTTGCTTGCAAATGTGGGTGGATGGGCCTTGACAATATCCCTGCACCATTTCCCCAACTTCTGAGGGCACTGCCACTGGTACAAGCAGCATGGTGGGTATTTTTGAGGCAGGTACCCCACTGAGGCAGATACTTTTGATTACCCAATTAAAGCTTGAAGAAACCATTCTGTGATTTTCCTGCTCTGGAAATTCTCTAAAGATTTCTGCTGACATGCCTTGTGAGAACTTGAGGAAGTAAACTTCAGGAGGGGAGAACTTGCATTCTCAATGGGAATTGTTCCAGTCATGTGCCTTTCACAACCTCAGAATGTCCCAAAGAGCATTACAGCCAATGTAACACTTTGTAACGGTAGTTGCTGTTGTAATGTGTGTGGTGATGTGTTTTATTGCTTGTCAATTTTAAATCACACAATTTATATCTTTTAAACTGTGTGGAAATATTGCCACATTTTAAAATTTCCACCTACGTTGTACGAACACAATTCCTCTCCCTATCCAGGAGCACTAACTTGTATTTCTTTTGGATTGTGCTTCAGTGATCTAATAGCACAGTAACCCACAAAACCAGACAGCTGTTTCACACAGGTCTTCCTGGATCACAGCTCTGAATATATAACTGATCATTAAATTCATGGAATAATGACAGTAACAACAGTCCAAAAAAGTGTATTAATTGTCCAGCTACATACTTCAATGCATATACGATAACGAAAAAGCCTAGTAGACATTTACCTACAGTATCTCTGGGTATCTTAGCAGAGTTAATTGACCTGGAGTACAATGTTTGCATTGGAGTGTCATTTTCAGCACTGGTCTCTAGCTAGAGGGGAAAAGTCTCCACTGGTTGGAGTCATAGCCAATACAAGGAAGATGGTTGTGGTTGTTGGAGGTCAAGCATATAAGTCCCAGGAGATTGCTGTAGGAGTTCCTCAAGGTAGTGTCCTAGGCCCTACCATCTTCAGCTGCTTCATCAATGACCTTTCCTCCATCATAAGGTCAGAAGTGGGATGTTCGCTGATGATTGCACAGTTGTTCCGTACCATTCGCGACTCCTCAGATACTGAAGCAGCCCATGTCCATATGCAACGAGACCTAGACAACATTTGGACTTGGGCTGATAAATGGCAAGTAATATTTGTGCCACACAAGTGCCTGGCAATGACTATCTTCAACAAGAGAGAACCTAACCATCTCCCCTTGACATTCAATAGCATTATGGTCACTGAATCCCCCACCATCAACATCCTAGGGGTTACCACTGACCAGAAACTTAACTAGACTAGCCATATAAATACTGTGGCTACAAGAGCAGGTCAGGGGATGGGAATTCTGTGGTGTGTAACTCACCTCCTGACTTCCCAAAGCCTGTCCACCATCTACAAGGCAAAAGTCAGGAGTGTGGTGGAATACTCTCCACTTACCTGGATGGGTGCAGCTCCAAGAACACTTGAGAAGCTTGACACCATCCAGGACAAAGCAGTCCGCTTGATTGGCACCACACCCACCACCTTAAACATTCACTCCCTCCACCACTGGCACACTGTGGCAGCAGTGTGTACCATCTACAAGATGCACTGCAGCAACTTGCCAAGTTTCCTTCGATAGAACCTTCAATACCCATGACCTCTACTACCTAGAAGGACAATGGTAGCAGACGCATGGGAACACGGCCATCTGAAAGTTCCCCTCCAAGTCACACATCATTCTGACTTGGAACTATATCACCATGCCTTCACTGTCCTGGAACTCCCTTGTTTACAGCACTGTGGGTGTACCTACACCAGATGGACTGCAGCGGTTCAAGAAGGTGGCTCACTACTACCTTCTCAAGGGCAATTAGAGATGGGCAACAAATGATGACCTTGCCAGTGATGTTCACATATCATGAAACAATATTTAAAACTGAACAGAAACTGGAAAGAGCTTAACCATAAGAATAATTCTGCACCCATCCCAGCAATATCCAGTGTATTATACACTTCACCAGGCTCATCATCAATCACAGTAAGGAATATTGCAACTCCTACATATTCTCCTTTCTCTGCAACACCTCTAATTTGCTCAAAGGTCACCCACCTTCACTTAAACTTCTGCATTTAGTTAGCAGATGGGTTTAACATTTATTCAGATACTGGTGACCTGGGCATTTTGACATGAGGTTATATCTCGTTCTCTGCTTCTGGCACAGTGTAATGTCTTCTTCTCACAAGATACTCAGCAGCTTCCGTTCTGTTTAATGACATCCTCATATTTGAAGGAAACTTAAATACTGTGATGCAGAACTGATTTAAACCATTTTGGGTACTTAATTATGCACTTTGTCCTGTTTCATCTTCAGCAGCTGAAACAGGAGTTGCGGGGGAGGTGGTAGGGTGGGGAGCAGGAAGTAGTGTTAAATCAAAATGCTCCAACCATCATGAGAGTGGGACAGCCTTGATGGACCAGCAGGTCCTTTCCTGCCCTGTCATTTTCATAAAGTTTGTGTGTTCAAGAGTAACATTGTATAGTCATCCCCAGGTACCTGCTGGCCTATCAGCTAATTATACGAAGCTTGTTACATCAAGCAAGACATACACAGCTATTTAGCTGAATAATACAAATGCATGATACAAGAATGTGTTGTACCACCAATATCTTATTTTTCTGATGACACACATTGACAACTTTACCTCATATTGTGAGGAATGAGAGAAATGCACATTGATCCCCAATCTGCCCTCTTAAACTGTTTAAATTCCCCTGGCTCTTTAAATCAGTTCATTTTAGCCCTATCTAAAAGTTAACAGTTAGTTTAGTGTATGTTACCTGGGCCCACTGCCCTCCCCCAGCCACACCTGCTCTTTGTTTTCTCAATGAAATTGATCCGGATGAAACTGACGAGAACAGCTGCCGATACTTTAATCTCCGATCCTGCTGTCTTCACAGTCCAGAGTGTCTGCAGCCACGGCATGCGGTAAGTCCATTGAGGTGAAGAAGGAGCTGCGGGACCCGAGTGAAGTCCTGTGAAAAGGTGCCCCGAACACCCAAAACATCCACGAACGGCCCCCCCGGCCGCAACTTCAAAGCGCCCGCGGGAGATGGCTCGGAGAGCATCTGCAGCGCACTGTCGGCAATGCTGCATGCCTTTATTTAAACCACTGCAAAAAAAAACCCTTAGCAAATGTAATCACCTCTAAGTCTGCCAAATGATGCTTCACCTCCCGAAGGACGTGGATGAGCTTTCCGGACGTCGATGGTGGGCACTGAGGAAATGGCTTATTACCTGCACCAGATTCCACCCCCCTCCCCCCCCCCCCTTTACCCCCCTTCCACCCCCCCCCTTTACCCCCCTTCCACCCCCCCCCACCCCCGTCCCCTTCCCTGCTCCACCCTCTCAGCTCACCCCCTCACAACCCCGTCCCAGCCCGCCCCCCCCTCGCACCATCTTCACCCCGCACCCCCTTCCCCTGCACCCCCCCCACCCCCTCCCTCTACCCCTCCCCCTTGCATCCCCTCCTCCCACCGGCACCATCCTACACCTGTGTAGGGGCCCCAACAACCCCACTGCCTTGTGGGCGTCTCGGGAGAGACCAAGGCTAAGGGAGTAAACCCTAACAGAAAATCCGGAGCGGAACCCCGTAGGCGGTCATGTGTCACCTTTGGCATGTTTCCGGCAGTTCCTGCAGCCATACTGGTGCCAAACGTCGTGTCCTGCACTCCTTTGGACCCCACCAGAAAGGCCGAGAGGGGGGTTTTGACGACTGGGCAACTCTCAACCTCCATAAATTTGCCCAGGCATGCGCCATGGAGAGGTCACTCCATAGTTGCCTCACAGCGACTGAAACAACACGGAAGGCAGCAGTTACGGGTTATAAGTCCAGATAAATTGGCGTAGAAACTGGGCGCCACGGGTTGCCTTTGTCGGTGGGAGAGGTCATTGCACCTCACTGGACAGCTACCGCCCGCCTCAAACCGGGCAGCCCCCGGTCAATAAGGTTCTGTCCCGCCACAGTCTGCCTGCTTCAATGGGTGCTTGGAGCTCAGGGTCATTGCCCGAAAGGTGGACTGATACACTGCACCAAACAACATGAAAAAAGGAAAGAAGGTACCAGCCCTTCGCTTTGCAAGCTGGAACGTCAGAACTATGTGTCCTGGCCTGTCGGAAGACCTTACACAAATCAACGATTCTCGGAAGACCGCCATCATTAACAACGAGCTCAGTAGACTCAATGTAGACATTGCAGCACTTCAGGAGACTCGCCTCCCCGCGAGTGGCTCTCTAGCAGAGCAAGACTACACCTTCTTCTGGCAGGGCAGGGATCCTGAAGAACCAAGACAGCATGGAGTGGGCTTCGCCATCAGAAACTCCTTGCTCAGCATGATAGAGCCTCCCTCAAATGGCTCGGAACGCATACTGTCCATCCGACTGCTCACCACCTCTGGTCCAGTACACCTACTCAGCATCTATGCTCCAACACTCTGTTCCGCACCTGAAGCTAAAGACCAGTTCTATGAACAACTCCATAACATCATTAGCAGCATCCCCAACACCGAACACCTATTCCTGCTGGGGGACTTTAATGCCAGGGTTGGGGCCGACCATGACTCATGGCCCTCCTGCCTTGGGCGCTATGGCGTTGGAAGGATGAATGAGAACGGGCAGAGACTGCTTGAGTTGTGTACCTATCATAACCTCTGCATCACCAACTCGTTCTTTCACACTAAACCCTGTCACCAGGTTTCATGGAGGCACCCAAGATCACGTCGTTGGCACCAGCTAGACCTCATTGTCACAAGGCGAGCCGCCTTAAACAGTGTTCAAATCACACGCAGCTTCCACAGTGCGGACTGCGACACCGACCACTCCCTGGTGTGCAGCAAGGTTAGACTCAGACCAAAGAAGTTGCATCATTCCAAGCAGAAGGGCTGCCCGCGCATCAACACGAGCAGAATTTCTCACCCACAGCTGTTACAAAAATTTCTAAATTCACTTGTAACAGCCCTTCAAAACACTCCCACAGGGGATGCTGAGACCAAGTGGGCCCACATCAGAGACGCCATCTATGAGTCAGCTTTGACCACCTACGGCAAAAGTGCGAAGAGAAATGCAGACTGGTTTCAATCTCATAATGAAGAGCTGGAACCTGTCATAGCCGCTAAGCGCATTGCACTTTTGAACTACAAGAAAGCCCCCAGCGATTTAACATCCGCAGCACTTAAAGCAGCCAGAAGTACTGCACAAAGAACAGCTAGGCGTTGCGCAAACGACTACTGGCAACACCTATGCAGTCATATTCAGCTGGCCTCAGACACCGGAAACATCAGAGGAATGTATGATGGCATGAAGAGAGCTCTTGGGCCAACCATCAAGAAGATCACCCCCCTCAAATCTAAATCGGGGGACATAATCACTGACCAACGCAAACAGATGGACCGCTGGGTTGAGCACTACCTAGAACTGTACTCCAGGGAGAATGCTGTCACTGAGACTGCCCTCAATGCAGCCCAGCCTCTACCAGTCATGGATGAGCTGGACATACAGCCAACCAAATCGGAACTCAGTGATGCCATTGATTCCCTAGCCAGCGGAAAAGCCCCTGGGAAGGACAGCATTACCCCTGAAATAATCAAGAGTGCCAAGCCTGCTATACTCTCAGCACTACATGAACTGCTATGCCTGTGCTGGGACGAGGGAGCAGTACCCCAGGACATGCGCGATGCCAACATCATCACCCTCTATAAAAACAAAGGTGACCGCGGTGACTGCAACAACTACCGTGGAATCTCCCTGCTCAGCATAGTGGGGAAAGTCTTTGCTCGAGTCGCTCTGAACAGGCTCCAGAAGCTGGCCGAGCGCGTCTACCCTGAGGCACAGTGTGGCTTTCGTGCAGAGAGATCGACTATTGACATGCTGTTCTCCCTTCGTCAGATACAGGAGAAATGCCGTGAACAACAGATGCCCCTCTACATTGCTTTCATTGATCTCACCAAAGCCTTTGACCTCGTCAGCAGACGTGGTCTCTTCAGACTACTAGAAAAGATCGGATGTCCACCAAAGCTACTAAGTATCATCACCTCATTCCATGACAATATGAAAGGCACAATTCAACATGGTGGCTCCTCATCAGAGCCCTTTCCTATCCTGAGTGGTGTGAAACAGGGCTGTGTTCTCGCACCCACACTTTTTGGGATTTTCTTCTCCCTGCTGCTTTCACATGCGTTCAAATCCTCTGAAGAAGGAATTTTCCTCCACACAAGATCAGGGGGCAGGTTGTTCAACCTTGCCCGTCTAAGAGCGAAGTCCAAAGTACGGAAAGTCCTCATCAGAGAACTCCTCTTTGCTGACGATGCTGCTTTAACATCTCACACTGAAGAATGCCTGCAGAGTCTCATCGACAGGTTTGCGTCTGCCTGCAATGAATTTGGCCTAACCATCAGCCTCAAGAAAACGAACATCATGGGGCAGGATGTCAGAAATGCTCCATCCATCAATATTGGCGACCACGCTCTGGAAGTGGTTCAAGAGTTCACCTACCTAGGCTCAACTATCACCAGTAACCTGTCTCTAGATGCAGAAATCAACAAGCGCATGGGTAAGGCTTCCACTGCTATGTCCAGACTGGCCAAGAGAGTGTGGGAAAATGGCGCACTGACACGGAACACAAAAGTCCGAGTGTATCAGGCCTGTGTCCTCAGTACCTTGCTCTACGGCAGCGAGGCCTGGACAACGTATGCCAGCCAAGAGCGACGTCTCAATTCATTCCATCTTCGCTGCCTTCGGAGAATACTTGGCATCAGGTGGCAGGACTATATCTCCAACACAGAAGTCCTTGAAGCGGCCAACACCCCCAGCTTATACACACTACTGAGTCAGCGGCGCTTGAGATGGCTTGGCCATGTGAGCCGCATGGAAGATGGCAGGATCCCCAAAGACACATTGTACAGCGAGCTCGCCACTGGTATCAGACCCACCGGCCGTCCATGTCTCCGTTATAAAGACGTCTGCAAACGCGACATGAAATCGTGTGACATTGATCACAAGTCGTGGGAGTCAGTTGCCAGCATTCGCCAGAGCTGGCGGGCAGCCATAAAGACAGGGCTAAATTGTGGCGAGTCGAAGAGACTTAGTAGTTGGCAGGAAAAAAGACAGAGGCGCAAGGGGAGAGCCAACTGTGCAACAGCCCCAACAAACAAATTTCTCTGCAGCACCTGTGGAAGAGCCTGTCACTCCAGAATTGGCCTTTATAGCCACTCCAGGCGCTGCTTCACAAACCACTGACCACCTCCAGGCGCGTATCCATTGTCTCTCGAGATAAGGAGGCCCAAAAGATCAAAGAATAAAAACTAGTGTGATAGCAGAGATGGAATCTTTTGGAAACATGATGGGCATTCTGTTCTACCAAAAGTTGCAATGAGGTGAATGGGATAATGGATGCATAACAGGCGCAGACTACAGTTTTAAGATGACTATCAAGCTATAATGGCTAAATCACGAGCAGCACAGTGTCTTCGCAATGAATGGTAGGCAATTACGCCAACATGAATCATTTGAATTTTCAGTTGAAATGTTAAATTAATCGCGACAGGTTGAGCAGAATTGAATTGCGAAAACCATTAATGTCACTAGTTTGCAGATCACGGAGAGAAATTGGCACATTAACTGAACTTTCATTATTAATGCTGTGCCACAGGAGGGTCATTTGTTCCTCAGGATTTCTCTTAATGTCTCACTGATAGCTTGTTCTTGTACTCTATCAATTTATTTTCTTCCTACCTCCTAAATACAGTAAAACCCAACTAAAATGAAGTGATAACTTTAGCGTGTGCACTAATAAATGGGGAGCTGTGTTAACTGTACTAAACCTCTGCTGTCAGTTGTGGGGCTTACCTTGTCAGAATAAATTGCAAGTCTACTATAGTGTCAGATAAGCCCCCCCCCCCCCCCCACCACTTGCCAAAAATTAGGAAAATTAATTTTGTTACATGAATATTGATTTTGGGCTGTTATTGGTGAAGAAAGAACTTGCTTTAAAAAACAATTGGAGACTTTGGCTGGAGAAAGACATTAGCATATCAACAGACAGTACTTCAAAGGACAAAGGAGCTATTCCCTGCTCCAATTTAATCCATAATGGATTTTTGATCACCAGACGTTGAAAGTGGAAAGGCTAGCATTCGACGTTAACTGCTAAGATGGCTGAATACACAAACAGACGTGGTTGGACCAGTTTGGTCATATGACTGGCTGACTGTTGGAGCTCTTTGAATTTGAACTTCAAACAGGGATTTTGAACTCAAAAGCTGTTTTCTCCTGGACTGAGAATACCTCTCTCCTGTCTGCTCTCATCTTGCTCTCACCAGCTTTGGAAACCATTGAAGACACATGAACCCCAAGAGAGAAAAGTCTCCTACAGTGAACAAGGTTTAAGAAGAATACTGGGCCCCAGTGAAAAGCAAGAGTACTTATTAAAGGACTACGGTGAGCTTGAAGCACAGGAAACAAGAAACTCTTCTGATATTGCCTCAAACCTCTCCATTTTATTTAACTTCTGCTCTTTTCTGTCCCTAGTTGCATGTGTGTCTCGCGTGTGCATGCTAACGTGGGTGCGTCATATATCCGTAGGCATTTATCATATTAGAGTTTAAGTTTAAGGTTTAATAAATTTCACTTTTCTTCCTTAAACCTAAGAAAGCCTGTTTATGCTCATTTCTTTCCCTTATAATTGGAATTTGGTGAATAAGGATTCACCAAAGCGGGAGCTCAAAACAGAGTGGGCTGAATTTTATTGAACTCGGCAGCACGCCCGCATTCGCCGGCTGTCGCCATGCCCTCGCAATATTAATCTCAGGGATCATTTCCATAGATGCTGCGCACCACCCTCCACATTTTACGTGGGGAGAGGCGGGACATTCGACACAGCGAGAATTTGACAGCTGTGCAGCAGGTGCTGGGGCCCTATTTTAAGCGCTGCAGCACCTGCATCCTGACAGCTGTCAAAGAATACTTACCTGACTGCTGAAGAGTGGGGGCTACTGTCAATCTGGCAGCAAAGCAGAAAAATCTGTGGAGAGGGAAGCAGAGTTAACTTGTCCAAGTTCACAGACCTGCAAGTTAACTCTGCTTCTCTCTCCACAGATGCTGCCTGACCTGCTGAGTGACCCCAGCACTTTCCACTTTGCTGCCACATACTTACCCTGCTGTGTCCCAGCATACTGTGAAGTTGCGATCCTCTTCTCCCACTCAAGTGTAACGTTCCTTCTTGTAGGCATGCCGCACCTGGGTGAATAATCATACATTTGCACATTCCAGGACGTGAGACTTAAATACACCATAAAAGGTATGATAGAGGTTTACAGAAAACAGACTGAAACAAATGGAAATGCACGGGTGTTACAGCAATGTAAATACGTCTTTCACTAAATGTTCCTCAGCAGCATGTGTGTCCTTCTCTCTGTGTGAATGATGTGTGGCAGCATGTAGTGCCAATGTCACATCCCTTTGCACCATTGGCCCTTCAGGAGAGCCAACGTATGCAATAACATCATTGTCATGTCATCATTACTCATGAGCGTCTCCATGGATGCAGTAACATGGACATTGGCTCAGTCAGCTGCTGTCTCTAATGGTTTACACAGGAATGCTGCAGATGTGAACTGGTGCACAGCAGGTGAGCGAGGGTGATGTGTGGTTTACAGAACTCATGTCGGTTCCTGGGTGCAGGCAGCCTTTGTCTGACAAGTCACTTCCATCTATCCCTATCTCACTGCTAGCCCTGCATGCAGAGTCTGGGTGCCATCTGCCCTCCCATGCAGTCGATGAACATTACAACCTATGATTCTCCAGCAATGCTGCCAGAACCAATGGCCCGCTGGGCCTGGCTGTGAGAGTCCGTCTTGAAGCGGACATCCTCATTGGCCCTCCAGTACAGGGCATTGGTGACTCCCTGATGCAGCGGTGCACTGCTGACTGTGTGACCCCACAAAGGTCTCTGGTCAGTCCCTAAAAAGGTGCAGAGGCGTCAGGCTTGAGAACCGTTGCCACTATGAGGAACAAAGGCATGGGATGTCCACCGGAACCCATGGACTGCAGGTCATCCTTGAGCAGGGCACAGAGACGTGTCACATGCCAGCAGAGCTTTCCCTCCAGTAATCCCAGACTCCTTCCCTTTAAGAATATAGAGTGTGACCCTGTGTATCCCTCCTCGCTCCTCCCTTTAAGAGTGCAGAGTGAGACCCCTGTAATGCCCCCTTCCCTCCTCCCTTTAAGAATGCAGAGTGAAACCCCTGGAAAGAAACTTAGCTTCTGCCGTGAAACCTTCTGCCTTTGTGGACCCGCCAGCTTTTCCAATCATGAGTGGGACAGCACGTGACGGCCGCCCATTCATCGAAAAATCAGGAAGTGTCAGTGGAGAGGTGGCAGGCTGCATAATCAGCAAAGGTAAGTACCGTTTACCATATGCTAATTGTGTTGCTGTTGCTGTGCGGCGGGCGGCTGCACCGAGGATCCCCCCCGCCGCTGGTAATACGCAACGGGACCTTCTCGATGTCGCGAGTTGAGGCGAGCCTCTCCCCACAGCATTTTACCGGCCCCCGTGCCGCGACCCACAGCATCGAGGGGCCGGTGAAATTCAGCCCTGTGTGTTTAAAATTAAACCCTGTTACAATAAGACCAGGTGAAGACAGTAAAAGACCCCAAGACACCTTTCTCACCTGGTCATAACTGAACTTTGGGGGCTAGCGTCCGAAATTTTACCCACAAACGAACAGGAGTAATTGGAAGTGAGAAGCCAAATTGTTCCCAATCAAAAAGAGCAAATTTCAATACAGGTTTTCTTGTGGTTGTGTGTGATTGAATACTAACATATCTGCAACTGAAGTGAGTAGCTCTCCAAGACAGGGTGAAGTAACTTGGGATAAGTTAAAAACATAGTCCATGGAGGAGTTGAGAAAAATGGCTGAGCAGTGTGGGATCACTGTACGTAGCAAGGTTAGGAAGTCTGAACACCTAAGGCTAGTTGTCCACCAATTTTCACTTGAATCTGAAGAAGCAGAGGCAGTGTTAGGAGTAGACCCAGAGAGGGTACTGCTAGCAAAGATACAATTGGAACAAAGGAAACTTGAATTAGAAGACAGGGAAAGAGAAAGAGAGAAAGAGGCAGGAGAGGGAGAAAGAGAGAGCCTTCCAAAAGGAATGTAAAGAAAATGAAAGGCAGGAGAGAGAGAGAGAGAGAAAGACAGGAGAAGGGATGATAGAGAGAGAGAAGAGAGAAAGAGAGAAAGAATATTCTGGAAAGAATCTGAAGAGAGAGAGAGCTGAGGCAGCTTGAGTTAACTAGAGGGTGACAAAGTAACCCTAGTGAAAGCATGGCCAATATGGAGGAGCAGAATTCAGGGCTGGGTACAAGATTGACAAAACTCACTCAAGTCATTCCAAAATTCAATGAGGAAGACGTGGAAGCATTTTTTGTGTCTTTTGAGAAACTGACAAGGCAGCTAAAATGGCCAGCTGAGACCTGGTCTCTCTTATTGCAAAGCAAACTAACCGGAAAAGCCCGTGAGGTTTATTTCTTGTTGCCAGATGAGAGTTCATCAAATTACGAACTGACCAAAAATGCTATTCTCGGGGCATATGAATTAGTACCCGAAGCCTATCGCCAAAAGTTTAGAACCCTCAAAAAGCAGGCCAATCAAACTTATCTAGAGTTTGAAAGAAGTAAGCAGCTGGCTTTTGAACAGTGGCTGAGGGCTTTAAAAATACCGCTCAGCTATGAGACTCTCAGAGAAGTAATCCTGTTAGAGGAATTTAAAAACTCTCTCCCATTCTCAATAAAGACCCATGTAGAGGAGCAGCTGCTTCAGGGAGCCCGGCAAGCGGCCGTTCTGGCTGATAAGTTTGCTTTCATTTATAAGTGGTTTCCCAGGGGAGGTGATATCCACCCAGGCAGTCCTGGAAGAGAAAGGAAAGCAGGAGACACCGAGGGCCCTCCTCCAGTCAAAAGGAAGGTGCTGTGAGCAAGAGTGAGACCTGGAGACCTGTGTGCTTCCATTGTAATAAGACAGGGCATTTAAAAGCTGACTGCTGAAAACTAAGGGAAAACCGGTAAGGTTAATCAGGGTACACCCGCTGGGTGAGGACGGGACCCTGATGGACAACACAGAACAAGCTGTGGTTTTAACTGCAGTAAGAGTGCAACCCAGGAAGCTTACTACGGCCAGTGCAGGAAAAGTTAATGGGATTCCTGAAGGTTATCAGTGTTTTGTGTTTGAAGGGAAAGTAACCCCATATCTCTCGAGTGAGGCAAGCAAGCCCACAATAATTCTCAGGGACACAGGGGCCACTAGATCCCTTTTACTGGGAAAAGGCCCAACCTTTCCCCCAGGGCGTGCAGTGTGCACCAAAATGATGGTGAATGGTATTGGAGGGCAGTGTATACCTGTACCTGTACACCGGGTGCACCTAAAGTGCGACCTAGTTTTGGGACAGGTGACTGTAGGGATTGTCCCTAGTTTGCCTGTGGATGGGGTTGATCTGCTCCAAGGTAATGATCTGGCAGGGGTGAAGGTGGTAGCCCCCCGAGTAGTGAAAGAAAGACCGCAGGAGGTCATAGAGACAGGGCTGCGGCAGGAGATGCTCTCCTGCAGAGTCCCTGAATGTGTAGTGAGTCAGGCCATGATCAAACCAGCTTCCCCAGAGGAGACTGCTTTGGCACTGCAGGCAAATGATCATGAGGACTGCCTGTCCAAGACTTTCTTTGGAAAGTTAGGAGACCCAGGGAATGAATGAAATGGATTTTCCCTAGGTACGACTCAGCGAGCTGACCCAGTATTGCGAGAGTTAGCACAGGCTGTCCAATCTGAAAGTGAAGCAGAGGGAGTCCCTGATTGCTACTATTTAAAGAATGTGGAACTGATGAGGAAATGGAGTTCTCCTCACAGACCTGAGGCAAGGAGTGGACAGTAGTTCACCAGTTAGTGGTGCCACAGAGGTACTGGGGAGAAATATTAAGAAGGGCCCATGAGACTACAGTGGCTGCACATGCAGGTATATGGATGACCAAGGCACGCATAAGACAGCAGTTTAACTGGCCAAAACTCCACAATGATGTGGTGGAGTACTGCAGGAATTGTTAAATGTGCCAGGTTGAGGGGAAACCCCAACCTACAGTGAAACCTGCACCCCTAAGTCCTGTACCGGTGTTAGGAGGATCCTCCAGCGGTGGGCTGGTGAACTATAAGGGACCCCTGCCGAGAACAAAAGGGGACAGGCAAGCACACGGCTGGCAAAAGTTTAGGAAGAGAAGGGGAAGAAGTGACGAAGAGGGCAAGTTAAAGGAAGTTCGGGAGGAATCCCCAATGAAAACCCCTATTGTCCAGTCAACAAACCCCGAATAATGTGAAAAATTAGACCCCACATCCTCCTATGTAAATGCAGACTCTAGAAGCACCCCACCAGAGTTGCTAACAGCATTTACAGGCACCTGCAGAGACAAAGAGAAACCTCTGGTGGGCAGAGAAAACATGAGGGTGATGCCTCGCCTAGTCGAAGTGCCACAGGAGAGTGCAGCCAAGTCTGCACAAACCCCTACAGGCAGGAGTGTCCCAGAGAACAAAGAAGAAATTAACAAAGAATTCTTCCCCACAGTCAGAGGAAAAGGGAACCACCCATCCCCTGAAGTCAAAAGTCTTTGCATGACTCAGAGAGTTCAGGATAGACCCGCCCACTACTAACTCTCCTGGCACCCAGAAAAGACCATTCTAATATGCTTTAAGTTTCCTGAATGAGTGGAAATTAATGAGAGAAATGCATGGTTTTTCTTTCTGTATCTTATGTTTCTCTCAAACCCTGTAATGAAATGCAACATTTTTATTTCAAATCGCATTTCATTCCCCTGGGTGTGGAGGTGTCAGGCCAGCCCTCCACCTGCCAAGCATGAGGAAAATTAATTTTGCCACATGAACATTGATTTTGGACTGTCGTTGGTGAAGAATGAACTTGCTTTAAGGAACAATTGGAGACTTTGTCTGGAAAAAGACATTGGCATATCAACAGACAGTACTTCAAAGGACAAAGGAGCTATTCGCTGCTCCAATTTAATCCACAATGGACTTTTGATTACCAAACATTGAAGATGGAAAGGCGAACATTCTAGGCTGACTGCTAAGATGGCCAAATACACAAACAGATGTGGTCAGACCAGTTTGGTCACATTTGGCTGACTGTTGGAGTTTTTTGAATTTGAACTTCAACAGGGATTTTGAACTCAAAAAGCTGTTTTCTCCTGGACTGAGAACACCTCTCTCCTGTTTGCTCTCATCTCACTCTCACCAGCTTTGAAAACTATTGAAGACACATGAACCCCAAAAGAGAAAAGTTTCCTCCAGTGAACAAGGTTTAAGAAGAATACTGGGCCCCATGAAAAGCAAGACTACTTACTAAAGGACTACAGCGAGTTCGAAGCACAGTAAACAAGAAACCCTTCTGATATTGCCTCAAATCTCTCCATTTTGTTTTTCTTCTGCTCTTTACTGTCCCTATTTGCATGTGTGCATCACATGTGCATGCTAGCGTGGGTGTGTCGTATATCCATAGGCGTTAACCGTATTAGAGTTTAAGTTTAAGGTTTAATAAATTTCACTTTTCTTCTTTAAATCTAAGAAAGTCTGTTTATGCTCATTTCTTTCCCTTATAATTGGAAAGTGGTGAACAAGTATTCACCAAAGGGGGAGCTCAAAACACAGTGTGTTTAAAATTAAACCTGTTACAATATGACCAGATGAAGACAGTAAAAGGCCCCTAGATACCTTTCTCACCTGGTCGTAACAATATTATTATCATTATTAAGTGGAACATTTCTACAACACAATACTGATAATTTTTGTGCCAAGTTTCATCTTCTTCAAATCAAACATATGACACAACGAGAGTCCACTATGTTCTATTCCAGAAAGCCAGTTGGTGAAGGATGACACTGGAACCAATCTTTACTTAGTCCTTCATATATTTACAGAGTGAAACATTACAAATATACACCTCCTAACTCAACCACACCACAGTTTTAGTAAACGTCTCTTTTTATGGGCTCAAGTGAAACCCCAATTAATGCCCTCCACCCACATATAATTAAACACAATTGACAGACAATTAACAGATTCCCTTCTTTCCCTTTCAATAAACATTATCAATATGCACAAATATAATTTTAAAAACAAATCAAAAAACTACTATATACTGTACAAAGCATTACATTGTGAGATGCCCTTCCTCCAGGACCCCTAACAATTTCTTCATACAAGCATTTCTTTTTGTAAAACAATCAGACAGTTGATGACTTGCATCCATTCATTAAATTTTTTGAGATTTCCTTTCTCTCCAGCATTTGTTTCAAGCCAGCAAGGTCAATCGTAACCTTCTATCATTCACATTTTTTGTCGAGCATACATTATCCCACAAGGAACAATTATCTACATATCTTCAGTATGCCCCTTGTATAGAATCTCACTTAAAATATTCAACAAAAGAATCCCATATCCACTGCCTCCATAAAAGCTAGTTTTTATGTCGCTAAAGTACTTTTAACAACCTTTTTCTTAGCTTCCCAAGCTAAAGGACATTTCCAATTTTCACACATCAGAAACATTATGAAACAAATTGCACTCCAATTCCCATCAGGAAGATTAGCCTGTGAAGCATCACTAAAAATGACCAGTTTTATGTTCTTTGGCCTGAATTTTTCCCTTGTCGAACGGGAGCCGTCCACCAACAGAAAAGTTGGTGGTGATCCTGTCCCCACTGGGCCTGCGGATCCAGTCTGGATTTTATGCTCCCTAGGCCCTTAATTGGCCTCAGGCAGGACTTCTACTTCAGTGAGGCAGGAAGTCCCGCCTAATGGAGCTGCCGGCCAATCAGCGGGCTGGCAGCTCTTAGTCCCAGCAGCGCCACTGGGACTACAACCCAGCTTCAAGAAGAAGAGGAAGGATGGCCCCAGACAGAGGTAAGTTTTTGGAATCTCGCTGGTGGTGATTGGTCCAGCCACGACGAGGCAAGAGTGTCTACTGGCAAGAGTGTCTACCATTAACTGGCCACTTAAGGACTTTGATTGGCCTGGGGCAATGGGCCATTTCACGCCACTGCCTGCATAAAATGGCAGCGGAGGCAGGTTGGGAAGGGATCCCTGAGCCTCCCACTCCATTTTTTGCCTCCTTGCACCCACCCCCACCCCCCCCCACTCCTGCCACCATCCCGCTCTTTGGAGGTGCATAAAACTCCAGCCCTTGTGTCACCTAAGGATGTGAACTTGTGTACGCATTTCTACAGATTTGATTGCTAATGCTTTATTTGCCCTTAAAACAGTCTCGATTTTAGAATGTTTCATCATAGTTCTTAATTCCAACACATGAAAACTAGCATCTGGTCTAGTCTGAGTGCACAACCATTTCAACTGACCAATCAAGCTTCACTCTATCTCTTCTTTAGGTACAGTATCATCTTTCTGTGATGAATTAGCATGATTAACCAGGTTGGGAGTGAGACTCACTAAATAAGAATTTTGATTTAAAGTTATTTCACACCTATTCTGCTTCATATCCATAACAATATATTTAATTCCCAGAAGCCTGACTCTCCCAATCTTACATTCTATTCTAATCTTATTAATAACACATTACTCAAATTCCGCTGTACCACCCCATAAGAAATCATCAACACGCATCATGAAGGTGCCTGAAGGTTTCATTTATGATACCAATAAATCATTGCGGGATCTGCTTTTAGTTGAACACAACCTATTTTCAGCAAAACAGATCTTGCGCAAAGATACCACACCTTGGAAGCATCATTCAAGTCATAAATGCATTTGTTTAGATTCCATAGTTTCCCTTCTACATATGCTGCCTCCCTGGGCCGCTTCAGAAATATTTCTCTCTGAAAAGTATTGCTCTGCAGAAATGCAGCTTTTTTGTTGATTAATCTATACTCCTGTGAATATGTGGCCAAAAGAGATAAAAGTATTTTCAAGATTACTTTGCCAGCTGTGGGAGAGTCCACTTGAATCACCCAGTCGCTCTTCAAAAGCCCTGGCAACTAGCCTCACTTTAGCCTTATAGGTCCCATCCATTTAGACATTTTTTAGTACATACAAACATACGAACTAGGAGCGGGAGTAGGCTATTAGGCCCGTTGAACCTGCTCCGTCATTCTGTAAGATCATGACTGATCTGTTTGTGGTCTCAACTCCATTTTCCTGCCTACCCCCGATACCCTTTGACTCCCTTGTTTGTCAAGAATCTGTCTACTTCTCCCTTAAAAACATTCAATGACACTGCCTCTACCGCTCTCCATGGAAGAGAGTTCCACAGACTCACGACCCTCTGAGAGAAAATATTTCTCCTCATCTATGTCTTAAATGGGCACCCCCTTATTTTTAAACTATATCCCCTAGTTTTACTCTTTGCCACAAGTGGAAACATCCTTTCAACATCCACCCTGTCAAGTCCCCTCAGGATCTTACATGTTTCAATAAGATCATCTCTCATTCTTCTAAACCCAACCTCTCCAACCCTTCCTCATAAGATAACCCTCTCATCCCAGGAATCAGTTAAATTAACCTTCTCTGAACTGCTTCCATTGCAACTATTTTTAAGTAAGGAGACCAAAACTGTATGCAATACTCTAAATGTGGTCTCTCTAATGCCCTTTACAACTGTAGCAAAACATCTCTATTTTTATATTCCATTCCCCTTGCAATAAACAACAACATAGCATTTGCCTTCTTAATCACTTGCAGTACCTGCATACTAACATTTTTTTGTTTCATGCACTAGGACACCCAGATCCCTCTGCATCTCAGAGTTCTGCAATCTCTCTCCATTTAAATAATATGCTGTTTTTCTATTTTTCTGGCCAAATTGGACATGTTCACACTTTCTCACATTATACTCCATCTGCCAAATTTGTGCCCACTGACTTTTAACCTATCTTTGTAAACTCCTTATGTCCTCTTCACAACTTATTCTCCTACCTATCTTTGTGTCATCAGCAAATTTAGCAACCATACATTCTGTCCCTTCATCTAAGTCATTGATATAGTTTGTAAATAGTTGAGGCCCCAGCTCTGATCCCTGTGGCGCTCCTCTAATTACAGCTTGCCAACCCGAAAATGACCAATTTATGCCTCATCTCTGCCTCCTGTTAGCTAATCATTCCTCTAGCCATGCTAATATGTTATCCCCTATACCATGGGCTCTTATTTTGTTCAGTAATCTTTAATGTGACACCTTGCCAAATGCCTTCTGGAAATCCAAATACACCACATGTACAGGTTCCCCTTTATGCATGTTGCTTGTTGCTTCCTCAGAGAACTTGAATAAATTAGTCAAACACAATTTCTCTTTCACAAAACCATGTTGGTTCTGCATGGTTGCAATGAGGTTTTCTGAACGACCTGCTTAAAAATAGATTCCAGCAATTTCCCTATGACAGATGTGAAGCTAATTGGCCTGTAGTTTCCTGCTTTCTGTCTTCCTCCTTTCTTAAATAGTGGAGCTACATTCACTATTTTCCAATCCGATGGAACTTTTCCAAAATCTAGGAAATTTTGGAAAATTAAACCCAATGTATCCACTATCTCAGCAGACACTTCTTTTAAGAACCTCGGATGAAGTCCATCAGCACCTGGGGACTTGTCAGCTTTTAGTTCTAATAATTTTCTCAGTACCCTTTCCCTGGTGATGGTAATTGCTTTAAGTTTCTACCTCCCTTTCAACTCTTGATTCACAATTATTTCTGGGATGTTATTTGTGTTCTCTACACTGAAGACAGATGCAAAAAAATCTGTTTAATTCCTCTGCTCTTTCCTTATTTTCCATTATTAATTTCCAAACACTCTCTAGAGGAACAACTCATTTTACTAACGCTTTTCCTGTTTGAATACCTGTAGAAAACTCCTACTATCTATTTTATATTTCTAGCTAGCTTTCTCTTGTACTCTAATATCTCTCTCCTTATTCTTTTAGTCATTCTTTACTGTTTTTTATATTCTGTCTAATCTTCTGACCTGCCACTACTCTTCACTGAATTGTAAGCTTTTTCTTTCAATTTGATACTATGTTTACCTTCCTTAGTTAGACATGAATGGTGTATCCTTCCCTTAGAGTCTTTCTTTCTCACTGGAATGTATCTTTGCTGAGTGTTATGAAATATCTCCTTATATGTCTGCCTACAAATCCACCTGTATGACAAGGCTGGTTGCTCCTTATCTTGTACCTCAGAATAAATTCCAAACTCTCTCCAACTATCAAATTGCTTTTGTTTGTCTCTCTCATTAATTTATCCTCAAGTTTATTGGCAGCAATTAAAACTTTTACAACTAATTCTGTTTGGAGACTTCTGTGTTCTTCATTTCATTTGTAATCTATTCAAGTTATGACCAGTACTTGCACTTTTATGTCTGTAGGGACTATTATTGTGAGATCTCTCTCTTGCGCTATCAGAGGCTCTTTCTCTGGTACGTGATCGTTTTCTGACACAAGAGTCACTTCCAGATCCACTATCAGTACTTGTACTGCAGTCTCTTTCTTACTCTCCATTCTTTCACCCCATTCTGCCAGTTCATGGACCTTACTTCTTAGCTATCATCCTGAACATTCAACCAATATTTAAACTTGCCAGTCGCTTTTCTTGCACATCCCCAATTGTTGTATCCCTCCATTTATTAGACCCTGCTGGGATATGTGTCACCCAAGTACCCAATATGGGTAATTGGCCTTTGGATGAGATAACTCTGTCCTGTGCCTCATGATCATGCATATAACCACTATCCAGTCCTAGATATACTGTATTCTGTTCCTCAAGACCTTGATCACACAACACATGAGTATCTGAGCTAGAAGGTTTCTTGTTTACTTCTTTCAGCTGCTCTGAGTCTGAGATTTTGTAATTAATCCCAATTAATCATGAAGAATGAACCTTAACAGTTTGATTGCTATGTTTGATAAGTAATGTCTTACCATCACAACCTATTATCTTACCAGGGCCTTTCAATTCCCTATGACCCTCTCTTTTGTAATATACCAAATAATCTGAATTAAATTTTGTCTCAGCTGTTCTCGTACGATGCCACAGAGTTCTCCAATTTTTTTCTGTGATCTCAACCTTGATGAAAGCCCATCTCACTGCATGTAAAGCATTCAAATGTGCAGAAAAAGTGGCTTTAATTGTAGTATCGTCCAGCACAAAAAGCAATTTGGTATTTCACCCATAGACCAATTGATAGGGTTTATATCCTCCTACAATCTGAAGTGAATTTTCTGCACGAACCATCCATGCAGGGCTGTTGCCAGCATGCAGTTTGGTTGATCAGCTAAGATTTTGTGCAACCTTTCCTCAATCACCACATGATTCCTTTCATAGAGTCCATTCCTGAAAATACTTTCAACTGCAGTATTCATGACGATAATGCTCATGTTGTCACACATGTCTGTGAACTCATTGTTGGCAAATTTCCCTCCATTATCAGTAAGAAACTTAGCTGGCACCACAAGTCTGGTCCCTATCCATTTCTCTATGATTTTGTCTTTAAACACCCTTTTGTTCTTACCATGTATTATTCTAGAAAGGCTAAATCTGGTCTCCTGGTCTATAAAATGGAGAATGAAAATATTTCTCTCTTTGTTCCATGCCTTTAGATCCATGGCAACTGCCTCATTAAAGTCACGTGCCAATGTTAGGCTTACAATAGGATGTGGCGGCATCCTCCAATACTTTTTACTGATTTCACACTTCTCACTAATCTCTTCTATTAATCTTGTATATTCTTCATCAACCACACCTGCATCCTTTAGCAGGGTTTTTAATCTTTCACAAGTAGGGTGAGAAAATTGTCTACGTAACTTTAAGGCAGTTTGCTTTTTTTTCTCTTTGCTTCTTATCGCTTGATGTCATTAATACTTGTGTAATGCTCTGATGAGAATCATCATACTTTGTTAAGAGGATACAATAATGTCCTGACCGGGTAAACTGCAGATCCACTGACTATCCAAAAATAATTGCCTTACCATACTATATGTCAAGGTTTATTTGTGCCATTTTCATTGAAGATTTACTCAACAGCAAAGATTTCTCACTAGAGACTGCATTAGTACTTATAAAATGGCTTATTCAGCTATTTTATATGGAACTACAACTCTCTTTAGTGACTTCAATATGTTGTTATCACCAAACCTAAAGCAGGTATTGCTTTCATATTCCTTAACCTTGTGTTGATCCTCACTACTTAGTGAATCAAGGTAACATTTTAACTAATCTATTGAACATACTGTTGAAGTGCAAGCACTATCTAGCACAGCAGAGTTTAACGAGTCCACACTAACACATTCATCACAGGGCTAAAACTCCTTCTGACCAGTAGAACTGATTCGGATTCATTATTATCTTCATCTTCTGCTTCAGAAATCTCTGTGTCATTTTGAGGACCCTACCATTTTGAAATCTGGCAATCATTGAGTTATCTATTCTTTGGGTCACCACAGAATATCCCATATGTTCCACCCACATTGCAGGAAATGACTGTTTCCCCAGAAACTTTTTTCAAGTCAGTAGACATCTGATGCAACAGGGACTCTGTCTCCGAGAACCAAACCCCAGATAGAACCAGGAGCCAGTCTAATATGCAACACCTTTGCACAATCCAGCAATTTAAACCTTACCACTGAACACGGTATCGCTAAGTTGAATTTCTTCAACCTTTTATACAGTCTGTTAAAGTTCATGATATATTCCTGCATTGAATAACCATCCATTTTCTGAAATCTTTCTAAATTTGACCATGCCTCTTAGGCATTTAATAGATCATCTCTCTTGTAGATTTCATCCAAAATCTCTGGTAGAAGATCCAAAGTTTCATCAGTATCCAACTCATGGGCATCCAGCTCACAAAATACTTTATTTCTGATCTTACTTCTTGTAGGATGTGACAATGCAAAGGCGATGCCTTGTTTTCCCTTTGATAGGCATGCAACCTCTGACCACATATGCACTCCATTCCAACACTGGCCATATGGTTCAGATTCGAAGAACATCAGTGAGTAAACATACCCAAAGAATTATCCTCCCTTTCTGCCATTTCTTACAATGGCTACTATGATTGTAGTCTTTTTTTCTATTTTTTGAATAGCTTGCAACATTCACCTTAGTGTGAACATCTTCCGCTACCATGTTCCATTCTGGGGAGCCAGTCAGTGAAGGATGATACTGGAGCCAATCTTTACTTAGTCTTACCCATATTTACAGAGTGAAACGTGACAAGTATACATCTCAAACACACCGCAGTTTTGGTAAGTATCTCTTCATATGTGCTCAAGTGAAACACCAATTAATGCCCTCCACCTGCATAAAATTAAACACAATTGATATACTATTAACACACTAGTTTTTGTAAGGTCATCTTCACAGGGCACTGGTAGTTGAAGGAATCAATACCTGGTTCCAAAGATGTGAGATGTGGATCTTCCTTTTTATGATTCCCCTCATTTGGCAAATTCTTGCTTTCAGAGGAGCATAGGACCAGGAGTAGTCCATTCAGTCCCTCAATCCTGTGCTGTCATTCAATAGATCATGGCTAGTCTTTCAGCTATCTCCTCAGGAGATATCAAATGCAGGCTGACTGCTTTCCCACAAGTGGGGTGGTGGAGATGGTGGGTTTGGAGCATTGGAAGTGAATGGTAACAACTGAATATTTTTGCCTAATTTTTAAGCAGGTTTGGGAACAGCAGAATTCTCTTTGGGAGTTGTTGATCGTTTCAAAGTTCAAAGTGTGAGATTATCCATTTTGGACCAAAAAAGGATAGAGCAGGGTACTTTCTAAATGGGAAGAGGTTAAGTACTGTGGATATCCAAAGAGACTTGGGGGTTCAGGTGCATAGATCTTTAGAATGCCATGAGCAAGTGCAGAAAATAATCAAAAAGGTTAATGGAATACTAGCTTTTATATCTAGAGGATTGGAGTATCAAGACACAGAGGTTATGCTGCAGCTGTACAAAACCCTGGTTAGACCCCACTTGGAGTACTGTGAGCAGTTCTGGGCACCACACCTTAGGAAGGATATATTGGCCTTGGAGGGAGTGCAATGTAGCTTTACAAGAATGATACCTGGACTACAGGGGTTAAGTTACGAGGAGAGATTACACAAATTAGGCCTGTTTTCACTAGAATTTAGAAGGTTAAGGGGTGATCTGATCGAAGTCTTCAAGATATTAACAGGAAAAGACAGGCTAGAAAAAGGTAAACTATTTCCGCTGGTTGGAGATTCTAAAACTAGGGGGCATAGTCTAAAAATTAGGACCAGTTCAGGAGATGTCAGGAAGCACTTCTTCATGCAAAGGGTGGTAGAGGTTTGGAACTCTCTTCCACAAACAGCAGTTGAAGCTAGAACAGTTGTTAATTTTAAATCTGAGATAGATAGATTTTTGTTAAGTAAAGATATTAAGGGATATGGGCCAAAGGCAGGTATATGGAGTTAGGCCGCGGATCAGCCATGATCTCATTGAATGGCGAAACAGGCTTGAGGGGCTGAATGTCCTACTCCTTTTCCTATCTTCCTATGTTCCTATGTCTGTCGATGAAGAAGTTTTTATGACTTAGGCATTGGAGAGGGAGGTGGAGGAAATTCAGGTTAGGATTAGCTTTTGTTTTTAAATTGTTCTTGGGAAGTGGGCAATGTTGGCAAGGTAGCATTTATTACACACTCCGGTGGGCCTTTTAGTGGCTGCTCATACATGTTAGGATACATCAGAGTACAGTAAGGGCAGAATCTTAACCCCCCAAAATTGGGTGAGCTAGAGAAAAGTGAGATGCTAAAACTTTAAAAAATCTCAAATCTAATCCCAAGCCGCCCACTTGCAGGTTTAATGGAAGTGGGATTGGGGGGTGGGGGGGTCAACCAGCCTGCTCTAAGGAGTTGGGCTGGCCAATTAAATATTTTAATGACGCTGTCAGCATTAAATTTAACCTGCTTTGCAGGTTTAACCTTGATTGGCTGGGTTTTCCAGGACTCACAAAACCCAACAACCAAAGGGAGCTGAGAACAGCTTTATGGAGATGGGTAAGTGTCTTTACAGCATTGATTGTGGGCCAGGAGGAATGGAGTACCTCCGCAAATCTCCCAAGCTTGCCGCAAGCGTAGAGCACCCCATACAATGACTCCACGGGATTAGGGATCGGACAACCCCACAGAAATTGACTCTCCCCCTGACTCCCTGGGATCGGGGAACTGACTCACACCCGCACGGGATCAAACATCCCCACCAGGGTCAGGGATTGGACCCTCTCCCTGTGATCAGAACACCAGCCCCCCACACTTCCAGTAGCAGCTGCAGTCTCCTTAACTGTGGCTGCCACCTTCTCCCGATTGCTCCCTGCCCAACTAGAAGCCAAACCTGTCAATCAGGCTGACTTCCAGGCGGGGAACCTACAGAAAAATACTATGCATGCTGTGGAGTCAAAAGTCTGCAGCACGCAGGGAAACCAGACTTCCAACTCCCACTCCTCCCAGGCTGACACAACCTGCCCCTGTCAAGAGCAGCACCTAAGTGTTAACCACGTAGGTTAGGCCTCAGCTGGAGTATTGTGTCTAATTCCGGACAGCACACTTTTGGAAAGATGACAAGGCCTTGGAGAGGGTACAGAGGAGATTTACCAACATATTACTAGGAATGAAGAACCTCAGTTATATTCAGAGATTGGAGAAGTTGGGGTTGTTCTCCTGAGATCAGAGGAGGTTAAGGGGAGATTTAATAGAGGTGTTCAAAATCATGAAAGATTTTGATAGAGTTGATTCGGAGAAATTGTTTCCAGTGGCAAAGGGCACATGTTTAAGGCAATTGACATAAGAGCCAGAGAGTGATGAGAAGATTGTTTTTTTTTATGCAACTTTTTGTTATGATCTGGAATGTGCTGCCTGAAAGAACAGTTTTGATCATAACTCATGAAAAGAAATTGAATAAATAGTTGAACGGCAAATATTGGCAGAGTTATGAGGAAAGAGCAGGGGAGTGAAATTAATTGGAAAGCTCCTTTCAAAGAACCGACAAAGGCACAATGGGCCGAATGACCTGCTTCTGTGTTGTAAGGTTCTATGATTCTAGAGTGGTCTGAGTCATGCAGGCAGGCCACACTGGACGGCAGTGACAGAGTCCCTTCCCTGTAGGGACAGTTGGATTTGCGCAACAATCTGGTGGTTAACACGGTCATGCCTTCTGGTACCAGCTTATAGATTCAGTAGAGTTATTGAATTCAATTTCACAGCCTGCCAAGGTGGGGTTAACCTGCTGACCAATGGGTTGCTATCCCATTACCACAGCCACCAAACTACCATACCAATGAGCTATGCTTCAGCTACAGAACAAACGTCTGTTCAGTACAACGGTTTTTAAAAAAAGATTTCATGGGATGTGGGCGTTGCTGGCAAGGTCAGCATTTGTTGCCCATCCCTTGACAACTGAGTGGCCTACCTAGGCCATTTCAGAGAGCAGTTAAGAGTCAACCATATTGCTGTGGGTCTGGAGTCGCATGTAGACGAGACCAGGAAAGGGTGGCAGATTTCCTTCCCTAAAGTGCATTAGTGATCCAGATAGTATTTTACGATGGTTGATGATAACTTCATGGCACCATTACTGAGATTAGCATTGAATGCCAGATTTTTTATTATTAATTAATTGAATTTTATTAATTAATTGAATTCACTTTCGTTGTATTCTAGCTGTTTTGCAGGTATGTTTGAACAGCTCCAAGCCTTTTAATAAAGGTTCAGTGCTGGCAGATGGCAGGGGTGGGAGTTCTCTGTAGAAGACACAGATTAACCCTCACAATCTCTCTGAAGAGAAACTGCATTCATGCTAATATAAAAACAAAAAGTGCTGGAAATGCAGGTCTGGCAGCATCTATGGAGAGAGAAACAGAGTTAAAGGACTGAATCTTGTTTTCTTGTCGGAGGTGGGTTCAGTCGTGTCGGGGGGTCGGCGAATCTCCGCGGAACCATCCGCCATGAAACGCGGCGCCATATCGCAGTGTGCCGATTCTGGCAGAGGCGGAGAAGTGCTATGGTGAGACTGATGCCTCGACACGATGGCATCGTAATTTAAATGTTTGAAATGCTGCTTTAAATAAATTTTAATCTAATTCATTGCGATTTAATGACAGTTCCTCAATTTTGTGGTTGCCGTTCGGCACTAACATGACTTCAGTTTTGCGACCTTGAAAAGCTGGCACCACCGAGGCAAGAGTCCTTGGTGCCGTGAATGGGAAGGTGACCTAACCATAGCAGCATAGGAGAAGTGGTGTTTACAGTGGCCATTGCCACTGTGCTGAGTGTCCAAGGGGCTTGTGTGTGAACGGGGTGCACTCTGCAAGGGGCTTGTGTATGAATAGGGGATCTCTGTAAGGGGCTGGTGTGTGAATGGGGGGAGCTCTGCAAGGTGCTTGCGTGTGAATGGAGGGTAATCTGCAAGGGGCTTGTGTGTGAATGGGGGCAGCTCTGCAAGGGGCTTGTGTGTGAATGGGGGGAATTCTGCAAGAGGCTTGTGTGTGAATGGGGGAAATCTGCAAGGGGCTTGTGTGTGAATGGGTGGAACTCTGAAAGGGGCTTGTGTCTGAATGTGGGAAATCTGCAAGGGGCTTATGTGTGAATGGGGGGAGCTCTGCAAGGTGCTTGTGTGTGAATGAGGGGATCTCTGCAAGGGGCTTGAGTGTGAATGGGGGCAGCTCTGCAAGGTGCTTGTGTGTGAATGGGGGGAATCTCTGCAAGGTGCTTGTGTGTGAATGCGGGGAAATCTGCAAGGTGCTTGTGTGTGAATGGGGGGATCTCTGCAAGGGGCTTGTGTGTGAATGGGGGGAGCTCTGCAAGGTGCTTGTGTGTGAATGGGGGGAAATCTGCAAGGGGCTTGTGTGTGAATGGGGGGAGCTCTGCAAGGTGCTTGTGTGTGAATGGGGGGAAATCTGCAAGGGGCTTGTGTGTGAATGGGGGGAGCTCTGCAAGGGGCTTGTGTCTGAATGTGGGGAGCTCTGAAAGGGGCTTGTGTGTGAATGCGGGAAATCTGCAAGGGGCTTGTGTGTGAATGGGAAGATCTCTGCAAGGGGCTTGTGTGTGAATGGGGGGAATCTGCAAGCGGCTTGTGTGTGAATGGGGGAAATCTGCAAAGGGCTTGTGTGTGAATGGGGGAAATCTGCAAGGGGCTTGTGTGTGAATGGGAAGATCTCTGCAAGGGGCTTGTGCATGAATCGGGGGATCTCTGAAAGGGGCTTGTGTGTGAATGGGGGAACTCTGCAAGGGGCTTGAGTATGAATGGGGGGATCTCTGAAAGGGGCTTGTGTGTGAATGGGGGAACTCTGCAAGGGGCTTGTGTGTGAATGGGGGGAGCTCTGCAAGAGGCTTGTGCGTGAATGAGGGGATATCTGCAAAGGGCTTGTGTATGAATGGGGGGATCTCTGCACGGGGCTTGTGTATGAATGAGGGGATCTCTGCAAGGGGCTTGTGTGTGAATGGGGGAATCTCTGCAAGAGGCTTGTGCGTGAATGGGGGGTGCTCTGCAAGATGCTTGTGTGTGAATGGGGGGAAATCTGGAAGGGGCTTGTGTGTGAATGGGGGCAGCTCTGCAAGGGGCTTGTGTGTGAATGGGGGGAGCTCTGCAAGATGCTTGTGTGTGAATGGGGGGAAATCTGGAAGGGGCTTGTGTGTGAATGGGGGCAACATCAGGTGATGCTGTGAAAGGTGTCTCCATTCTGCTCCTACCACTATGCAAATGTCTCAAGTGGGAGCGCCACTTTTTTGTGCACCCGCTGTTGATCCTGGTGAAATGATCATAAAACTCAGCCTAATGTTTTTGATCAGTAACCGTTTGTCAGAACTCCAATGAACATGAACAAGATAATTTAAATTTCCAGCATCTGCAGCACTTCACTCTAATATAAGTGCTTCCATACAACTTGCTATAAATGTATTGGTGTAAAAAATACCAACTCCATTTTTAGACTGTACATATAGAAACACCACCACATATCTTGCCACCATCCATCTTTAGGAACTGACAGCTGGGATGAGGGAGATCAGTAATCTGCAGAGAACAAATATCTTGAATTGAAAAGGTTCATTCCAGAATTAATACTACTCTAAAATGAGAACTTGTGTGAGAAGGTACTGAATATGGTATTGATGATTGTGTTGCGATGCTTCCCTCCCTTCCTCATTGTAGTTGCAACCAGTTATGATCATCTGCTGCAACGTAGGGGTTAGGATTCGTTTTCTAATGATTCCAGAAGTTTTCATTCTCTGAAATACTCTGCTGAGATCAGCTGCCAAAGTGTGAACTAATTTTGTCTATTCAACATTGAAATTAGCATTGAAAAGTGAAAGGGCCATTTTGCTATCTGGTTGAATCCTAATAATTATGTGACTGGTTTGTCAAGAAATATTGTGCTTGTGGCTGGATTTCTATAAAACTCCAGGTCAATATGAATTGTTATCTCAGTTGGAACCCAGAGGCCATTTAGAGCAATTCTCTTTGAACACAAATTTAACAGAATACAACCAGGGATCATTCAGCACCCAAACCTGTGATGGCTCTCTGTAAAGGTTCTGTACTTACTAACATTCATTTGGCCTTTCCCCATGCCCTTCCAAATTTTTCTTCTTAAAATGTTTATGCACTTCCACAGTGTATTTAAGGCATGTAAATGAAAAATTAATTTTAATACAGATAAGCTTGAGCTAGTGCATTTTCATTGCAGGAATAAGGAGGCTACACACTCCTTGGAAAATAAGATTCTAAATGGTGTAGAGGAGCAAAAAGATTTATAGAAAGTCCTTCACAAATCATTGAAAGTAGCAATGCAAGTTAATAAGAACGTAAAAATACAAACAAAATTCATTTCTTGAGGAATAGAATTGAAATAAAAAGCAGCTAAATTATGTGACACTTGTATAGAAGCTTGTTTAGACCACAATTCTGGTAACAATGATACAAAAAGGACATACAGACTGTTACGGTCAAGTGAGGAGGGGTTGAAGGGCTTCCTTATTTTCCCTCTCCTTGTTAGACCACAATAGGTTTAATTCTTTCTTAAAATACTCATGTCAGAGTCCAGTTACTTCTTCTCTGCTGCAGTGAAAAATACCAGCTTAAAACCAGAGATGGGGAGGGACTTGTCACATGACAGTCACTCAGTCATTCAAACTGGCCAATTCAGTAGGTGTTTGATTAATTACTTGCTGTGATCATAACAAGAACCAATAGAACAGGTTTTCTTGAGTTAACAATGAAAGAGCTTAACTTTATTGTACCTAAACCGAACTAATAAAATAATAAACAATGCGCCAACTTTCACTCACACACTCTAGATAGAGGTTTTCACACACACACAAATAGGTTACAGAGTGGGGAAAGGTCGAGTGGGGAAAGGTCGATTGGTTGTGTCTGAGTCCGTAAAAAGGGGTATACAGTCTGTGGCGTTTGGTGATTTGGCTGGCTTCTAGCTGAATTCGGTGGTCCTGAGGTTTTTAGTTTGGAGAGGTAGATGACTAGTTTGGTGAGTCTCTTGGAGATAGTGATGCGGATGATTTTCTCCAATGAGGTTTCTGATTGTAGCTGACGTATGCAAAGGTGGTCAGTCAACAAGCAGGATTTGGAAGATTTCAAAATGGAATGGAGAGAGAGAGAGAGACAGGGACCCATACTTAGGGTCTGCTTTAGTCAGAGTCCAGTTGCTTCTCGTCTGCTGCAGAAAAAAAAAACAGCTTAAAACCACAGATGGAAAGGGGCTTGTCACATGACAGTCACTCAGTCATTCAAACATAGCAGTTAGCAGTATTTCTCTGCTTGCTGCGAGAACAAGTAGTTCCTTAAACATCCTGGGTCTTGGTTCTTTCTGGGGACTAAGCAGACATTTTGTCTCTCTCCTCACAGTTTTTTGCAATGTAGGATACAGTGTAGCAAACTAGCTGATCATATTGAGCTGAAAGGATGACTTTGCTGACAGCTTGTCTTTTTAAAATGCTTTGTAAAAAATATGAATTCAGATCTCCAATCAGTGGATTAAAGGAAATTATCATTCAACAAAGCACATTGGTGTAACAGAGGCACTGGAGAAGGTGCAAAAAAGATTTACAGGTTGATACTGGAACCGAGAGTTTATAACTGTCAGGGAAGAATATATGGACTGATTGGAGATCTTGTTCTCTCAGCAAGCAGAGAAATACTGCTAACTTCTATGTTTGAATGACTTAGTGACTGTCATGTGACAAGCCCCTCCCCATCTCTGGTTTTAAACAGTTTTTTTTTTCTGCAGCAGGTGAATAGCATAGATGCATTTAAAGGGAAGGCAGGTATGTACATGAAGGAGAAAAAAAGGATATTTTGATAGGGTGAGATTAAGTGGGGCGGGAGGAGGCTCATGTGGAGCATAAACATCAACACCGACCATTTGCACCAAATGGCCTGTTTCTGTGCTGTAAATTTTATGTAATTTATGTAAATCCTTTTAATAGCTGTAATGGATCCTGTGACAGTCACTATGTTTTGGTAGGAATTTCCATGTTGTAAAAACCCTCTGTATAAGAACAAATTATTTTCTCCTCTTCATTCTTTTTTCCAACGATCATAAGTTAATGCCTTCCAGTTACAAGATGACCAACAGCGGTAATAAGGCTTCCTGATTTACCACATATTTTTAACACCTGTTAGATTTCCTCTTAACCTTGCCTGTTCTAGTTAAAACAGCCCCTATTTCACAAATAACTTCTCATAACTAAAACCTCTCGTGCCTGGTATCACCTTAATAGATCACTTCTATACCCTTTCCGTGGCCTTGACGTAATTTCTAAACAATGGTGCCCAAAAAATGACAAAATATTCTATGGCCTACCTAATTATTGGTGCAGGTTTAGCATCAACTCTTTGGTTTTCCACTTCATGACACAATTTAAACACATAGGATCCGATAAGCTTTATTTTCTGGCTTTATTAAACCTGTCCTCCCCTTCTAAATATTTGTGAATCAGGATCCTTAAGACTGTCAGTTCTAATACTTCCTTCGAAATATTGCCATTCATGTATATGCCATCTCCTTATTCTTGTTCCAAATCTATTGCCTCACATTTCTCTGCAATAAGTTCCAAAGGACTGTATCTGCCCAATAATTTTCCGCCAGTGGGGCCAGTTATCTTTTTATCTTATTGAAATGTGCTTTTCTCCACTGCAGTCAAGTACTTTTCTCTTTCACTGTTCTCTTTCCTTTTCAAATTTTTATATCAAACCTAATTGTTGCTATTTCCTAGATGTTCTCCTACTTTTATGTATCTATCTTTTCCCAATTCATTCCCCTGAATTATATCAAGTGCTACCTTCTTTCTTGTTGGACTGAAAATAAGCTGTCTTAGAAAGCAGTTCTGGACAGATGGTGGAATTTTCTCCCTTTCTTTATCAGATATTTCCCACAGTCTATCTCTGGATAATTAAAGTTAACTGAAGCTCATGCAATTACAGCAACCTGCATTTATATAGCACCTTTAACATAGAAAAATACTCCAAAGTGCTTTACAGAGTGTAACCAGACAAAAATCAATGCCAAGCCAAAGGAAGAAATATTCGGATGGGTAACTATTTGTTTTGTCAAAGAGGTGGGTTTTAAGGAATGTTTTAAAGGAGAAGGAGAAGGTGAAGAGGAAGAAGGGTTTATGGAGGGAAATCCAGAGCATAGAGCCAGGATGACTGAAGGCAAAGCTACTAAAGGTGCAGTGATAGTAGTTGGAGTGGGAGGAATGAGGGTGTGGGTGGGAAATAAACAATAGGGCAAAGTTAGAGGGATGCAGAGATCTCGAAGTACAGCTGGAGAAGGTTGCGGAGATAGGAAATTGCAAGAACTTGAAGGGATTTAAACAGAGGCATTGGAATAAGCTGTGATGGAATACAGGTAGCATAGGCTTAATTAGGTAGAATTTGGAAATAGATAGTGTATTATGGCTTTTAGAATTAACGTTTGAATAAATGGACAGTTTTTAGAACTCACTGAGATTCCCCTTTAAGAAGGTAGAGTTAAATATTTCAAGGTCCCTGTTAGAATAGAATTTCTGTTGTCAGGGAATTGGAAGATAAACACACACATTGAAATATCCTGTGTGACATCAGTAAGAGGTAGCAATAAACTTAATTAGTTTATGAGGTTGTTCATACAACCAAATTGGCTCCGGAGGTTGCTTTAAGGTACCATAAAAAAGTCAATTATAGATAATAAAACAATAAATGAAAGTGGACTTACAGGAACAAGAGGTCAAGTAAACATAATTATAAACATTTTGACCAGATAAATGCTCACAACTTCAAAAAAAAGCAAAGGAATTTCAGTAAAATATTAAGTGGAATTGGTAATTAAAGATATGGATTTTAAACACACACAGGAAGGTTACATTTAAATGCTGGAAGTCAGATGACATTTCAGAAACAGTATAAAAATGAGAGATTTTGAAAGTAAAGATTGGAAGTGTTGAATCCTCAAACAACGCTTCTCAACTCAGGGGCATTTAAGATATAAAGTTTACTTTAAATGTTGATGGATATTCTGGATATACTAAGGTAATTTTGCTGTAACATTAGCAAGTATTCTATATTAGAAATAAGATTATGTGTTACATATTTTAGTAATATTTGATATTGTGATATACTTATCCACTTAGAAGTCTTTTGCATGTTAAATTCTTTCATAAATCTATAAAAGTTAATAAATCATCTCATGTAGTATTCTGTATACAACTGCAAATAACCCCCTCTCTGTGTTTCTTTAAGTGGAGAGATACGTATTGAAGAGAGTTTCCCAGACCCTTATAATATCTGGGATATTTATGACTTAACCATAATTGCTAAAATAGGCTATCCGAAAGATGATAATATTCTCTGTTGGTTTTCTTTCTTTGAGGGAAAGCTAGTACAATTCTTTGGACCCAAATAAATGTCTATGAGAATTTGTCTGGTTTGACCTTAATTAAAGGAGATTCATAGGGATATACTCCTGATTTGGTTTAGTCCCTATAAGGGGTTAAAGTCATAAATCACTCCAGGGCAAGTCTGGAGGCAACACAGATATAGATGTTCATGTTAAGTGGAGGTGAAGTTACGGAGGTGGAACTCAACAGTTTTTGTGACGGGGTGAAACATGTTTTCAGAAAGTAAACTCAGGAGTAAATAGGAAGCTGAGATTGCAAACGGTGAGTTTAACCTGAAACAGTGGTTGAGCAGAGGAAAGAATTGGTGGCGAGGGTAAGGAGTTTGTAGTGGTGGGTTAAACACAATGCATCAATCTTCCCCATGTTCAACTGGAGGAAATGACAGCTTATCGAGGACTGGATGTTAGACAAGCAAACTACATCCAGTATATATTGCCATAAAATGTTTATTTGCAAATTCAAATTTGCCAATTGTGCTTTAGGTGCTACTAATTTTAACTTTCTAAAGTCATTGCAAACCTCCAGAGAGAATGCAATTTAATTGACAAAATATTACCAATCACTGCTGCAGTTTACCTTTCAGCTTATGACACCACACTGAGATAATAAAAGCAAATTGTTTAAATGAATAATTTAATAACAAAACATTCCCATTTATAAAAGACTGGGGACATACTAATATAATTATTGTTAGATATTTACTGTGGCTCGTAAAGTGTTTAAGGCCAAACTGCATATTGTTTCATTAGCTATAATGTTTAATTATTAAGACACTCAGCAAAGATTTCCAATTTTAATTAGATGGCTGCAATCATTCAGTCAACATCTCTGGGGTAAATTATATTCTAGTTCCATATCAGAGTTATTTGAAAAATAATTAGGAAGCACAAAAAAATCAAATTAGAAAAATAATAATGAAGTAGTATTTCACATTTATCTGCGAGGAAGTATTATTCCACAAGAATTGCCGAGAGTTTTTTGCGGTGAGATTAATGAACTGTCAAAGGCCAAACAACAGTCAGTGCTTTGTTCTGCATTGTGACTTTCTTTTCAGTTTCCCTGCACCATCTTCTTCAGGCGCTCCTGATGACACAGATGTTGTCACCCTTCGGCATTCATTCAGTGGCACCATCAATGCTACTATTACGCTAGATTTGAATTATCCTTCTATGGCATAGATCTGATCCATTCTGTGTTTCTTGTTCCTGTTGAAATGAAACACTAGGGATTGTGCTGGGAGATTTTGTCATTAAAGCAGCAATGGCATGAATAGTAGCAGTATCGGACTCTTTCTAATTTGACTGGCTCAAAAGACGCAACATGTTTCCTTACTAAGTCAACAGAGGAGCCCTCCTGTAAACTGCTGTAGGAGAAAGTACCTAATGCTAAGATATAATTCTGAAATTCTCTAATGCATCATGATTTAGAATATGAAGTTTTGAGGTGCATAAATAATGGTTTAATTAGTTGACTTAGTAATTTATTTTAAGTATAAATGGAGAGGTAGATAGTTGATTGGTTATATATCAGTAATCTTGGATGTGAGCCCATTCTCAGTGTTATTACTGCCAAGATTTCTGAACCTTTAGCAAATTGTTAGATTTTACCAATGGCATTGACACCACACTATTGAATCATTAAAAAGCAAATAGCTTTTTTTTTAATATGCACTTTCCTGTGATTTCTCCCACACCCGCACAATCCCTTTTCGATTTCCTCTTTAGTTCTGTGAGAAGAGATAGCAAATCGACCAAGCCCTGAGTTTCTCCACAACCCATTTCACCACTGATGCTCCATGGAGATGATTAGGATGAGTGGACTCTGCAGTTGCCAGTGTCCTAATCTCTTGCCTCCTCTAGAGATTCCAGACTGGTGCTGTTAAATGTAACAGCAGCTGCCTCATCTCCATGTAATGTGTGGCATTGTCAGTATCACATGCATGGTTTCACTCAGGATTACTGATATTGTTAGTTTAAAAAAAGTGAAGGATGAAAAAGATATCCCATTGCATTTAAAAAAAACCTCTGATTTCAAATGTTCTCCCTCCAGCAGCGGTATATCAATCCCTAGAGACCTGGACTTGAACATCCACTGAGTATTATTATTAGTGCGATGGTTAACATGCTTATGTAAAATTGCCATGTGTGCTCCTTCAATAAAGTCATGAATACACATCAATAGTTGCCTGAAATACTGGTGAACCTCTGAGATCCGGCCTGGCTTTGTGTCTCATGCATGATCCTGCTCTCATTGTCAGACCTGAACACCACATAGGAACATTAGGAACAGGAGTAGGCCATTCAGCCCCTCAGGCCTACTTTGTTTTTGCAATCAGATTAGGACTGATCTGTACCTCAACTCTTATTTCCCACCTTCGCTCCAAATTCCTGGATTGCCTGACCAACCAAATATCTGTTGATCTTAGTCTTGAAGGCTCCTATTGTCCTAGCATTCACAGCCTTTTGGGGAGAACATTCCAGATTTTTACTACATCTTTGTGTGGAAAAAGTGCTTCCTGATTTTGGGTTATCATTATCAGCCCTGCTGACTTGATAGTCCAATGTGTTAATGCTGCCAGTGAAATAATGACACACTCAAATGGGCGAGTATATTTGTTTAAGTTTGTCAGCCTTCATTCATTTGGATAGCATAGACATATTTGCCACAGTGCATGACTTTATTTAATACTTATGAATGAAATGAAAGGAATGGTTCTCAGCATGCATGAAAATATGTTCAGCGATAATATATTATCTGAATTACTAAAGGGGAGAGTTTTATGTATATTAATGCTTTTCTATACAGAACATTGTAAAGGCAAGTAATTTGTTTTGAGAGAAATTCATTTACAGTGGGTGTGCTTCCTGCACAGTTTTGGCCATTATTTGCTTTACTGTTCTGAAGAGGCACATGGATGCTACAGCAAAATACTGTACCATAGCTCATGTATTTATGTTCATTGGCAGGTAGCTCATGTCAGGTCCGGTCTGATAGCAGGAACACAGGCTTGGTTTGAGACCAGGAACAGAGGTCATGTCTGACCATTGTACCTAACTGTTTCTGACAGTGTAGCAATATTGGACAACATGGTCATCTGTTTGATAACTGTCGTCAGGTCTGACTATAAGCAAATATCTAACTTGTTGATTTAATTATTCCAATAAAAGTGGAATTAGTTTCTCTCTATATGACTCCAGCAGTTATTGGTAAGCAATTACCATGGCTTGGATAAGATATAGGCCTAGAAATTTGGTACTGAGCCACATAAGGAGCTATGAAGACAGATGACATGAAGTTTGGTCAAAGAGGTAGGTCTTAAGAAGTGTCTTAAAGGAGGAGAGAGATGTAGAGAGGTGGAAAGGTTTAGGGAGGATATTCAAGAACTCAGGGCCTAGATAGCTGATAGCACTGCTGCTAATGTTGGAGCAATGGAAATTGGGATGTTGAAGAGGCCAGAATTGGATGAGCAGCGAGATCTTGTAGAGTTCTGGGGCTGGAGGAAATTACAAAGATAGAGAGAGGAGAGGCCATGAAGGGATTTGAAAACAAGGATGAGAGTTTTAAAATTGAGGCATTGCTTGACCAGGACCCAATGTAATGAGTACAGGGGTGTAGATGAATGGTATTTCATGTGAGTAAGGACATGACCAGCAGAGTTTTGGATTACCTCAAGCTTACGGAGGATAGAATGTGGAACACTGCCTCGGAGTGCATTGAAGTAGTCAAGTCTAGAGGTAACAAAGGTATGGATGAGGGTTTCAGCAGCAGATGGGCTGAGGCAGGGGCCGAGTCAGTCAGTGTTACAGATGTAGAAATAGGCGGTCTTAGTGATGATGTGGATTTGTGGTCAGAAGCTGATCCTGGGGTTCAATATGTCATCAAGTTTTGAATAGTCTGGTTCAACTACAGACCGTTGCCAGGGAGAGGAAGGAGTTGGTAGCTAGGGAATGGATTTTGTGGCAGGGACTGAAGACCATGGTTTTACAACAACAACAATAACAAGAGGAGCAACTAGTATTTATATAGCATCTTTAATGTAGGAAATCATCCCAAGGCAATTTGCAGGAGTATAATCAATCAAAAAACTTGCAATGAAGGCGATATTAGGACAGGTAACCTAAAGCTGGGTCAAAGTGATAGCTTTTAAGGAGCATCCTAAAATAGGAAAGAGTAGCAGACAGGTTCAGGGAGGGAATCAGTGTATTTCATAATCTGCTCACTGATGGACAGATTATTGGCAGACCTGAGGCTTGACAGTCAACGAAACAAGCCAATGAATTGCTTTAATTACTGGGCTTCTTGTACCATTTTTTGTGGCACGTTGCAGAGCAGGATGGGGAAAGAAGTCAACCCTAGGATCTCCTTGTCTTCACACAAAGGGTAGTGGGAATCTGAAACTCTCCTTCAAAAGGCTTTGAATGCTGGGGCAATTTAAATTTTCAAGACTGAGATTGATAGATTTTTATTTGGTAAGTGTATCGCAGGATATGGAGCAAAGGCAGCTAAATTGAGTCAAAGTAGAGATTGGCTATTACCCAACTGAAAGATGTACCAGGCTTGAGAGGCTGAATGCTCTATTCCTGTTCCTATGTACCTATTTCCCACTGCTTTATATCCACTTCCTCATTTGCTCACCAAGGCCCCAGTCTACATTCTGCATTGCTGAGCAGCGAATGTTCTCAGTCCATTTAGCTCCTCAAAAGCAACAATAATAGCTTGCATTTATATCATGCCTTTACGGTGGTAAAATGGCCTGGGTGCTTCACAGGTGTGCATCAAACAAAATTTGACACCAAGCCATATAAAGTGATATTAGAAGAGGTGACCAAAAAGTTGGTCAAAAACATAGGTTTTAAGAAGTGCCTTAATGGAAAAAAGGCAGAGAGGTGGAGACATTTAGAGAGGAAATTCCTGAGTTTAGGGCCTAGGCAATTGAAGGCACAATCACCAGTGGTTGAGCAAAAAAAATTGGGGATGTGCAAGGAGCCAGAATTGAAGGAGTACAAAGTTCTTGGAGGATTGTAGGGCTGGAGGAGATTACAGAGATAGCGAATGATAAGGCCTTGGACAGATTTGAAAACAAGGATGAGAATTTTTAAATTGAAGCATTACTTACAGACCAATGTAGGTAATGCTGTTCCTCAACACCAATTGCCCTTTGCCACATACAGTCCTCTGATATTTGTAATGTTCCTGTCCACTCATTCATTCCTGCCCGGCTCATTCACTCCAATTTGGCTTGGTAGTTTTTTGGATTTTCGCCTATTGCTAGTCCATATATTTCCAGGCAGTGTGAGAATTTTTTCTTTAATGATAATGTCTTTTGCTTCCAACAGACATAGGCCGGGATTTAATGTGGCGGCAGAGGTCCCGCCCACCAGCTGAAAAGTCAGGCCTGAGCCCGCCTCCACCAAGTCAGGAAGCCATGCAGTGATTTTGCATGGCCAGACCCCTTAATTAGCCCTGGGCAGGACTTCTGCACCTCTGAAACAGGAAGTCCTGCTTCCAGGAGCTGCCAGCCAATCAGAGGGCCAGCAATTCCTCAGGCTCAGCAGCGCCACTGGGAGCGGTGGCCACTGCTGGGACTGCACCCAGCCAGAAGAGGACCATGGACACCAGTCCTGAAAGGTGAATCGGGTTTCGGGCCTCACTGGAGGAAAATCAGCTGGGATCCGATGAGTGGGGATGGGTAGTCGATTAGGAGGGTGGTGGGAGGTGCTTCAGTGAGGCGACTTGTGCTGCGGGGAGGAGCGAGGGCCCTCTGTGGGGCACAGGATGTCCCCGAGGAGGAACTGACGGCCTCCACAGGTGATGAAGTGCCTGGCCACCGCTGGCCAGGGCCTCAATTGACCTGTGTCGCGCAAGCCATTTTCAATGCCCTCTGATTCTCGTAAAATGGAAGCCGGGACAGGTAGGCAACGGGAATGGCACCCCTCGCACCCCACTCAATTTTGCCCCCCCCCACCCCACCCTGCCTCCAGTCCTTTCCCAGGGATGGGGTGAAACATTTTGGCCTTAGTGTACTATTATGGAAGTGATTCTTTTTTTTTTGTTAAAATTCTTTTGAGGAATTCATAGTGAAACTGAATAAATATGGGACCATTTTTTTCAAGGGGGCACTGAAAGAACCAGATTGGCAACAATGTTACTGGTTGTCACATGACAAGTTAAAAATAGAACAAAAACCCTGGTAACAGGGGAAGATATGGGCAGAGAAGTCAGTTGCAAAAGGGCAGAAAACTCATAAGCTTTTGGTTGTCGGGTCACTGTGTGTTTTACCTTCTGGGATGAGCATCTGATAAAGTTAGCCTGCTGCTGAAGAAGGAAGGAGAGAAGGCCATAGCCATCTCGCTTTCCAGCATCTCTAAAAGACCCTGAGAAGTCCACTGTGTCAATTCATCTCGTCTCCTGTCTTTGAAGAAAGCCTACTAAATTACCTCTCACCACCGCCTGAAAAGAACTGTTCTAAAAGATCCCAGTGACCTGTCTATGTGCACTTGGAGGCTAGACTGTATACCAGTTTTGGAACAACATATCTCATCTGCTCTTATCTTCAAAAATGAGCAGGTGGTTAGCCCAACTGCTTTTTTGTCTGTAACAGAGCTCTGATTTTTAAAAAAAATCCCTTTTATTTTTCCAGTTAAGCAGTGTATATATGTGTGTGCGTGTGTGACTGAGGGGCTAAGGTAAAAAGGGACTTAAAAATTTAAACCTGTGTGTTTATGCTTTACTTCATTACTAGTTATGACTTTTCTATAATAAACTGATAATTTTGTTTTTCATTAAAGAAACCTGGTTAGTGGTTTCTATTCCTGGGAAAAATAGAATATATGATTGACTATATTAGTAAGTGGGAACATTTGAAATATATGTTGTGACCTGTGGAGAAGTGGGACTAGATTAAACAGTGTGCTCCTCCCCCCTTGGTCGTAACAGTATATTATTTTCACATGCTTGCTTGACTAACTCCTTTGTGCCTCACTTCTTCTCCACTCATGCAGCAGTTGATATCCTGCAGTCAGAATGTCTATCACAGTTTGCTGTCCATTTTACATTCCTCATTGTATCCTTGTACTGCCAATTTTCTGGCTGGACAGTCACTGCAGGTACAACAAGCCAGCTTCAAATACTTTCACTCTATTAACTTCTGTAAACGGTGCAGTTTGTCAGAGTTCTGTTGTCAAACATTTCTGAAATTGATTTGGTCTACATCAAATATCTTGAGTAAGAGAGGATGGATCCTAACTTTTCAAAGCTTATCATCATGTCGAGTTCCACTTCATTTGATGTTGTCAACTGATGGAACATTTGAAATAAGATTCCATGAGCAATAGAGACTCAGTTATCTACTGTATTTTTTGAATGATTCTTCATCTCTTGATAGCTCTTTGCTGCATTTTCAAGTTGACATTTAAATCACAGTGTGCTTTCAAATATCTATGCCTGTCTTACACATTCCTTTGTGAGTCAATCAATTCTCTTAAGAACACAAATGAACTTCAATAAACTTCCATGCAATTGAGTATGATGTCTTTACTTTAAATCAGCACATTTTGCAATTTACTGGGGCAGACATTCTGTCCATCCAAGATCTCCAGTCCACCCTGAAGTTCTCTCCAAGGACCTTCTTGTCTATTGTCGTTGAAAACCTCAAACAGATCTCTACTGCCATGACAGTGAAATAATCCATATTTGTGGCCAATGTGTGGCTTAGACCTGCAGTACTATATAATTTTTGGCTTTTTTGATGTTTACAGATATCTTAACAGCACAGGTAAGAATATTACTGTGACAAAATTAAATATTTTGCCCAAGGTATACATTTGTCCTGTCTTTTCAGTACAATATTTTCAATGTTAAAACAAGCTTTAGTTGGAGAAATGGCTCAGATTGAAAACTGTACATAGCATAATGCCAATGCATCTATTCCCAGAGACAAACCACCTGAGATTTGGCATCATAGTTTTGATATGTTATCGCTTATTAATGACATAACCACTATACTAATCTCACCAGAAACACTCCCTGTTGACTGCTTGTTTTTAACCAATGTTGGGAATGGTTCCTTCTCCTCAGGTACTGTTCCCCTATTTTCAAAATGGCTGTCATCACCAACCACCTCAAAAAAATATTGCTGACTTCTTTGGCCTCACTAACCACTAACCCATCTGCATGCTCCCTTTTCTCTACAAGGTTTTTGGAGAGAAAATGGCCCTCCTGCCCCAGGTCAACTGAGGCCCTTGCCACTCAGATTGACATTCTCCTCTCATTCCACTCCATTTTGAGTTCCTTCAATCAGATTTTCCCCTCTCTCAGTACTGAAATAGCCCTAACCAAAATCATGAATGGCTTTCTCTGTTGCTTTACTTGTGCTGCATTATGTCTTCAAGTCATCCTCAACCACTCTGCAACCTTCAATGTGGTCAATCACATGAATGTTCTTTAATGCCTGTTATGCAGTGTCCATTTCAGTTGCACTGCCCAGTTTGATTCCATGCTTACCTATCTAATCACAGTCAGAGGATTCTCTTCATGGCTTCTCTACCCACAATTATCTCCATGATCCCACCATCCTTGGTTCCCTTCTCTTCCTTTTCTACATTCTCCTCCTTGGCAACATTATCCACCAACGTATTGTCAGCTTCCACATGTACAGCAATGTCACCCATGTCTATCTCTCCACCAACCCTCATGAGCCAACTGCAACCTCATACATCTATTTTCATGCTTATTGGAATGTGGTACCTATGGTGTCCTCCCAGTGTGAATTGCATCCTGAATTCCCTCATTGTTGTTGATTCAGATTCCAGTATTGGCATTATTTTTCTTTTGTCCATCATCCATATCCTATACTGTACTAAGCTCTCTTCACAACAACATCTATAAAAACTTGCATTTATATAGCACCTTTAACGTACATCTCAAGGTGCTTTGCAGGAGCACTATCAAACAAAATTTGACACAGAGCCACATAAGGAGATATTAGTGACTAAGTCCTTGGTCAAAGAGGTAGGTTTTATGGAGCATCTTAGATGAAGAAAGAGATGTAGAGAGGCAGAAAGGTTTAGGGAGGGAATTAAAGAGCTTAGGGTCTGAGTAACTGAAGACATTGCTACCAATGATGGAGCGATTCAAATTGGTATGAGCAAGAGGCCAGAATTGGAGGAGTGCAGTGATCTCAGAGGTTGTAAGGCTGGAGGAGTTCACAGAGATAGGGAGGGATGAGGTCATGGAGAGATTTGAAAACAAAGATGTGGCTTTTAAAATTGAGGAATTTCCAATTTAGGCCAGTGAACACAAGTTAGAGTCATAGAGTTATACAACACAGAAATAGGCCCTTTGGCCCATCATGTCCATGCCGGCCATCAAGCACCTAACTATTCTAATCCCATTTTCCAGCACTTGGCCCGTAGCCTTGAATGCTATGGCGTTTCAAGTGCTCATCTAAATACTTCTTAAATGTTGTGAGGGTTCCTGGCTCTACCATCACTTCAGGTAGTGCGTTCCAGATTCCAACCACCCCTGGGTGAAAATTTTATCCTCAAATCCCCTCTAAACCTCCTGCCCCTTACCTTAAATCTATGCCCCCTGGTTAGTGAACCCTCCACTAAGGGAAAAAGTTTCTTCCTATCTAACTTATCAATGCCCCTCATAATTTTGTATACCTCAATCATGTCCCCCCTCAGCCTTCTCTGCTCTGAGGAAAACAACCCTAGTCTTTTCAGTCTCTCTTCATAGCTGAAATGCTCCAGCCCAGGCAACATCCTGGTGAATTTCCTCTGCACCCTCTCTAGTGCAATCACATCCTTCCTATAGTGTGGTGCCCAGAACTGTACACAGTACTCCAGCTGTGCCTAACTAGTATTTTATACAGCTAATGTTGATGAGTGAATATGTTTGATGCTAGTTTGGAGAGGAACGGCAGAGTTTTGGTGAGCTCAGGTTTATGGAGGGTGAAAGACGGGTGACTGGCCAGGAGAGCATTGGAATACTCAAATCAAAGGTAACAAGGCCTTGAATGAGGGGTTTCAGCAGCATATGAGCTGAAGTAGGGGCGGAGATGGGTGATATCACAGAGGTGAAAGTCGGCTGTCTTGACGATCAAGCGAATATGCGGTCAGAAGTTTGGTGAAGGGTCTTATTCAATTACAGACAGTGGCCAGAGAGTGGGAAGGAGTCGATAGCTAGGAAACAGAGTTTGTTGTGGGGACTCAAGACAATTGTGTTACTTTTCTGAATATTTTGTTGGAGGAAATTTGTGCTCATTCAATACTCATTCATTACAACATGGCAAATCAGAGGCAGTGGAGGGGTTGGGAGAGGTGGTGGTGAGGTACAGCTGGGTTCGTTAGTGAAAATTTATGCTTTCTAATGGAGGATGCTGCCGATTTACATGCTGCCGAGAGGCAGCATGTAAATATAAAACAGAAGTGTCCAAGAATAGATCCTTGAGGAACTCCAGAAGTAATAGTGCAGGACAGGAACCTTTCATCTCTGCCTTTGCTGACCATAACTGGTTCACCACTGCCAGTACATTGACTTTAAACCCTTGTCCTTGTTTATAACTCCTTCCATTACCAGCCCCATCCTACCTCTGCAACCTGCTCCACCCCTGTGTCCCAGATTGTAGTCTCTGCTCTTCTGGTTCTATGCATCATCCTTTCTTCCACTCTGCATTTTGAAGGACAGCTTTCAATCATCAACCCCCAATACTTTAAAACTTCTCTCCCAAATGTAGAATTTGGCTGGGGGGGGGGGGGGGGGGCGGTCACAGATTACTTGAAAGTCGAGAAAATACAAGAGGTTTAAAACAGTTTATTTAGAAGTGATAGAGCAATAGTTCAAATACAACACATAATCAGAATAAGTAGACATAGGACCAGTAACAGGTGAGGATGTTTTACCGATCCCAGAGTGGACACACAGACGGATGTAGTGAGGTGATCTCTGTAGCTCTTGCTCCTGTCCAACATGATTTTCCCTTCCCAGGTGCACATTTATCTACCTTATCTCTGGAAGCTGGTGAATATCTCATGCCAATCACTCATTCAATTACATCTTCCCACTCAATTGTTCAATTCCCAGGGGACAGTTACCCAAAGTGGACCAGTCCCATTCCAGCCCCTTAGCAGTGAGGTCTTGTATAGACATCTTGCTATCTTCTTCCAGACAGTTTGTTTTAAATATGTGGAAATGAAGTCCCATCTTATCAGGTGCAGGAATGCCGACACAAAGATCTGTGCCCAGAGTTATGTCTTTGGCAGAGGTAACAGGCCAATGCTGTCCGGTGACTGTGTCAGCTCTGGCAGGCTGCTATAGAATCTTGCTTGATAAGGGAAAAAGAGAGTTATTTCTATGATATTCAATTAATAGATTTTAAAAGGTCATTAGACAAAGCACACACTCCCAGACTCCTGCTCAGTGTACATTTCTTCTTCGTAAAGAACTGTTAAAGGAGCTGCATGACTATTGTTGCTACTGCTTGAAGTTAGATGGCATCTCAGCAACCAACCTCTGTTGCTTCTACACCTGGACATACAAAGAATGGCAGTCAGGTGCATGGAGCGATTTCTACGATGCACTTTTGCGCTAATATTACAAGCTTCTGCCATTTAGTATGAACATCGTTTGGAACTTTGACTATATCCTGATTTTTTAACCCACACTTGACTCATACCTGACATTAGTAAGAGTACATAACAACAGCAGAATCTCACAAAGTCGCTTAGTATGTGTTCACAATTGTTTATACTTGTTGATCCATTGTTTATAAAAAGAAAGCCCCCAGACTCGAAATTTAATTGCATTTTGTTCTGAACAGGCACTTTTGAGAGGAGATGGTGACCCTTGATAAGTTAACATAGCAATTAAAATGGTCCTGAGCCCACACTGATAGTTAAGTGGAAATTTTCAGCAAATGACATGTAATTAAACAGAGTTGACAGGCTCACAGCTCCTCTAGCAGAACACTATTGGGCAATTTAACTTCACCCACTTAACTGACAGTCGCTACATTCTTATTGGTGCACTGAATTAATTGTCAATTGCGCCAATAACAAATTAAGGTCTCTGATTGGATGGAACTCTTGGTCTTTAACCCTATAAATGCTTCTACTCATGTTCTTGTCTATGAAGTAACAAGACTTTAATTACATGTTATGTATTTCAATAACCGTTAAGATTTTGGGGAAAATTGGCTGTCCACCGAAGCTGCTCAGTCTCATCCGCTCCTTCCTTGACAACATGCACTGTACAGTTTGATGGCTCCACATCTGATAGCTTCAGAGTGAAGAATGGAGTGAAACAGGGTTGTGTCCGAGCACCCACTCTGTTTGGCATCTTCTTCCCCGTGCTCTTGACCTTCACCTTCCCTGTGGATATGGAAGGAGTCTACTTGCACACTAGGTCAGACAGCAAGCTCTACAATCTATCAAGGCTGAAATCAAAGACAAAAACACATCAAGTTTTGATCAGAGAATTCCTCTACACTGAAGATGCTGTGCTAGTCAATCACACTCAGCTACTAAGAATCATGGACTGACTCTCCAGTGCCTGTAACTTGTTCTCCTTGACTACAAGCATCAGGCAGTCCTGTCAAAGGCAGAGCTCACAATTGTGTTGGCATTAATCAAACAGAGGCGGCTTCCGTGGATTCGTCACATCCGCGGAATGGAAGAAGGTCGCATACCTAAGGACCTTCTGTATGGTAAGGTAGCTGGGGCCAGACGACCAGTGATGCGCCTAAATCTCCGGTTCAAGGATGCTTGCAAGTGTGTCACAAAGTTCCTAAATGTTGACTATCGTACTTGGGAGTCATTAGCTGGTGAAAGAGGGAAATGTTAACACATCCTATGGACTGGTGTGCACGACCATGATGAACAGTACCTACAGCAGCTTGGCAACAGGCACCAATGTCAAAAACAACAACTCACAGCTTCAATTGGCAGCTTCATCAGCAGCATTTGTGGCAGAACCTGCCTCTCAAGGATTGGCCTTCACAGCCATCAGCAAAGGTGCACCAAGAGAAGACACCCCACCTAAATGAATTGTTTGCTGTGTGTCCATCATCTTTTGTAGATGGAAGGATGCTAACTAATGAAGTCGCCAATACATGTTTTCGATTGGGGAAAGCTGGAAAACCGAAGTTATGCTGTCGGCTCTGTATCATGCTTGAACAAAGAACGAAGAACAAAGAACAAAGAACAAAGAACAGTACAGCACAGGAACAGGCCATTCGGCCCTCCAAGCCTGCGCCAATCTTGATGCCTCCCTAAACTAAAACCTTCTGCACTTCCGGGGTCCGTATCCCTCTATTCCCATCCTATTCATGTCTTTGTCAAGATGCCTCTTAAACGTCTCCATGGTACCTGCTTCCAACACCTCCCCCGGCAACAAGTTCCAGGCACTCACCACCCTCTGTGTAAAGAACATGCCTCACACATCCCCTCTAAACTTTTCCCCTCTCACCTTAAACCTATGTCCCCAAGTAACTGACTGTTCCACCCTGGGAAAAAGCTTCTGACTATCCACTCTGTCCATGCAGCTTATAACTTTGTAAACCTCTATCATTTCACCCCTCCACTTCCGTCGTTCCAGTGAAAACAATCCGAGTTTATCCAACCTCTCCTCATAGCGAATGCCCTCCAGAACAGGCAACTTTCTGGTTAACCTCTTCTGTACCCTATCCAAAGCCTCCATGTCCTTCTGGTAGTGTGACGACCAGAATTGCACACAATATTCTAAGTGTGGCCTAACTAAAGTTCTGTACAGCTGCAGCATGACTTGCCTATTTTTATACTCTATGCCCCGACCGATGATGGCAAGCATGCCGTATACCTTCTTGACTACCTTATCCACCTGCGTTGCCACTTTCAGTGACCTGTGGACCTGTACGCCCAGATCTCTCTGCTTGTCAATACTCCTAAGGGTATCCTCTCTAATAATTTCCCTACTACTGACGTAAGGCTCACCGGCCTATAATTTCCTGGATTATCCTTGCTACCCTTCTTAAACAAAGGAACAACATTGGCTATTCTCCAGTCCTCTGGGACTTCACCTGTAGCCAATGAGGATGCAAAGATTTCTGATAAGGCCCCAGCAATTTCTTCCCTTGCCTCCCTCAGTATTCTGGGGTAGATCCCATCAGGCCCTGGGGACTTATCTACCTTGATGCTTTGTAAGACACCCAACGCCTCCTCCTTCTTGATAACGAGATGACTGAGACTATCTACACTCCCTTCCCTCGGCTCATCATCCACCAAGTCCTTCTCCTTGGAGAATACTGATGCAAAGTACTCATTTAGTACTTCGCCCATTTCCTCTGGCTCCACACATAGATTCCCTTCTCTGTCCTTGAGTGGGCCAACCCTTTCCCTGGTTACCCTCTTGCTCTTTATATATGTATAAAAAGCCTTGGGATTTTCTTTAATCCTGTTTGCCAATGACTTCTCATAACCCCTTTTAGCCCTCCTGACTCCTTGCTTAAGTTCCTTCCGACTGTCTTTATATTCCTCAAGGGATCCGTCTCTTCCTAGCCTTCCAGCCCTTATGAATGCTTCCTTTTTCTTTTTGACGAGGCTCACAATATCCCGCGTTATCAAAGGTTCCCGAAACTTGCCAAACTTATCCTTCTTCCTCACAGGAACATGCTGGTCCTGGATTCTAATCAACTGACGTTTGAAAGACTCCCACATGTCAGATGTTGATTTACCCTCAAACAGCCGCCCCCAATCTAAATTCTTCAGTTCCTGCCTAATATTGTTATAATTAGCCTTCCCCCAATTTAGCACCTTCACCCGAGGACTACTCTTATCCTTATCCACAAGTACCTTAAAACTTATGGAATTATGGTCACTGTTCCCGAAATGCCCCCCTACTGAAACTTCGACCACCTGGCCGGGCTCATTCCCCAATATCAGGTCCAGTATGGCCCCATCCCTAGTTGGACTATCTACATATTATTTCAAGAAGCCCTCCTGGATGCTCCTTACAAATTCTGCCTCATCCAAGCCCCTAGCACTAAGTGAGTCCCAGTCAATTTAGGGGAAGTTAAAATCACCCACCACTACAACCCTGTTACCTTTACATCTTTCCAAAATCTGTCTACATATCTGCTGCTCTACCTCCCGTTGGATGTTGGGAGGCCTGTAGTAAACCCCCAACATCGTGACTGCACCCTTCCTATTCCTGAGCTCCACCCATATTGCCTCGCTGCATGACCCCTCCGGGGTGTCCTCCCGCAGTACAGCTGTGATATTCTCCTTAACCAGTAATGCAACTCCCCCACCCCTTTTGCATCCCCCTCTATCCCGCCTGAAGCCTCTAAATCCTGGAACATTTAGCTGCCAATCCTGTCCTTCCCTCAACCAAGTCTCTGTAATAGCAACAATAGTTCCAAGTACTAATCCAAGCTCTAAGTTCATCTGCCTTACTTGTTATACTTCTTGCATTGAAACAAATGCACTTCAGACCACCAGTCCCGTTGTGCTCCGCAACATCTCCCTGCCTGCTCTTCCTCTTAGTCTTACTGGCCTTATTTACTAGTTCCCCCTCATTTATTTCACTTGCTGTCCTACTGCTCTGGTTCCCACCCCCCTGCCACACTAGTTTAACCCTCCCAAGTGACGCTAGCATACCTCGCAGCCAGGATATTTGTGCCCCTCCAGTTTAGATGCAACCCGTCCTTCTTGTACAGTTCCCATCTGTCCCTGAAGAGATCCCAATGGTCCAGATATCTCAAACCCTCCCTTTTACACCAGCTGTTCAGCCACGTGTTTAGCTGCATTATCTTCCTATTTCTAGCCTCACTGGCATGTGGCACAGGGAGTAATCCCGAGATTACAACCCTAGAGGTCCTGTCTTTTAATTTTCTACCTAACTCCTTAAACTCCCCCTGCAGGACCTCATCACTCTTCCTGCCTATGTCGTTGGTACCGATGTGTACCACAACCTCTGGCTGTTCACCCTCCCCCTTCAGAATGCCCCCTGTCCGTTCAGAGACATCCTTGACCCTGGCACCAGGGAGGCAACATACCATCCTGTAGTCTCTTTCACGTCCACAGAAGCGCCTATCTGTGCCCCTGACTATAGAGTCCCCTATAACTATTGCTCTTCTGCGCTTTGTCCCTCCCTGCTGAACAACAGTGCCAGCCGTGGTGCCACTGCTCTGGCTGCTGCTGTTTTCCCCTGATAGGCCATCGCCCCCAACAGTATCCAAAACGGTATACTTGTTAGAGAGGGGGATAGCCACAGGGGATTCCTGCACTGACTGCCTGCCCCTTCTAGCGGTCACCCATTTATCTGCCTGCACCTTGGGTGTAACCACTTCTCTAAAACTCCTGTCTATGACACTTTCTGCCTAAGTGCATCCAGTTGCCGCTCCAACCGATCCATGCAGTCTGTGAGGAGCTGCAACTGGGTACACTTCCTGCAGATGTAGTCGTCCGGAACGCTGGAAGCGTCACGGACCTCCCAGATCTCACAGGTGAAGCACTTCACCCCTCTAACTGACATTTCTAGCACTAATTAGTTAATTAATATAAAATAAATAAATACTTATTAAACCCTTACTAAATTGTTATAATTAACTATATGGTCCCGAGTGCTAGATTCCTACTATAAATATTAAATGCTAACTAAATACAGTAATCTCCTCCCTCTGGTTTAGTTACTCTACTTATTAATTAGTTAATTAGGGTTTTAATCAATTTTTACCAATGTTTTATTTTCAAATTCAGTACAAATTCCCTACCAGCCAATCAAGTCACAACTTTCCTGTGACGTCACTTTTCAGTTTTTTTTACCAGAAGTAAGTTTTTCATACTTACCGGTCTGGAACTCCGTCCTCCGAGTCTTCTCCATGAATGTAGGCCACGAATCCCCGAGGTAAGTTTTTTCTACTGACTGGTCCGAAACTTCTCCGTGAATGTGTAACATTTGTAATTCTCCAGTCCTCTGGCACCACACCTATACCTAAGAATAATTGGAAGATTATGGGCAGTGCCTCTGCAATTTCCACTCTTACTTTGCTCAGCCTCTCCAGTCCTGGCAACTTATCAACTTTAAGTACAGTCAGTATAGTACCTTCCATGTCCTTATGATGTTCAAAAGTAGTTTGATGACTGTAAAGCACTTTGGAAGTATAATCACTGTTGTAAATTTGTAATGCAACAATCAAATTGCACTTAGCAAGGTTTCACAGCAAGTAGATAATGGCAATTTAAAAATGGAAAATGCTGGAAATACTCAGCGTATCAGGAAGTATTTGTGGAGAGAGAAACAGTTAGCATTTCAGGTTGTCCACCTTTCAACAGAACTGGCAGAAGTTAGACATGTAACAGGTTGTAAGCAAGTACAGATGCAGGGAAGGGGTGTTGGAGGGGTGGAGGGAGAAAAGAACAAAAGAGAAGGTGGGAAGGTCTGATAGGGTTGAATACAGGAGAGATGAATTGACAAAAAGGATGATGGTGCAAGGCAAAAGAAAGTGGCAATGGAATGGGTAAATTAACAAAATGTGGATCTAAAGGAGGTGTAACAGCAAAATTACCAGCACCTACTGTCTGAAAAAATGGGAGCACTGGTATGCTATCTGCTAGATAATCTGTTTTCGTGATGTTGGTTGAGGGATAAATATTGGCTAAGACAATAAGAGAGCTCTCCTCTCTTCTTCGAGATAGTACCATGGGATCTTTCACATCCACTTGAAAGTGCAGACCATTCAACTCCCTCAGTGCTGCACTGGACTTTCAGCTTAGATTTGTGTTCAAGACTCTAGAGTGGGACTTAAGATCCACAACCTTCTGACTCAGAGGTGAGAGTGCTACCATTGAGTCATGACTGATCCTGAGCCAAGGCACAAAGCACAAAGGAAGCATTCAATCCCCAGCATATACATGGGCCACTGTTAGTGTTTGACTTTGATAGTCAACATTTAGGGGGCTGAATCACTGTTTGCTGACACACATCTGTATCCCTGTCCTATTCCTCCTAAGTATGGTGACAAATCCACTGGATAATCCCTCCTCTGTGATGGAATATAGGTATAATAGGCTTGATTAAGTAGAATTTGGAAATAGTTAATGTATTATGCCTTTAGAGTTAAAGATTGAATAAATGGTTAGTTTTCAGAGCTTACTGAACTTTCCCTTTAAGATGGTAAAGTTAAATATTTCAAGGTCCCTGTTAGAATATAATTGCTGTTACCAGGGACTTGGAAGATAAACATACATTGAAATATCCTGTCAGTAAGAGGTAGCAACAAACTTAATTGGTTTGTTCAGACAGGCCAGCTTCGGAGGTTGCTTTGGAGTGCCATGGAAAGGTTAATGAACAATAAATGGAATGTACTCACAGGAACAAGAGAGGTCAAGTAAACACAATTATAAAGATTTTGACCAGATCAAAGCTGACAACTTTAAACTCCAGTAAAACATTAAATTAAAGATATGGATTTTAAGAGGAAAACAGGAAGGTCACATCTAATGCAAATGTCATATGACACCTTAGAAACAGTATAAATACAAGGTTTTGAAGCAAACAGGGGTGATGAATCCTCAAACAATACTTCTCATCCCATGCCTTATTCGGGGATTTAAGGTACAAGTTTACTTTAAATTTTGATGGATATTCTGGATATTCTAAGATAATTTTGCTGTAACATTAGCAAGGTTAAACTTTTGGATTCTATGTTAGAAATAAGAATATGTGTTACATCTCTCAGCAATATTTGAAGTTTATTGCATGTTAAATTCTTTAATAAATATATAAAAGTTAATAGATCGTCTCATGTAGTATTCTGTACACAACTACAAAACCTCCCTCTCTGTGTCTCTTTCAGTGGAAAGGTATGTATTGAAGAGAGTTTCCCAGACCCTTATCATATCTGGAATATTTATGACTTAGCCGTAAAATATTAGAAATAGGCTACCCGAAAGATGGTAAAATTCTCTGTTGGTTTTCTTTCTTTGAGGGAAAGCTAGTGCAATTCTTTGGACCCAGATAAGTATCTGAGAATTTGTCTGGTTTGAACTTGATTAAAGCAGATTTATGGGGATGTGCTCCTGATTTGGTTTAGTCCCTACAAGGGGTTAAATTCAGAAATCATTTTACTTCATGCCACTCCCAGAGATAATTGTCCGAACTTCCACCCCTGCTTACAGAGAAAATGATCTGCACTGGAATCACACAAAGAGAATTTGTGGATCCAGTCAAGCTCGTTGGCTGATGGGCTCAGATAGGAATGGGTGGAGGGATGAGGGGTGTAAATGGATTCTGAGGGAATGGATGAAGAAGCAAGGGAAATGGGAAGAATGTATGTCAAAGGGGAAATGGATAGGGAGAGGAAAGGGCACAAGAGGGAGATGGGTGTGAAAGATGATGGCAGTGGGTGACAGTGAAGGGGGAGGGGGAAATAATGAGTAAGTAGAAATGGATGGTGATGAAACAGAGAGGGCAAGGTGCAGAAGCTGGCAGTGATGCTTTGGGATGGGGAAGGAGGATAGTTTCAGCACTAGATGGGTGAAAGTGAGGAGGCAGCTTGGCAACATTAAGTCTGGGGAAAGGGAAGAGTATTAGCCTGAAGAAGGGAGAACAAAAAGAGTCCCAACACAACTAATTTGGAGGGGGAGAAGCTTGCCAGTTTGAATTGACATGGGAGGAGGAGAATATTGCTAGAATGTACTGCCAGGGTTGCAGGTGGACAATGTCAGTTTGAACAGGTGGGGTGCTGGATATGTTCCGTGTCTCTGTGATCAGAGCTAGTGAGGGTAGCTTAACTTCATGAAGCAGGACTGTGGAGAGTTGGATGTGGGATAGTGATGATTTAGAGAAGTAATGGGTTGAAAATTCAAATATTGCTTTGCTTTTCATTTTTAAATTAAAAATCTATTCATTTGAAGCCTAAGGTGCTCAAACTAAACTCAAATCCATAACTTTTATTGTGTAAAATCCTCGTGCCCTCAGGCTGTCACGAGAAATACAACATTAATTTTGTACCTTCATCATTTGGATTCCAAGCTGTCATCAGTTATGCTTTTTGCCTCCCTAATACAAGTTAAAAAATGCATTGCATATCTACTGATTAAAGTACAAGGCCAATGTAGCTGTTTACTTCCACGTCAGGCCGTTTTTGTGTTGTCAGATTTTTTTTTGAAGTATTTGTTCATTTTCTAGGTTGTCATGTGTGTATCAAGGTCATCCAATTTAAATTTGCTACTCCAGAAAACCACCCCATCAAGTCACCACATATTCCCACAGCATGGAAACTTTCAATTTCCTGATCTAACCAGTTGGACACACAAGCAAGCAGGCAGCAAGTTCTGGCACCAACAGCCCACCTTCATTTGTTGTCCTTGCCTCAGTTGGAGTAGGCTGCAACCTGCTGGCCAATGATACACTTATCTTCATTTGCATCTTGTTGAATCAGTCAATTTAATTACCTCCTTTCACTTCCCCTCGCCCCCTCTTCCCCCACCACCCACCCGCGGCAGCCCTGTCCTGGGTTGGCTCTGCTTCCAGGGACTGAAAGGAGTGTCTCCTTGGATGGTCAGAAATTTGAATCGACTGATTTAATTTGCTGCAGTTGACAAGCGGACAAACAGCAATAAGCCAGTCCTCAACCAAAACGAAGGTGTTGATGTCTAAGCTTCAGTTCCTCCATTGAGACAACCTTTGTGTTTGAACTAATGACAGAATTGACTCCAGATCCTACTGACCTTTAGTGGTTTCCTGCATTACAACAGTAGGTACACTTCAAAAATAATTTGGATAGGTCCTGAGGCTGTGGAAGGCATTATACAAGTTCTTTCTTTCTTTTAGTACTCACTCGGCTGAGATTGTTTGGAAACTAGTACTTTAGTCCATTGTGAAGATTGCAGTGATGTGCACATTTAATGGAGCATGTGCAGTGAAAACCTTAATAAGGAGATGGTGCCTTGGTAACATAGAGAAGTACACGGACAACTGAAGCAACTGGTATTTTGTGTCAGCCATGGCTCAGTTGGTAGCATTCTCACCCCCTGAGTTAGAAGGTTGTTGGTTCAGGTCCCATTCAAAGACTGACAATGCAGTACTGAGAGAGAGCTGCATTGTTTGAGTCTCCACCTTTTGATCAGACATTAAGCTAAGGCTCCATCTGCCCTCTCAGGTGGACATAAAAGATCCTGTAGCACCGTGCAATGTTCTCCCTGGTGTCCTAGCCAATATTTATCCCTCAACCAACATCTCTAAAATAGATGATATGGTTGTGATCTCATTACAGTTTGTGGGATCTTGTGTGCAATTTGCGTGCCGTGTTTCCTGCATTATAACAAAGAACAAAGAACAAAGAGCAGTACAGCACAGGAACAGGCCATTCGGCCCTCCAAGCCTGCGTCGATCTTGATGCCTGCCTAAACTAAAACCTTCTGCACTTCCAGGGACTGTATCCCTCTATTCCTGTCCTATTCATGTATTTGTCAAGATGCCTCTTAAACGTCGCTATGGTACCTGCTTCTACCACCTCCCCTGGCAGCACGTTCCAGGCACTCACCACCCTCTGTGTAAAGAACTTGCCTCGCAAATCCCCTCTAAACTTTGCCCCTCTCACCTTAAACCTATGTCCCCTAGTAACTGACTGTTCCACCCTGGGAAAAAGCTTCTGACTATCCACTCTGTCCATGCCACTGATAACTTTGTAAACCTCTATCATGTCACCCCTCCACCTCCGTCGTTCCAGTGAAAACAATCCGAGTTTATCCAACCTCTCCTCATAGCTAATGCCCTCTGGACCAGGCAACATCCTGGTAAACCTCTTCTGTACCCTCTCCAAAGCCTCCACGTCTTTCTGGTAGTGTGGCGATCAGAATTGCACGCAATATTCGAAATATGGCCTAACTAAAGTTCTGTACAGCTGCAGCATGACTTGCCAATTTTTATACTCTATGCCCCAACCGATGAAGGCGAGCATGCCGTATGCCTTCTTGACTACCTTATCCACCTGCGTTGCCACTTTCAGTGACCTGTGGACTTGTACGCCCACATCTCTCTGCCTGTCAATACTCCTAAGGGTTCTTCCATTTACTGTATACTTCCCACCTGCATTGGACCTTCCAAAATGCATTACCTCACATTTGTCCGGAATAAACTCCATCTGCCATTTCTCCACCCAAATCTCCAACCGATTTATATCCTGCTGTATCCTCTGACAATCTTCATCACTATCCACACCTCCACCAACCTTTGTGTCGTCCGCAAACTTACTAATCAGACTAGCTACATTTTCCTCCAAATCATTTATATATACTACAAAGAGCAAAGGTCCCAGCACTGATCCCCACGGAACACCACTAGTCACATCCCTCCATTCAGAAAAGCACCCTTCCACTGCTACCCTCTGTCTTCTATGACCGAGCCAATTCTGTATCTATCTTGCCAGCTCACCTCTGATCCCGTGTGACTTCACCTTTTATACCAGTCTACCATGAGGGACCTTGTCAAAGGCTTTACTGAAGTCCATATAGATAACATCCACTGTGCTTCCTTCATCAATCATCTTCGTCACTTCCTCAAAAAACTCAATTAAATTAGTGAGACACGACCTCCCCTTCACAAAACCATGCTGCCTCTCACTAATACGTTTGTTTGTTTCCAAATGGGAGTAAATCCTTTCCCGAAGAATCCTCTCTAATAATTTCCCTATAACTGACGTAAGGCTCACCGGCCTATAATTTTCTGGATTATCCTTGCTATCCTTCTTAAACAACGGAACAGCATTGGCTATTCTCCAGTCCTCTGGGACCTCACCTGTAGCCAATGAGGATACAAAGATTTCTGTCAAGGCCCCAGCAATTTCTTCCCTTGCCTCCCTCAGTATTCTGGGGTAGATCCCATCAGGCCCTGGGGACTTATCTACCTTTATGCTTTGCAAGACACCCAACACCTCCTCCTTTTTGATAATGAGATGACTGAGACTATCTACACTCATCATCCACCAAGTCCTTCTCTTTGGTGAATACTGATGCAAAGTACTCATTTAGTACCTCGCCTATTTCCTCTGGCTCCACACATAGATTCCCTTCTCTGTCCTTGAGTGGGCCAACCCTTTCCCTGGTTACCCTCTTGCTCTTTATATACGAATGAAAAGCCTTGGGATTTTCCTTAATCCTGTTTGCCAATGACTTTTCATGACCCCTTTTAGCCCTCCTGTCTCCTTGCTTAAGTTCCTTCCTACTGTCTTTATATTCCTCAAGGGATTCGTCTCTTCCTAGCCTTCCAGCCCTTACGAATGCTTCCTTTTTCTTTTTGACGAGGCTCACAATATCTCGCGTAATCCAAGGTTCCTGAAACTTACCAAACTTATCCTTCTTCCTCACAGGAACATGCTGGTCCTGGATTCTAATCAACTCATGTTTGAAAGACTCCCACATGTCAGATGTTGATTTACCCTCAAACAGCTGCCCCCAATCTAAATTCTTCAGTTCCTGCCAAATATTGTTATAATTAGCCTTCCCCCAATTTAACCTTCACCCGAGGACTACTCTTATCCTTATCCGCAAGTACCTTAAAACTTATGGAATTATGGTCACTGTTCCCGAAATGCCCCCCTACTGAAACTTCGACCACCTGGCCGAACTCATTCCCCATTACCAGGTCCAGTATGGCCCCATCCCTAGTTGGACTATCTACATATTGTTTCAAGAAGCCCTCCTGGATGCTCCTTACAAATTCTGCCTCATCCAAGCCCCTAGCCCTAAGTGAGTCCCAGTCGATTTCGGGGAAGTTAAAATCACCCACCACTACAACCCTGTTACCTTTACATCTTTCCAAAATCTGTCTGCATATCTGCTCCACTACCTCCCGCTGGCTGTTGGGAGGCCTGTAGTAAACCCCCAACAATCGTGACTGTACCCTTCCTATTCCTGAGCTCCACCCATACTGCCTCGCTGCATGACCCCTCCGAGGTGTCCTCCCGCAGTACAGCTGTGATATTCTCCTTAACCAGTAATGCAACTCCCCCACCCCTTTTACATCCCCCTCTATCCCACCTGAAGCTTCTAAATCCTGGAACATTTAGCTGCCAATCCTGTCCTTCCCTCAACCAAGTCTCTGTAATAGCAACAACATCATAGTTCCAAGTACTAATCCAAGCTCTAAGTTCATCTGCCTTACCTGTTATATTTCTCGCATTGAAACAAATGCACTTCAGACCACCAGTCTCGCTGTGCTCCGCAACATCTCCCTGCCTGCTCTTCCTCTGAGTCTTCACCTGAGGACTACTCTTATCCTTAACAGTGACTAAGCTTCCTCAAAAGCACTTAATTATCTGTAAAGCATTTTGGAAGATCTGACAATATTGAAAGATGCTATCGGCATAAACATTTTTCATGCTTTTGTAACCTTTCCTTGTATTGTAGCTGCAGAAGCTTCTTTTATGGAACATGTCTATGCTGCCCTTATATAATTTCTTGTATACTTGCCTTGTTCTTGCACTTGTGTACATTGTTCAAAGGTTGTAAATGACAATGCTAGTTATACACAAGAATCTACAGCAGAAGTCTAAACATGGACTAGGTCATTCGACATCAGTTTCTAAGAGGACTGAAAGAATTCTTTGCCACAATCACTTCTGAGGATTAAATATGCCAATTGCTCACTTGTAAACCTTTATATCCAATTTGTTTTCCATGAATTAACGATAGCATTAAGTCATGTCATTGAGCCATTTCAGTAATGATTCCCACATTTTTTTTTCAGTGCTCTTTCACTTAAATAGTCAGTTGAGCTGCATTTATCAAGGAAAGCCTGCAGCTACAAATATTTAAGAGTTGGACTGCTGCCAAGCATTTCTAAATCTTGTGTATAATAAATACCTTTAGAGACAGTGGATTTCCATCCATCCACAGTTCTGCTTGCATTTTATTCTTTTCAGCTGACAATACTTTGAACAATTTTATTGCATTGCAGATTATTATTTCCCTTCAAAGAGCACACCACATACTTGTTATGGAATTTTCATTATCCACGATAACATCGGGGAAATTCTGGTGGTTAAGAGAAATTGTCTGAAAATTGAGATTTCTCCTGTTTCATTTTTACACACCTCAGCTGAGGTGACATTTGGTTCACTAGTGCTCCTAGAACTTGGCACTTCTGGGTTTGGGGGGGAAATCAGCCAAGATTCCAGCTCCTGATTGTTCTTTACTCCACCATTGCCTGAAATTTTATTTCATCAATCTGTCTTTGACACTGTTGACAATACCAGCTTTCTTCAACACCCCACTACTGTCATCCAGCTGGATGGTACTGCACTGGTCTGGTTCCATTCTTATCTATCTAATCATAGCTAGAGTATCACTTACAATGGCTTCTCTTCCTGCTTCTGCACCATTACCTATGGTGTCCCCCAAGGATCTATCCTTGGCCCCCTCCTCATCTACATGCTGCCCCTCAGTGCTATCATCCAAAAACACAGCGTTAGTTTTCACATGTACGCCAATGGCACCCAACTCTACCTCACTACTGTTCCTCTCGATTCCTCCACTGTTCCTAAATTATCAGACTATTTGTCCAACATCCAGTACTGGATGAGCAGAAATTTCCTTCAATTAAATGTTGGGAAGACTGAAGCCAGTTTCTTCAGTCCTCAGCATAAACTCCATTCCCTAATTACTGAGTCCATCCCTTTCCCTGACAACAGTCTGAGGCTGAACCAGAAGGCTTGCAACCTTGCTGTCATATTTGACGCTGAAATGAACTTCTGAACACATATCCATGCCATCACTAAAACTTCCTATTTCCATCTGTGTAACATCATCTGACTCTGTCCCTGCCTCAGCTCATTTGCTGAAACCCTCATTCATGCTTTTGTTACCTCTAGACTTGACTATTCCAATGTACTCCTGGCTGGTCTCCCATATTCTACCCTCCGTAATCTTGAGGCCATCCAAAATTCTACAGTCCATGTCCTAACTTGCATCAAGTCCCGTTCACCCATCACTCTTGTGCTCACTGACCTGTATTGGCTCCCAGTCAAGCAACGCCTCAATTTTAAAACTCTAATCCTTGTTTTAAATCCCTCTATGGAATTGCGTCACTATCTCTGTAATCTCCTCTAGCCCCACAACCCTCTGAGATTCTGTGCTCCTCTAATTCTGGCCTCTTGGCATCCCTGATTTTAATTGTTCCACAATTAGTGGGCATGCCTTCACTTGCCTAGCTGCTGAGCTCTGGAATTTCCTCCCTACACCGCTCCACCTTTCTATTGCTTTCCTTCTTTAAGACACTCCCTCCTTTGTCCAAGCTTTTGGTAATCTGGCCTAATATTAGTATCATATTATGCTTTATGACGCTCCTGTGAAGCAGCTTGAGAAGTTTCATTATGTTAAAGGCACTATATAAATACAAGTTATTGTTGTTGTTTTCTTGGGGGATGTTAAATAACCAAGGCAATAGTTGAAGAATGAATATTCATCTCTTTGCTGTTTGTGACCCTTTGCTGTGTGCAAAATGTCTACATAATAACAGACACTGCACTTCAAAGTAATTTGTTATGAATATGTATGTAATACAGTTCTATGTCTTTTTTCTCTTTTGCTTCCAAGGCTATGGAAAGTATAGACAATAAGGACAATATAGTTCATGCACTTCCAATTGCCATCTAAACACTTTTCTATTCAACGTGTTAGTACTGAATGTCTGTTATTCTGAATTATTTCATTAGGACCAAGATCAATCCGCACCTTGAGTATGTTTTTTAATCATAAAACTATCCAATGTTGTAATTGTTCAGCACTCTGATTTGTTTCTCTACTGATTACTACAATGCTTTGATTAGATTATAATTAAAACTGCAACATTGTCATTGTTGTGCAGTTTGGCTCCATTTATGTTAATTATGCATTGAGTGTTGTAAGTGTGATCAGAATTAACATTTGTTAATCCAGTTACTGCTGACTATTCAATCTCAGCAAATAGTTCAGCAAATGTCTCCAATAAAATATTGAACCAATCCACAATCTAATTTAACATTTGAATCAGCCTTGCAATTATTTGTTTTTTCTATTTTTAACCGACAATCTGACTTATTTTTGTGTGGGTGTTATGAACAGGTAGTTAATCTTTTTTTTTCTTTTCTGAACAAATTTCCCTGTTTTCCCAACCACCTGTCCATAAATAGATTCGTGATTGAATTTCTTTCCCTCCCTTAAAACCTAATAATAAATGATCACATCAACAACACAGGTTTTTAAAGTTAAAACAAAGAAGTAGGATTTATTACAACATTCTTAAACTCGGGAAGGGGTTTAACTTGGCCACGTATGATTATGAACATTCAGGGAAAGGTTAAAGGCATAAAAAAGGCATGGACATTTACTAAATAGAAACTTAAACTGCCATGAGTTTCAGGTAAAACTAGTGTCCATTAAATTAGCAGAAAATGTCCACAATTGGAGATCACCGACTCGAAATACCGAATAGGGGAGGAGCTGTTGGCAATATCTCTTCTCTTACAAACTTCTTCTTTGCACTCTCAGATATAAATGGAGGCAGCTCAATTTTTTTTTTTGCTGAAGTCACCTTTTCTTTAGTTGGAGAGGAAGCTAGCAGAAGGCAGATTTTCTTGTTATTTTTGCAGACTGTCTTGGAGAGAGCTGTGCAGCAACAGACACACTTGGCTTCTCTGAACAAAATGAAGACAGGCTGTACCCTCAAACAGATACAGTTTCAAGTCTAGGCAGGTTGGATAGGGGTTTCCTGGGTCCTAAAGTTAGACTCATTTCAAGTTTCTGTCCCACCTGACCTCTCTCCTCCATTTTGACAATCAGAACATAGAAGTACAAACTTAAACATGATGGATAAAATGGCAGTTGACATTAATACTCAAATGCACAAAACACAATTTACAGGGGGTTTGCATCTATTCGTGACACCTTTATCCTTCAGGGAAAAAATGAATTATATTTAATTTTTTCTTTACATGTTTTTCATTGAAAAGAAAGAAGCAAAGGAGTTTTCATTCATTCTCTCATTCATACTTAAAAGTTTGCTGAAGTCTGTGGGAGCTAATGGGCTAATTCACTAAGATGGCTTTTATTTTTGTAAACACCTCCTGGCATGCCTCTGTCCATATCACCTTTACTTTTGATGTCAGTGCTGCTATTAGTGGGGCAGCTAGGGTGCTAAAATTTTGGACCAGCTTTGGTAATCAATACAGTGCCACATGGATTCCCCAAGCTGCAGAACATTCATGTTTAATACAGTGGAATGATTTCTGGAAGGCAAGTTGTCATCAGACCTTCCTGGTTTCAGCATTTCTTCCTAATTAGTGTCAGGTACAGGTACAATAACAAAACTAGCAGAAAAAGAGCAAATCTCATTTTTCCCTTGGTACATTGTCTTGAATTTTTGTCCTGATTGCTTGAATAATAAAATTCAGGTAGGTTGTGCTCTTTCTGTGGTTGTATGTACAAGCAGATTCACCAAGCCGAATGAGCTCATTGATGGATTCAGATCCATCTCCATCCCTGTTAGGAACAGAAGATGAGCAGGCTTTTGATGAATGTACTCCTGCTCCAGGTACTTTCTCTTTATACCCTAAGTCCTCTTGAAGCACACCCCTAATTACAGATATTGCTTCACTGGACAGCAAGTTAGGATCACCTGGGGAAAGCCTCGATAGTGTCGCTTTGGTAGGAGTGTTTTCACACGTCTCTGGAAAATTATGGACAATGGATGATGGTTCCACTTTCTGACTGACCATTAATGTTGTATTTTCTATATAAGCGCTAGTCTTATAACTGGTCAGATGCACACCTTGAACTGTAGACCCATGCTCTTCAGGGTGGTAAGGAGTCTGCAGGGGAATGGCAGGCTGTATGGGTTCATTCGGCTTCGGGACTAGGACAACAGGGATGCTCCAACCACTTCGGCCAGACTCGACTACATCCTTATCCAACGTGTACTGGATTTCCTGTCTAACCTCAGCTATCTTGTCGGGGCTCACCCGTCAGGGGCCCCGCCTGACTGGTGGCGTGTCTCCCACATCCATGTCACCAACGCCCTGTCTGATCTTTACAGATTTTAAAAATGTTTTCCCGCAGGGGTGGACATGTCTTCCTGCTGCTTTTGTGTTAGGTGTGTCAGCTGGGTGATTAGGTCTTTTAAGACTTCTGTGTTTGCCAGTTTGGTAGCCAGGGGTTCAGCCGGGTTCTCCTCCCCCTCGACTGACTTGTCCTGGCTGCCTTCAGGTATTTCCACCCTCTGGCAAACACTGGTTGACTGTTGGTTTTGGGTAGTGGTCCCACACAGTCTATCAAAATTGGGTCAAAGGGTTCGCCAAATGCCGGACTGGGCTTGAGGGGGGCCGGTTTAGTTGTGGCCTGGGGTTTGCCTGCAACCTGGCAAGCATGGCAGGTTTTGCAATTTTCGGCCACACTGGACCGGATGCGAGGCCAGAAAAAGCGTTTACTTACTTGGGCTAAAGTTTTCCGAGTACCCACATGTTCAGCCATTGGGATAGCATGGGTGATCCTTAAAATCTCAACCTGTATTTTAGGGGCACTACAATTTGGTGGAGCACTGGCCACACCTCCTCCGCAGGTCTGCCGGGAGGTTTCCACTTCCACATTACTATCCTATCTCGTACATAGCAGCACTCAGAGATTGGGGTGGCCTCTCCCTCAGAACAAGCAGTCTGTGCTGTGTGCTTTATTTCAGGATCTGCCTGCCGGGTGTCAAATTAGGGAGACTCGGCTCAGCACCTCCATCCCTTCAGATAGTTCCTTAAAGAAAGTTTCAGCTAACCAGACCCCCGGTTCATCCAGATGGGACACTGGTTCCCTTTCAACTAATCTGACCTGTCTGGCTTGGGACCAAGTCACTACTCAATCGGGGACAATCCCTGGTACTTCCTCCCGTAGTTGTTCAATTTCCATGGTTTCACTGGACTGCTCTAGGATTATAGGGGTTGCTATTATCTTGCTACAGGCAAAATCATTTCCCAGTAGAAGTCTATCTCTGCGACCAGTAATTCTGGGACAATTCGTACGGTTAAGGGGCCTGAGACTAGGTTGCACTGTTGGTGGACTCAATGGAGGGGAACAGACAGGTAACCTTCTCCCACACCACTGATCAAGGCCTTGGCTTTCATGGAGGTTTCGGGGAAGGCTAAGGCTATTCTCCAACATTAAGGACTGAGTCGCTCCTGTATTCCTCAGTAGTACAATGGACTTGCTCATCTCCTGGGAAGGTTAGAGGGACTCAGTTACTTTGAGGATAAAACTCAGAGAACTCTCGGGGGATTTTGTCCAGTCCAGCAATGCATAGTGTAACACTTTCAGAGGTCTAGGCTCTACCATGAGGTCCTCTGCTGGTCCTGCTATGCTCTACTGGGGGATCCTCCTTGGGACCGCCCTTGCAGAGACCTATTAAATGCACTGGATTTCCATTTAGCCTCCAGCACTATGGCCTGGAATGACCCACTCTGTTGCAGCCGGAGCACACTGGTCTCCAAGGTTTCTCTTTGTGGGCTTGGGGTGGACTCTTTGCACCCTCGTTTGTACTCCCCTTTCCAGGTGTGGCCCCCTTTTTATCCCACTCTCCCTTCTTATTCTCCCACTGTTTTTGGGGGTGGCTTTGGAAGGATCTGCCTGAGTTGCCAGGCCTATGTGTGTGGTCATAGCTATCGGCAGCAACTGCGGCCTCTCTAGCTGTGCGGACTCTCTGCTCCTCCAAGCCCACTCATAGGTTGGGGGGGTGTGGGGGTAGGCAATGTTCCTCCAGCAACATTAGCTCGTGTAATTTCTCATAGGTGCACTGTATTTTTACAGATCGGACCCACCGGTTCAAAGCGATTTGCTTTCGCCTTTCAAATTCTAAATAAGTCTGCATGGGTTTCTTTCGAGCATTCCTGAATTGCTGGCAATATGCCTCTGGGACAAACTCTCAAGCATTAAGGATGACAGCTTTGGTCTGCTCATAATTAGCAGACATTTCAGGGGTCATCATAGAATAGACTTCTTGTGCCTTCCCTGTTAACTGATCCTGAATTATGAGGGTCCACATTCCTTGTGACCATCATAGCTGTAGCAAAAAGGATTCCACCTCAATTTTGGTATGAACTTAGCATACCTAAGAGCCTCAAAGCCTGATTCTGGGTTAGGGAGGTTTGGGCGGTTATCTGGTGAAGTGAGATTTTCCCTGGCAGCCTCCAGCTGTCTCACATCTCTCTCTGCTTCAGCCTTCAGCTCTATTCCCAACTTTTGTAGCTGGAAAACCTTTTCTCTCTCCTCTCTCTGTTTTTCTCTTTCTTCTCTCTTTCTCTCTGCTTTTCTCTTTCCTGAAACTCCAGTTGCATCCTGAGTTTTACCAGTTCCATCCTGGCCATGGGAGATGTGTCAGATTCAGGAGTTAATTCCTCATCTACCTGTTCCGGAATGGGACTGTGTCCTAGGTGCTCAGCCAGCACTTTAAGGATATCAGTTTGTTTCATCTTGCTGGGCAGTTTCACTTGTATCGCCCCAGTCACAGCTTTTAACTGGTTTGTACTCAGGGTTGCCATTGTTTCAGCAGTTACGTCACCTTGCTTCAAAAATATCTTTGAATCAAAATGTGCCATTTTCTAATGTTAGAGTAAGAGAGTTTTTGCTGCGGTCGTTTATTTGTCTTCGCAATCTTTTCGGTTACCAGATTTTCCCCTTTTGGCTTCCAATCAGTTTATTTTAATTTCTGATTCAGCCCATTTCTTAAATTTGGTCTATTTCATGGGTTTATCCCAGAGGAGCCCCCAATTTCTTTGTTACGAACAGTTAGTTAATCTTCTTTTCTCTGAACAAATTTCCCTGTTTTTCCAACCACCTGTCCATAAATATATTATAATGATTGAATTTCTTTCCCTCCCTTAAACTCGAATAATAAATGACCACATCAACAACACAGTTTTTAAAGTTTAAACAAAGAAGTAGGGCATATTAACACACTCTTAAACTCGGGAAAGGGTTTAACTTCGCCATGCATGCTTACAAACATTCGGGGAAAAGTTAAGGCACAAAAAAGGGCAAAGACATTTACGAAATAGAAATTTAAGCTACCGTGAATTTCAGTAAAAAATAGTGTCTGTTAAGTTAGCAAAAACAAAGCGCATTTTAAAGGGGGTTTGCATCTATTTGTGACAATGCGTCAGTGTCACCTGCTACCTTTCCCAGTGGCTGTTACTTGGTACTGAGTGCTGACAGACTATTTGACAGTGGGTGAGGCTGGGGGAGGTGGTAGGTGAATGAGAGGTGATCTCATATCTGATCCTGTTCTCACCCAATGTCACACACGAGTGTCACTTTCCAGTATAAATTACTGTCTGTTCTGCCTATACATTTCATTAGAGGCAAAGAAAAAGAAAATACATATTTGACTATCTTATGTAAATTTCTAATCACTATATATACAATAAATTAATTTGAAATGTAGTGACTGTTATTATATAGCCCTGTACTCTTCTTCCGTTGCCTTCAAAAATAGGTGCTAACCTTCTGCATGGGTCCAGCAGGTGGCACCCAGGCCCCAGTCAGATCTGAGAGGACTTGGCACAAGGCCTAAGAATGGTTTCTCCTCTATTTGGCGCACACCCATGGTTGGGAGAAAAAATGAAGCAGGAAGCTCTGTTACAAAACTCCTGCCTTATATAAATGCAATTTGATTGCTTGGGCCAGCTTCAGGCACAAGTTCTCCCAGGATGAGCATTCCAACCCACCTCGGTGGAAATGCCAGGGTAACATCCCCCACCCACCTTTTCCCCTCTGTTTTGTGTGCTCTCTGGACATGGAACACAAAATAGCAGTAATGCACAGTATTGAAATGTGTGCTTTCTGAGCATGTGGCTTTATTAGCTTGTCATGAATTTTTAGATATAAACGTATATTCTTCCACTTTTCATTGAAGAATGTTCAAGTGCTCTATGTGGACATTGTAAAATGATGCAAGAAATCTGATAATGCATTATTTGATTTTTCTTACCAATTGAAAGATGAGGAATAACAAGCCAAGAGTTTTTCCAGCTGAGATTTGTACAAAGCTTTGCTGTCCCTGTTTACAGCATCATTCGAATTGGAGATTAAATGACTTACTACAAATCTCTGCCAGCCATTTACTCTTATTTTTTTCCCACTAGTTATCAGTAAAAAAAGCATAAAGCTACTGATGATGAATGGGCCTGATGCTTGATATCTGCTCCAGAATTGTGTTAATATTAAATATAGTGAGCAAGAGTTCATTGTTTAACTTAAGAGACAGGTTAAACTGGTCAATAGGCATTGGCGAATCTTGGATTAAAACATTTTCCTCCAATGTTCACAGAGATAAGTACAGATGAAAAAACCCATTCAACTCCTGTTGTTAGTCGTTCCAAAGAGACCATTGGCCTCTCAGAGCAGCTAACTGCTTTTTGTATCAAACTTTCTTTGATAGCACTCATATGTGTTACTTGGGGGCTGTTGCCTCTAATACCCCAATACAAATCCTGGTACTAATTGTTGTTTGTATGGAGAACTACTTCCTAAAATCTATCCTGAACTTGCCTTTAACCAATTTGTATTTGTGTCCCTTCATCTGAAGTGTAAAATGTATAGCCTTTTCCATATACAATATTCTCTCTGCTGGTTGGAGTCATACCTAGCGCAAAGGAAGGTAGTTGTGGTTGTTGGAGGTCAATCATTTGAGCTCCAGGACATCACTGCAGGAGTTCCTCAGAGATCTATAGACAAACACGCTAAGGTCCCTTTGTTCCTTGGAACTTCCCAGTGTCAGCCCATTCATTGAATACTCCTGTGTCACATTACTCCTTCCAAAGTGCATCACCTCACACTTTTCAGCGTTAAATTCCATCTGCCACTTTTCTGCCCATTTGACCATCCCGTCTATATCTTCCTGTAACCTAAGACACTCCACCTCACTGTTAACCACTCGGCCAATCTTACTGATCCTACCCCCCACATAGTCATCTATGTCATTTATATAAATGACAAACAACAGAGGACCCAGCACAGATCCCTGGGGTACGCCACTGGACACTGGCTTCCAGTCACTAAAACAGCCGTCTGTCATCACTCTCTGTCTCCTACAGCTAAGCCAATTTTGAATCCACCTTATCAAGTTACCCTGTATCCCATGTGCATTTGCTTTCTTGATAAGTCTCCCATGTGGGACCTTGTCAAAGGCTTTGCTGAAATACATGTAAACTACATCAACTGCACTACCCTCATCTACACACCTGGTCACATGCTCAAAAAATGCAATCAAATTTGTTAGGCATGACCTCCCTCTGACAAAGCCATGCTGCCTATTCCTAATCCCACATTCCTATCACATCCTCACCTGTCCCTATATTCCCCTACCACCAACCTATACTAGGGGAAATTTTTATAATGGCCAATTTACCTATCAACCTGCAAGTCTTTTGGTTGTGGGAGGAAACCGGAGCACCCGGAGGAAACCCACGCAGACACAGGGAGAACTTGCAAACTCCACACAGGCAGTACCCAGAATTGAACCCGGGTCGCTAGAGCTGTGAGGCTGCGGTGCAAACCACTGCGCCACTGTGCCGCCCCTAAGGGTGCCACATTATACTCCGCTTACCTAAGGAAAGATATACTTGCCATAGAAGGAGTGCAATGAAGGTTCACCAAATTAATTCCTGGGATGGAGGGATTTTCCTATGAGGAAATATTAAATAGATTGGGCCTTTATTCTCTGGAGTTTAGAAGAATGAGAGGTGATCTCATTCAAACATACATGGCTTGATAGGGTGGATGCATGAAGGATGTTTCCCCTGGCTGCGGAGGCCAGAATCAGGGACACAGTCTCAGAATAAGGGGAAGGCCATTTAGGATAGAGATGAGGAGGAATTTCATCACTCAGAGAATCATGAATCTTTACCTCAGAGGGCTGTGGAGGCTCAGTCATTGAGTATGTTCAAAACTGAGATCGATAGATTTCTACATATTAAAAACATCAAGGAATACGAGGATAGTGCAGGAAAATTGTGTTGAAGTAGAAGATCAGCCATGATCTCATTGAATGGCAGAGCGGGCTCAAAGGGCTGAATGGCCTACTCCTGTTCCGATTTGTTATGTTCTTATCTGGGTGTCCCGGTACATGAATCACAAAAAGTTAGTATGCAGATACAGCAAGTGACTAGGAAGGCAAATGAAATGTTGTTCATTGCAAGGGGAATTGAGGATAAAAGTAGGAAAGTTTTGCTACAGTTGTACAGGGTGTTGGTGAGACCACATCTGGAGTACTGTGTACACTATTGGTCTCCTTAATTAAGAAAGGATGTAACTGCATTCGAAGCAATTCAGAGGAGGTTCACTCGACTGATTTCTGGGATGAAGGGGTTATCTTATAAGGAAAAGTTGGGCAGGTTAAGTCTGTATCCATGCGAGTTCAGAAAAATGAGAGATGATCTTATTGAAACATATAAGATCCTGAGGGGACTTGACAGGGTGGATGCTGAGAGGATGTTTCCCCTTATGACAGAGACTAGGACTAGGGGACACAGTTTAAAAATAAGGGGTCTCCCATTTAAGACTGAGATGAGCGAATATTTTTTTCTCTCAGAGGGTCATTAGTCTGTGGAATTCTCTTCCCTAGAGAGCAGTGAAGGCAGGGTCATTGAATATTTTTAAGGTTGAGTTGGATAGATTTTTGATTGACAAAGGAGTCAAAGGGTATAGTGGATAGACAGGAAAGTGGAGTTGAAGCCACAATCGGATCAGCCATGATCTTACCAAATGGCAGAGCAGGCTCAAAGAGCCGAATGGCCGACACCTACTCTTAATTTGCATGTTCATTTGCATCGCTGCCTCAGGAAGATGTCCACCTCATCAGAAATTTCCTGGGTAATGACAGTGAACACAAACTAGTCCCACCAACAAAGGAGGCCATATTTTAAGGTTTATCGTCTGTCTGTGTGGCTGAGCCTTACGATAACAGACCAGAGCAGTCCTTACCGAGCAATAATATCTTAAATGGTAGATTTAAAAAACCTTTGTGCATTGCATCTATGATATTCCAAAATGGCACTGTTAAAGTGAGAGAAAGCAGATTTTAAAAGCAAATAAACACCAATGATTCAAGCTCAAAAACAAAAGTTTCACTATTATCAGATAAGACAGGCAGGGTCACACTTTTAATCAGTTGCAGAAGATACATGGCTCTGAGAATGATTGCTGGGGCTAATGCTTTACCATTTGCCTTGGTGTAATTGCCAGGAACTCAGGTAATTTCCATTACTGTTATTACTGACGCAGTATCAAAGTATCACCGATGTTTATGTTTATCCTGAAGAATCTGACAAGGTTGTTCAATCCAGCATTGTGCAAATGAGAAACGTTGCTTGTGATTTTGGAAAATATGTAATATTAAAAAATTGCATATGATTGATGTGTTTAAAGTCGAGCCCTCCTCCGACACATATGACAGAGTGTTTTACCAATGAAATAGGATTTTGTTAGGATTTTGACCGATGAATCTAATTTCCTGCAAGATTCAACGTAAAGTGTTCCCTGTTAAGCTAATTCTGCTGCTTGCAGCTCGAAGCGTTTTGGCCAATTGAAATTCAATCTCTGGACTTAAGATTTATTGGAAGGAGCATTTTTTTTTTTGTTCTGCAGTCTTGGAGGTGAAATTTGCTAACCTGTTACTGCCTCCACCTATGCAAAATATAAAAGATTAACTTTAGTCACAGACCAGAATGAAATCCATTCCTATTAAGTCCAAGGACAGAGCAGAGGTAGAGGGGAAAGTCATTATCTGAAGAATGGGCGTTCCAGGTTTCTTACATTACTCTGACTTCCTTGCAAATATTTCATGTGCAAGCTGGAGAAATCAAGCAAAGTAACTTAATTTAAAGTCTTCCACCTTTCTTTCCCCAAAACAGCCAGTATTACTGTTGAATGCAAATAAATGTAAGAATTGACAGCTGTCTAAACAGATTACCGTACACTCACAAATATAACAAGCACTGACATTTCAGGCAACGTGTGGAGTATGTCTGAAGGTCATGTTTTGATGCAATTTTGTCTCTCTACTTTCCTCTGCTCCAATGCTGAAGATTGTGGGTCATGCTTGGTCTGGTCCCACTGGTTCAGGCTGCCCTGGGGCTCTTGACCAAGTTGTGTTCCTTAGGCTGAATTCAGTAAGCCCATTGTGGGTTCTGGCAGCAGCCCTGGAAGTGGGCGCCTGCCCCACTTGTCTTGTGAGCGGCTGGCCACCTCAATCAGGCAGTGGGAGACCAACTATAATAATGGAGATGTGGGGGCCCAGCCAATCACAAGACAGAGGCTCGATTCAAGGTACCAAATACGGTATCAGATGACTCCGGAGCAGGTGCTGGCACCATTTTTTAAAACCCTGCTTGCATTGCTGAAATACTCATTTGCTGTTTCATGGTTCCATTATTAAAGTAACTCCAGGATCACCCCCACCGCCCCCCCCCACCACCCCCTGCACCCAGTGAAGGACACCGCAGAATGGCAAATGCAAGACACAGGGTGGCCCCCTGGTTTAGCGATGCCTCCCTCAAGATTCTTTTTCAAGCTGCAAGGGAAAGGCAGGAGGTTCTCTTCCCTAGTGATGGCAGGAGGAGGTTCTCCTGCCTGACCAAACAAACCTGGATGGAGATCGCTGAGGAGGTCAGCAGCCATGGGGTCACCCCCCTCCCACCCTCCCCCCAAAAATGGGTCCAGTGCCGCAAGAGGGTCAATGACCTCTTACATTCTGTCAAGGTGACTGCTCCATACCTCTCTTTTTTAGGGTTTGCATGCGGCTACGCAGGAGATAGCGGGACATTGGGAGGGAGGCACTACAAAGACGCTGACAAAAGGGGTTAAGCATCACCTCATCCGGAAAGATGCATGGCTGCATCTCGGCCACAGGCCATCTTCTTTCTCAGCTCATCTGAGGCTTCTTATTTTCGTTCACCGGATGTGGGCATCACTGGTAAGGCCAGCATTTATTGCCCATCCCTAATTGCCCTTGAGAAGATGGTGGTGAGCCACCTTCTTGAACTGCTGCAATCCATGTGGTGTAGGTATACCCAGGGTGCTATTGGGGAGGAGGTTCGAGGATTTTGATCCAGTGACAATGAAGGAACAGTCTTATAGTTCCAAGTCAGGTGGTGTCTGACTTGGAGGGGAACTTGCAGGGGGTGGTGTTCCCATGTCCCTGCTGCCTTTGTCCTTCTAGGTGGCGAGGTTGCAGGTTTTAAAAGGTGCTGTCAAAGAAGCCTTGGTGAGCTGCTGCAGTGTGTCTTGTAGATGGTACCGGGCGTGGAGGAAGTGAATGAAGGTGGTGGATGGGTTGACAATCAAGTGGTCTGCTTTGTCCTGAATGGTGTTGAGCTTCTTGAGTGTTGTTGGAGCTGCATTCATCCAGGCAAGTAGATAGTATTCCATCACACTCCTGACTTGTGCATTGTAGATGGGGGAAAGTATTCAGGGAGTCAACAGGTGAGTTACTTACTGCAGAATACCCAGCATCTGAACTGCTCTTGTAGCCACAGTATTTATGTGGCTGGTCCCAGTTAAGTTTCTGGTGAATATTAATCTCCAGGATGTTGATGGTGGAGGATTCAACAATGGTAATGCTGTAATGTTGTTGATTGTCAAGAAGAGGTGATTAGACCCTCTTGTTGGTGATGATCATTGCCTGACACTTGTATGGCATGAATACCATTGAACTTCCCAAGCCTGAATGCTGTCCAGGTCTTTCCGCAGGTTGAGCCTAAGGCACTGCCTGAGGAACTCCTACAGCAATGTTCTGGGGCTGAAATGATTGGCCTCCAACAATCATAACATCTTCCTTTGTGTTCGGTATGACTCCAACCAGTGAAGAGTTTTCCCTATTTTCCATTGACTTCAATTTTGCTAGGGCTCCTTGACGTCACATTCTGTCAAATGCCACTTTGATGTTCAGGGCTGTCACTCTCACCTCACCTCTGGAATTCTGCTCTTTTGATCAAGTTTGCAATGAGATCTGGAGCTGAATGGCTCTGGAAGAACCCAAACTGAGCATCAGTGAACAAGTTACTGATGAGTAAGTGCCATTTGATTGCATTGTAGATGTTACTTCCATCACTTTGCTGATGATCGGGAGTAAACTGCTGGGGCGGTAATTGGTTGGATTGGTTTTTTTTTGTTTTGTTTTGGAGATACAGCACTGAAACAGGCCCTTCGGCCCACCAAGTCTGTGCTGACCATCTACCACCCATTTACACTAATCCTACACCAATTCCATATTCCTACCACATCCCCACCTGTCCCTATATTTCCCTACCACCTACCTATACTAGGGGCAATTTATAATGGCCAATTAACCTATCAACCAGCAAGTCTTTGGCATGTGGGAGGAAACCGGAGCAGCCGGAGGAAACCCACGCAGACACAGGAAGAACTTGCAAACTCCGCACAGGCAGTACCCAGAATTGAACCCGGGTCGCTAGAGCTGTGAGGCTGCGGTGCAAACCACTGCGCCACTGTGCTTTTTGTGAATCGGACCTACCTGGGCAATTTCCACTTTGTCTCCAGTGTTGTAGCTGTACTGAAACATGTTGGCTCGGGGCGCGGCTAGTTCTGGAGCACAAGTCTTCACTACTACAGCCGTAATTTTGTTGGGGCCTATAGCCTTTGCTGTATCCAGTGTCCCCAGCTGTTTCTTAATATCATGTGGAATGAATGCAATTGGCTAAACACTAGCATTTGTGTCAGTGAGGACCTCAGGAGGAGTCCAAGCTGAATCATCTACACAGTACTTCTGGCTGAAGATGGTTGCAAATGCTTTAGCCTCGTCTTCTGCACTCACATGTTGGGTTCCCCTGTCATTGAGGATGGGGATGTTTGTGAAGCCTCCTCCTCCTTTTAGTTGTTTAATTGTCCACCACCATTCATGGATATGGCAGGACTGCAGAGCTTTTATTTGAACCTTTGGTTGTGGAATTGCTTAGCTCTGTCTGTAGCATATTTTATTTCCCCATTGTTTAGCATGCATGTAATCCTGTGATGTAGCATCACCAGGTTGGCACCTCATTTTTAGGTATGTCTGGTGCTGCTTCTGGCATGCTCTTCTACACTCCTCATTGAGCCAGGATTGGTCCCCCAGCTTGCTGGTAATAGTAGCGTGAGGGATATGCTGAGTCATGAGGTTACAGTTTGTGGTTGAATACAATTTTGCTGCTGCTGAAGGCCCACAGCACCTCATGGTGCCCAGTTTTGAGCTGCTAGACCTGTTCTGAATCTGTTACATTTAGGACAGTGGGAATGCCACACAACACAATGGACGGTGTCCTCAGTATGAAGATGGAACTTTGTCTCCATAAGGACTGTACAGTGGTCACTCCTACCAATACATTCCAGGACTGAGGCATCTCTACTGGTAGATTGGTGAAGGCTCGGTTAAGTAGGTTTATCTCTTGTATTGGTTCTCTCACCATCTGCCACAGGCCCCTCTGGCAGATGTGTCCTTCAGGATGCTGTGGGAGGCAAGGGTGGAGATTGCAGGGGCTCTGACCCAAATTTTTAATTCCTCTCTGGCCACCAGGGAGGCGCCAGAGGACTGGAGAACAGCTAATGTGGTCCCACTGTTTAAGAAAAGTTGTAGAGATAAGCCAGGGAACTACAGACCAGTGAGTCTCACATCAGTGGTAGGGTAGCTATTGGAGAAAATTATGAAGGAGAGAATCTACCTCCACTTGGAGAGGTAAAATTTGATTAGGAATAGTCAGCATGGCTTTGTCAGAGGGAGGTCATGCCTAACAAATTTGATTGCATTTTTTGAGCACGTGACCAGGTGTGTAGATGAGGGTAGTGCAGTTGATGTAGTTTACATGGATTCCAGCAAAGCCTTTGACAAGGTCCCACATGGGAGACTTATCAAGAAAGCAAATGCACATGGGATGCAGGGTAACTTGATAAAGTGGATTCAAAATTGGCCTGGCTGCAGGAGACAGAGAGCGATGACAGACGGCTGTTTTAGTGACTGGAAGCCAGTGTCCAGTGGCATACCACAGGGATCTGTGCTGGGTCCCCTATTGTTTGTCATTTATATAAACGACATAGATGACTATGTGGGGGGTAGGATCAGTAAGTTCGCAGATGGCCGAGTAGTTAACAGTGAGGTTGAGTGTCATGGGTTACAGGAAGATATAGACAGGATGGTCAAATGGGCATAAAAGTGGCAGATGGAATTTAACCCTGAAAAGTGTGAGGTGATACACTTTGGAAGGAGTAATGTGACACGGAAGTTCCGAGGAACAAAGGGACCTTGGCGTGTTTGTCCATAGATCTCTGAAGGCAGAAGGGCAGGTTAATCGGGTGGTGAAAAAGGCATATGGGACACTTGCCTTTATCAATCGAGGCATAGATTACAAAAGCAGGGAGGTCATGTTGGAGTTGTACAGAACTTTGGTAAGGCCACAGCTGGAGTACTGTGTGCAATTCTGGTTGCCACATTATAGGAAGGATGTGATTGCATTGGAGGGGGTGCAGAGGCAATTCACCAGGATGTTGCCAGGAATGGAACATTTCAGCTATGAAGAGAGGTTGGATGGGCTTGGGTTGTTTTCGCTGGAGCAGAGAAGACTGAGGGGTGACCTGATCGAGGTGTACAAGATTATGAGGGGCATGGACAGGGCGGATAGGGAGCAGCTGTTCCCCTTAGTTCCACTTAGTCACGAGGGGACGCTGGAACAGGACATACCATTGGATGGTGGTGGAGGTGTCTGGAACATTGGCTAACAGGTATGATTCAGTGAGTAAGACTATGTTAGGCTGTTGCTTGGCTAGTCTGTGGGATAGCTCTCTGAATTTTGGCACAAACCTCCAAATGTTAGTGAGGAGGACTCAGCAGGGATGACTGGACTGGGTGTGCCTTGTCATGTCCAATAAGCTATGATGTCTTTCCTTTTTAAATCAGTCAATCTGTCTACCTCAAAGAAATCCAAGTATTAGAGCATTTAAGACAACTTCTTCCATCTGCTCCAAACAGATGGCAACTTATTTCCTCCCAGGACCTTTCTGGTATATGGGTGGCTACTAAGCAGTTCCTTCTGTTGTTTGACTTGTCATTGCATGCATAAATCACGTCCAGGAATATGTGCCTCTTTGTCCTTTCTCATCAGTGGCAAATAAATCACTTCTCTAGCTGTTCAGAGACAACTTTGGATTGTAAGGTGACTTGAGTGAACTCTAGATTTTATCTCCTCCCCCATACAGATGGTATAAGTAACTATTCAATCTCCTTTGAATATCAGTCCATCCTGGTTGCCGACTTCATTTCTAATGTTAAAATTAAAAGCAAGCTGGGGTGACATTTCTTTTGTTGCAGGCTATCCTTTGCTTGAGTATCATTCTCCATAATTTTAGATCATTATCTACTCCAGGAGTCTGTTCAATCTCGGTCAATCCATTCTCAGATCGGGGTAGATATTGCAGCACACAAGATGTCTCATTTTTCTGTATAGAAATGTCTTGCCAAGAATGTCCTCTATGCCAGTCTTGTTTTCAATGGTCGCAAACTAAAGACGATCAATGTTTGCCATCTTCAGATTGCTTAATGAAACATTATGAAAACTCATAGGCCGGAATTTTACGCCCCCCAAACAGCGGGATGGTGGCAGGGGGTGGTGGGGTGTAAAATGAAGCGGGAGGCTGGGGGGCCCTTCAAGACCCAGCAGTGGTGAGAAATGGCCAGTCCCAGGCCAATCAAAGCCCTTAAGTGGCCAATTAACGGCCATATAAGGGCCTCCGCCCTCTGCCATGGGGAATTTACGGTTGGCTGGCAGGCAGCTGAGAAAGGCTGACTCATAAAACTAGGCGGCCTTCTGGTGCCCTGGAGAGGGACATCCTGATCGGGCACCGTGTGCCTCACAGAGGTCTGCCCCCGAATCCCCAACTGCCCCCAAAGTTCAACACGGCCCCAGCCCTCCCCTAACCAACGCCCCCTTGCCCCACTGGGGCCCGGCTGATTGCCCCCGTCAAGGCCCGAAAACCTACCTCTTTTCCGTTGCTTTCTGTCATCTTCATCCTGAAGTTGGGTTGCTGTCCCAGCAGTGGCCACCACTCCCAGAGGCGCTGCTGGGACTAAGAGCTGCTGACCAGCTGATTGGCTAGCAGCTCCATTAGGCGGGACTTCCTGCCTCAATGAGGTGGAAGTCCCGCCCAAGACCAATTAAGGGCAAGGAAACGTAAAATCCGGTCTGGATCCCCAGGCCCAGTGGAGATGGGACCGCCACCGAATTTTCAGCTGGTGGTTGGCTCCCTCCCGCCCACTGTAAAATCCAGCCCATAATTTTTAAAATACTCTTAAAATTTTCCAATTGCCAGCTTATATACCACCTCTTGTTTTGCTGGAAATGGTACATTTTGAAAATAGATTTGCAAATCTACAGTATTTCCAGCTCTTAACACCTAAATGTTTTTTAAGTGACCGTTTTGGCAAATGTAATTACATACAGCAGGAGACATTTGAATCAAGACCATACAGGATCTGAATTTGTTTATCAGTTCAGTGAAGAGGAAATATTAAACATTTAGCTGAAATGTATATTGAACTATAGGAAGCTGGTGTTTCTGGCTCCAATTTCTTTCTCTTTCTTTTTTTTTGCTAGATGGTTTTATAATTTTAATCAGATCTATTCGATCCCTCCTATTTCTGCTTTGTTGTAGTTTTTCAATATTACTGTACCTTTCAACCCTGGTATCATCTTCGCCATGTTGCACCTTTCCTCATTCCAACATCCTTCGAACAATGGGGTACCCAATATTACACATTTGCACTTAGCTTAGTCCTAATTGAGCTCTTCATCAGATTCATCATTGGTTCTTCGCTTTTGTGTTAAATATATAAAACTCAGAATTCTACTTGCCTCAGTGGAGGTGTTTTACCCCTGAAGTCTTGCTTTTGAAAACCCATGCATCTGAGTTCCTCAAACACTGGTCCTCTTCTCAAGATTATATAGTAACTATAGATTTGACCCAATTAATTCCTCAATCCGGTAGCATCCGACAGTGTACAGTTCTGATGAATGCTCCTCAATGTGAAATGTTAACTCTTTTTCTCTCTCCACAGATGCTGCCAGACCTTCTAAGCATTGTCTGTTTTCACTACAAAGTCCCTGCTCTAAATGCATCTAGGGTTTTTCTCTTTCTTTTTCCAAGTATTCCTGTTGCTGCACCATTACCTCTGGTGTCTGTCAAGGATCTGTCCTTGACACCCTTCTATTTCTCAACCTGCATCATCCAAATACACAATGTTAATTTTCACATGTACGCTGAAGACACCTTGCTCTACCTCACCACCACCTCTCTAGACTCCTTCACTGTTGCTAAATTAGATTGCTTATCTGACATCCAGGACTGGATGAGCAAAAATTACCCCCAATTAAATACTGGGAAGATTGAAGCCATCGTTTTCGGTCCCTGCTCCAAGTTCCTGACTCCATCCTTCTCCCTGGCAACAGTCTGAGATCACACCAGTCTGTTTGCAACCTTGGTGTCACATTTGACCTGGAGATGATCTTCCGACCTCATTCACGCCATCACTAAGACTGCCTATTTCCACCTCAGTAATATCACCCGACTTCACCCCGCCACACTCATCTGCTGCTGAAACCCTCATTTACGCCTGCCTTACCTTGAGACTGACAATTCCAATGCACTCCTGGCTGGTTTCCCACATTCTACTCTCCATAAACTTGAGGTCATCCAAAACTTTGTTGCCCGTATCTGAATTCGCACCAAGTCCTGTTCACCTAACATCCCTGTGCTCGCTGACATTGGTTCCCAGTCAAGCGATGTCTTGATTTTAAAATTCTGATCCTTCTTTTCAAATCCCTCCATGGCCATGCCCCTCCCTATCTCTGTAATCTTCTCCAGCCCGACCTCCCTCCAAGATATTTCCGCTCCCCTAATTCTGGTCTCTTGAATATCCCCTATTTTAAACGCTCCACCATTGGTGGCCATGCCATCAGAAGCTTAGGCCCTAGGCTCTGGAATATCCTCCCGATATCTCTTTGCCTCTCTATCTTGCTTTCCTCCTTTAAGACACTCCTTAAAACCTACCTCTTTGGCCAAACTTTTGGTCATCTGGCCTAAAGTCTCCTTGTGTGGCTTGGTGTCATATTTAGTTTTATAATTGCTCCAGTGAAGTGCCTTGGGATGTTTTATTACATTTAAGGCACTATTATCATTGAGCGTTTTTGAAGTTCCTGCTCCATTGTTCACTGGTATTCTTAAATGTCCAGATACGAAGACATATAGACCCTGAAGTGACCTTGTGATATTTGCATGCAAATGTCCACATGAAATTCTTCTGTTATTTTAATAGCAATCTTACCACAAGTGGTTAAATGACCTCTTTTAAATATCAGATAGCTTATCCTTCAAGCATTCATAAGGAAATATTGCAAATAATAACTTCTTGGTCCTGATACCTGAAGCTTTACCAAATCAGGGACAGTGACAAGGATTGTTATTCCTTCAGTTAGTTTCCTAACATACCCATCATCTTGTTATAATTACAGTGCTTCAGAGCTGGAGAATTAAGCCAACTTAAAGCAAAAATAATTAATTTCACAGTGAGTTTGTCTGTAAGACTGGATGAGAAACAATATCTACAGGAAAGCTTGCTGTCAGTGCTTGCATCGTTCCACCAGTGCACTGATATTAAAATCAATGTGTGTTCTTCCTTCCCACCATTTGATGGTCCTACAGCTAATTTAAAGATGGAGAAAGTCAAGCACGGAATTTTAAGACTGAAGTCGGGAGGAAGATTTGCCATTTAAATGTCACAGTGTTTGAATAGAGCTGATAGGAATATACTGGTTGACAGGAGAAACAAGAAAAGAATATGCATTTATGAATGCCAGTCAACATGCAGATACAAATTTTTGTGAATTGCGTTTTATGATAATCACCTTCCTTACCTTCATAGGATTGTCAAGGATTTCTTTCTGGCTTTCAGGTAGAAATCTGGGTGTTTATTTATGCATAAATATATCTTCTTTCTTTGGCCTCCTTATCTCGAAAGACAATGGGTAAGTGCCTGGAGGTGGTCAGTGGTGTGTGGAGCAGCGCCTGGAGTGGCTATAAAGGCCAATTCTAGAGTGACAGGCTCTTCCACAGGTGCTGCAGAAAAATTTGATTGTCGGGGCTGTTACACAGTTGGCTCTCCCCTTGCGCTTTTGTCTTTTTTCCTGCCAACTGCTAAGTCTCTTCGACTCGCCACACTTTAGCCCCACCTTTATGGCTGCCCGCCAGCTCTGGCGAACGCTGGCAACTGACTCCCACGACTTGTGATCAATGTCACAGGACTTCATGTCGCGTTTGCAGACGTCTTTAAAGCGGAGTCATGGACGGCCGATGGGTCTGATACCAGTGGTGAGCTCGCTGTACAATATGTCTTTGGGGATCCTGCCATCTTACATGCGGCTCACATGGCCAAGACATCTCAAGCGCCGCTGACTCAGTAGTGTGTATAAGCTAGGGATGTTGGCCGCCTCGAGGACTTCTGTGTTGGAGATACGGTCCTGCCACCTGATGCCAAGTATTCTCCGGAGGCAGCGAAGATGGAATGAATTGAGACGTCGCTCTTGGCTGACATGCGTTGTCCAGGCCTCGCTGCCATAGAGCAAGGTACTGAGGACACAGGCTTGATACACTCGGACTTTTGTGTTCCGTGTCAGTGCGCCATTTTCCCACACTCTCTTGGCCAGTCTGGACATAGTAGTGGAAGCCTTTCACATGTGCTTGTTGATTTCTGCATCGAGAGACAGGTTACTGGTGATAGTTGAGCCTCGGTAGGTGAACTCTTGAACCACTTCCAGAGCGTGGTCGCCAATATTGATGGATGGAGCATTTGTGACGTCCTGCCCCATGATGTTCGTTTTCTTGAGGCTGATGGTTAGGCCAAATTCATTGCAGGCAGCCGCAAACCTGTCGATGAGACTCTGCAGGCACTCTTCAGTGTGAGATGTTATAGTAGCATCGTCAGCAAAGAGGAGTTCCCTGTTGAGGACTTTCCGTACTTTGGACTTCGCTCTTAGACGGGCAAGGTTGAACAACCTGCCCCCTGATCTTGTGTGGAGGAAAATTCCTTCTTCTGAAGACTTGAACGCGTGTGAAAGCAGCAGGGAGAAGAAAATCCCAAAGCGTGTGGGTGCGAGAACACAGCCCTGTTTCACGCCACTCAGGATAGGAAAGGGGTCTGATGAGGTGCCACCATATTGAATTGTGCCTTTCATATTGTCATGGAATGAGGTGATGATACTTAGTAGCTTTGGTGGACATCCAATCTTTTCTAGTAGTCTGAAGAGACCACGTCTGCTGGCGAGGTCAAAGGCTTTGGTGAGATCAATGAAAGCAATGTAGAGGGGCATCTGTTGTTCACGGCATTTCTCCTGTATCTGATGAAGGGAGAACAGCATGTTAAAGGTCGATCTCTCTGCACGAAAGCCGCACTGTGCCTCAGGGTAGACGTGCTCGGCCAGCTTCTGGAGCCTGTTTTGAGCGACTCGAGCAAAGACTTGCCCCACTATGCTGAGCAGGGAGATTCCACGGTAGTTGTTGCAGTCACCCCAGTCACCTTTGTTTTTATAGAGGGTGATGATATTGGCATCACGCATGTCCTGAGGTACTGCTCAGTGACAACATTTTCCCTCGAATACAGTTCTAGGTAGTGCTCCACCCAGCGGTCCATTTGTTTGCGTTGGTCAGTGATTATGTCCCCTGATTTAGATTTGAGGGCGGCGATCTTCTTGATGGATGGCCCAAAAGCTCTCTTAATGCCATCATATATTCCTCTGATGTTTCCGGTGTCTGAGGCCAGCAGAATATGACTGCATAGGTGTTGCCAGTAGTCATTTGCGCAGCGCCTGGCTGTTCTTTGTGCAGTGCTTCTGGCTGCTTTAAGTGCTATGGATGTTAACTTGCTGGGGGCTTTCTTGTCGTTCAGCAGTGCAATGCGCTTAGCGGCTATGACAGGTTCCAGCTCTTCATTATGAGATTGAAACCAGTCTGCATTTCTCTTCGCACTTTTGCCGTAGGTGGTCAAAGCTGACTCATAGATGGCGTCTCTGATGTGGGCCCACTTGGTCTCAGCATCCCCTGTGGGAGTGTTTTGAAGGGCTGTTACAAGTGAATTTAGAAATTTTTGTAACAGCTGTGGGTGAGAAATTCTGCTAGTGTTGATGCGCGGGTGGCCCTTCTGCTTGGAATGATGCAACTTCTTTGGCCTGAGTCTAACCTTGCTGCACACCAGGGAATGATCGGTATCGCAGTCCGCACTGTGGAAGCTGCGTGTGATTTGAACACTGTTTCAGGAGGCTTGCCTTGTGACGATGAAGTCTAGCTGGTGCCAACGACGCGATCTTGGGTGCCTCCATAAAATCTGGTGACAGGGTTTAGTGTGAAAGAACGAGTGTGATTAAAATGACTATGTGGTAAGATGGCTCCTGAGCTGTAAGCTCCCTAGGAAGCTCCCTTGCTGTTCAACTCCATCATGGCCATCTGCTCCCATTCTTAGTGTTTTCTCCCCCAATCTACCCTCTTAAACTGTTTAAACTCCCCTGGCTCTTTAATCAGTTCATTTTAGCCCTAACTACAAGCTAACAGCTAGTTTATGTTACCTGGGCCCACTGCCCTCCCCCAGCCATACCTGCTCTTTGTTTTCTCAATGAAATTGATCGCAGTCCGGATGAAACTGAAAAGTACAGCTGGTGATACTTTGATCTCCGATCCTGCTGTCTTCACCATCCAGAGTGTCCGCAGCCACGGCGTGCGGTAAGTCCATTGAAGAAAAGAAGGAGCAGCGGGACCCTAGGGTAGCCTTGCGAAAAGGTGCCCCGAGCACCCAAAAAGCCATGAACGGCTCCTCGGCCGCAACTTCAAAGCGCCCGCGGAAGATGGCTCAGAGAGCATCTGCAGTACACTGTCGGCAATGCTGGTACCGGCGCACGAGGATGTCGCTCACCTCCCTAAGGATGCGGAGGAGATTTCCAGGCGTCGATGGTGGGAACTGAGGAAATGGCTTATTACCTGCACCCCCTTTCCCCCCCTTCCCCTCCCCCCCCCCCCCACCCCCCGCTTCCGCTTCCCAGCTCCACTCTGTCAGCTCACCACCACCCCACCGCACCCCACTCCTCCCTCACAACCCCGTCCCAGCCCCCCCCTCGCACCATCTTCCCCATTGCACCCCCTTCCCTCCACCCCTCCCCCTCGCACCTCCTCCTCCCACCGGCATCATCCTACACCTGTGTAGGGGCCCTAACAACCCCACTGCCTTGTGGGCATCTCGGGAGAGACCAAGGCCAAGGTAGTAAACCCTAACAGAAAATCCGGAGCAGAACCCTGTAGGCGGTCATGTGTCACCTTTGGCATGTTTCCAGCAGTTCCTGCAGCCATACCGGTGCCAAACGTCGTGCTCTGCACTCCTTTGGACCCCACCAGAAAGGCCAAGATGGGGGTTTTGATGACTGGGCAACTCTCAACCTCCATAAATTCGCCCAGGCACGCGCCATGGAGAGGTCACTCCATAGTTGCCTCACAGCGACTGAAACAACACGGAAGGCAGCAGTTACGGGTTATAAGTCCAGATAAATTGGCGTAGAAACTGGGTTGCGTAGAAACTGGCCACGGGTTGCCTTTGTCGGTGGGAGAGGTCATCGCACCTCACTGGACAGCTACCGCCCGCCTCAAACCGGGCAGCCACCGGTCAATAAGGTTCTGTCCCGCCACAGTCTACCTGCTTCAATGGGTGCTTGGATCTCAGGGTCATTGCCCGAAAGGTGGACTGCAACACCGCACCAAACAACACGAAAAAAGGAAAGAAGGTACCAGCCCTTCGCTTTGCAAGCTGGAATGTCAGAACTATGTGTCCTGGCCTGTCGGAAGACCTTACACAAATCAACGATTCTCGGAAGACTGCCATCATTAACAACGAGCTCAGTAGACTCAACGTAGACATTGCAGCACTTCAGGAGACACGCCTCCCCACGAGTGGATCTCTAGCAGAGCAAGACTACACCTTCTTCTGGCAGGGTAGGGATCCTGAAGAACCAAGACAGCATGGAATGGGCTTCACCATCAGAAACTCCTTGTTCAGCATACTATCCATCCGACTGCTCACCACCTCTGGTCCAGTACAGCTACTCAGCATCTATGCTCCAACACTCTGCTCCCCACCTGAAGCTAAAGATCAGTTCTACGAGGAACTCCATAACATCATTAGCAGCATCCCCAACACCGAACACCTATTCCTGCTGGGGGACTTTAATGCCAGGATTGGGGCCGACCATGATTCATGGCCCTCCTGCCTTGGGCGCTATGGCATTGGAAGGATGAATGAGAACGGGCAGAGATTGCTTGAGTTGTGTACCTATCATAACCTCCACATAAATCTCTACTATATTCCATACTCAGTACTATTTTAGAAGAAAAACTAGTTCTAATTTCTGGTCTCAAAACCAGTAACTTGCTAGTGAAGAGCCTTATGTACACAAAGGCATTAGGTTAGAATTGGGACAAAATCAACAGATAACGAACTGTGAATGAATAAAATGGAAATAAGCCAATATGGTATCTATTGTCAAGAGAAACAATAAAATAACAAAGTAATTCATGACAACGCTACGTCATCGCCGACGTCATCAGGATGCGCCGCGGTGCGCACATGCGCAGACGGTCTCATGCCCTCTGCGCATGCGCTGCGGTCCGGCTTGCCAGGGCCGTTTTGCGCATGCGCAGATGACGTCATCGCGTTACGTCGTCTTCCTCGGGCAACGTGCCAGGTTGGCCTCTGCGCATGCGTCAAAGCTTCGGCGCGACTTTTTGAAAGTGGAAGGAGGAGAGGTTTCGTCGGGCATTTTCTCGCATTTTATCTGAATTATTTATTCGTTTTGGAGACTTGCTTCATTTTTATTTGACACAGGAGATTGTTCCAAGGTAAGTTGCTCTGCCTTTGTAAGCTGCTTTGAAAACATTTCCATTGTCTGAGCCACCGCATGTTCTCCAGTCCCTGTTGTGAGTTGCTGTGTGCAGGCAGTTAATGGAGTGCATTCTGTATTTCTTATCTCATCTCATGTTTCCCGTGAGGAGACTGGACTGGCTGCGGCAACAGACTCTCCGCTGGCAGCAAGGACTGGCTGATGAGATGGAGCCATTTACTATGCCCAACAATTGCCCGGAAGCACCTTCGGATGGAGGTGGCCACGTGCTGGACATCAGTCACGTGTCACAAACCCTGGATCCTGAGCGTCTCACCCCCTGGCCTAATGATCTGATGGACCATACATATGCCTGCCTGTTCAAAGCTCCACTTCCCCTACCTGCGGTACCCACTCCTTGCTGCTCAGTTACACAGTCACCTGTTCCTGCACTCATCAGGGCAGTGCACATGGACACACAGTTACCTGCTCCTGCACCCATCAGAGCAGTGCACATGGGCACACAGTTACCTGCTCCTACACCCATCAGAGCAGTGCACATGGGCACACAGCCACCTGTTCCTACACCCATCAGAGCAGTGCACATGGGCACACAGTTACCTGCTCCTACACCTATCAGAGCAGTGCACATGGGCACACAGCCACCTGTTCCGACACCCATCAGAGCAGTGCACATGGGCACATAGCTACCTGTTTCCCCATCCGCCTTTGAAACAACCATGCAGAACCTTGTGAGACTCCGCAATTGCCAGCTGCTGCCTGTCAAGCAGAGAGGGCGTCCAAAGGGGTCAAGCACTTGGGGAACATTCAGCAAGAAGAGACTGAGCACTAAAAGAAACAAGCATGCCGTGTCCAGTGGTAGCAGAAATGTGAATGCTCTTGCTGTGAACACAACTGGTGATAGGAGTAGGCAGGATTAAATGGGAATGGATGGGAAGACGCACGAGTAACATAACCACTAGCAGGGAACTGCTGGGCTAAATGGCCAGCTTTATGTTCATAGCCCAAAAGAAATGTGCTTCTTTTCCAGCACCCTCACATCATTCATGTTTTCCCTGAGAGCAGCATTGAACCATCACGAGATAGGGGCAGTAACATCATCCTGCCTCCTACAGCTGAGGTGGGTACTCAGTGATTCATTGGCGGTGTTATCAGTACATGCCTTTACCGCAGAACACAAAGCATGCTCAACAGTAATTTCATTGGAGGGAGGGAAGCTCTGACACTGATGTTCTTTCCTTATTTCCTTTCATGTAAAACGTGCCCTTGAGAAATCCATCCTTGACACTTAAGGACGGCATTCCAGCAAAGGAGGCAGTGCAGGAGAGGACGCAAGGATGTGCTGATTCCTGCATCTGAGGTGGGTAATAAGTGCTTCATTGGCGACGTTATCAATTGGTGCCTTCACTGCAGAACTTAAAAAGGGGTGCCCAACAGTAATTTCAGTGGATGGAGGGAGGCAAGCTCTGACTCTGATTTGCTTTATTTCTTTTCATGTAAAACATGCCGTCGAGAAAACAATCCTCGAGACTTACGGTCAGCATTCAAGCAACGAAGGCAACTGGATCATGCTGCGGAGCTTGTCACGATGTGGAAAGGAACATTGCATTTATGGATGAATTGGGAGTGCACATTGGGATGCGTTTGGGGAACATTCAACAAGAATAGACTGAGCTCAGACTCTTGTGACTTTGCCTTCTTCACATGGACAATACAGTAGTGGAATAAAGAGCCAAGCGTTCATTCACCACAAGGCTCTCCAGGAACAATCTCTTTAGCTGTGCATAGCAGAGACTCGGCCTGTCTGTCTAACGGGAATGCTGGAAACACAACACTCATGTATCCATGCACAGCAGTTCCTCGGATGCTTAATGAACTTAATAAAACTTCTCAATAATTAACCCCAGAATTGTTGAGGCTTTGTTTTGCATGCTATTTCTCCAACTTTGCAACTGCACTTCAGATATTCAACTGTGGTGGAGGGGTGGAGGTAGGGGGGTAGAGGGAGGGGTGGAGGTAGGGGGGTAGATGGAAAAGGGGGAGGGATGGGGAGAGCAGGGAGGGTTGGGGAGAGGGAGCATGCAAAATGCAGGGACCAGACAGTTGCAATGCCTGAAGTACTGTAGAGAAGTAGGGGAGAAGCAACTGGATTGGGCATCCGCAGCTGGAGGGAATGGCTGAATGCAGAGGGCCGGATGCGAGAGGCCGTAGAGAGCTGCGGGGAGCGAGTGTGCGAAGACCTCGGTGTCGCCGGGTCCAGGGACTGGCCGGTAAGTCTTTTGCTGTTGTGTTTCTGGCGCATGCACAGAAAAAGGCACTCCTCTTCTGCTCCGCTGCTCCCCCCCCCACACTCTCCCCCTCCCCCCCTCTCCCGCCCTTCACCCCCACCCCTCCCTCTCTTCCCGCCCCCTACCTCCTCTCTTTCCCCCCTCCTCTCTTTCCCCCCTCCCTCCTCTCTTTCCCCCCCTCCTCTCTTTCCCCCCTCCTCTCTTTCCCCCCTCCCTCCTCTCTTTCCCCCCCTCCCTCCTCTCTTTCCCCCCTCCTCTCTTTCCCCTCTCCTCTCTTTTCCCCCCCTCCCTCCTCTCTTTTCCCCCCCTCCCTCCTCTCTTTTCCCCCCCTCCCTCCTCTCTTTTCACCCCTCCCTCCTCTCTTTCCCCCCTCCCTCCTCTCTTTCCCCCCTCCCAACTCTCTTACCCCCCCTCCCTCCTATCTTCCCCCCCTCCTCTCTTCCCCCCCTCCTCTCTTCCCCCCTCTCTTCCCCCCCTTTCTTCTCCCCCCTCCCTCTTTCTTCTCCCCCCCTCTCTCCTCTCCCCCCTTTCTCCTCCCCCTCTTTCTCCTCCCCCTCTTTCTCCTCCCCCTCTTTCTCCTCCCTCTCTTTCTCCTCCCCTCTTTCTCCTCCCCCCCTCTTTCCCCCCCTTGTTTCTCCTCCCCCTTCTTTCTCCTCCCCCCTCTTTCTCCTCCCCCCTTTCTCCTCCCCCCTTTCTCCTCCCCCCTTCTCCTCCCCCCCTTTCCCCTCCCCCCCTCTTTCTCCTCCCCTCTTTCTCCTCTCCCCTCTTTCTCCTCCCCCCTCTTTCTCCTCCCCCCTCTTTCTCCTCCTCCCCCCCTCTTTCTCCTCCTCCCCCCCTCTTTCTCCTCCTCCCCCCCTCTTTCTCCTCCTCCCCCCCTTTCTCCTCCTCCCCCCTCTTTCTCCTCCTCCCCCCTCTTTCTCCTCTCCCCCCCTATCTCCTCCCCCTCTTTCTCCTCCCCCTCTTTCTCCTCCCCCCTCTTTTGCCCCTCTTTCTCCTCTCCCCCCTCTTTCTCCTCTCCCCCCTTCTCCTCCCCCCCTTTCCCCTCCCCTCCTCTTTCTCCTCACCCCCTTTCTCCTCACCCCCTTTCTCCTCCCCCTCTTTCTCCTCCCCCCCCTCTTTATCCTCCCCCCCTCTTTCTCCTCCCCCCTCTTTCTCCTCCCCCCCCTTTCTCCTCCCCCCCTCTTTCTCCTCCCCCCCTCTTTCTCCTCCCCCGCCTCTTTCTCCTCCTCCCCCCCCTCTTTCTCCTCCTCCCCCCCTCTTTCTCCTCCTCCCCCCCTTTCTCCTCCTCCCCCCCTCTTTCCTCCTCCCCCCCCTCTTTCTCCTCCTCCCCCCCATCTTTCTCCTCCTCCCCCCCCTCTTTCTCCTCCTCGCCCCCCCCTCTTTCTCTTCCCCCCACTCTTTCTCTTCCCCCCGAAACCCTCAACGTTGCTCTCCCCGGCCCCCGCGCTGCTCTCTCACTCCGGCCATTGTATACTGCCACGTGTTCGTTAGGTTGCCTCTGTGTGATTCTTTGAGCAGCGCCATCTTTAGTCCTGGCAGCTGCTACAGTCGCAATCTGTGACGTTTTCGTGGCACATGCTGTATTTGCGCATGTGCCAAAACAGCGCCATCTACCATTCGCGTTGTCAACAAATGCGGTCATAAAATAAACCTTGTAGATAATTCACGTTTGATCAGAAACTAGCAAGATAATGGAATCGATCATTAGGAATGAACTTGAGGGTAATTTATATGAAAATCACCTACAAACTGGGATCAAATTGATTTCAGAAGGGGGAAAGCGTGACTGACCAAGCTTATTGTTCCTTAGCTGACTCTATGGCCAGGATTTAATCCTTTGCAGACAGGAGCAGGCCACCGACTCGCCTGGGGATCTGACCCGTATTTTGCAGGTCGCCGGGCTTTAATTGGTGTGAGGCGGGACCTCCACCCATTTGAGGTGGGAAGTCCTGCCTAATAGATCTGCTGGCCAATCAGCAAGCCGGCAGCTCTTAGTCCCAGCAGTGTTACCAGGAGCGGTGGCCACCGCTGGCACTATAGCCCAGCTTCAAAAAGATGTTGGGGACCCTGGAATGCAGGTAAGTTTTGGTTCCCTCACCAGCGATGATCAGGTGGGCCCCGGCTAGGCAAGGGAGGTTGATTGGGGGGATGGGGGGCATGTTGGGGGTGGTTGGGTCATCAGGGCTGGCCCTCCATCGGGCACAGGGTGCCCAATCATGAGGGTTCCCCCCAGGATGTCAGAGAGCAGCCTATCTTTAACAGGTGGCTTTTCTCGGGCCTGGCTCCCAGACCAGCCAGGGGTAAAATCCCTGTGGAGGCGGGCGAAGGCCCTTAAGGGGACGTTAAGTGGCCACTTAAGGGCCTTGATTGGTCTGGGGTGGACAGGCTGTTTTTCGCTGCTGCCGCCCTGCGTAAAGTAGCAGCAGAGGCGGGAGTGGGTCAGGAAGGGCTTCCGGAACCTCCCGCTCCATTTTACGCCACCACCCCCCGCCCCACTACCTTCTTGCTGATTGGTGGGGTGGGGTCGTAAAATTCAGCCCTGTGAAACTTCAGCCCTAATTACTCCCACTCCCCTGCTCTTTCCCCATAGTCCTGCAAATATTTATTTTTCAAATATTTACCTAATTCCTGTTTGAAAGTTACTATTGAACCTGCTTCCACTACACTTCCAAACAGTTCATTCCAGATCACACAAATTTGCTGCCTATAAAAATTCCTCAACTCCTTGTGATGTTCTCGGGACTGGACTGAGGTTAGCCAAGTTTAGTATAAGGTATGAAGCAGAGACAGAGAGACAGAGCCTGCAGCAGTTAAACATAAAAGCTTCTTCTTTATTATGTTTTACTTGCATGTTTACTTTGCTAGCATGTGTGTTCTACAGCAGTCTCTAGTGTACTCAATGCACAATACAGTTGCAATTTCAAAACACTACAACACTACATCCCTCTCCTTCTTAATAAATGAGAGATATAGCATGTTTCAATGGTTTGTTTCCAAAACTGTAAACAATAAACTTAAACATAAATAGTTAATTTCATAACATAGTCACTTAATTATGCTGGGCATTTTCTTTCACGAGTAGGATATTGTCTGATATCAGATGTAGTCTCCTTTGACTCATGTTCTTCATCTGAGATGTTGATGTCAGAATTGGATTCAAGGCTTGCGACAGGAGTTTTCAGTGCTTTGAAGAATGATGCATTTCCTGTGGTCAGCAGTGATCATTGATCCTTTTGTGTTAGTCACAACAAATGGTTGGATATCATCAGGGGTGTTTGTTTTCCAACATGACCATCACGTTGCACAAGTACTTTATCTACTGGCTTAAGCGGCATAGCTCTAATTTTCATGTTTTGCTCTGCATGTGCCTTCATTTGATCCTTCTGTACTCGATCGCATTCACGTACATGTTGATCATTAGCTCCGCAGGGTATCTCAGGAAGACTTGTGTGCATATGAAGTGCAAAGATGAGTGTAGCTGGAGGTTTTCCAGTAGCCAACTGAGGGGTTGCTCTGTAATTACTGTCAGGCAGGCCCCCACTTGCCAAGAATGAGGCACATTGGTTTTGTCAATTAAACATCGATTTTGAACTGTTGCTGGTGTGAGGAAAAGACTTGTCGAACAGATCAGCCATGACTGGAAAAAACATTTGCATACTAACAGATGGTGCTTGTGTAGACAAAGGACCATTCCCTAACACATTCAATCCACAATGGATGTTGACAGTGAGGGTGTTCAATATCATCAAAATCACATTTGGTTGCTAGTTGCCTCAATCGCATGCAATATTGGTCAATTGTCTTGTTTGCTTTTTGCTTAGTGCGTCGGAAGGCAATGGTTTTGTATATGATGTTTTTCTTGGGTGTAAAGTAGGTCATCAGTGCATTTTTGTGCTGAGTTGTAGTAATTCTGCTCAAGCATAAGTGTCTCAAATGTATCTTCTGATTCTTCACCTCCATAGTAAGGCCTTTTTTCTGTCTTCTGTAATTGTGAAACTTGCCATCACACCTTCAAAATGTCGCAGCCACTTTTGCCAAAGTGGGGATACAGATGATGGCTCTGAATGCACATCAAAAGGTGATAGGTTGGGCATAGACAGCACCATATTGATCAGCAATGCATTGATAAAGAATCTAGGATCATGCTCCTTTCAGAGGAAACTTCTCTGCAATGATCTGAGATTATGGTTTTATTTTGATTCGATGGTTATTTTGGAGAGATCATTGTGTGTACATACACTGTGCGAGCTTCCTTTGTTTCACTCTAACACAGTCTGCAAGTTAAAATGTTATCTGTACAAATAGACAAAATTCTTCCACAGTTTTCATACCTATCAAAAATTCTTCCATTTTTTTCTATCCTTTTTCTTTTTACCACGTCGCCTTGTGATGTTCTTGGGACTGGAGTGAGGTTTAGCCAAGTTTATTATAAGGTATGAGGCAGAGACAGAGAGACAGAGACTGCAGCAGATTGTTGTACATAAAGGCTTCTTCTTTATTCTGTTTTACTTTCATTTTTCCTTTGTGTTCTACAGCAGCCTCTACAGCACACAATGCACAATGCAATTGCAATTTCAAAACACGACAACACTACACTCCCCATTGGTACTTCTTTCAATTATCTTCGAACTGTGGCTGTTGGTTACTGATCTACCTGCCAGTGGAAACAATTTCTCCTTATTTACTCTATCAAAACCCATCAGAATTCTATTAAATCTCTCCTAACCACCTCTGCTCAAAGAGAATAGTTCCAACTTCTCCAGTCTACCCATATAACTGAGGTCTTTCATCCTTGGTACCATTCTAATTAATCTCCTCTGCATCCTCTCCAAGGCCCTGACATTCTTCCTAAAGTTAGGTGCCCATAATTGAACACAATACTTCAGTTAAAGCCTAACCAGTGTTTTATAGTGGTTCATCAGAACTTCCTTACTTTTTGTAATGCAAGCCCCCACCTACCAAGAATGAGGCACATTAATTTAACCAGATGAACATTAATTTTTAAACTGTTACTGGAGTAAAGAAAGAGCTTGTTTTTTTAAAAAAAAACATACACTTGACTGGAAAGACATTTACATAGTGACAGACAGTACTTGGAAAGGATAAAGGGGCCATTCCCTGCTCCAATTTAATCCACAATGGACTTTTGATTACTAGATGTTGAAGGAGGAGAAGCTGGCATTCCAGATTGACTGCTAATATGCTCCCAATACACAGAAGAGACCTGGTCAAAACAATCAGTTGTGTGACCACCTGCTGGCCAACTAGGAAAGTTTTAAATTGGAGAAACAATGTTTTAAGACAGAAAGCTGTTTGTTCCTGGACTGGAAAATACCTCTCTTTGTCTGCTCTCATCTCATTCTCACCAGCTTCAGAATCCATTGAAGACATATGAACCCCAAGAGAGAAAAGTCTCCTACAGTGAATAAGGTTTAAGAAGAATACTGGGCCCCAATGAAAAGCAAGATCTACGTACAAGCAAGGACTACAGCAAGCTCGAAGCACAGTATCAAAAACCCCTCTTCAGAGATTGCCTCAAACCTCTCCACTATTTTTCTTCTGCTCTTTTCTGTCTCTATTCGCATGTGTGTATCGCGTATGCATGCTAGTGTGGGGCGCGGCGTGTATCTGTAGGCGTCAACCAAATTAGAGTTTAAGTTTTAATAAAATTCACTTTTCTTCTTTAAACCTAAGAAAGCCTGTTTGTGCTCATTTCTTTGCCTTATAATTGGAAAGGGGTGAACAAGGATTCACCAAGGGGGAGCTCAAAGCACAGTGTGTTTAAAAACAAAACCCTGTTACAGTAAGATCTGGTGAAGGCTGATAGGGAGCCCTATACCTCTTTCTCATCTGGCCATAACATTTTGTACTGTCTGCCTCTATTTATAAAGCCAAAGATCCTGTATGCATTTTTAACAGCTTTATCAACTGCAAAGATTTGTTTAGCACCTTAGATCTCCTTGGCCCTTTGGGGAAATTGCATCCCAAATCGATTTTGGAAAAGTGAGCCAGCGTAGGTAAAACTTGGAAATAGATGAGAAAATGTCTGAAAGTGAGAAGCAGTAATTACTAGTTAGGGGAATGATATTCAGCTCTGCGGATGTACTGACTGCAGCAACTGGGGTATTCGTGCTCGGACCAATATTGTTTTCAATGCATACAAATCAGTTGGATTTGAAAGTTAAGTGCAAGTAAGTCAAATTCACAAACCTAGATAAGAATTATTTTCACACACCTGAGCTTGTAAAAGTGACATTTTCTGACACTTGCTGTCACCAGAGATGGCAGGAAGCACTGTAAGGGTAGAAACCAATAAGATGTCTTCCTCAAATGAGTAGACACTATGTTAACAAATACAGATTTAAAAAAAAAGACTTGCATTCAAATAGCAATTTTCACAATCTCAGGACATCCCAAAGCACTTTACAGCCAATGAAGTGCAGTCACTGTTATAATGTGGCAACCAGGCCCCATAAATGGCAAAATGATAATGACTAGATATATCTTTTTTAATGATGTTGGTTAAACGTTGACCAGACACCAGGGAGAAGTTCTCTACTTTTCCTCAAAGTGGTGCCATGGGATCTTTTACTTCCACCTGACAGAACAAACGGGGCCTCGGATTAACGTCTAGTCTGAAAGGTGGCATCTCCGGCAGTGCAGTGCTACACTGGAATGTCATCCTAGATTTTGTGCTGACGTCTCTGGTGTGCGACTTGAACCCACACAAAGGAGTTAGTCCGTGGTTACCCTGAAATAGGGAGCACCTTCCAACTGAATACAGTACATAAACCGATGTTACATTAAATTTTAATGCATTCCTTAAAAAAACTTTAACAACTTACTAAGCAGCCAGCTATAAACATTTTCACTTAAGGGCATCACTCTTGAGTTTAAATAAGAATATAAAATCCATTACAGTAGAAGAAATGGGGCATGATCTTCTGGAAGATTATTTGGACTTAACCTCAAAGTGCAGCAGTATGACATTATGAACGAGATTCCGAATAAGTTCTTAGCAGTTTTATTTCATTCATGTCAACTGTCATGAAAACATTTTATGTCGCGTGTTGAATTTTAATCCACTGGCTGATTTAAAAAACATAAAAGGTGACAGTGCCCAGTAGTTAAAGATGGCCACTGCAATTTGCATCACAGTACTCCACATTCTAATGCATAGAGGTGGAGATGGATTATCTACACAGACCCATCAACAACAATGACCTGGGGAATCTGAGTGAACTATCTATCCTGTTCACATTAGCAAGGCATCAGAGCCATCACCTGAATATTAAACTGCTGGAGATGAACCACTCAAACCTGATCATTTGAACAGTGGGACACTGGTTGTGAAAAAGGAATTCATAGACATGGACTGATTAAGTTGCAAGAGGGAATGTACACTGGTAACCACCATGCTTGAATCACCGGGTGACAGTCATGTGACAGGCCCAACATCTGTACTTAAACTGGTGTTTTCTCTGCAGCAACCAGACAAGCAGCTAGACACTGACAAGAGAAGACACAAGTGGAGTCCCTCCTTCCTTTCTCTCTCTCCAATCCAGCTTGCAAGCTTTGAATCCTGCCTGCTGACCATGACCACCTAGGCATATCCTTGCGGCAGACAGCGACTCCTTAAAGGAGATCAGCCGCATTGTTGTCTCCAGAATACACATTTTCAAACTAGAAGCCTCACGAACACTGAAGGAAAGTCGTGTGACTACTGAATTCAGCTTGAAGCCAGCCGAGTCATTAACCTCTGCAGACAGTATACCCCTTTTATTTCTCTGGACTCTAACTCAACAAATCTATCCTTCCCCTCTCTGAAACCTGTTTGTGTGTGCGTGTATGTGTGTGAAAGAGAGAAATTAGAGTGTGTGTGTGAAAGTTGGAGGGTATTTTATTATTTTACTTAAATTGGTTTAAAATTCAGCCCAGTGTCTCTTGTCATTCAAAACAAAACTGCTCTGAGGAAAGTCAAAGCTCTGTGGTTTCCTCGAAATTGCCTGCTCTCCTGTCCTTGTTGAACTTCCTTTCAAAGCACCCATAAAGTTCAACTTTTGTTATGAACTTCCTTTCAAAACATTGCAAACTATTTGCAGCTCTTCCACTGAGCAAAAATCGTTTTCTCAGTTTTTTATTAAAACACACAGAATTCTAAGTTCTGAGTACAAAAATAAAATCCTTGTAACTATATATATATATAAAAAAAACAGAAGGAAACCCAAAAATTTTCTTTTGGTTAGTTTCCTCTGACCTGGATAATCTGGCCTCTGTGAGGGGAGAAATTACTTCACTCAGCAACAGCAATTAATCCCTTATTGACTTCAGAATTTATAGCAATTATAGTTTTGTAACCTTAAAGGAACAAGTCACATCAGCACCAGATAGCTTTTCTCGAGACTGTCCCATTATAATAACTACTGCTTTAAATGCCACTATTACTTTATACTGTGTCTAGTTGATTTGATCCTTTTCACTTGAGTCTTCCACTGCAGAATCAAGGCTGGCATTCTGTTGTTTTATTAAGGGAGTGCTGCATTGTTGGTGGTGCCATTCTTTGGATAAGGTGCTCACCTGGAGTTCTTTATACCTGTTGAGGTAGATGTTAATAGATCTCAACTGCACTATTCAGAAGAGTTGTCTCACTGTTGCGCCGAGCATTCCTCTTTCATTGGTATGACCGAGAAACTAATCAACTGGTTATTCATCCCGCTGCTGTTTGTGTAATTTTACTGCACAGAATTTCTGCCACATTTACGGCACTCTAAAGGGAATTCATTGTTTGAAGATATGGACTGACTATGAGAAGGAAAGTGAGGCAGGTAAGGATTAGAGTAATAGTCATTACACTGAAGCTATATTCTCCTTAATGTTCATTTGTTGAGTTTTTTGAAGTTTCTTAACTAAAGTCGTGAACAATGGCAATATTCAATATAATATAGTTGTTAATAGGATTCTTGTGCTTTTAAATATAGAAACCAGTATTACAAAAAATATTGACATTTATGCAATAACTTCTGCCATTGTGAAAATGTTTCCAAGCTTTTCATTATATTAACATTATATTGAATATTGCCATTGTTCACTACTTTAGGTAAGAAACTTCAAAAAACTCAACAGATGAACATTAAGAAGAATGTAACTTCAGTGTAATGACTATAACCCTAATCCTTACCTGCCTCAGTTTCCTTCTCATTGTCAGTCTATACCCTCACTTATTGACCAGAGTTTTTACGTGGTATTGTTCGATTGACTATTTTGTTAAGTAAGACAACAGATGTTCGTCAATATGATATAATTTGTTTCCAAAGTTTACAGTTATTTAATCCTCCCTTATAACTCTAAGTCACATGACTACCATTGATAACATCCTTGAAATCACTTTCTCTACTGAGCCCTCTACTCAGAAACTAAATTCCTCTATTTTCAATACCTACTGAAAGTTAATCAGTCAAATTTTGCAATCAGGTGTGTTGTCCAGACATGGTGATGATCAGTAAGCTTGTTTAGAAGGATTACCAAATACCTTCAGTGCCAACAGTTAATGTCTATTTGTCTTACACAGAATGTTATCTTTTTGTTTCGATTCATGTTTGTTTTGTTTTGTTCTTATTCCTTTGAAAGGAAACTATTCCCAAAGTGAATATTGGCCCTAATTGCACTGGATTGATTTATTACATTACTGAATAGTTTCCATCCAAGTTCTCTACAATGCACTGACACTGTCAATGCTTTGGACTGTGCCCTGCTTATATTGTTAGCTGATTTCTGAGTCCTGTTGCCTACAGGCAGCCAACTGGGTACAGACAAATTAAGTTACAAAAATTGATTACCTTTTGTTTCATTTCAGATTTCAAACTTTCCCCAAAGGGAAGATGAACCATCCAAGGATGCCATCTAGAATTTTACTTAACACAGCCAATCCATCTTTGAAATGGAGTTGGAAATGAAAGTAATGGCACATCTGGATGCAAAAAGAAACAGGTGGATTGTCTCATCTCTGTTCAATTAAGAGATGAGATGAATATTATAATGAATGCTGGACTTCGTAGTATGATTATGTTTTAAAAACTATGATTTTTAATGTAGTGTAAAAAGGATTTGGAAGAGACATGTAACCTCACACCAATTCTGCCTACAGACGAGACATGGATCTTGGTTACCATGAGAACAAGGACCTAGATCAAAGACCCTTTTTAAAGCAGAGTGCAAGGTTGTAACACTTGAAGAAAAATGAGTTTTGCTCTCCCAGACTTTCAGATCATAAACAAGGCTCTGAAGATGCAAACTTAAGTTAAAGTTTTTAGCACCTGGAAACATAGGAAGGCCCAGATGGTTCTGTTGTGGCTAGACTTGTGGACACTGCATATTGTTTAATTTAGTGTATTGGCTACTTACAAAGCAATGTTTAGTTAATGTTGAATTTTAGACTAGCTGTTATAGGAGAAATCTTAAACATTAAATCTTGTTAACTTCCTTAAATTGGTCTGGGGCATTTTAAACCTCTTGTTTTAAAGCTAACGACCTCAACTGAGGTCATAACAATATACAAAGTGTGTAAAATGGGTGAAGTGGTTTGGGCATTTCTTGGCTGAATTTCTTTTCAGTGTAATAATACTGTAAACAAGACCAGACATGATCATTCCGTGTCACCATAATCTTCTGGGTGGGTAACAATCTGCAAATGTGGGCAAGCATCCTATGATTTTATTCCCCGATTAATGCACAAAGAAATGTTGGACACTAGAGACATCTGTGTATCCCTAGCATCCAGCCTTCCTAAGGTGGTAGAGGCACAGTTTTATATTTTACAACTCGGAGTGTCCCTACTGCAACCAATCGCAGAGAGGTATTGAACTTCTTGAAAAATACACCATTTTAAATTAAAATTTATCCAGGCCACAGAATCATTGAGCTGAATGTTTAGGTCCAGAGGGACAGGAACGAAGGTGAGCAGTGGACAAGAATATCGGCGCAGAACGGCGCGCCGGTTTCCCAAAGCCAGCGAGTTTCACTGAGGGGGTGGGGGGCGTGGGCTGGGGTGGGGAGGACAGCTGTGAGGTCCCATCTGATCCATTAACTATGGCAATTAAGATCGTTAAAGCTCATTGCAAGCTCGTTAAGGGGCAGGTTCTAATTTTGACGGGGCTTCACAGGCAGACCAGGTGAATGGAGGCAGACACATTGTGGGGAGCCAATCATGGGTTGCCCAGGGAATTAGCTTGACACCATGAAAGGGTGAATGGCACAGTGGGGAAATGGGCCATTGGCACAGAGGTGACTTTGTGTCAGCGCTGGTTGCTGGGAGATTGGGCAGTAAGTGCTTGGGCGGTACAGGGGGTTGGCAATCTGCTGGCATCGTGAGGTTGTAAGAGGAGAGGGCAAGGCTGCCAAGCAGAATTCTAGGGCCAAATGAGCACAAGGAAGGCAGTAGCTGGCAATGAGAGCATGACTTTCAGATTTTGGGTGCAGTGGTGATGAAGTGCAACACCCTCCAGAGGAAGGGCAGAGACAGGGCATCAGGGTGGCAGTGGAGAGAGATGAGGGGCAGGAAGGAGATGGAGGCCATACCCTTAACATAGGATCTACTGCCAAAGGCAGCACTACCTTGAGATGACCGAGAACCAGGAAACTGCGATACTCCAGGCAGATGGTCACAGAGTTCTATGTTCTTGTCGCCAAAGACCTCACACCTCACAGTACTGCTCGCCATGCCCTGTCAATAGCCGTCAAAGTCACTGTGGCCATAAATGTCTTCACTTTCGGTTCCTTCAAGGATCAGCTGCGGACCTTGGTAGCCCCTTGCAAAGGGCTCACGTCACTGCATCTCATAGGTCACTGGTTCCCTACCTGCAAAAGTTGGACAGTACATTCAATTTTCAATTACTGACAGATGCAGTTTCGCAAGGACAGAGAGCCTTGAGTTTCACCTCTGTGCTGGATTTCCCCAGGTGCAGGGCATCATCGATTGCACCCATGTAGACATCAGGCACCCAGTGACCAGTCAGTCAGATTCATCAACAGGAAGGCCTTCCAGTCCCTCAAGTTCAACTGGTCTGCAACCACAACAAGAGCTTCCTCCATGTGTACGCTCACCTTCCTGGCAACTGCCATGGCTCCTTTATCCTCTGGCAGTCCAAGCTGCCACAGCTCTTCACTCCACTCCACAAACTCGGTGGATGGATTCTGGGGGAAAAGGGATATCCCTTGAAGAGATGGTTAATAACCCAGCTATGAGAGCCAGAGACAGAGGCACGGAGGCAATACAACCAAAGCTATCTGCTCACTAGGACAACAATTGAGAAGGCCATCGGGCTTCTGAAGATATAGTTTTGGTGCCTTGGACCAGTCAAGTGGTGCCGTGCAGTACATTCCTGCAAGGGTCTCGCTCATTGTGGTGGTCTGTGGCATTTTCCATAAAATGGCCCTCCAGAGAGGTGTAGACCTAAAAGAAATTGAGGCCCTGGAAAGACACAACTCATCAGAGGTAGAGGCGGAGCAGGACTAGGAGGAGGAAGAGGAGGCAGAGGAGGAAGATGCAGAACACTGAGGTGCTGTGGCTGCCCAGGGAGGTGACTGGGCCCAGCGCAGGGTTCAAGGATCTCATCAGGTAGCCATTAATGTCAGGGATCATCTGATTCAGGCGTGTTTCAAGTGAGCCCGTCTGACCCAGGAGCAACGCCATAGTCTGGAACTCACTCTGAGCAGCCTGTGCTAACATTTCCATTGAAGACACAGCCTGGAACATGGAAACTCTTAACGCCAATAAAAGATGCACATCTGCCCAGAGGTTTCATCAACACTGCAGATGGACTCTCGCCCGCCTTCAGCGCTTAATACCACTTTTTTTGTCCCGCCATTAATACAAGGAGGTTCACATGTCTGGCTTCATGTGTCAATATTTACCTGGTCCTCATAAAGGAAAATCATGCACAGTTACAAGTGTTAGACACCACAGTGACACACTAAGTACTCTACCCGACACGGTGTTCTCCATTTGCAGACACTTCTATGCGATACTCCCCTTGTGACCTCAAGGGAGGTGGAGGGCAGCCTGCTCACTTGTCTCTGCCTGCAGCTGATATGCACATATTAGTTGTCTTCATCGTGGAGGTGCCAGTGGGGGCACCTCCGGAGGCCACTGCACCTGCATCATTGCAGGAGCAGCCTTTGTCATAGGGCTCTGCTACTCAGATGCTCCCTCCATCAGAGAGCCCAAGGAGGCCGATGATGATGACGATGCCCTGTGAGGGTGGCACCCTCATCCTCCTTGGTGGTTGCCTCAGCCCTTGACTGGTACTTTGGATGGCTGGAGGGAAGTACCAGCTGGAGACAACAACATCCTCTCCAAACATCCCTGCACCATTGGCCCCACTGACTGGTCAAAGCTACATAGTGTGAAATGCACCCTGTGAATGTCAGTGCGCAGTTCCTGCATGCATTCTAAGTGGTGCCGCCTATGGCTCTCCATGAGGTTGGCCACTCTCTCCATGGAGGAGCCCTTGCACAATTGTGGTGCAAATGAGCTGGATGGACTCCTACATTCTCAGTCCATGACTGCGCACTGCATCAAGGAACTCGACATTTGGGAGCACATCTATTGCTGTTGGTCTAGTTGGAGCCTCCATTCCAGTGACTCCTGAGGTCCTGCCTTTGTGACCAGCTGAGAAGGGCTATGTCTGTCCTCCATTTTCTGAGGAGGACTGCCCACAGATGCCTATGCTCCTGGCACCTCCTCCTTCACATCATCATCCAGTGCCACCCTATCTCACTGCGCCTGAGGCCCCACTGAGACGTGTGTATCTGTGCTGGTGGACTGCTTGTAAAGTGTGATGGTGCTTCTTCTGAACCCTCATCTTGCTGCACTTGGCCTGGTGCTTGAGATGCCTTAACACCTTCACCTGTGGGAGACACAAGAAGAGATCATGAGAACCAGCCTTGGAGATCAGAAGCTGTGCTTGTGCTGAAGCTTCCCAATACAAATCAGTCTTCGGCATACTGTTGGATGGGGTGCAATGCATCCCCTTGATGAAAGCATTGCCCTTTGTAATCACCATCTCCACTACAGACATGACAGATGCCCATTTTGCCTTGCTTGACTTCCTCATGGTCTGTGACCCTGGCAATGTCCATGGCTCCTTCCTCCATGGCAGTGATAAACTGTAGGTATGGAACCCTTTGTCCAGAATGGGCCCTCTCGTGGGCATTATGAGCCCATTCCTCCTGCAAGGATCAAAACAAAGAGAGTGAGATAAGGCACTGCTGGCCTTTATGGCCAGTGCCAGCTGCTCCTATTCATTGGAAGGTGCATGCATCAGTGCTGACAGGTGCTTAGGAGCATTAAGGCTCTGAGCCATTCTGAAGGCTCAGTAAGTGCCCTGGGCACACACTCCTCCCGTGTTCAGGAGCAGCATGCGCCCTGAAGCTTCTCAGCTGGTGTGTCTGCTGGAGGGTGAATACCCAGAGGCCTGTCCTGAGGGTTGGTGTTGCACTAACCATGCCAGAGTGTCTCAAGTCATCGAACCTCTTCCTACGCTGAACCCAGTTTCTGCGCACCACACTCTTTCTGCTGACTGTGTCAGCTATCTTCATCCAGTCCTGCTCAGTCTGGGTGGATGGCCTCCTCCTGCTACACACCAGGAAGGGGACCTCCCTTCCTCCGTTATGGCCTCGAGGAGGACCTCCAGGTCTGCATCTGTGAATTGAGAAGCTGCCCTGCCCCCAGGTTCCAGGCCTCTGCTGAGATTTCTTTCAAACTGAGAGTAATGCAACGTTATAGCAGCTACAGTAATGGCTGCCCTGGTCTGTTTAAATCAGGCCCACACTTGAACAGTCCTGCCTCTGTTCGTGCCCCCATGGTGACTAATTGGCCACCAAAGTGATCTGCAGGCCAAATAAGGGAGCACCCCTGTGAAAATCAGGGTTGGTGACTGCTTCCTCCCAAAGACCGTGATGGGATCCAGAAATTGTAGCCACTTCCATTTCCCATTGCCAGAAGGAACATCCAGCCTAGCATGTCTGGCCCTGTCTGCAGCATTCTTACACTGTCAAGGCCAAAGAAATTCAGTCCAATATTGTTATATGTTGGTTCTGTATACTGCCACCATATTAAGTCTAGCCAGAGAGGTTCTGAGACTGTATTATTTAAACATTAATATTTATTTCATCACAATTATATGCAATCCACACTAGCCTGTGTGACTCCTCCAAAAGCCACGCTCTATTTGTTCTTGAGTCTCTCCCACATGTTCGCTTACATCATCAAGTCAAGTGGGAGGTATTCTTTACAGTCTCTCAAGATTACCCCTTTCAGACCCGTATACTACAAATACAAGTAAGCCCACTTCACTCATTTTATACCCCATACATATGGACCTCATCTCCTAACTGAACGAAGTTCAGACAGTCTACCAGTTTCTTTTTGCATCCAGATGTGCCATTACTTTCATTTACAACTTCATTTCAAAGGTTCAAATGATTCTTCAAAGCATCTCTGGGCACAGGGATCAATAGACGGGTGCAAAAGATCAAGGAAATTCAAGTGTATCCTAATTATGTGCATAATACACTTGTGTCCGAGCTTCCTCAATCTTTTACACTGGAAATTTGCTTTATGCTCCACTTACATGTGTGTCTGGGTGCACAGGCAGAGGAAATTCCACCTCTATATCTCAGGATTGGTTCAAAGCAACTCGTACTTGGCTATATATACTGTGATGTACTTCAAATCCAGCAGTTAGTTAACTGCATATGAATATCTGCAGCTGCCATTCAGTCTATGTTAAGATCCAAGATGCTAACCGCTTCCTAAATGATTTGCCATATTCATAATGATGAACCTCAATTGAGGCCTGAAATCATATTGTATTTTCCCCTCTCAAGGCTTTTTTTGTTGGGCGGAAGTTAGTTGGAAGGTATAGAGATGGAAAATCCTGGAAAACAAAAGCAAAGCAGTTGGGAAATAACTCCAGCAATCTAGTTCTTGCAGTTCATCAGCACTTTCCTCATTCTCATCTTTTACCCTTTCTGAAATAAAGAATAATGCTTCCATTTCCTGTTAAATAGTAAGAGGTGACAGCAGCTGTTGTGATGTCACGATAACGACAGCAATTAAGTTAATCAGCACGCGTCTGTCTGCGTGATCAGATTGTGTTAAAGCCAGACGGCTAATTCTTCTGTCACATGTCAAGACAATTGTGAGGGGCTAACGTCATATGACCCAGAAAACAACGCAAGATAACTACATCCCTCCATAATTTGTACCTGTCTACTGGCAAGGGAATGAGAGTAAGTAATTGAGCCTTCAAAGAATGGCCAAATAATGAACTGGCGTGCAATTTTTGAAAAAAAAGACTCCATCCACCTCCTACTCACTGGTTAATTGATTCCTGATTTTCACTTGTATCCTTCCATTATGACTAATGATCATCATTTATAAACCCCTATTACTGCATGACATCAATGAGAATTCGGAGTCTCTCTCCTTCTGCTATCTATATTGCTGGAATTGAACAGACTGTATTCACTCCCACTTTTGTGAGTTGTTCATATTGCAGTATAACTAAACTTGGTCAAATCTGGATGAGAAATCAGACTTTTGCCCTGAGATGGGCTTTTTTTTTAGGGAGGAGAGGAGTTCCTATTGCAAAATTTGAAAAGAGACTCCGAGAAAGTAACCACATTGCCCACCAGACCACCAGATGAATCGATTGGGTGGATGCACGGCAAGTAAATAAGAAGGAAAACAGATGGATAGTATTTTGGTTTAAATGCTAGCTCGTTGCTGCCATGACCCAGTTCCAGTTGCTTCCATCAACCTGTTAAGTATGGAAGCATGAAAACTTTAGCTCTGGCTGGCAAAGTAGAAATGAGTAAGCATGGAAGGGATTCAATGTGAATGTACTGAAGCTCATTCACACCCCATTTACTTAAACAGTGAGAAGTAGACTTCTGTTTTTCAGGTTTTCGTTTTCCATGAATTTGGGGCAAAATAAATCAGGCAATATCAATTGCAAGCGAGTATCATACTGCGTTGACTCAAACATAAAATTGTGTGGACCATTTTAATATTGTCCACCTGCTAGAAACCAGTCTGATGGGCAGTCTAAACCGCTTTGGTTACTTACCTGCCCCAGAGATGCTGAAAGCTGATGGGTTCTGATTTTAACCTGCTCAGCTGAACAAAGTCAAAGGGGTCCTGATGATGGTGTATGGGGAGAGCTCTAAAGGTAGCCTCTCTGCTTGGCAAACAATACAAGTGGTTTCACCTAGCATTGGCACTGAAGGCTCACCCAGCTCTCACTAGTAGCTGCAAGTGAGAACACCCAGGAATTTGCTGAACATAGTGAGAGTAGCCAAGGATTAATGGTCAAACTTGGCAACTTCCAGACCTCTGAAACCAAAATCTGTCCCATTGTCGCTGCTAAACTGACTGATGGGAGTTTAGTAGTCAGGGCAATATGCTGGCTGCCGATGATATTTTTTTTTTAAAAAAGAGAGCTTCAATCAATCACTCTGAGGTTTCAGCCCCACAGGTAGGAGTGAGTGTGTGTGTGTGCAAGTGTGTGTGTGTGTGTGTGTGTGTGTGTGCAAGTGATTGCAAATGTATATGTGTCCTACAAATGCAGGAACCATGGAATTTAATTATTCTCATTACTCTATTCTGTTTGACATAAAAATTAATTTAAATACATCTTGAAACAACTTTAAAATTTAAAAGATATATTTTATTAATTAATCCATAAAAGCCAAATTTCAAAGAGTTTTGATCGGGTCTTCGAATTCAACACTTATCCTTTGAATTGTAAAAGACATCACAATGGGGTAACTTGCTGAAAGAAGGATATCAAGTCATGAACCAATGACCTTGTATGAATAAACGCTGTGCAGGATTAATTTCTTCAGGCAATCAGTGTAGAAGCAATAATAATTATTTCACCAAGACAGCATTGATTGGATTTTTACTGTGACCATTGCTGGGGCCATTTAAGTTGCTTCCCAAGTTCCATGTCTTATTATCTCAGTAAAAAATCTGCAAGAGCAGTCTGCCAGTCTTGAGTGAAACAAGCCGAGCACCAGACTGTTAACATCTAACAACTTATAGAAGGATACATTGTTCCACTAAGCTTTTTCCTGATGCTAACTAACTTGAATCTTTGTTTACAGTTTTTAAAAAATCATGTGAACTTTGAATCTGGGTTCAAAATTCAGCTCACACATTGGTGGCTGTAAGGGTCATACATTAAATGTATTTTGGACCCAGATCATAGCTTCATATAGTGGGCATGGACTGACCTCTTTCTCATTTCATCAGTTCAGTTTTGTTCATGTCAAAGGCAACCCAAGGCTGCATGGGGAAGGCAGGAGTACTATTGCTCCCATTTACAACATCAGATCAGGAAGTCTTGTCATTTATCAGGTTGTTTTGAGTAATATGTTATTACAGAAAATACTTTATGAGGTAGAAATTTGTCTCAGACAATGGCGCGAAACAGGTGATGTCAGATTTGCCACCTGTTATACACAATGCCTGATATTTAATTCAATTGACTGCAATGAAATTGAATATTAGGCACTGCATATAATGGGTGGCTGATATGATAACGCTAGTTTTGCCCCACTGCCTGAGATGAATTTTTACCCCTACATGTTTGATCTACACGTTTTCATAAGTATATTTGAACCTCTTACAGTTTTTGTTTGCTTCTAAGCAAACTTAATAAATCTCATTTGCTCATTTGTTGTTTTAGTCTGAACAATATAGTCTCATAACATGCTCAACAGGTCATCATTGTGACTCCAAGGCAAAGCATTCTAAGAAAAGGTTAGTTTTTAGCCCTGAGGCATGCTTAAAATTGTTAGCTTCAGATCATGGGGGTGTGGGGCAGCTTGTGGAGTTGCAATTTTCTGTGAATACAAACAAAAAAAATGAAAGAAAGCCAAAAATTGTAGCAGGGACTTCTTTTCCTTTGTTTATGGGATGTGAACATAACTGGCAAGGCCAGCATTTATTGCCCATCCCTAATTTCCCTTGAGAAGGTAGTGGTGAGCCACATTCTGCAACACCTGAAGTCCGTGTGGTGTTGGTGCAGCCACTGTGCTGTTAGGGAGGGAGTTCCAGGATTTTGACCCAGCAACAGTGAAAGAGTCAAGTCAGGATGGTGGTGTTCTCATGCATCTTCTGCCCTTGCTCTTCTAGGTGGTGGAGGTCACGGGTTTGGAAGGTGCTGTCAAAAGAGCTTTGGTGAGTTGCTGTAGTACAAGTTGTAGATGGTACACACTGCTGCCATTGTGCGCCGCTGGTCGGGGGGAGTCAATGTTTAAGGCTTGTGGATGGGGTGTCACTCAAGTGGGCTACTTTGTCCTGGATGGTGTTGTGCTTCTTGAGTTTTGTTGGAGCTGCACCATTCCATCACAATCCCGACTTGTGCCTTGTAGATGGTGGACAGGCATTGGGGAGACAGGAGGTGAGTCAATTGCCACAGAATTCCCAGCCTCTGGCTTGCTCTTGTAACTTCAGTAATACTATCTCTCTGTTTCTAACATACTATAAATGAGCTTTTCTCAAGTTTGTCATTGGGAAGAATGACAAGCACTCATCAAAAAGCAATTTGCTAAGTCGTTGGTTGAAGTAAACACTGAGATCTGTCTCCTGTCTGAATGAAACTTGGATCTGGCCATGAATTGCTCATCTTACAAATTTGACCCTTGACATGCAGCATTGCAACACAGTTAAGAGAGATTGTGTTTACAAAAAAACAATATTTTAATGATTTTTAGATAAATTATTAAAGTACCAAGCTTTTGACAAAGTGCAAGCTAGGTTCACATGCAAGAATCCCACTGTTTTGAACTAAAATAGTCATGAATACATAATTTTTTGATAAGCTATTGCTGCATTGGAGGGAGTATGATAACACTGTATCTTAAATAAATTTGAGCAGATTGAGATGTGTGTCAACCGTGTTTTAATTGCAAATAGGCCAGAAACACCTTTGTCCATAACAATGGAGTCATTTCAATGCCATGCACATAACAGATTATTTGAATTGCTACCCCATTGCTACTGAATTGAATTGAATTTATGATTGCTTTGGTGGTAAAGCTATTCCAGCAATTTAGGGCAACTTTGTAAATAGCAGCTTGATGAAAAATGCCAAACTGAAACAATTTAAAAGAAAACATATGGATCTAAGACTTTTAATTTTCATGATTTTTTTACTCAAATGTTTCAGGATTTCACAGGAATATCGAAATCACAGCATTGGAGGTCATTTGACCCTTTGTGCCCCTGCCAGTGCTAACTCGATGTTGCAGCAATCTACCCCAATCTCATTTTCCCACCCTTAATATTTGCCCCTCCATCTTGTTCTTGAGTCTTTTTTTTTAAATATTCCTTTAAATGATCGTATTTGCTAATTACTTTGAATAGAAAAAGAGAATCATTCGCACCATGGACTCAATCACATTTTCTATTTTATCCCGTTATGTTCGATGAATTATTAGCCTTCCTTCATGATTATTGCTTCATTACCTGTGCATACGTTGATTATCTCATGTACTGAATGGAGACGTGTGAGGATAAAACCTGATCCTTAGCTGACATTAGTCGCAATGATATGTTTTAAGCAACGAGGGTCTTTTAAGCCAAATTGGCATTGCTGACAACTTGAAGAAATGGTACACTGATCAATGGTGTTTTGCTGAGGGATGAACATACATGTTCATCACAGTTATTGAAATGTTTAAGAACGGTCCAAAACTCTATATCTATATTTATGAAATGTGTTGAGGTAAATACAGGCAGACAGAGAACCTGCTTCCTTGCATTTAGAGGAATCGTTTGCAATGAATAAGTCTAGACATTCAAAAATATTTTTTGCTTTTATCTGCCTCATGGTGAAAATCACTACTGTATTGGGTTTTGGATTTTTTTTTTATCCTTAACAGTAATAATGAAATATTGGGTCTTTGTTCTATGGAGCAACAAGGAAACAAATTTGAAAATTTGATCAGTTCTTTCCATTGCAAATAAGATATTCTGTGAATGGCACAATTAGTATCGTTAAGGTTAAATTGTGCAAAGAATTCAATTTAAACATTCATCTGACCAGGAGAAAATGGAAGGCCATTTTCTCAGTATGTAAAATAATGAAAAAGGTTAATGGAATGTTAGCCTTTATCTCAAGGAGTTTGGAATACAAAAGTGAGGAAGTTACAATTCGCTTCTACAGAGCCTAGGTCAGAGCTTATCTGGAGAGCAGTGTTCAGTTTTGGACACAGTGGGCTGGATTTTGCCAAAATCATCGGGAATCCAACGCCGGTCTCAATTCCTGGTTGGGAATCCGGAAGTGGCTGTGGCACAACCTCGGGAATGATCTTCCCGAAGGAAGCCAATTACGAAGCTGCCTCTGGGACCTCTATCCAATTAAAGACGGCAGGTGGACCAGGGAACTGGCAGGTCCAATCAGAGGGCCTGCAGTGATGTCAGGCTGGCAGCCCCACTGAGAGGCTGATGATGCTGAGGCAGGCGGGAGACCACCAGAACACTTACAGCTGGAAGCACCCTTGGCTGCCCTGCATTGCGGTTATAAAATAAAAGGCCCAAAGCTGATGGGGACCTCGCGTTGGATTGGAAAACCCTCCGCAGGCCTATGCATGGACTGGGGCTGCAGCCTTTCATCCCACATAGTGGGGGGGGGGGGGCGGGGGACACTCCAATAATGGCATCAGTGCAAAATGACCCTTAAATGGGGCCTTAATTGGACCTGCTTCTATGGAGCTGGCAGCTGACATGGTTTCCAGCCACCACCCTCCCAGTGCCCCCCCCCACCCCACCCCACCCCAACCCCCATGGGAAAGTCACCTGGAGACAGGAATGCATCAGGGAGCCACAGTGATGTGGCACAGCCCCCCACCCTATTTTCCACTGCCCCGCCACCCACCCAACCTCCAACGCCATGTCCAGAGGGCCAGGAAAATGAAGCCCTGCATCTCAGGAAGGGTATATTGACATTGGAGAGGGTATAGTACATATTCATCAGAATTATATTGTTGTTTAATGGGTTAAATTATGAAGTCAGGTTGCCTTAGCTTGACTTGTGCTCCTTGGTGTTTAGCAGGGCTGATCTCATTGGGGGTTTTTGAAATGACAAAGGGATTTGAAAGGATGCAGAAAAACTATTTCCTCTGATGTGGGAATCCAGTCAAGACTCCAGTTCTTAATTTACAGCTCAGCCATTTAGGAGTGAAGTCAGGAAGAACTTTTCACACAGGGTAGTCCATCTAGCCCAGCAATCCTAATATTCACTGGTGCATTTCTAATAATCTTGAATCCCATTTGAGATCCATTAACTAAGCTCTGACAAAGGATCAAACTCAGAATCCGAGAGATGATGCAGGTCTTTGGTGGGGGAAATCAGAGTTCATGTTTGCAAAGATTATCATACCAAAAAACAATTAATACTTAAGATTGTGAAATACACTCAAGCAGGCAGTCTGTGTGTGATAAACCAGTGTTAGGTTTTGCTTTGATGATGTTCAGAAACCTGACTCTGTTTCTATATCACACTTCTCCCTCTTGTTACGACCAAGACGGGAGGAGTGCACTGTCTTTCTCTAGTTCCACTTCTCCACAGGTCATATCATATATTTAAATGTTTACCCAGTTACTGATATGTCCAATTATACACTTTATCTACCTGAGTTTCAGAATAAAATCCACCAACCAGGTTTCTCTAATAAATTAGTATTTTTGTTGTTTGTTATAAAACAAGACTTAGTTAATAAAGATGCAAAGCTTTTACACACAGTTTGAAATATGACAGTAAATATATACATTCCCTTCTAAATACCCAACACACACGCGCTTGCGCACACACACACATATACCGGTTAAAGGAAACATAAAGATGCTTTGGCCAAAGTACTTGCTAATTCTTGAAGAAAAAGGATAAAGTATGTTAGGCCAAATTTTACGAGTGCGCCTTTCCCATCAGAAAATACTTTATTCCCAACGTGGCCTTTTCCCCCTGAACTTGGTCATCATTGCCTTTCAAACCCTTCCCACCGTCCCCACAGGCAATAAAGAAGGTTTTCCCCACTGTCCTCCCCCCGCGCTGATAATTGCTGATAATTTCCATCCTCCCCCCTCCCAACTAGTGTCTCGCCTCGGAACTCCTTACGGAGTTCTGAAGGTGAACGAGTTGTGGCCGGCACCTGTAATATTGTAGTGGAAGGGCTGCCGGAACCAGATAGGTTCATCTGTAATTTTTACATTAATTTTAAAATTTAAATTGAGGCCCCATCACCTCACCTTTGGAAATATGTGGCAGGACCTTCTCGGCATTGGGGTCATTGCGGGCCGCTTCCATAAGTATTAATGGGCCTCCAGCCACGACCCCCTCGAAGGGCTAGTAAAATTCAGCCCGTTATGTTCCAGATGGCATACAGTCTGATATCTGAGTACACATAGACGGGTCACTGGGATCTTTTCAAAAGCAGTTCATTCAGAAGATGTCGCGAGGAAGTCTTCCAAAACCTTCTCAGGAAAAAACATGGTGTCAGGCATTACAGCTATCACACAGTGAATTTTTTTGCAGGGTTTCTCAGTGTAGGGGAGAAGAGATGATCTGGGGTGTTCCTTTCAGCAGGCTACAAACACAACTCACTCAAAACAGTATTCAAAAATGAAACCCACTCTTGAACACCATAAATCTTGACATACCACTGCTCTTCTAAACGACTGCCATAGTCAGAAGGCACCTGTTGTTTACTTAGCTAAAGACAGGCGACATTCAGTAAATGTTTTAAACAGAGTACTTCCAGTGACCCTTTAAAAAAACACGTCCATGGAATCCGTTCAGACCTCCAGTGAATCCATCTCCACAATTCGAAAGCACGAGTCCTCAAAAAATATTTTAAAAATAGAAGCACTTTCATGACACTCTCATTGAACATAGATTGAGTTACAACTTTTTGAGAGTCTGAAGGAGTCTTCAGTAGTTGTGAATGGCAGTTGAGAAAACATACATTTATATGGCACCTATTGGAACATCCAATGCCCTTCATAATCGATAGGCTACTTAAAAATGCAAAGACTGTTGCTACGTCAGCAAAAGCAACAGTGAATGAGACCAATGACCAATTAATCCTTCTTTTTGCGCTGTTGGTCACACTCACACTAGGAACATTTATGAACTAAAGTGAACAGGAGCAGTAATGAACCATAAAAATGAACTGATGAATGAAACTCCAAAAAATGGACACACTTTTACTGCAGCCAAGATGGAGTATAAGGTCAGGTGACCTCTTCTGTATTGCAAATATATATAGTTGGAGACTAAAGCCTTCATCACGTCTGAACTAGTCCTGGGGAAGGCACATTAAAATGCCAACAGCCATTCAATGCTAAATAACTCCTATATTAAAGAATTGGGTTGACAAAGGCCTTCGCAGACAGGGAGACTCTGGATTCAAAGGTGAGATAATAGGTGGGACTTAACACCACTTCATCAAGATAAGCCACATTCAAACCCCATTGTGTAGCAATGGCCATATGTTCAAAGACATTGGGCTGCATTTTACCTGCTCACGACCGATCTTGGCAGCAAGCTTCAAAGATGGAGGGGCGCACGTGCGGGATTTACTCAGTTGAGCTGCCACGATATTTAATGCAGCGGTTCATTTACATGGCCAGGGCGGACCGCCCCCCACACCCCCCCAACCCCCCGATGATGGTGCTTTAATAACCTGCCCTTTTCACTAGCGCCAGGCCCTACCTGGGGCTGAGCCTGTTCTGAGAGTACTCCCGGGCCATGTTAGTGACCAAAGACAGGTGAACACAAGCAATTCTGGTCCTGTACAACCACTATAAACTTTGGGTAGACGTGACCTGTCCACCACTGGGATGAACAATGGTGAGGAAAATTGGCCCCACAGTTTTTTATACACCCAGGGGCATTAGATAATGTAACAGAAAATGTACTATTCTATTGAAGTGGAAATCTGGCTGAGCACTTGATGGCCACAAGCTGTAAGTAGGCACATCTTGAGATCAAACAGAGCTAATTGCTGTTAAACAAATTCTGAGGGCAGTTATAGTGTATTGTTTGTGGCCGAGAAGTTTCTAGCACTGCTTGTGATGCTTCAAATTGACCCAAATATGTGAAAAAGCCACCAGGAAATGATTGGCTTTCTTTCTCGTTCTTCACACTTCTGTTATTAAAAGTAAGACACAGATTTTGCATGTACAATGAAGGTTGCAACACTTCAATCAGTTTTCGATGATACCCTTTGGACTGCAGGATCAGCCAATGGAATCCTAAACTTCATGTCAAAGGATTGCTTTGCCTACAAACAAATTAAAGATCAGCAATGGATGCAAACCAGGGCTTTCAAGATGTCAGCTTGACTCAGTTGCTGGTTCTTGTCCTCTGTGGCATAGGATTATGGGTTCAAGCCACTAACTAGGATTTGACCACACATATAAGCTGACACTTCAGTGCATTCCTGATGGGGTGCTACTTTGGTGCAGGTGCCGTTTAACCAAGATCTCATCTGTTTCTTCGAGCAGATGTTAAAGACCCCATGGCTAACACCATCAGTCAATAGGATTTGAAGCCTAGGATCATCTTCGAGGTGGGGGGTGGGAAATGAGGACAAAACAATTTAAAAGTTACTTGCTTTTTTAAGTTTCAGGCCATGCCCAGGACTCCTATAGACCCTATAGTCCGGAGAGGTCCCAGAACAAGCCTTGATGTCTAGTTTCTATGACTGCTGCTCTGCCCAGGCAGCAACTCACTGTCGAGAAGGGAAATGAGACAGGTGATCAGGAAAGCCTTTTTCTGTCTCATTCACTTGTCTGCAATGGGCCTGCACCTATTGCAGAGACAGAGATGTGTAGATGAGGGTAAAGCAGTTGATGTAGTCTACATGGACTTCAGTAAGGCTTTTGATAAGATCCTGCAGGAAGGCATATGGGATACTTGCCTTTATTAGCCGAGGCATAGAATATAAGAGCAGGGAGGTTATGATGGAGCTGTATAAAATGCTAGTTCGGCCACAGCTGGAGTACTGTGTACAGTTGTGGTTGCCACACTATAGGAAGGTTATGATTGCACTGGAGAGGGTGCAGAGGAGATTCACCAGGATGTTGCCTGGGCTGGAGCATTTCAGTTATGAAGAGAGACTGGATAGGCTGGGTTGTTTTACTTAGAAAAGAGAAGGCTGAGGGGGTCCTGATTGATGTATACAAAATTATGAGGGGCATTGATAGGGTAGATAGGAAGAATTTATTTCCCTTAGCGGAAGTATCCATAACCAGGGGGCATAAATTTAAGGTAAGGGGCAGGGGGTTTAGAGGGTATTTGAGGAAAACATTTTTTCACCCAGTGGGTGGCTGGAATCTGGAACACACTGCCTGAAGGAGTGGAAGAGGCAGGAACCCATACAACATTTAGGAAGTATTTAGATGAGCACTTGAAATGCCATAGAATACAAGGCTATGGGCAGAAGTGCTGGAAAATGGAATTAGAATAGATAGGTACTTAATGGCCAGCACAGACATGATGGAACAAAGTGCCTGTTTCTGTACTGTATAACTCTATGACTCTGTGACAGGCCCTGCCTCACTTTCCCCCAGAACGTGCCAGAAATCCCGAGTTAGAAATATGGTGTTACGCCAATGTGCTTTGTTGAATGATAATTTTCTTTAATCCACTGACTAGAGATCTGAATTTATATATATTTTTAAAGACATTTTTAAAAGACCGGCTAAAAGGATGACTTTTCTGGCCGCTTAAGATGGCTACCTAATTTGCAATACTGTATCCTACACTGCTTGTGAGGAGGGAGACAAAATGTCTGCTCATGCCCCAGAAAGAACCGAGACCCAGGAAGTTTAAAGGAATTATCTGTTCTTTTTAGCAAGTGAGAAATACTGCTAACTGCTATGTTTGAATGACTGAGTGTCTGTCATGTGACAAGTCCCTCCCCATCTGTGGTTTTAAGCTTGTATTTCACTGCAGCAGAGAAAGGAGAAGCAACTGGACTTTGACATGAGCAGGCCCAAATAGGGGTCCCTCTCTCTCTCTCTCTCTCTCTCCATTCCAGTATGAAAGTTTTCATATCCTGCCTGTTGACTGACGACCTTTGCATACTCTGGCTATGATCAGAAACCCTGGAGGAAATCATCTGCATCGCTGTCTCCAAGAGATCTACCCAACCAGTCATCTACCTCTTCAAACTAACAACCTCAGGTTCACCGAATTCAGCTAGAAGCCAGCTAAATCACCAAACCTCACAGACTGTATACCCCTTTTTTCTATGGCCTCTAACTCAACCAATCTACCTTTTCCCACTCTGTAACATATTTACGTGTGTGAATGAAAGTTGCCGCATTGTCGATTAATTTTATTAGTTTGATTTAGGTGCAATAAAGTTCACCTCTTTCTTCGTTAACTTAAGAAAACCTGTCTGATTGGTTCTTGTTATGTTCGTAGCAAATATGCAATCAAGCACATACTATATTGTCCAGTACATCCACTTTAAGAAATAATTAAACCTTCTGTGGTCAAATAAGGAGAGGGAAAAGAGGTAAGCCCATCAATCCCTCTTCACTTGACCATAACAATGGCCTTTTAGAAACCAAAACACCAAAAACAACCCATAAATAATGAACATCTGAAATAAAAGCAGTGGTCTGTATCTTCCTTCTCTCCATCAGCTTTTGTTTTTGAATCTATTTCATTTTTGTTTATTTTGCCTTTGCTCCGCATCGTCTTTATAATCCACACATGCAGAGGTCAGGTGAAGCCAGGCTTTGCTGATGTGCCCCTCAAAGTCAAATTGCCTGCTGACACTCAACATCTAATCTACTTTAGTGACTTAAGGGAATTTAAAGATTGATTCGTAATTATAAAATAGTGAATATTGATTTAAATAAAAATTAATATTGTAATTTTTATGCTGGAAAATTGTACTTGTTTTAAGTACCATTGAGTACTAACTGCTTATGTGCTTTAGAATTTCAAGTGGAAAGTAGAGGTTATATAACAAAACATCACAAACCACCTTTACAATGAGAATGGGGAAAGTATGAAGCTTGAAACAGTAAACTCAACAAAAAATGTATTTTCAGTCAATGATCAATAAAACTTTCACCATCATTTCTTTCAAAAAAGGATACAAATGCAGTAATGTGTTTATTTGAAATGATCATGCTTGCTTTTTTAAGTTGCTAACCCTTTGATAGTGAGAAAAAGATTTTCATAGGAAAAATTGAGAAGTTTAAACACTGATAATTGTACAATGCAATTCGGCTCCTCCGGATTTTTCAATGATTGGTATCTAGATTGACATGAAGGAAATTCAATTTTTTTTGCTTCATTTAAACATTTTTCATGCATTAACTCTGTGGGCTGAATTTTACCGGTCCCTCAAGGCTGTGGGTCGCGGTATGGGTCGCGGTGTGGGGGCCGGTAAAATTCTGCGGGGAGAGGCTCGCCTCAACCTGTGACATTAGGAAGGGCCCGCTGCATATTACTGGCAGCGGAGGGACCTTGGTGTGACCTCCCTGACGCCTGGTGGTGGGCCCTTCATCTCCAAATGCAGATTGCCAATAAATGTATGCAAAATAACTTACCTGCTATCCTATGCCAATTTTACGGCCTCCGTTTGGCCTTCGCACGCCTTTGGAACTCCGCATGGAGTTCCGAGGCGAGTACCTGCAGGGGAGGGGGGAGGAATAAAATTTTCAGAGCGGGTGGGGTGAAGGAACGGGGAAATCAATTTTTATTGGATGTGGAGATGTTGGAAAGGGGTTGAAAGGCAAAGCATTGAAGGTTGGGGGGGATGTTCGGGTATTTGAAAAATCAATTGATGGTCATTTCAAGCAATGAAATAACTATGGAGGGGCGGGGTTGGGGAAGGGTCTCCATCACTTATTTTTATATTTAATAAAAATCAATTATATTATCCCTTTAAAAATTATTATTATTTATAAGGGCTTAAAGCCCTTTAAAAATGGCGCCGACGCCCGCGCGCTGGTGCCGGACACCGTTGCAGGGGACGTGGCGGCCACCCCCATATAGAAACATAGAAAAAAAAAATAGCAGGAGTAGGCCATTCGGCCCTTCGAGACTGCTCCGCTATTCATTATGATCATGGCTGATCATCCAACTCAGTAACCTGTTCCCACTTTCGCCCCATACCTTTTGATCCCTTTAGACCCAAGAGCTATATCTAACTCCTTCTTGAAAACGTACATGTCATCGGGGGCGGATGCTCTGGCCCCACTACTTAAATGAGCCCCCGCACAAAATATGTCCATTGGGGCAGCACAGTGGCACAGCAGTTAGCACTGCAGCCTCACAGCTCCAGCGACTCAGGTTCAGTTCTGGGTACTGCCTGTGAGGAGTTTGCAAGTTCTCCCTGTGACTGTGTGGGTTTCTGCTGGGTGCTCCAGTTTCCGCCCACATCCAAAGACTTGTAGGTTAATTAGTAAATTGCCCCTAGTGTAGGTAGGTAGTAGGAGAATAGGGGGAAGGTGGGGATGTGGTAGGGAATATGGGATTGATGTAGGATTAGTATAAATGGGTGGTTGCTGGTCAGCACAGACTCAGTGGGCCGAAGGGCCTGTTTCAGTGTTGTATGACTCTATGAATGCAGACAGCCTGCTGAGCTTAAAGGGCACTGCTGCACAGTGCAGTGCCCAAATAAAATTCAGCCCTGTATCTTTGCAGATAATGGGGAAGAGAGGTTTAATTATTGAACTTCACAGTAGTGATAGCTCCCTGCATAATTTACATTGAAGTCAATATTGTGAGATTTTTTAAGAGTCTATGGAACTGAATGGCTTTGTTCTGGATGCACAAAGAATCAAAAATGATAGTTATTATATGTTAAGCCTCTTGAAGAGAATCTCAAAGACACCAAATGTAGCAAGAGAGTTCGGTTTGAGATCATTCACATTTTCATCCTGATAAGACAGGTGACAGATTTATGCTCACCTTTGTGACAATTTGATGGGCTTCAGCAAGTTGAGTAAAGTAATATTAAGCATTGACTTACAGTGATCAGAAGTAAAATTGACTTCTTTGAGTTAGGCTAGGCATATTTAATTGTGCTGATTTAACACACTCAAAATTGTTGGGAGAATCCAAGTGTGTATCTTTTTTGTGAACATGAACCTTTGCAAAGGTCAAGCTAAGGAATGTCTACATTTTAAATTTACCATGCATTTGCCTTCGGGTCCTCAGGATCAAATCAAATCTGCTGTAATGGGATAAAGGTCTCCTCTGCCAGTTGGCTATCAGAGTCCTACATGAAATAGGTTTTACCCTAGCTAACTGAGACTAGCTGTTTGATTTTAGACTTTGTTATGGGCAGGCAGGGCATAACAGAGTGGCAAATTGCAGGCAATTTGGCAAAGGTCAGCCCTGCCCAATATCCTAGTTCTTCAACCAAGTCAGGCCACAGTACGAATTATCAAGACTACTTTGTGTTTTCAATACTTACCAGGATCACATTAATGAGACAACTATTACAGACAGGCAGGAAATGATAGGGATGGTTTCCACTTTTCACCTCTCAACTGACTGGTGACAGTATGTTTTATTAGAACTGTGTTCTAATCCCTGAGCATTTTAATGGTCAATAAACAGACAAATGATAGGTTTTCGCATAGGTTTAAAGAAAGACAAATATTTATTCAACAATACCCAAAAATATTTGCAACATCACACACTCTGTCTCTCCCACACACACACATACATACAAGAAAAGATAGAGATTTAAAAATAGCATATATTTAGGTGTGAAGGTTTTAAACAGCGTTTGTTGTGAAACCTTGCTTGTTTCCTCGGGAGAACCTAAGAAATAGGAGAACGATTTAAAAGTAGTGCAGGCCTGTTTTTCCTTTTTCCTGGTTCTCTGAAGTCAGACTTTGGAAAGTTTCAGGTGGAGGGATGCTTTGCTGCAAACCTCTTTGGTTAAATTTCAGTCATAGTTTAATGGGAAAAAGTCCTGTTACAATTTCTCAGGTAGGGAGTTTCAAGGTCACCTTCTGTCTCTGCTTCTAGGTAGTTTAAAGATGGTATTCTGGCAGCGTCCTTCTTCTTGCTGGAATGGGTCTCTCTTCCTTCAAGCTTCTGTCTTTCTCTTTGGCTTTCTGAACATAAAATGTCTCTTATTAAAAATTTCTTATCAGAGACTCGGCTTCTGTCAAGTGACCCAAGTTTCTCTCCCATCTTGGTTTCATAAATAGTGTTTGCTGGTGTGGTCATTATTAGACAATGGGTTTGGATGTTGCTCATCTCAGTGCCATCTTGACAAAGTGGTGCATCTTCGCACCCATTATTCTGAGTTTGATATTGGAGTTGATATTTCTGCAAAGTCATTGTTAGCCCAACTTGTTGAATATGGATAGCAATTAACATTGAATGTGCCATTTACATTTCTAATGCTTTCCTCAACACTTAACCAGACATGACGATTTGTTCAGGGTTCCAGCAGTTACCACGTATATTCGCAGTACAGGAGAGGTCACCTGACCTCTTGCTCCATTTTTATTTGCAACAAAAGGCATCTGTTTTAAGTTCAATTCATCTGTTCATTTTATAGTTCATAATTTCTTCTTAAGTGAGCATGACACCACAATTCACAATACAGTTGTCTCTGGATGCCCTCTTGTTTTATTCTGTCACAGAGTAAGCTTTATTTAAAATAAAATGGCCAAAGTTTATCATGGAGGACAAGATTTGCAGACAATGAAATAGTTTATAGCCGTTATTAAAGTAAATTGATTATATGCAAATATAAATAGCAGGAGAAGAAATATTAAATGGGCAGAATTTTACCGGCCACTCGACACCACGGGTCATGGCGTGGGGGCCTGTAAAATTCTGCAGGGAGAGCCCAGCCTCGACCTGTGATGTCGAGAAGGGCCCGCTGCATATTACCGGCTGCCATCAATGACCTTCCCTCCATCATAAGGCCAGACGTGGGGACTTTCGCTGGTGATTGCACAATGTTCAGCACCATTCGCAACTCTTCAGGTACTGAAGCAGCCCATGTCCAGATGCAGCAAGACCTGGACAATATCCAGGCTTGGGCTAATAATTGGCAAGTAACATTAACACCACATAGGTGCCAGGCAATGACCATCTCAAACAAGAGAGAATCTAACCATCTCCCCTCAATGTTCAATGGCATTACCATCGCTGAATACACCACTATCAACATCCTGGGGGTTACTATTGACCAGAAACTGAACTTAGGCTACAAGTGCAGCTCAGAGGCTAGGAATTCTGTGGCGAGTAACTCACCTCCTGACTCCCCAATGCCTGTCCACTATCTACAAGGCACAAGTCAGGAGTGTGATGGAATACTCTTCACTTTCCAGAATGGTTGCAGCTCCAACAACACTCAAGAAAAAGCAGCCCACTTAATTGTCACCCCATGCACAACCTTCAACATGCACACCCTTTACCACCGATGCACAGTGGCAGCAGTGTATACCATCTACCAGGTGCATTGCAGCAACTCACCAAAGCTCCTTCAACAGCACCTTCCAAACCCATGACCTCTACCACGCATAGGGACAGGGGCAGAAGATGCATGGGAACACCACCACCTGCAAGTTCCCTTCCTAACCACACACCATCCTGACTTGGAACTATAGCGCGGTTCCTTCAGTGTCACCGGGTCAAAATCCTGGAACTCCCTTCCTAACTGCACTGTTGGTGTACCTACATCCAAGGTCTGCAACAATTTAAAAGGCAGCTCACCACCACCTTCTCGAGGCAAATTAGGGATGGGCAATAAATTGTCGCCGAGCCAGAAATGCCCACATCCCAAAATGAACAAAAAAAACTTGGCAACTTCACCTGCCTCTCAAGGATTGGCCTTCACAGCCATCAACAAAGGTGCACCAAGAGAAGACACCCCACCTAAATGGATTGTTTGCTGCATGTCCATCATCATTTGTGGATTGATAGGCTTGAAATCTCAGCCCTTGGAATCAATTTTTCAGTAATTTCAAGCCCAATTTTCGAAGTTGCTCCCACCCTTCAGGTGCAAAGAGTGGTTTGAAGCTTTTTTTTTCTCTCCCCAATTTTCTCCTTTCCACACCTGAAGGTGGTACCCCCTTGTTTGGGTTAGGGTTCTTTGGAGAGCAGTTGCCCTCTGGTTACTCTCCCGAGTTGCCATTATTCATGTGTGCTCCTTGGAAAGAATTACAAAGGATAGAGGAAAGTATACGGGATAAATCTGATGTCAAATTTGAAATAAAACATCTTTGGAGGAGCATGCCCTGCAATGACCTTAGGACAATTAAGGCAGACGTTCTTGGCCACTCATCTGATTTTTCTGCAAGTCAAGTTGGTTAAGAGGCAAAAATGATTGCTCGGAGATTACGTTATCGTCCTGCTATATTTCTGTTCCCCGGGCTTGTCTGCGTTTGATATACCTGCCATTATATGGGTGTCCATATTGTAATTATAGCCCTGATTTTAACCTAACCCACCTAGCCAGAAGATGTCATGTTTAAATCAGATACCTGCTTTACATCCCATCTGATTTTAAGCTCCATTATAGAGCATCTGTCTTAAACCCCTTGCTCATCAAGTGGGCTTGGTTGAAATCAGAGCTTAAATACATATAAGTGAAGTACTTCTTCCAACATATTTACATCTTTAGAACACTGGACATAAGGGATGTCCATCACTCCTGGGCGATATGCAATTACTCTCTGAGTGATGCTTTTCACTGGCCCAAAAGGTGATCTGAATTTTTTTGAATACATTTTCCTGTTTTACAGGCAGCATGGAGGGCACCTTCACCGCTATGCTGTGGCAAGGTGCAAACATCCAGCTTGTTTAATCTGAACTCCTTGCATCCAATGTTCAAATAACTCCAAGGCCAGTAGCTCAGCTGGAGTCAAAGGACTCATCCTTGTGATGGTCAGAAGTACCACTCCACTGACCCAAATCCTCAGAAGCAGAAAATTTAGACTTTAAAATTCATGTAAAGTTCATCAATGTTCATCAAAACCAAAATCTCTCACAAAATAATGAAATATTTCAACAACAAATGCTCTGCAATGGGACTCGGGCCCAACAAGGGAAGAGTAGCAGAATGGATAGCAAACTGACCACAAAGCAGGAAACAGAGATTGGGGGTTAAAGGCAATTACTCAGACTGGCAGAAGATGGAAATTGATGTTCCAAAGAAATTGGTGCTGGGACCACTGCTTTTCACCATCTACGTAAATGATTTAGACTCTGGAATCAGAAGTACTATATCAAAAATTCTTGGACAACATTAAATTGTGGGTATAACGAGGAAGACCGTGACAAAATACAAGAACAAACCTGCAATAACAAACTTGCAGAATGTGCATGTCAATGGCAAATGAATTTCAATATAGATAAGTGTGAGATAGTGTAATTTTGGTAAAAGGAATGATATTGCCACTTATTCCTTGGAGGATACTAATCTAAATGAGTTAGAGGTGCAAAGGGATCTCGGGGGATTCACCAATTATTAAAAGAAGCAATACACGTTAAAAAAGCCATAACAATGCAAATAAAGCACCGGGGTTCATTACTAGAGGAATAAAATTCAAAAGCAAAGAAGGTATGTTCAGCCGCACTCCACCCCCTCCCCCAGCCGATCACATGGAGGGGGCAGACTGTCCGTCCATGGCAATGGTGTCAGCTGCCTGTGTGCAGGCGCTGACGCCATTTTTAAAGGGCTTTGAACCCTACCATTAAATTTAAATATTTAAAGATACAGTGAATGAAAAAAAAATACATTTTTTTGCCCCTCTCCCACCTCCCCAATAACCATAACATTGATAATTTGCCCTCTCCCCCAAAAACCACTTATCTTGTCCACCTGACCTTTCCCTCCCACAAAATGCATAAACTTTAACCTCAAACAGTGCCCACCATCCCCTACAGCAATGATGTTACTTTGACCCCGTTCCCTCCCCCCGCAACACTGAGAAACCTACCTCCTGCCCCCTCCTCACCAGTGTTCCACCTCGTTCCCCCAGATGGGGATCTGAAGGCGCAGGAGTGCCGGCCAGTGACAGGAAGATTGCAGTGGGACGGAAGGCTGCTGCATAAGTATGATTAATGCATTCATTTTAATTTATTTAAACATGCAAATGGGGGTCCCATCGCTGAACGGTGGGGGGCTGCCACAAGGCTTCACACCGCCGGCACTATCAGGCCAGGCCCACCTGGCATTGGAGTGTGTGGGGGTCCTCTCCCGGAGCCATTTTACGGCCCCCCCACTACCCCGGCATGAAATCTGACGTCGGGCTTGGGGGTCTGTAAAACCCCCAATGTTTCAGCTCGATAATTTTTTTTGCCAGAGCTCAATTTGGTCATTTAAAATTGAGTTACTCGCAGATAGTGCACTAGGCATTGTGATTTTAAAATGCATATTTTTTGTGATAAACCTATTTTCAGCTCTAGTATTCAAGCTGCACTTAGTTACCATTCTTAGATATAACAAGGAATATTTTTCAGGCAAAATTTTATTTCAAAAAATTACATTTTAAAATGCGACCTGATTGTGCTGGTTCATGACAGATTTTGCATTTGGTGATATCAGAACGAGTGCAATTTTGGGTGCAATTATTGTCTGTTCTGGGGATTGTGTCCAAAGCAGAAACTCTACCCTTGTGAGTGGGCAGCATAGGATTACACAGTAAAATCGGCTCTCACATTCAAAAATAGTAATGTATTACATGCACACGGAAAAGGGGATATTGCCACTCCCCATCCCTCACAACCCCACCTCCCCACCCCCCCCCCACAAGGCCATTCAGGAGAGGAGTTAGAAAAAAAGTTTTCACACAAAAGTTGGTAGAAGTTTGGAACTTGCTTCCACAAAAAGCAGTAGGGGCTAGCTCAATTAATAACTTTAGATCTGAGATTGATAGAATTTTGCTAGGCAAGGGTATTAACAGATATGGAGCCAAGGGCCAGGATTTTACAGGTCCCCGTGAGGTGGGGTGGGAGCCAGGCCAGTATGGAGTATTGCAACGGGTGGCAGGGGGCGGAGGACGCATCGCCTTCCTGTCGCACATCCATCTTCCCCGGGCCGGGAGAGGCTTGATGATGACCTTCCTGCCCAGAGGCCAATTGAGGTGTTTAAGTGGCCTATTAATGGCCAATTAAAGGCCTCTTCCCACCGCTGCTGGGATCGTACCAGCGGTGGTGGGGGGGAGGAGGGGTGGCCTCTGCCGCCCCTAATCCGGCATTCTGCGGGCTTGCAGGGGGTGGGGGGGGGTGGGGTTCCCTTCTCTGTGGGCAATCTATAGCTCACTGAGGACCCCTACTGGGAACAACTTTACCCCTAGAGACCCCCCTCAGCAGAGGTAGCGGCAGGCTGCTTGGATCCCTGCTCTGACTGCTCAGGTGATCTTGTCTGGCAACCTCTGGATTTTGAAGACCTTGGGGGTCCCAGTAAAGACTGCTGCACCTCCACCTGTGTAGGGGCAGACTTGGCTACCAAGAAACAGAGCAGCATGTCGGGTACTGACTGGCTGGGTACCCAATGGGTGAGAAGTGGAAGAATGTTGAGTGCAGTCTACACTTCTGTGTTTCTTTTCATCATCATCCTTCTGATAGCTCAGCCACACTTCACTACTATCACTGTGGTGGGGAGCACTTTGGTGCAGATCAGTGCAGCCCAGCTTTAGGCAGCAGACATGGTGGCATCCAAATTCTGCACAGCCATGGGCGAGCATGCTTGGACTCAGCTGATTGCCATGTTTGAAGTTCCACAGAGTTGGCCGCTCTATCCATGGCACAACACATCATCACAATGCCCTACAACATCAACACACTCGTGTATTAGGTGGTCTACTCCATTCCTCTTCAATTGTGGTGAGTGGGATTGGAAGGCCTGTTAGTGCATTGCACATTGTCAGCTGATGCTCAATGATTCTCCTCTTCATTCATAGCCTGTAGGTGCAGCAAGTTTCCAGCTGAGAAGAGTTTGGAGAGGGCTGAGCCGTCCGACATCTAATACAAACTTATAAACTATGAAATGAACGCATGAAACAAAATGGATTTAAGAGGTCAGGTGACCTTTTCTTTCCTGCCAATACACAGGAAACCGCAAGAACCCTGAGCTAATTTTCATGTCTGGACAAGTCTTGGCAAAGTCATTAAAAGACATATGATCTTTCTGTCTGCATCTCTCCAAACAATTGGGTTACCAATACTGTGGCAGACTTTTTGACTCTAAGCTTGAACTGCAGAGAATGGGTGTGAAAAGCTCGAATTTATCAAGATGGTATGTGATTGAGTGACACCCAAACTCCAATGTCTGACAATGGTCCAAACATCAGAAACTACTTATGAATTCAATGGAAGAGAAACTCTCGTCACATGACAGAAATTAATTTCCCTGCTGCTGGTCCAGCGACGGGTGAAAAAAATGGCGGACCGCATGCATGGGCCACGTGCCACCACGCAGCTGTGATCTAGCACACAGCAGCTCACTAAATATGCAGGGCAGTCCGCACCCCACCCCCGGTCCAATCACATGGTGAGGGCCGGCTCTGTGATGTCGTGAACAGTGTCAGCTGCCTCTGTGAAAGCACTGGCGCCATTTTGAAAGGGCTGCCAGACATGCACAGTTGAACTCCGTACACCCCTCCCACAACACTGTAATAAGTTTCTGACCCATACACCCCCCAATAAAATGAAAATAAATGGCCGGTCTACTCCCCCCTCCAAAACACACACACTGAAGATTTGACCTGTCTCCTGACAACTGCACAAAGTGCAGAGGTCACCTCTTCTCCCCCTAACACTAGAAAAGCAGAGTTGACCCCGTGTCCCACACCCCACTTCACTAAAAATCCTATGGTCCTTCCTTCTCCACCTTGATGGCACCAGCTTTCCCTGGACGGGAGAGCAAAGGTGCATGAGTGCTGGCCATTGAAGATCCTGGACAGCCGGTAAGATCATTTCCTTTATTTAAATATTTAAAGCTGGGTCCCATCGTTGAGCAGTGGGGGTGGGGGTGGGGGGCTGCCTTGGAGCTGATCCACCACCAGGAAGATTGGGCCTGGCAATCCCTGCGACGGGCTCTGTGGCGTGCTGCTGCTGCGAGCTTCCGGCATCCCCCGCCTTCCACAGAGCCCGACGTCAGGAGGTCAACAAAATCCTGGCCTAGGTTTCTGATAAGGAGTTTTAATAAAGCTATATTCTGGGAAGACAAAAGACAGAGAGAGAAACTTCTACACCATTGAAGAGAAAGGACCCTTCCTAACACCACCAGCTTTAAGGTAGAGCCTGGAGTTGGCTTTGAAGTGCCCACCTGAGAAATCATACCAGGGTTTCACCATGGAACTTTGGAACATAACAAGAGAAACCTGTAAAAGTGCATCTGTCCTCCTAAACCTTCTAAGTTTCTTCCTCAGTGTGCAATGTGACGATTACAGACCTGCATCGTTTCAAGTCTTCACCCCAGGGAAAAGCAAGTGCAACAGAGAACTCTTAATAATTCAGAAGAGTTAAACGCATGTTACGTGATCATCTCTATCCTCTTGAGTGTGTGTGTATCTGTATGAGTGGAAGAGTGGGTGAAATTGTGTATATTTTGGATGCAGTTATGTATATTTTGGGTGTTGAATAATAAACATTTATCTTTCTTTTAAAACTTCGAGGAAACCTGTCATTTGTCTGTTCTTGACTATTGAAGCACTCAGGTGAAAACACTTTAAAAAAAACACTGTCTTTGGTCAGTCGATAGGTGGAAAAGGGGAAGCCATCCCTATCATCTCTCTTCTGTCTGTAACACATGGACACTCCACTGTTGTCCCTGCCACCACCATCTGTTCTGGCTCAGTTGTGAAGTGGGAGTCACTGGATGAAAAACCAACCATCTACCTCATTGGTCCCACTGAAGTGTGAGTATCTGAGCCAGTGCATGGTAAGCATGTGTCCTCTAACTACACACCCTCAGAAGAAATTAATGCCTCTGAGGGATTGTTGTCCGTGCCATCCACCGACTGCTGACGTATCCATGAAGGCCCTGGCAGAGAGAATAGATATGAATTAGTACTAGCAAAGTAAGAATGTTGGAACTTATCAATATGAAGATGATCATGTTTCAGTTGCTGTGCAAATCAACTCAACATGACAGAGTGCCGTATGTCATGCAAGTCGCTGAAATTTAATTGCATCACAGATCGCTGGGAGTGTCCGGTCTTCACATCTTTGGTGGCCAGTGTCGCTGAAGCTAAACTGACCTCCAGGGCCTCTTCCTTTGCAGTTGTGAGCTGTGAGATCTGTGGAGGTATATCTCCAGTTTTCTGTCTCTTTCTCGAATGTTGTGCTCTCTTCTGCAGCAGGGGAAAGAACAGATCTATGAGTGAGTGTAATGACATCTGTTCACCCGATGGATGGAATATATTTATTGAGAGTGACTATCAGAGAGAGGCTTCAAATTAGACAAGGGATGAGGTTGCGTGACAGTGGTGGATGGATTGGTGGTTAACTTGAATTCAGCTTAAAAATAATCGAGAAATAAAATGTTGATATCAATAAATGTGACCATGAAGCTATTAGATTGTCTTATGTGCCTCCTTTCTGATGAGAATTAAACCGACGCCCCGTCTGCCTTCTCAGGTGGATGTTAAAAAAAGACCATGGCACTATTTCAAAGAGGAGCATGGGAGTTATCCCTTAATCAACATCATAAAAAGAAATTATCTGGTCATTAATGTTGCACCCACCCGAAGTGGTGCGGGGAGGGGTGATGGGAGGTGATGTGTTGTATTTGTCTGAGACAATAGAATAACAGGAGAGACACTATGGGGGGTATTTTATGCTCCGTCCCATGTCGGGTTTGGAGGCTGGGAGAGCATATCATCGGGTGGGATGGTGACAGGGGGTGGGGGGGGGTCACCCAGCCACCTTCCCGCCTCCACCCAAATTCAGTTCGGGGCAGATAGATCTATGAATGGCCTTCCCGCTCCACTGCCAATTGAGGTCCTTAAGTGGGCAATTAATGCCCAAGGGCCTCATCTCATTGGCACCGGTATTAGCCCAGTGGTGGGTGGGTCTGTCGCTGCACGGGGAGCACTCCAAGCAAATCCATGTGGGTTGCTTGCCAGCTCTGGGTGGGGGTCCCTCATTAAAAGGCATTGCTAAGAGCCACCCCCTGCCCTTGCTGCTGACCCCCTCCCCGGTGAACCTCCAACCCAGCAAAACTCCTCCTGCCCTGACTCACCTGTGGACTGGGTCCAGCTCCTCCAGTGAGTCCAGTAGCTGGAGCAGCCACTGTCTCCATGGTGGCGCTGCTATGATTGGCCAACAGCGCTCAGCAGGTGGGACATCCATCGCCAGGTTGCTTAATCCAGGGGAGGGCCTGCTTCTGTCCACTTAAATGCCTAATTGGTACATAATCCGGCAGGCCTTCCCCAGAGGAGGCAACACGGGGCTCTCGCCAGCGCATTTGCTGGTAGTCGAGACTCTCGTCGCCCAGATAAAATCCCGGCCTGTGTGTAGGTTGAAGTAGCATAAAGAAATGATCCTTGATTTAATATGCAACAGTGTAATCACTCATGCAAGTACAAGCACATTAAGCAACTAATCAGATACAATAATGTAAAATCATAACACATTTCAGTGTTATGAATTTACACATCTCTCTGATGAGTCAAATAATCCCAGCTCCAATTGTGTGCTTAGCTTCACATAATCTAATGATTGTAAACTTCTGTTGATACCAAAATAATCATATTTATGTCTTATTCAATGTAAAGATTACATCCAATGGAACATAATGTTACGACTAGGTGAGAAGGGGTTCCCTCTCAGCCTTTGCCTGGTTTAACTGTAACAAGGTTTAATTTCAGAAACACCGTGTTTTTAGCTCCCCCTTCAGTGAATCCTTGTTCACTGCTCCAATTGCAAGGCAAAGAAATAAGACATGTTTCCTTCGATTTAAACAAGAAAGGTAGAAGTTTATTAATCTTAAACTCTAATCCGGTTAACAACGATGAATATGCGACGGGGCCACGCCAGCACGCATACGTGATAAAGACACACGCAGATAGAGACAGAAAAAGTAGAAAAGAATAAAGGAGAAATGTTTGAGACAATATCTGTTAGTTATTTACTGTCCTTTGAGTTCAATGTGGACTCTTTGGTTGCCAGCAAGTCCTACTATTTGTTGGGGCCCAGTTCATGCTTCAACTTGTTTCAATGTCAGAGTCTTTTCTCTCTTGAGGGGCATGTGTCTTCCGTGGGTTCGGTGGCTTGGGGGAAGATGAGAGAGAGCCAGTCAGGAGAGAGACTTGCTTGTTCCAGCTTCAATTGCAAATTTCCTTCTGTCCCTTTCTGTGTGGCACAATTCAAAAAACCCCAGGTTGCCCAGTACGTTAGTGATGTGACTAGCTCCTTATCTGGAACAGTCTCTCCTGCGAGGTTTGTGGATTGTATTATCTGAGCAGGTCCTGAAATGTGCTGCCCTACACCTTCAGTGTCTGGTGATCAAAATCAATTTGGGTGAATTGGATGAGGGAATAGTCCTTTGTCTCCACAAGCAGCATCTTTTAGTTTGCAAATGTCCTTCCAGCCCAAATGTCTAGTGACCTCTTTAACAAGTCATTTCTTCACTCCAGCAACAGTTTCAAATCAATGTTCATATGACAAAATTAATATATCTCATTCTTGGCAGATGGGGGTCTGCATGACAATAAGGATTAAACTATAATAAATAAAGCATTAAACATGACGAGTATTGAACTATACATTTACTACATGTGTTATGGCTATCCTAGTCACTGGAAATAATAAAATTGTAACTTGGCTCAATGCATTGAGAAATACCAGCTTTGCTAAATAAAGTCAATGTGAATCATAAGTTAACAACTGTCCAGAACATCATAAACATAGTCAAACTTTAATTTCGAGTAAGCATCTTTCATTGTTTGGTTATACTATACAACAGATAACCTTTTCTACAAATAAAAACTTATAGTCTGCTAAAATATTAATTTCCACCATGATGCCTTAAGGCTGGCAAAACTATATGATATCCATCCAGCTAGAAACACTTGTTGAACAGCACTCACTCTCTACACTCTTCCATTACCTAGAATCCATGCTGACACAATTTCTTACATCTAACTCCTAAACATCACCCACTCTCTGATTTCAATATCTCAAATAATGCTCATGCTGTTGCAAAAAGGATGTGCTATAATAACACAGGCTATTTAACAATAATTTATGAATATAAATATATCATATTACCTGACACAAAAGAAAAACAGGAGAGACAATGTGTTGAAGTAGCTTAACGAGTTGCTACTTCAGGGCACAGTATATCCCGTTCCTGAGCAGACAGGTCCATTGTCGATATGGGGGCATTTGTTTGTGAATTGGCTTATAAGAGAAATAGCTAACAGAAAGTATATTTACAACCAATTACATATTAAACATAGAATGTTGAATAAACAAAGTGATATAGAAAAATTTAAAAAAAGGAGTGGTAAATTTTCGGGGGTCATTTCCTGTGTTTTTTAGCTCTTCCTGCAAAGTTGCAATGGGCACGTTGAAGAAGCCTTGTAGAAATTCATCCGCAAAGAGTTTAAAAGCTAGCTGCAGTTAAATTCCACATCCCCGGCCTTAATTCACATAAATGTAGTGATTTCTGGTTAGTTGTCTCCAAGGTTGCAGGCTTGGGAGAAGGACGAAGCCATATAATTCAAGTACAATGTTGTGGTGATTGGTTTGGCTATGTGTATGATTGCCAACTCACCAGTTGAATTGAGTTGGCAGTAATTTCAGTCTAAAACTCTGGCAACTGTTTCAGTGATATTTAAAGTAAGCTGAATTGCTCAAATCAGGAAGAATTGTTTTGAAGACTTGAAGAACTAGGTCAGGCTATATAACGGTGAGAAAAAGAATCATCATGCACATAAAACATCAAAAGGAGAATAACTTTTTGTAGAGATTGAAAATATTTGTTGTACTACTTTTAAACTGCTAGATGATTTCTACTGTAAATATTTGTTTTGTTACTGTTATTTATTACCTTGCTGATTTTGTGTTAAATTAAGTTGCTTGATGGTCTAAAACAGAACCTGATAGCGTGGCTCTGTCTCACATTTTGTAGACGGGAGAAATATTCAGGTAGAGGAAAATTCCACTACTTAAAAGTAATGAATGGAAAGGTTTACCTGCCTTTATGCTGGGCACATTACTGAAAGAGTATCAGGAGGAGTGGAGATACTCTTGGAGTCATAGGGAGTTGGAACTCACCTAGGAGAGTAATTGAAAATAAGGGAACTGAAAGGTTTGAAGTCAGAGGGCAGAATAGAACCAAAAAAGCTAACAGTGCCATCCTTCAGTTGAAACAGTAAACTGGCTCCACAGCAGTTCTTGAGCATTCCCTATGTTGGCACTGCACTGAACTGTCAGCATAAATTCTGCATTCAACTCCTGGAGAGGGATTGGATCAACATTTTATGTGCACATTGATTCTTTTCCTCCTCACTTTTGTAGTAGCTACCTAACTCTTGAAAAATCCAAACTGATTCTTCTTGATTTGAACAGCTCAACTTACTGTAACTACCACTCCAACAGTTGCCAAGTCTTCTTGGAATTAAATGACGACCCAAATCAAAAATGACTTGTCACTCATACATATAACTGAACCAATCACACAGTGTTATTTATGTTTGAATCAGAGGTAAAAACTGATACCACTGAGCTTAAAATCCAATGAACATACAAACATATAAATTAGGAGCAGGAGTAGACCACTTGACCCCTCAAGCCTGCTCCGCCATTCAATAAGATCATGGCTGATCTGATTGTAACCTCACCTCCATATTCTCTCCTAACCCCAATAGCCTTTCACCCTCTTGCTTATCAAGAATCTATCTACCTCTGCCTTAAAAATATTCAAAGACTCTGCTTTCACACCTTTTGCGGAAGAGAGTTACAAAGACACATGAGCCCCTGAGAAAAACAAAATATCCTCATCTCTGTCTTAAATGGGCAACCTCTTATTTTTAAACATGACCCCTAGTTCTAGATTCTCCCACAAGAGGAAACATCCTTTCTATATCCACCCCTTAGAATCTTATATGTTTCAATCAGGTCACCTCTTATTCTTCTAAACTCCAGCGGATACAAGCCCAGCCTGTCCAACCTTTCCTCATAAGAGAACCTGGCCATTCCGGGTACTGGTCTAATAAACCCTCTCTGAATTGTTTCCAATGCATTTACATCCTTCCTTAAATAAGGAGACCAATAATATACACAGTACTCCAGATGTGGTCTCACCAATCCCCTACTTTTGTATTCAATCCCCCTCACAATAAAAAATAACATTCTATTAGCTTTCCTAATTATGTGCTGTACCTGCACACTAACTTTTTGTGATTCATGTACTAGGACGCCCAGATCCCTCTGCATCTCAGTGATTTGAAATCTTTCACCCATTTAGATAATAATTTATTTTTTATTCTTCCTGCCAAAATGGACAATTTCACATTTTCTCACATTATACTCGATTTGCCAGATCTTTTCACACTCACTTAGCCTATCTATATCCCTTTGTCGCCTCCTTATGTCCTCTTCACACCTTACTTTCCTACTTATGTTTGTGTCATCAGCAAATTTAGCAACCATACCTTCAGTCCCTTCATCCAAGTCATTTATATAAATTGTAAAAAGTTGAGGCTCCAGCACTGATCCCTGTGGCACACCACTTGTTACATCTTGCCAACCAGAAAATGACCCACTTATGCCTACTCTCTGTTTCCTGTTAGCTAGCTAATCTTCTATCCGGGCTAAAATGTTACTCCCGACACCGTGAGTTCTTATTTTCAGCAATAACCTTTGATATGACACCTTATCAAATGCCTTCTAGAAATCTAAGTACAGTACATCCACCAGTTCCCCTTTATCCACCACACATATTACTTCTTCAAAGGACTCCAATAAATTGGTTAAACATGATTTCCCTTTCACAAAACCATGTTGACTCTACCTGATTACCTTGAATTTTTCTCAGTGCCCTGCTATAACGTCTTTAATAATAGCTTCTAGCATTTTCCCGATTACAGATGTTAAGCTAACTGGCCTATAGTTGCCTGCTTTCTGTCTCCCTCTATCTAGGGAATTTTGGAAAAATCAAAACCAATGCATCAACTATCTCACTAGCCACTTCTTTTAAGACCCTAGGTTGAAGTCCATCAGGACCTGGGGACTTGTTAGCCCACAGCTCCATCCTTGATCTAGTTCCTAGTAACAGGACATAAAACTGTTCTTAATCCAGTATTAAACTGACAGTTTACTGGAAAGCTCACTTAGATAATTGACTGAGGTCTTTTATTTACATTTCTCATTGATTTGGATTTAATTTGAATGAACAGCTTAAGTAACAGTGCAAGGACTGTTGATCTGAGGTGACGGACTAATGGTATCATTTTTAATGATTGAGACGTAAGAGATGCTATTCTGACAGTCAAGATTTCTCAAGAGAGCGAACTGCATCAGAGTTGCCAAGGCCATTGATGGGAGGGAGAGAGGGAAGTCAGGGTTGTCCCAGCATTCAATAGAGCTCTCTGCCAGTCAGCCAAGGACTTGGCTTCATAACTATGAACATTACCTGCAGTTGAGTGGCACCCCTCTTCAAGCAAGATCGTTTGGATGTGTGGGAAAATTTGGGGATGGATTAAAGAACAAGTCATAGGAAATTTGTTGGGTGGGAAATCAGGATTTAAATATTTTCTTTAACATTTGGGCCATACTATCAATGCAACAGCAAGCATTGGATTGAAAATTTTAAAATAGATGCCTGAATATTCATGAGCTGAGTAAGGCATAAATTAGCAGTTGGTGTTGGTCTGCTTTTTTTTTTAGAGATACAGCACTGAAACAGGCCCTTCGGCCCACCGAGTCTGTGCCGAACATCAACCACCCATTTATACTAATCCTACACTAATCCCATATTCCTACCACATCCCCACCTGTCCCTATATTTCCCTACCACCTACTAGTGACAATTTATAATGGCCAATTTACCTATCAACCTGCAAGTCTTTTGGCTTGTGGGAGGAAACCGGAGCACCCGGAGAAAACCCACACAGACACAGGGAGAACTTGCAAACTCCACACAGGCAGTACCCGGAATCGAACCCGGGTCCTTGGAGCTGTGAGGCTGCGGTGCTAACCACTGCGCCACTGTTGCTCACTTGTGTCTCGGTGCCAAATTTTGTTAGATAATCCTCCTGTGGAGTGCCTTGGAATATAGAATCATAGAATGGTTACAGCACAGAAAGAGGCCATTTGGCCCGTTGTGTCCGTGCCGGTTCTCTGCAAGAGCAACTCAGCTAGTCCCACTCCCTGCCCTTTCTCCATGGCCCTGTAATGTTTTCTCTTCATATAATTATCCAATTCCCTTTTGAAGGCCACGATTGAATCTACCTCCATTACACTCTCAGGCAGTACATTCCATATCCTAATGACTTGCTGCATAAAAAAGTTTTCCTCATGTCGCCGTTACTTCTTTTCCATCACCTCCAATGGGAACAGTTTCTCTCTATCTACTCTGTCCAGACCCCTCATGATTTTGAATACCTCTATCAAATCTCCTCTTAATCTTCTTTTCCCAAGAAGAACAGCCCCCAGCTTTTCCAATCTACTCACGTAACTTAAGTTCCTCATCCCTGGAACAATTCTCATAAATAATTTCTGCACCCTCTCTAAAGCCTTCATATCCTTTCTGAAGTATGGTGCTCAGAACTGGATCCAATATTCCAGTTGAGCCCAAACCAGTGTTTTATACAGGTTTATCATATGTTTCTTGTTTTTGTACTCTATGTCTCTATATATAAAGCCCAGGATCCCATATGCTTTATTAACTGCTTTCTCAACCTGCCTTGCCACCTTCAATGAATTGTGCACATATACCCCCAGCTCCCTCTGCTCCTGCACCCTCTTTAGAATTGTACTCTTTGTTTTATATTGCCTTTCCTCGTTATTCCTACCAAAATAAATCACCTCACACTTCTCTGCATTAAATTTCATCTGCCACTTGTACGCCCATTCCACCAGGCTGTCTGGGTCCTCTTGAGGTTTATCACTATCCTCCTCATAGTTCACAATACTTCCGAGTTTGGTGTCACACACAAAGTTTGTAATTTTGGCCTGTACACGCAAGTCTAGGCCATTAATATATATCAAGAAAAGCAGGGGTCCTAACATTGACCCCCGAGGAACTCCACTTCCTCCAGTTCGAAAAACCACCTTTCACCACTTCCCCCAGATTTCCTGCCACTTAACCAATTTCATAACCATGCTGCTACTATCCCTTTTATTCTATGCGCTTTAATTTTGTTGACAAGCCTGTTATGTGGTACTTTATCAAATGCCTTTTGAAAGTCTATGTACACACACTACATCAACTGTATTACACCACATGGACTGCAATGGTTCAAGAAGGCAGCACACCACCACCTTCTCAAGGGAAATTAGGGATGGGCAATAAATGCTGGCCTGGCCAGTGATGCCCACACCTCATGAATGATTAAAAATAAATTATCCTCATCAACCTTCTCTGTTACCTGATCAAAAAACTCAAGCAAGTCAGTTAAAAATGATTTGCCCTGAAGAAATCCATGCTGGCTTTCATTAGTCCACATTTGCCCAAGTGACTGTCAATTTTGTCCCTAATTATTGTTTCTAAAAGCTTTTCACCAACCGAGGTTACACTGACTGTCCTGTAGTTACTGAGCTTGTCCCTACATCCATTTTTGAACAAGGATGTAATATTTGCAATTCTCCAGTTCTCTGGCACCACCCCTGTATCTAAGGAGTATATTTTATTACATTAAAGGTGCTATATAAAGGGAAGCTGCTGTTGATCTTGCAGTCGGTTGTAACTTTGGATTTGCTCAAGTAATGTATTACTACCTAATCAAAACAGCCTAATAAGCATTTTTTAAAATTAATTCTGGGAATGTGGGATGTCACTGACAAGGACAGCATTTAATGTCCATTCCTCGTTGTCCTTGAGAAGTTGGTGATTCACCTTCTTGTACAACTGCACTCCATGTGGTGAATGTTGTCCCACAGTTCTTTTAGGGAGGGAGTTCCAGAATTTTGAATGTACTTCCCCCTTGGCCAGCGAGTTTTATCTTCCTGATCTGCTGCTCCTTTTAAATAAGGTCCAGGGGTGTGAGAGGTAAATGGCTATGGCATATTAGGACAAATCTCTGGGATGCTGAATCTAAGGATGGACCTGTAGTGGCTGCACCGCTAGTATGGCCTCCTGTACAGCTTGGTGCTGCTTTTCTATCGATACCTGTGAATGTATCTGAGAGGATTGAACTTCTGGCGAGCATCAGCATCACACCTGTTATCCTACTGGTACTAAGACCAGGATCTGTGCACCCATTGATCTGTGAGAGAGCAGACCTAATGGTAGCACTGATATCTTGTTCTTGCTTTGCATAAATTAGCTGCCATGCTTCCTACATTGCAAGGTAACGACACTTCAGAAATATTCCATTAGCTGTAAAGTACTTTGGGGCATCCTGAGGTTGTAAAAGGTGCTATAGAAATGTATGTCTTTAGTTCATGGGGTAGTGGATAATTGTAATCAGTGGATAATCAAAGGTCATCAAATTTTGGTCTTACACATATGGTACAGCGATATCCTCAGGGTGAGATGAAGCTCAATACAAATAAAAGAACATTTTGTAGTTTTATTCAGAATATTATTTATTGATAGGTTTTGCTCTGTAAAAATCTGGTGCATAATTGCGATGAAGGATAAAAAGAGATAATGGGGAATTCAGTGTGCACGAGAATATGCTCTTCCTACTCTCTGACAGCAAAAAATGTTTTTCACTAAAGCAATTTTTCTGGTGCTTGATTATCAAATGCATTTTCTTTAAATCACAAAGACTTTTGGGGAATGTGGCAAAGTATAAACTGGGCTATGTGAATTGAACAGCACAGCAAAGTGTCACTGTATTGATTCGTTCATTCATTTCTTATTCTACACATCTGCAGTTTTTGTACAACCAATCAAAAACACACAAGGACAATACAAAGCACATAAAATCTACTGAACATGGTTCAAAAATCAAGCAATGTAGCTCTTGGTCTATTTTTAACCATTTGGCTGCCTTTGTCAGCCAATTCTCTTTGCAACTTGCTGCAGCCAGAACCTATTTGAATGAAAGGTAATAAAAATTGCAGATGTTGCAACATGAAATGATTTTGCTTTGCAAGTACTGCCATTTTGATGTTTTCTAAGATGCCTGTTTGTGTCTCATTGAACCATTGATGGTTCCAGTATAGAAGGAAGCCATTCTATTCATCAACTCTTTATTAAAGCAATCCAGGACTAATCCTCTAGCGCTACTATTTCTCCATAGCTCTTTCTTAATCTAAATCTAATCCAAATGCACCATTGTCCCATCCGAGCCCTACATCTTCCTCTGTTTCAAATATTTGTACACTTTTGTAGAAAGGTGTAACTGTCTCTGCTTCAATCACTCCACGCATCAAAATATTCCATGCTCCAACTACTCTCTGTAAAATAGTATCTCTTAACCTCTCACCTCAATCTCTTGATAGCCTTTCATCACTGTTTCTCCAAACAAACATAATTTTTTTAAAAACTCTTTTAAATCTCCTCTAAGCCTTTTCTGTTCCAGTAGAAATAGTGTGTGTCTCAATTCTCTACTCATATCATTGGTCACAGAATAGTTAAGAACATAAGGAGCTATATTTTCCTAATTTTAGTGAAAAATGTACACATGAGTTTAAGTGGAAAATACAATTTTAGGAATATATTTACTTTTCTCATTAAATTTAGCAATCAGATGAAAAATATCTGCCAAGCACTTGAAAAGGAAGCGAACAAGG